>NC_136061.1:1417580687-1418205687 GCF_964261635.1 Lissotriton helveticus
ACTTGTGGTACTACTTGACTGCGTTGGTGGTGCTACCAGTGGCACGTCGCCAGGGTCACGCTCAGCATGACGTCGGGATAGGGTGTAAATGTCTGTCTGCTGCATGGCCGGTGTGGCTGGACTGACATGTGTGATGACTAGGTCATTGCTGTCATCCTCTTCAACAACATCAGAATGCACCACTTCATCAAGTCGGACGTTCGGATCCATAAGTATGAGCTTTCCGGGGCCCTTCCTTTTAACATGTGATACCTTTCGCAGCTCATGGTGTGCCTCCCTCTCAGACGTCAGAGATGGTTGCCAATCTAGATCCAGATCATCATCTGATGGAGCGGGGCTTGAAGAGGAACTTCTACACACCCTCCTTGATCTTTTCCTTGCTGGGGAGCTGGGAGAAAATGAATCATCAGGAGGAGTGGCTTCGTCTTCCTGACATGATACCCCGGCTCCAAAGTCAATTTCCTCCTGTGCCCCTACTTCTGGAAGAACAACCATTGTGGGCACTTGCACCGCTCCATGCGCCGCTACATGGGCATCTTCACTGACCTCTACTTGCAAGTCTCCATGGACCTCTCCTTCTCGGCCTTCTCCTTCTCGGCCTTCTCCTTCTCGGCCTTCTCCTTCTCGGCCAGCTCCTTCTCGGCCTTCTCCTTCTCGGACAGCTCCTTCTCGGACAGCTCCTTCTCGGACAGCTCCTTCTCGGACAGCTCCTTCTTGGACAGCTCCTTGCGCATGTACTTCTGCTTGTACTAGTAGCCCATGCAGTTGTTGTTGCGGCTTTGGTTGTTGAATAGTACTTGTGAGATGAGTTACAACCTGTGTTGATGGTGTGCTGCTACTTTCTTGCGATGAACCAACATCACTGGTCGTTGGTGATTCAACAACTAAACAGGCTACCTGTGCAGCACTCATGGTGGGCATTTGTTTTTTTTGTTGTTGTTGCCCAAAAAATGTATTGGTTGAGCCACCAGTCTCCTTGGTAAGTGGTGCCACTTGCTTCTTCTTCTCCTTAGTAGAGACATCTTTATTGCAAGAGGACCTACGGGCACCTCTTTTTGGAGCCATCTTCTTCAGATGTCGGAACAACAGGCCGCAGCAGCACTTCTTCCTGGCACTGATGCTCAACGATGATGCGGAGTTTTGTGCACCTAAACGCAAACGAAGACAGAGGAACATCAGTAAATATAAATGTTGCATATGTAGCGCTTGAATAAACAGTTTGCAAGTAGGCATTTATGAATACACACGTGCACACCACACAATATGGAAATTTCAAAATTAGGATTTGCTAAATTTTTGGGAAACAGGAATTTAACATTGATCCAAGAGAGCACACACACAGAGGGTTGTACTTTCATGTACCCCTGACTCCGCCTGGGCACAATGGGTGAAAGCAAGGCACAATGGGTGCAGGCCTATGTCTCAAAGCTCACTGCCTGCCTTCAAAATGGCCGCTTGACCCCCCCATCCACATGGCCAGGACCATGCCTCAAAATGGCCACCACCAACATAGCCAGCACCCAACCCCTACTCCAAAAAGTCAAAAAACACAACACAAATCAAATCACCACAATCCAATGCCATCCATCCATTTTCAGAAGGCTTATGCTGCCTGCTGGTGGTTTTCCGGTGCAAAATTGCAATTTTTACAATTTCGCGAGTGCGAGATTGTTGCTTCACGGTGCGAACGTGGCAAAAACCCGCAAAAACCGCGAACAGACCGATTCTGGGCCCCCCTGGGCATAATGGATGACATCAGAGCACAGTGGGTGCAGGCCTATGGCACAAAGCACACAAACTGGCTTACAAATGGCCCCTAGACCCCCACCCACACGGGACCAGACAATAAAATGGCCCCCACCCACATAGCAAGCCCCCAACACCACCCCAAAAAGTCCTAAAACACACAAAAATCAGCACAATCCAATGCCATCCATGCCCTGGCCAGAATCATGTTAAAAAAAATTTCAACAAAACAGTTGTATCATGCATGCACCCATAAATAAGCCTGGTGGTTTTCAATTCATGTGCAGCAGAATTGTAATTTTTACAATTTCGCGAGTGCGAGATTGTTGCTGCGCGGGACACAAGCAGTGCGAACACAAGCAAAAACATCCTCAGCTCGCGAACTTGCAGATTTTCCCCCCAAAAAGTCGGAAAAAAAGCAACACACACAAAAATCACCACAAACAAACAACATCAACTTACTTCTTTGTGAAATCAAATTTCGAATCCAAAAGTAATCCAAAAGGCCTCAAATCCAAATATCCAGCAGCAACCACAAAAAGTAATCTTTCCCAGTCAAGATCGAAATCAAAGTGGCCAGGAAATGGAGGAGCTTGCTGGACAGGAACAGGAAGTTGGAGACTGGGGCACTTCCTTCACCCCACCCCTATGGGAGGAGCTTGCTGGACAGGAATAGGAAGTTGGAGACTGGGCCACTTCCTTTACTAATTTTTGTACTTTCGCTATTGCGAGATTGTTCCTGCCCGCGCCGCGGACCGCGAGCAGCGCGAGCAGTGCGAACACAAACAAAAAATCCGCTTCGCGCGGATTTGGCGTATTCTCGCCGCATCCGCGAGAGTTCGCGGATTGCGGATTCTCCGAAAATACGAAAAATCCGCGAGCGTAACGGATTTTACGCCCATGCTTATTTAACACGGCTCCCTTGAGCCTTTCAGCTGACGAGCTGAGGTAACGCCCTACGCGCCTGGAGAGGTACCATACCTGAGAACACTTTGGCAGCCTGCACAGCAACCCCTGAAAACCGCCCTACACTCTGCTGATGAAGGACAATAATCCTGAAACACCGGTGTCCAGAGTTGGCCTGCAACCTTGCAATTAAACTTCGATTCTTTTGAAAAGCGCACCCGCTTTCAAGAAAACTGCATTAACCATGATGCTCTTGGGGTATGCACGCTGGAATGGTGGAGTAGCGTGCGACCTACGGACCCCTTATTTAACACGGCTCCCTTGAGCCTTTCAGCTGACGAGCTGAGGTAACGCCCTACGCGCCTGGAGAGGTACCATACCTGAGAACACTTTGGCAGCCTGCACAGCAACCCCTGAAAACCGCCCTACACTCTGCTGATGAAGGACAATAATCCTGAAACACTGGTGTCCAGAGTTGGCCTGCAACCTTGCAATTACACTTCGATTCTTTTGAAAAGCGCACCCGCTTTCAAGAAAACTGCATTAACCATGATGCTCTTGGGGTATACACGCTGGAATGGTGGAGTAGCGTGCGACCTACGGACCCCTCCCTTGCTCTCTTTGCCACTGGATTCAAGCAAGCCGGGCTGAAGATGACTGGAATGCCAGAAACCGGTCCTCGGAAGCTTGTTTCCGGTCCAGGGAAGGCATGGCTTGGCAGTTTGGGCTGGACTGTTCCCATGAGGCACAGGGTCAGACTGATTTGCATATAGCCATGTCTGAACTGGGGTGGCAGAGTGGGCTAAAGAACGGTGATGGATCAAACCCAGATCTTTTGACTGGGTGTGAGTGTTTGATTGGTTCAGATGCTTCGTCCATCACCACCCCCTTTTGTACCGCTTTGGCCGCCATAATTGTGGCAGGGTATGCTCAGACGTGAGTCCCTTGCTCACTTTGCCACTGGATTCAAGCAAGCCGGGCTTGAGACGGCTGGAATGCCAGAAACCGGTCCTCGGAAGCTTGTTTCCGGTCCAGGGAAGGCATGGCTTGGCAGTTCGGGCTGGACTGTTCCCATGAGGCACAGGGTCAGACTGATTTGCATATAGCCATGTCTGAACTGGGGTGGCAGAGTGGGCTAAAGAACGGTGATGGATCAAACCCATATCTTTTGACTGGGTGTGAGTGTTTGATTGGTTCAGATGCTCCGTCCATCACCACCGCCTTTGGTACCGCTTTGGCCACCATAAGTATTGTACCGCGAGCCCTGAGAGCCCTGAGAGCCCTGAGATTCTCAAAGTTTTTGCTCCTAGGAGTCTTCAATATCCATGTCGATGTATTAGGCTCTACTGAATCTAAACGTCTAGGCGAAGTCTTAACTATGTCCCACCTCACTCAATGGGTCGACGCCCCAACTCATGTGGGTAGCCACCTTTTGGATCTGGTATGTTCCAACTTTGATATTGTGATGACAGGCCCTGAGAGTGTGACATGGACGGACCATAAGCTGATTAGGTTCTCCTGGTCCTTGGATAGAATGGTGGGGACGAGGGGTACTCACCCACTTGCGCATTCTCAGAGGATCAATTTAGTGTCCCTGGCCGGGTCCTTATCCCAAAACCGTCCTACACAGACCTCGGAGATTGATGAGGCGGTCAGTGTCTTTAATGCATGGGTTGAACAGGGATCAGCTGCCTCTATCAACCAGGGCTGTATTCGTAGGATGCAGTCTTCCCCCTCTAAACCATGGTTTTCCCACACCCTTCGGGAATTGAAGATTGGCTGCAAGACACTCGAACGAGTGTGGAGACAAGCCTATTCTCCTACGGCTAAGAGTGACCTACGAGTCGCACAGAAAGAGTATTATGCGGCGATTAGGGCTGCCAAGAGCAGCTACTATGCAGGACGAATTGAAAAGGCAAATAACAATAATAAGGAAATCTTCTCCATTGTTCAGAGTTTTATATCACCATGTGCATCGCAGCCTACGCTGCCCTCATCCAAACAGTGGTGTGAAGAGCTCTCCTCCTTCTTTGTAAATAAAATTGTTAAAATCCAAGAGGAACTACTAGTTACCTGTGACAGCTTTAAGCCCTCACCAGCTCTACGACCTCTCCTTATGCCCAAGCCAGATGAGAAGTTTGATGTCTTCTCTTTTCCTACTGAGTCTGACATCCTGGCGGTGTTGAAGGCTTTGAAATCAGGGTCTCCTTCGGACCCTTGTCCTGCTAGGGCCCTTGGCGGGGTGGCTGAGGTTGTGTGCAGTGAGGTTACTCAGATTGTTAACCTCTCTTTTTCTTCAGCCACTGTCCCGTCTTGCTGGAAGCCAGCCAAACTCCTCCCTCTCTTAAAAAAGACCGGGTTGGATCCGGCTGTCCCTTCCAACTTCCGGCCTATCTCACTATTGCAAACCCTGGCTAAAGTTTGTGAGAAAATTGCCTTCCGCCAGCTAGACCATTTCATCGAGTCATCTCGGGCGTTGCATCCAGCCCAGTCAGGGTTCAGGGCCGCCTATAGCACCGAAACAGCCCTGGTTGAGATGTCTGAGGCAATTCGGGAGTGCCTCGATGGAGGTGGCAGAGCAGTTCTGATTTTACTAGACCTCTCTGCCCCCTTCGACACGGTGCCCCACAGCCTACTTCTCACCAGATTGGCGGCAGTAGGCATCTCTGGATTGGCACTTGACTGGGTAACATCATTTTTGGACAACAGGACTCAACAGGTCTGGATGCCTCCTTACGCTTCTATGCCTAGGAACCTCACCACTGGTGTCCCACAAGGGTCTACTCTTAGCCCCCTGCTTTTTAATGTTTACCTGACGCCTCTGATTTACCTGGCAGAACAGTTGGGGGCCCAAATAATGTCCTACGCCGATGATACCCAACTTTTGTTCACTTGGCCTAAGGACAATTCGGATACATCGGCAGTTAGATTTTGCCTCTCATCTGTCTTTCGCTAGTTAGCACTTGCCCAGCTCAAGTGCAACGAAGACAAGTCTGAGGTTCTTTTCTTTGGTTCCTTTCCCGAATATTTTGGTGCTCTCTTATGGCCACCTGACCTGCCTTGCCCCAACTCTATGGGGGGCCCAGCTAAGAACCTGGGGGTTTGGTTTGGGAGCAATCTGAAATTTGAGGACCATATCAGGAAACTCACCGGCACATGCTTTGGCACTCTCAAAACCTTACGTAGGTTTTTTCCACTTCTTCCAAGAGAGGCCAAACAGACTGTGTCGCGCGCCTTAATCCTCTCCAGGCTTGACTATGCGAATGCCCTGTTTAGTGGTCTACCTGCTTACCTGATCCAACGACTGCAGGTGATCCAAAATGCAGCTGTTCGCCTTCTGTTCACACTGCCTGGGAGGGTTAGCGTTCGCTCCCATCTTCGTAGCCTCCACTGGCTTCCGGTGGCCCACCGGATTATGTTTAAATCACTGGTCCTCTCCTTCCGAGCTATCCACCAGCTCGGGCCGGTATATCTGAGGAAACGGTTTACTCTCTACGCTCCGAACCGTTGCCTCCGATCAGCCAATCAATCTCAAATGGTGGTGCTTAGATTGAGGTACTCTAGATTGGGTGGCCAGTCCATCTCTGTTAGGGCCGCTAGGGCCTGGAATGCGCTTCCTCTGTCTCTCAGGGCTGCTCAGACCATCACTGTTTTTAAAAAGGAACTGAAAACCTACTTGTTTAATAAGTCCATATAATTGCCCCTACTCCTTCCCTTGATGTCCTACTCTGCCTGCCACTTCGCCCTTCGCGCCAGTATACTAGTTTAGTAACAGAGCACGTTATAAAATCATTTATAACATAACATAACATAAGTGTGGCAGGGTATGCTCAGACGTGAGTCCCTTGCTCACTTTGCCACTGGATTCAAGCAAGCCGGGCTAAAGACGGCTGGAATGCCAGAAACCGGTCCTCGGAAGCTTGTTTCCGGTCCAGGGAAGGCATGGCTTGGCAGTTCGGGCTGGACTGTTCGCATGAGGCACAGGGTCAGACTGATTTGCATATAGCCATGCCTGAACTGGGGTGGCAGAGTGGGCTTAAGAACGGTGATGGATCAAACCCAGATCTTTTGACTGGGTGTGAGTGTTTGATTGGTGCAGATGCTCCGTCCATCACCACCCCCTTTTGTACCGCTTTGGCCGCCATAAGTGTGGCAGGGTATGCTCAGACGTGAGTCCCTTGCTCACTTTGCCACTGGATTCAAGCAAACCGGGCTGAAGACAGCTGGAATGCCAGAAACCGGTCCTTGGAAGCTTGTTTCCGGTCCAGGGAAGGCATGGCTTGGCAGGTCGGGCTGGACTGTTCCCATGAGGCACAGGGTCAGATTGATTTGCATATAGCCATGTCTGAACTGGGGTGGCAGAGTGGGCTAAAGAACGGTGATGGATCAAACCCAGATCTTTTGACTGGGTGTGAGTGTTTGATTGGTTCAGATGCTCCGTCCATCACTACCCCCTTTTGTACCGCTTTGGCTGCCATAAGTGTGGCAGGGTATGCTCAGACGTGAGTCCCTTGCTCACTTTGCCACTGGATTCAAGAAAGCCGGGCTGAAGACGGCTGGAATGCCAGAAACCGGTCCTCGGAAGCTTGTTTCCGGTCCAGGGAAGGCATGGCTTGGCAGTTCGGGAAGGACTGTTCCCATGAGGCACAGGGTCAGACTGATTTGCATATAGCCATGTCTGAACTGGGGTGGCAGAGTGGGCTAAAGAACGGTGTTGGATCAAACCCAGATCTTTTTACTTGGTGTGAGTGTTTGATTGGTTCAGATGCTCCGTCCATCACCACCCCCTTTTGTACAGGATGTGTGAATAGACGCAGGACTGAGTGAGTGAGTGTAAGATTAGTTCAATAGGTGTATGAGTGGCTTTATAAGTGACTGTATGAGTGAGTGAGTGAGTGGGTGCATATTTGTTACATTGGTGAGTAAAATACTGAGTAATTGGTGCATTGGAAAATAAGCCAGTGTTGGACTGAATGAGTGAGTAAAAGGGTATATGAATTAATGATTGGGTCAGTAAAAAGCTGTCTAAGTGGATGTATGGATGAATAATTGGATATATGAGTGATTATATAGGTGAGTTAGAGGGTAAATTGGTGGCTCTAAACATGAGTAACTAAAGAACAGTATGAAAAGGTACATAAACAATTGTATTGGTAAGTGAGAGAGTGGAAATGCTTGCTGCATATGAATAGATGGTTACTAACTAAATGTGTTAATGAGCAGGCTGTATGAGTGGCTGTATCAGTGTTTCTTCGTATATATATGGACATATATTTCTAAATGACAATCATTTTTGGTGACTATTGTGTCTAAATCTGTATGTATATATTGTTACATAAGATCTAACTGTATATCTGAATAAATGGTTAGACGCTATTATACGTTAGCGGCCGGGTTGATAAGTGACTGTAATGTTTTGTAGATAGGTTAATGTGTTACAATCTGTCATACTGGATATGTAACTGGGCACAGGGGTCTGTAAGTGTAGTGGTCAGTGATGAAATGTGAAACTATATGCATACGATTTTACACTGATAAGTCACTGCCTTAGCTCTAGGGACTGAGTAATATCTAATAGAAGAGGAGTTTAAGACATAGCAAGCAGTTTCTAAACTCAATGTGCCCTACTATTATACTGTAGAGACTGGTTAGTTCTACAGAAGAAAGTCTGAGACATGTTTGACGGGACGCTTCTCTATATGGGTGACTTTTTAGTGTTAGTGTCTCAGTAGATATCTAAATTAGTGACTTAGTTCCTATTTGGGTGATTCTTTGTATATTTTAGGAAATATGTTACTCTACGACCATCATTTTTAATGACTGTATAGTATCTACATCTGTATCTAAGGGGGTGCATAGATTGCTTTCAGGCTGTGTTAGTGAGATATGGGTGTGCAAAGGTGTGTTCAGTCTGACCAGCCCCTAGTAGGACTTGATACATATAATGTAGTTTTATAACTGAATAAATGCTTAGGAGGTATTGTAAGTGAGTGGCTGGGTGTAATCGTGGGTGTATCCTTTTGTAGATAGATATGTGAGTTGCAATGGTACTGTGAGACAGAATATATAACTGGTCATAGGGGTCTGTTTGTGCAGTTGTCAGTGACTGAAACCATCTGTATATGTTTTAACCCAGATAGTTCACTACCTCTGCACTAGCTACTGTCTACCTTTTGCCATGAGCTATACATAGTAGTAGGTGAGTTTAAGGCTTAGCAATCAGGTTGTAAACTCAATTTGGCCTACTATCAAACTGCACACAGAGTAGATTTGGAGAAAAAAAGGTGTATGGCTCTTTGCCAGAGGTCTTTTCTTTTAGCCGATGTGAGATGGATGGGGTGGAGGGGCATGTACATTTGTAGGAATGAAAAGTGTGTGGGAGATAAAAATAACTGCAGGAATCCCACAAGTTTCTTCATTCGCTGGGTTCCTACACTATGGCTAAAAATGAGACTAAAAAGTCAAAGCTAAAGCAGATTATTCTGGGCCTCTCAAGTTCAAAGTAGTGTATTTGAAGTGAGACCCCTCTCACTTCACATACACTACTTTGAGTTTGAGAGGTAATAAAGAATAGTACTTCACCATTCATAGTGGTGTGTATGTAGCATTATCTTCGAACAGGCAGGAAAAAACAATTGAATTGATTGCACACAAAAAACTGAACTGCACAGTACATCATTGTAAATATGTGTTACTATGCTGTGCACTAACTATAATTTGCTAATCTATTGTTTTACCTATACTTAGTTTACTAATGAAAACAAATGCAGCTCAAAACATTTTCTCATATACCTGGTACAGTACTATGAATAAATGCATACCACACTTGAGTTTTCAATATACTTTTCAAAATATCACCCCTAGTAGGCAGAATGATGTTTAAAACACTGATGATTCATACTGATAAAATCCAATATATTTCTCTTTTTGTCAAACTAGTATGTAGATCTTTGGTTGAAGGAAGAATGCGTAACAATTTTCTATTTCCAAATGCATTTTCGGTACATGTTATATGAAATCCTTTGCAGAAGATAAATAGACTGTTGTATTGTAGACTCCTTTTTAAGGACATCACCCCCAATAGGTTGAATGATGTCCTCAGAACTTTGGTTGTGCGTCTTGTTAAATGTTGAGACTAAATATTATTGATCTACTATGTGTATAAAACATACCTTGAAAGCCTGAAGCAGAATGTATTAAAGTTCTGTTACTGACTAAATGCTGGAGTAAATGATATAGTGCTGAACAAAACAATTTTTCATGTTTTTGTTCAATCTGAACTACAAGATGTGTTAAATGAAACATTACATTGAGTAGCACATTTGCGTAGCAGTTGATACCTGAACTGTTTTCCAATTGGTGTTCTACAATATCTCTCAGAGTTTTCACTTTTTTCTTCTTAGCACTTAGTACCTTATCCTCTTTTCCTTTCTTTTTTTTGGACATCAGTTGAGTCTTTTGTATGCTTCAATTTTGAACACATTATACGCTTCTCATAAATAGGGTATTGACCTAAATAGGGAGCCTATAGATTTCTTAAGCAATTGTACTCTCTTATACAACTTCCATTCGCACTTACTTTTTTGTTATCATAATCCAGCAAATACAAACCGGACAATGTTCTTACTCGAGACAACACAACATACGCCATTCTTTCCTTAAAGATACTACTTCTAGTGATCACAAAAGCTCTGTCTACACTTGAACCCCGAGATTTGTGAATAGTTACAGCGTATGCTAGGGACACTAGGAACTGCTGCAGTTGGACATACAAGTCCTTTACAAGCAAAAATTGTGCCACACATCACTCAATCTGCTTTACGCCATCAAGCTAATCAAATGTTTACTGCCAAGAATTCTATCTGCTCCCTGTTTGGAAAATGAACAAAATCAATAACTTTATCCATAGCACCATTTACTAATCCTTCCCCTACATTCCAAATATGCTGCAGAAAGAATCCAAATGTGTTTGTAGTTTGTCAGAAAGTAGAATTGTTACTCCCTGGTGTTCTATTTTATTTATAGCTGTAATCTCTAACATCTTCTGCTTTTCCGATGTCAGTAGTTCTTCATTGAAGTTTGAGCACTATTGTAGCATAGGCATTAAACAAACTATAGATTTGTCTACTGCAATTAAATTATACATTTGTTGTGCTGGTATGTTTTGAGATGAAAACAGTTTATTCATTAGTTGAGTTTCCAAAGCTCGTTTACCATCTTTTGTCAATGCTCCTATTCTAATGTCCTTAAGAATATCTCCATATTCCACATCAGATGCTTGATGCATATTGTTCACTAGTTCTTTGTATTTGAGATTTAACCAAATACTTACATTGCCAATACTTCCCAAAGAATTCCTTGTTTCATTATGTAGAAACAGATTGACCTTTCACAGGGGTAAGTTGGAGTAGGTTACCAAAGACAATTAAATGCTTTCCTTCAAACAGCACTTCATACTTTGTGTTTAAAATCTGTTGCAATCTATAGCTATTTTAAAATTCACTCGCTAATCAGGAATAGTGTTTTTAAATAGGGGTTAGAATTGTTACTGTGCTGTGACTGATTTGATAGTTACACTCTGTGAAAACAATCGCATACCCACACGCACTTGAGGGACCTGCTTCCGTGTTGTTAGATCTGTGCCTGCCCGCCCAGTCCGACCCTCCAGCCTATCACGGGCGCGGAAGGCGGGGCAGAGCCAGGAACATCCGGGGAGGCGAGCGCTTCGCGCTCTAGCTCTCCCAGGCTCAAGGCTATAAAGTAACTCGTCGGTATCAATGCGCAGTGTTGACGCGCAGTGTGGCGCCTCTTCCTGCGCCGAAGACCAGCCTAAGACCAGCCCGTCTGCGACAGGACGGGGCTAGGGGCAGGGGACTATGGCGGATTTCGTACACGTCCTCGTGCCGCGCCCTCGGCATGGTCCTACCTACACCAGTCAATCCCTAATTGCCTTAAACAGGTACGCTGTCACTCTCTGCTCACATAAGGTATTAGGTACTTTAGAGGGACCGTTTTCTTGCATGATTTGCCATACTCAATTCACCAGCAATACTGTAATTACTCCCTGCCAGCTACAATCTGCCAACTGTCAGCAAAATTTGCTTGACAGTTCTAATGATTTAACTTTGTCTTGCAAGAACCTACTGTGCAATGTTCGCTCTTTAGCTGCCCACTCTACCCAGGTCTGGGATCTGATTACATCTGAAAAGCCTCATTTATGTTTTTTAACAGAGATGTGGCTGAAGCCTCATTCTGTTCCGGCTATTACTATGGGGGTACCACAAGGATACAAATTAGTACGGATGGACAGACCCATTAAAACTGGTGGGGGATTAGCTATTGTTTTCAAGCAAGAAATTGAGGTAGTGGTCACTGAGACCGTGTGTAATTTGCAAATGGAGCTCCTCATCTTCACTGTAAACCCTAACTCTAAAAATACAAGGAAGGGAGCATTAGCCTATCGACCCCCGGGTCCACTCGGGAATTTTTCTCTCCAACTTGTCGAAACACTGGCCCCACACATACAGATAGATTCTGATTTTATCCTGGTAGGGGATTTCAATGTCCACAGTGAACTTTCCTCCTGTGTGGAGGCTCAGACACTCTTGGCAGATCTAACCACCTTAGGACTGCACCAAGTTAATCAGGGACCCACGCACTCAGCCGGTCACACTTTGGACCTTGTGTTATATAATTCCGCTTTTATAAAGTGTCTACCTCCCTGCCAAGTGGATTGGACCGACCACTCCATTCTTGAGTTCTACACCAGACTTATTCATGTGCCTAAGGGAGCACAGAAAATATTGGCTGATGTTAGAAGACCCTGGAATAAACTAACGCCTGAGAGCTTCAGGGTGAACTTTGTCGAACCTAATTGGGCCGATTATGGCGATAATGTTAATGCGGCACTAACTGCTCTCAATGAAGCAGTAGCTACCTCCATTAATCATGTTGTTCCTTTCAGAACATACAAACCCCGTCCTGCCCCAAGACAAGAAGTCTGGTACACAGAAGATCTTAGGCAACTAAAAATTATCGCACGGAAATCGGAAAAACAATGGAGAGCCACTCATAAGGCTGAGGATAAAGTCACTTATGGGACTGCCCAGAAAAATTACCATAAAGCTATTCGATCTGCTCGCAAACATCATATAGCAGACCAAATAACAGCGGCAGGTAAAAATGTGAAAGTCCTTTACCAGATCTTACAGTCCTTTGTCAAGCCTACAGCCTGTGAGACCGAGGGCATTGAGTCCCAAGCACTTTGTAACAACATCTCGCAGTTTTTTGTGAGGAAAATAGAAGGCATTTATGCAAAGATCTTAGCCTCGAACTCCTCTACTAACATCTTGAGAACTGTGGATAGTATGGCTCCACTGTACCCCTGCACAACAGAAGTCAATGCTAATAAACTTGTTGAATTCCCCCCTATATCTATCGAGGAAATCGGCACTCTAATTAATCAAACTAAGAGTGGCTGCCCGTTAGATATTGTTCCAGCTCGGATCATGTCTCTTTTAAGGGATGATCTAGGAGTAGGGATTCAGCAGGTGCTTAATCTATCCTTAGCATTGGGTGATGTTCCCCTCAACTGGAAGCGTGCTCTGGTTAGGCCGCTACGTAAGAACAACTCCATCCCATGGACTGACCTCACGAACCTGAGACCCATCTCTCTTCTCCCTTTTTTAGGGAAGCTTGCCGAGAAGTTTGTCAACCGGCATTTATCCAACTACATTGAGAGTGTAGGGGAATTAGATCCCTCTCAATCGGGTTTCAGGCCTAGGCACAGCACCGAGACCGCCTTGCTGTCCGTCACTGACAATCTTCGCATGCTACAGGATAAGGGGTTTTCCGTTATCCTGGTGCTATTAGATTTGTCAGCGGCGTTTGACACGGTGTCACACGAGATCATGACCTCCAGACTAGTTAACATCGGTCTGGGTGGCAAGGCGCTGGCTTGGCTGAGGAGTTTTTTCGGCAATCGCACTCAGAGAGTAATACTGGGCTCTTACCAGTCAGAGGAGGTGGAGATCTCAAAGGGGGTGCCACAGGGCTCCTGCTTGAGCCCTACGTTATTTAATATCTACGTGGCACCCCTAGCTAACATCGTTAGATCCCACGGGTTCATCCCTGTATCGTATGCAGACGATACACAACTCCTCTTTCCCTTTAAAATTTTGACTCCTGAAGTGTGCCACTCCTTTGCCCAAGGGATGAAAGAAGTGGCACACTGGATGGCAGCAAATCTCCTTCAGTGCAACGTCTCCAAGACGGAGGTGATGCTCTTTGGGGAAGCAAAGCGACTGTGGACTCCGGACTGGTGGCCCTCTGATCTCGGCCCAGTCCCAGAGCCAAAAATGGTAGTGAAAGATCTGGGAGTCAAACTGGATCAGGAGCTTACCTTAAAACATCACGCTACTCATGTTGTAGGCTCCTGTTTTCATGTTATTGGTCTTCTCCGTAGGGTGTTCCCCATGCTACCTGACTCCACCAGAAAAACTTTAGTTCAGTCACTCGTGTTGAGTAGACTGGACTACTGCAACGGTCTGCTGCTAGCCGCCAATGAAGGGGTCATCGCTAGACTTCAAGTCGTGCAGAACACGGCTGCCCGCCTTGTTCTTAATGCCCCGACCAGGACCCCCTCAAAACCACTTCTTAAAAAACTCCACTGGCTCACCATAAAACAGAGAGTGCTGTTTAAAATCTGTTGCACTATCCACAAGTGCCTGTCTGGTAGCGGCCCGGAGGTCTTAACTAAGAAATTCATTCCATATATTCCCGCCAGAACTCTGAGATCTGGAGACCATGAACTTTTATGTGTCCCCAGATTTTGGAAAACACGTCAAGGTGGTAGGGCTCTATCAGTGGCAGGCCCTAAACTTTGGAATGAACTTCCATTGGAAATCAGAGCTTGCAGGGAACATTTTCCTTTCAGGAAAAAGTTAAAAACTTTTTTATTTAACTATTGATACTGTGGTACTTTATTAACACATGACAGGGCTATTTGCTTTCTGATGTTGCCAAAGGCGCGGAGATACTCCCCAGGGAGTCGATTCCCAGCGCGGTATAAGCTTGCAAATAAAAAAAAAAAATAAGTGTCTAAAGACAAGTGTTAAATTTGAGACCACATCACCTGAACAATGATTAAAAGCTCCAGTATCTTCAGTACTCTTGAATCTTCATGACAAGCTTCTCCAGATAACTTTTGATATTCCAGTTTATTATCATGTTCAATAGGTAGCATAAGCAGTCAATGTAAAGTAATTCCTATAATGTTATGGGCTGCAAATCCAGTTGGTGCCGTTACTACACAGGATACATTTTATTCTGTAGTTCTGTGTAGATAACCGGTGAGAACTTTAATTATGAAGCTCTTTCTGTTCCAGCTTGACAACTGCTGTATAATAGGATAGTTTATATGATGACCATTCACATTGGTTTTTAACATATTTTTTTGTCCTCATATCACCATAGAGTCTGAAAGACTCAGGCCATTTTTGCAGTTGCTGTCTGACTCACGGTCTGTTGCATTCACATTAGACCCAACTGCACCAACCAATCCTATATGCCCATCGCCCAGAGCGGTGTCTCGCTGTTATCATAGGATCTCTCGTTCTATCGATTCTGCACCCAAGATTCCACTCCACCTAGTGAAATCAGCCTATATCTTGTTTGCTCCTCCAGACTTACCCTCTATATCCAGACGGCAAATCCCATTTAACGCTTTGGCCCAGTCCGTAGCGCATGGAGGAGATGGATCAGTGCAGTGTTTACAAATCTCCCTCCTGGCTAGAAGCACAAGGTAAAATAAGAGGCCCCTCTGTGCTCTATCCAGAAGGCTATGTGAGGCCTTATCCACCTCTTTAGAACAAACACAAGATTTAACGTGATCTTGACCCCCAATAATTATTTTAATATATTTTCAACCTCCTCCTAAAACACCTTGATCCCAGGATAAGTGTAAAAGATGTGTTCATCATTGGCTCTCAAAAGGTTACATCTTCTACATCTGGGGGTCGGCTCCTGTACAAATTTTGTGATCTTTTAGGGAGTCCATCATAGTTTATTGATGGTAAAAAGTGATTTCGCTTGAGATTACCTGGCTCAACCACTGAATACAATGGACTATCCTCAGCATCTAGAAACTTCCATTACCAACTGACAATCTCCTTACTTTTGTCTTTGGACTCACAGCCTGGAGTATGGACTCAAAATCCCAGCCCTCTCCCCATCGATCTCCTGAACTGCCCTTGTGAGCCAGGAAGACACCTGCACATCTTTGAACCTTGATATGGAACCCCCGGTCTTGGCTCTTAAAACTTCCCAGGATAATATACCCTGGTAGCTATCCCAGCTCTCTTTAATGGAAAACTCAACACATCCTTCATGCACTCTCAGGTACCTGGGGAATCCCAGGTGGGTCAAAATGAGAATAGTATCTAGTACCTAAGATCTTCCTGGCTCTAATCCAAAGATGTAATGCTACCTTTAAGACCTTTAATCGTACTTTTTTTTAAACGTTTGAGGTGCCAAACTTATATAGGAACTCGTTGTTTCCCGACACCCTAATCATTTCTGCTAAAAGCACCCCCCAGGTTGAATAATCCGGCTAACCCAGTAGCATTCTAGTTTTTGTAAACTGAAAGATCATACAATACAGATTCAGGTCAGGAAAATCAAGGCCACCCTTCTCTGGTCAACTTCTCTCACGCAACACTTGCCCGGCCAGATGCCCATTTGAAGCTAGATATTTTCTCTTGAATCTTGTTGATAGTCGATCTTGGAAATCTGAGGAGGATACAGTTAAAAAGATATGTACATTTAGGGAGGATCAACATCTTTAATCAAATTCACACAACCATAAATTGTCAGTGATAGATTTTTCCATCTAGCGGATAATACATCCACCTCTTTTGTCACCCTTCCCAAGTTGTGCTGTGGAATTACGTCCAAAGGATTAACAATAGCAATGTCTAAATATTTAATCTCTGACCGTATCTCCCCCATCCACCCTTCCACATTCCAAAATGTTACCTCTGACTTAGAACTGTTCACTAGATATCCTGTTAGAGGCTAGAGCCCCAAACTCTGCAGCCAAACTCTCCACCCTAGGGATAGTTTGAACAGGGTCTGATGTATAAATGACAAGAAGGTCCGCATATAATGAAATCTTATTACAAAAGTGGGAGCTGTGAAACAGGATTACCTCACCATCCCTTCTGAGTAGCTGGGGAATGTCTTAATATAAATGTTGAACAATAGAGGAGACAGAAGACAGCCTTGCCTTGTGCCTCTGTAGATACTAAAACTCCTGGTCAACATCCCATAAATCAGGATTCTAGCTGATGAATTCTCTTAAAGCCTCCAGAGCATTGAGATAAAGCAAGGACTTAAAACTAATACTGCCAAAACCTCCCATAGGAATGCCCAACATGCTCGATTGAAGACCTTGGCAGCATCTATTATGACCACTGCTAGGAAAATCGAGTGAGCAGTGGCTAAATCGATAGATCCCATCAGCTGTTGAGTAAGCTCATGAATTTGTCACATTGGCACAAAGCCCTTCTGATCTAAGTGGATTAATTGGGGAGCTAACAATCTCCCTGCCAAGATATTCGTGAAAAACTTATAATCAATGTTTAACTAGGAGATTGGGTGATAAGAGTCTGCCTTCCTGGGATCCTTGGCAGGTTTTAAGATCAAAACAGTTGTGGCTTTTTCCCACTAATAGGGGGTCTGCACAATTCCCTGATATACTGAATAAAATAGTGTCTCCCATTCTGGAACAATCTCCTCCATTAAAAGATCATTGAGCTCTTATGGAACGACATCCAGACCGTCCGTCTTTCCATCCTTAATGTGTGGCAGATGCCTCTGGTTTTCCTCCAGCGTAATCAGTGCCTCCAAGCACTCTACTCTTCGCTGTAAGCCTAGAGAGCTCAATGCCCACCAACCAATCTCTGAGCTTTTCCACATCCAGAAAAGTTCTTCCAAATACAGTGAAGAGAATAAAGAGACCAGGTGTCCCTGCATAGCCTCGGCCTTATTTGAGACATCTCCCTGGGCATTTATAACAAGCTCCCTGATGACATTTGTGCATGTTATGTTGTGTGATGTTAATTTGATTCGTAAGGCGCAACAGCTACCCAAAAGAGCGTTTCCCTGTGCCAGCCTGAGAGGGATAGAAAGGGAGGACAAAATGATTGGTTAAACAGCCAAGTTTTTAGACATTTGCGGAAATTCCCGTAAACAGTTTCATTGCAGAGAGGCACAGGGAGAGAGTTCCATAAGGAGGGACCTAAACAAGCAAAAGATCGACTGCCCATATGTGACAGTCTGGTGCTAGGAACCGAGATATTTGCCTGAGTAGAAGATCGAAGGGGACGTGAGGGTAGGTAAGGGTGGACCAAAGCTTGCAGGTACTGGGGAGCCACTCCAGATTCGATCTTAAATATGTAACTCAAGGCTTTCAACTTAATCCGATTCTCTATCCTGAGCCAATGGAGATCACGCAAAGAGCCAGAGATAGGGGCAACTCTGGGAACCTGACAAACCAGCCTAGCAGCAGAACTCTGCACCATCTGCAGTTTACGCGTAGTATCCTTGTTAGCCCCCAGATAGAGAATGTTACCGTAGTCCAGTCTAGAGGTGACAAGTGCCTGGACTACGGTTCTCTGGGTAGAAGTAGGCAGCATTCAGATAATCTTCTTGAGCCATATCAGGATGGTAAAACAGGTTGCGGCAACTGCCACGCCTTATTGACGCATTGATAATTGATCATTAATGATGAAGCCTAAGTTGCGGACTTGACAGGAGGGCTGAGGAGGGGCACCCATTTCAGCAGGCCAATGTTGGGAATCCCAAAGATCTTTATTTTTCCCCAGAATCAAGACCTCAGTTTTTTCTCCATTAAGTTTGGGAAAATTGACCTGCATCCAGGATGCAATCTTACTCAATCCCAACTGGAGAGCAGATGACTCAGACGCCCTCTCAGCAGAGAGAGAGAAGATAATCTGGGTGTTGTCAATGTGAGAGATCAGGGACAACCCAGCCTCCTCTGTAGACACCCCAGGGGTCTGACATATATGTTAAACAACAAAGAGCTGAGGATTGAGTCCTGGGGTACCCCATAAGGAGAGAAATGAGTATTGGAGTTGGCCGTAGGAGAAAAGACCTAGAAAGTACAATCCGTGAGGAAAGAAATAAGCCAGTTAAGTGCCGGCCCAGCAACACCTAATGATTGTAAGCCTTTAGGTAACACGGTGTGAGACAGCGTGTTGAAAGCTGCGCTTAAGTCAAGTAATATGAGGGCTACTGTGTCTTCAGTGTCCAAACAGTGTCACAGGCTTTCCGTGACTACAAGACAGGTAGTTTTGGTAGAAACACCGGCTCTAAATCCCAACTGAGATGTGTGTAAGTAATTTTGCGACTCAACAGACTGGGATAGCTTGGGTTAATATGTCTTTCTAAGATTTCAGAGAAGGCCAGGAGTAATAAAATAGGCCGGTAGTTGGAGGGCTTGTCAGGATCAGCATTAGCCTTCTTCAAAAGAGGAAGGACCATTGCGTGCTTCCACTCTGGCGAACAGTTTCCTCCTGTAAGGAGGCATTCACGAGTTCCATAATTATCATGAGTGAGGGGCGACTCAAACTGCTGCAACACCGAGATCGGAAGCGGGTCACAGGGGGAGCCTGATTTAATGCTTGCTATGAGCCGCTTGAAGGAGCTCATATCTAAGAGAGACTAGGTTTCCAGTTTTTTTGTAAATTTGGGAATCTTGTTATTTCTATGAATAATGGTGTTAGCTGTTTGAGGAGATGTGGATACTTGCTGAAAGGAATTACCTGACCTAATGCCCTCCATCTCCGAATTTATTTTCTCCACTTAATGGAGGAAGAATTTGGCAAGGTCTTCACATTGCAAGTCATTGAGGGTGGAGGGAGTGGTGTGAGTTTCTGAGCCACAAAGTTCTTGAACCATCTTGAAAAGTGTCTTGGAACAATTCTGCGCACTAGATATAGTAGCGAAGACATATTCAGCACGGGCTGACTTGCAGAGAGAATGTTATTCACTTTTGGCTCTTTTATATGCGAGCTTGGTGTCAGACGCATAGTTCCTCCTACATCGTCTTTCCAAAGCTTTACATTTGGTTTTCTCCATTTCTAATTTCTCAGTAAACCAAGCGGCAAGGGATAGTGGTTGTTCACCCTCTTAATTGAGGTTGGGAGACAAGCGTCAATAGCATTCGAAAGTCAATTTTGGATGGCACCCGATAAAGTGACAGACATTCGTTTTGTAGTGGGAGCATTGGTGGACAGAAGATTATTGAGAGTTTCAATATCCAGATTTCCCCAGTTTCTAATTAATTTCTTGATGCCCGGTGTGGCTGCTGGTGAGCTCACTGGAGTCTCAAACCGGAAACAGATTGCAAAGTGATCAGACCATTATAAAGGAAGAACTAGGGGGCACTGAATGTTGGGTAAACTGGAGAGAATAGGGTCCAGTAGGTGGCCAACCACATGAGTGGGGCCAGAGTTCCAAAGTGTAATATTCATCGCTGCCAAGTCAGAAATAAAAGTAGCTCTATTAGTACACATGGGGTCATTCAAGCGATAGTTGAGGTTGCCCAAGATGGAAAAGTTAGCTGCATTGAGGAGGAAAGTAGTAAGTAGCTCAGGAAATGTTGAGGCCCATGGACCGGACGGACCAGGGGGACGATATACTAGTATGCCTGAAGAGATAAACTTGGGGGTCAGAACAAACTTAAAAAAGGCTGCCTCACAGGACATGAATGACAGGTCTTCAAATGTGCACATGTAGCACTTTTTATAAATGATAGCAATGCCACCACCTTTCTTGGAATCCCTATCTTTCCTAACTATAGCATAATTAGACGGCACAGCTGCAGCTACATCAGGGCCAGAGCTCATGTGCAGCCATGTTTCATGAAGGAACATGGAATCGGGTTGTACACTGACCAAAGGGTCAAAAACGTCTGGTTTATGTTCGGGGAGCGAGCGGCAGTTAATGCTAATGAAGGTGAATTCCTTGAATAAAGTGCTACAGTTAGAAGGAGTGTCTTCCTGTAAGGCAGTAAGGGTGGCGGTTAGCCGGCTAAATTCTTTACCATACTGTTTTCGAAATGAGAAGTTGCAGTGTGAGCAAATAGTGTCCCTATCCTCTGGGTCAAGTAAGATTCATTGAGGCAGCAACAAATTACGATGCTCCTGAAGCTGCTTAGAGGAATAACATAATGTATGCCTTTTGTTTGGACCAGGGATCGTGGCCCCGGTCGGGCACGGATGCGCACAGACGGACTTGCCTTTGGTGCACCTTCAGCGTGCTGACGGTGCATCCGCTGCGCGTGTCTGCTGCGCGTCCATTCACTGCCCATTAAATAGGAGATGAGGCAGGACAGCGTGCAGCCACTAGAGCGCTGACTTAGAAAGCGAGTAGCACAGAAAATTGGCTGCCCCGGGAGTCTAACTCCCAACAGGTGCGACTGAACTGATTAAAACACACTCAGATAAAAAACAATTCAACAATTAAAAATACAGTCAGGTAAAAACATTTCCAATTCATAAGAACTCAGAGAAATTAATGCAGATCTAAGCAAATGTGTAAATGGCAAGATAGGAACATATCAGGCCTCAAGCCTTGAGCATCTTTCAACCCTTGCCTTCCATGCCAGCAGTGCACCTGCTTGCTCCCCATACTCAAACTGTCTCTAACACACTGCTTACCACTGTTCTCTGCACTTCATCTCCAACTTGATTTTATACTTTAACCTTGTCTCCTCCAGCTGTTTTAAAAGCCTTTCCCTATCACTATTGGGACCCATATGTTGCCTCTGTATACCAGCCTCCAAGACTCTCACTTTTTGCCCCAATCTCCACATTTCCACCCTTTGTGCCATATTTTTTTAATGTGCCTGAATTCCCCAAACCCCTTGGATGAAAGCTTTTAAAACGTCCCCTTTTACCCCAAGAGAAGCCGAGCCAGCATTGTCAAGGAAAAGGTCAGCACTAGCTTTTTTAAAGGTAAAATAACCCCACGATTGAGGAGGCTGGCTCATTTTAACATCCACCTTGAATTTTGCGTTCTCCAGAATATTTAAGTGACATAAAGATGGCTGAGTTTACTGCAATATGCCCAGGATTCTGGTAGACCTCTATTATTTTAACTTCCAAAACTCTATCTAGAAAAATATAATCCAGCCTAGAATAATGCCCATATTTTTTGCTATGGAATGTATAACCCCTCATCAGGCCCTTTAGGTACCTCCATGCATGAACCAGCCCAACATCCTGGAACATATTTCTAAGAGCCCATCTGGCCCTAGGGGCTTGAACGCCAGTTCCTTTTTAAAGATATATCTAAAATGAGGTCAAATAGAGTGTTAAAGTTGCCCCCAATAACCAACGGGCTGTTACCTCCACTAGGTCCCACTATAGATTCACAATATAGTGAGGATCATCGAATTTGGACCATAAAATCCAACACATACAAAATCAAAGCCAGCACACCACATATTTGCCAAGCCCCACCTACCAGAACTATCAATGGTTTAATATGTGACCTCGACCCAGGACAGCCTCCCCCTTAAAATACTCTGTCTGGTCCGAAGCCAGATACATCTACAACCATCTAAATTTAGAGAAGAAAGCTTTACTATTGCTTGCAGTCAAATGAGTCTCTTGCAAAATGATAATGTGGGCAAGGCTTTCGTCTAAATAGGGCATCACCAATCTCCGTATGACACCAGGTTCTCAGACCATTAACATTCCAGGTTAAAAAAGATAACTCCTTACCACCACCCATCATCTTCAACTTCATGAAGACCCCTGTGGACATTGAGGCAACCACATGATGGTATTGAGGGCATTTTCTTAAATTTTTCCTAATGCTCCACACCCTGTGTCTGATCCCAGACCCATACCCACACCCATCCCTGTTCCCTGCCATGGGGAACCCTCCCAAAGCTGGCAGGCATAGAAATGCCTAGAGAGCTTCCCAAGGAAAGGCTTAATTACAATCAATAAATACTTAACCGCAGTGCACCCCCCTGCCATTCCCCCACCCTAACTGCACTACCCGGTGATCTAGATCTTCCTGAGACTCAAGATACTGCCCCCTTTT
Organism: Lissotriton helveticus; assembly: GCF_964261635.1. Lineage (NCBI taxonomy): Eukaryota > Metazoa > Chordata > Amphibia > Caudata > Salamandridae > Lissotriton > Lissotriton helveticus. Next base: position 1,417,603,479 of record NC_136061.1, read on the forward strand.
TGATGGTATCTATCAATGCATCTACATACTCCATGGCCAATAGTTAAACATCTGGTTATTCCACATGATGCGGAGCATTGCCAGAAACTTTAGTTATACCTTTGTCCCCAGTTTAAGCAGCTCCTCCATTCTCCTGCCTAGCTCCCACTGTCTCTGATCTATTGCTTTACATAAATCTGGTCTGGTAGCAAAAGAGAACCCTCTAACTGATAAGCTACCATTCCTTAAATTTATACTCGGTATTGCCTCCTTCACTGCATAAGAGAGGGGGGATGAGAGCGAGGAATATGGCAGTCGTGTACTGAGCGGCAAAAAGCTCCTCAGGAGACAAATGCATTCTTCCAAGCAGTGGGTGGCCCAGCTGCCCCCGCCCTTACCCCATGGCACGTACCTGGCGGAAGGTTGATGTAGCCCTCCCATAGACCTGAATCTTGATGGTGTTGCTCAGGGGGCCCTCTGTGACGGTCACAGCTGCGTCCTCCCTGAAGCAGTCAGCACAGGGATTTCATGCTGAGAGGAAGCTGCCAGGGAGCTGCAGCACAAGTAGGGGGCTCGAGCAGAGGCTCATGGTTGCTGTGGCAGCATCAGTCCAAGTCAGTGGGTCAGCCAGGAATTTCTTCAAACCCCCCAGAAGCTCAGTCAGAGACATACTGCAGCTCCCAGACCCAGGGGAGTGGGAGGTGGGGAAACTGGGAGGCTGCAGAGGAAGGCAAGTGTACTTGGTGCCTTTTCATATGGATAAGGATGATCAGCCTACTGGCAAGGCTGTAAGGCTGGTGGTAGGACCTTGAGGTATTCATTGCATACCAGGACTATAGCAACAGCGAGGGTAAATTCAGGCGTAGAATTGACCTCTTCCTATGTCTCTGCCATTTCAAAGGAAACAGTGAAGGGGCACCAATGTCTGCTTGGAAGGGCAGTAGATGTTGAGACCATTGTCCCTAAAATTTGAAAGTCTGCAAAGCTACCAGCTAGGAGCTCTGGTGGTAGGGGCAGGAATTTTCCCGTCCCTCAAATCAATGTTACTTCTTTTCCTAAACCCTTTTTAAAATCCTGACCCTACCTGTCTTACAGGGTGTGGAGACAGGTTCCGAAGAAGATATGAGCCAGCTGGGATTTAGTATGGGAAATTCCATTACTACCATGGCCCAGCTCAACTAGCACAGTCTTTTCTACCCGATGCCCTGTCCAGATCTCTCCACTCTTCATTGATTAGCAATCTTGCCATCCCCAATTCCAAAACTGTTGGATGGGGCAAGAGACGTTTTTTCTCCAGCACCCTATGATCAAGAACAAGCAAAACCTTACGAAATGTAGAAACAAATTCAAAACCTGGCTGTTCAACCATTAATTGTTAGGATCGTTTATTTCTATTGCCACCTCAGCAGCCAGCGCTTAGATGACCCCGGATAGTAGCTGTGCTTTATAAATACTACTTTAATTTCATTCATTACTGCCTCTACTACTAGCATAGATGCCTCTGTTGGCAAATCCACATCCCCTGAAGTAGGTCAGATGAAGCCATGTGCAGCAAAGCCTTAGGTCACCACCAACAACAGGTTTGAGGCTTTATCACTGTCTGTCCTAAGTTTTGGTGCAACCTTTATGCATAGCGGCATGTGTATAGGAGGAGCACTTCTTGCTTGGAACCCATCACTGATCACTTTGTTGGAATGTAGAGGTTAGCTACTGCAGTTTACATATATCTATCCACTTATTCAATCTGTCCACTTGATAGTAATCTTTCATCCCCTGCATATGTTGAATCTTCAACAACATCAACTGTCTTACATTTAAACATTTTTGTGTACTAGGTATAATGTTGCATTTTTTACTTTATTAATACCCACAAACCCTTGCCAAATTTGTTTACTCATCATAGGTACACCACTTACTAGAATGACAAGTGGTTCTTGATCCTCTTTGTGTACACCAATAGTTTCAATATGCTGCTTAAAATCTGAAGGTAAGTACACAACTCTTCATTTAAGGCCTTTTTATAGGTCAGTTGCTGGAAGCTTCCCTATCTTAGCTTTCATACGAACTATGGCCTGAATTGGATGTACACATTGTATTAGAATAGATTCATAAACATTTACATCTCTTAGTTCTTGTGGAATAGATAATAATTCTGACTTATTATGTACTTCTCTAGCTGGCATTTTGCTTTCTTCTAACTTATCGTAGCAGTACTTACATATAACTTGCCGAGTAGAAAAGTCAAACAGCTCCTCTACTAATAAATAAAAAGCAGACAGTTGCCACTTATCATTGTTCTGTTGTTCTTTTTTTTTTTAAAGTTTTTATTATTGAAGGAAGAACATCTTAATCAAAATTACATACAGAAAGACAAAAATAATTCAGTTTCTCCTTTGACAGCTAGAGCAGAGAACAGACTTATGTAGATCCAATAACACTTCATAGCAAAGCATAATTAAAACAACAAATTTAGCATTGGTCTCAAGACATATTTACAAATCAAAAAAAGTTCCCCAAATTTGTTCTCTCTTTTTCAATGCTTTAGGACCTCTAAGTCTTGCTAATGAGAGTTCCATAACATTGATTTCGTTTATCAAGCGCCACCATTCCATCACGCTAAGAGGGTCTTTTAGAATCCAGAATCTAGCTATAACTAACCTAGCACAAGCATATAATATCGTTAATAGATCCCTATGGTGATAGTAATTATCTATAAAGTCAAGTAATATCAACTGTGGCGATATCGGCGGAGTGTTAATTTGTTTCCTCATAAGAGCATCAGTTATCCCGTTCCAAAATATTGATAGCTTTGGGCATAGAACCAACATATGTTCGATACCCGCTGCTTCCATATCGCATTTTGGACACTTAGTTCGGTCATTGGTCTGATTGTCACGTATCCAGCAAGATATTCGTTGTGGGGTATAGTATAGCTGAGTGACTGTGCGATATAGCTGGAGCCTCAGATTAGAAGATTGGACCACCCGGTTTATTTGGCATAGTGAAGTTGAAATCTGTTTGGGATTAATGTTAACTCCTAGTCTAGCTGACCATTTAGCCGCTAGATTCCCACTATCATCCGTTTTGCTTGCAATCAAATGGCCATAGCTTAGACTTATAATTGATTTAACTTTGTCTGAGTAAAGACAGGTTAAAACATCTGAATGTGACGCTCTTACAATCTTCATCTTACGAAGTAAAAAATCCCTGATTTGAATGTATTTAAAATACATATCGTCATTTAATTCAAAGATGGTTTTAAGTAAGCATGAGCACAAAATCCGTTCCGCTCGCGGATTTTGCGGATTTTCGGTAAATTCGCAATCCGCGAACTCCCGCCAATTTACTGAACATCCGCAAATCCGCGAGGGGCGGATCCGGGGGGCAAAAGTTCAAGCCTTCAAGCTTGAAGTTGTAACTATTTCAGGATGGCGCCGGCAAGCTGCCAGCGCCATCCTAAAATAGTTACTAAGTTAGCTTCAACAGGAAGCACTAATAGATAAAATAAAGCAGGTGCTCGAGCACCTGCTTTATTTCATCTATTAGTGCTTCCTGATGAAGCTAATTTAGTAACTATTTTAGGATGGCGCTGGCAGCTTTCTGGCGCCATCCTAAAATAGTTACAGGATGATGGACAGCTCACTCAAGGGACCCCTGTGCACATCGGTGCGATTGCATAGTAACACACACATGGTCGCTGGAACTAGTTGAAGCTCAAATTCAGTGACTCATTCATCAGCCCAAAAACAATCGTGAGCGTCGTCGAGGCTGGGCAGGTGTGCCTTCTTCCCAAATCTACCGTCGAAAATCAGCTGTGATGCTGGATAGAGGCCTTTGTATCCTTGACTTTCACGAGCGCAATCCTCGTGCTGTTCCTGTGACCAGGAGCTTCTTTCTCTTCATCTGCTGCTCTGATCGGTCTCTGACCATTTATACACCCAAGAGGCACTTGAACTCGCACAGAAGACCCCCCCCCCGAGTGGGGCAGAGGGCAGAAGACCACAAAAACAAGTTGGGAAGAGGGCAGAAACGAGTGGGGCAGAGGGCAGAAGACCACAAAAACGAGTTGGGCAGAGGGCAGAAGAGCACAAAAACGAGTGGGACAGAGGGCAGAAACGAGTGGGGCAGAGGGCAGAAGACCACAAAAACAAGTTGGGCAGAGGGCAGAAGACCACCAAAACGAGTGGGGCAGAGGGCAAAAGGGCACAAACACGAGTGGGGCAGAGGGCAGAAAGGCACAAAAACGAGTGGTACAGAGGGCAGAAGGGCATAAAAAACGAGAGGGTGGCAGTGATGAACCAGAGGGCGCATCACGGTCTCGCCCAAAAAAAAACCCGCGAACACACAAAGCGCCCCGCGAACATGCCAAAACGCCCCGCGAACACGTAAAGCGCCCCGCGAACACTCAAAAATATAAAAATCCGCAAATTCGCACAAATTCGCGAATTTTGCGGATCGCGAATTTGCAAATCCGCAAATTCGCGAATCGCGAATTTGCAAAATTCGCCCATGCTTAGTTGTAAGTATGACAAAATCGTAAAAAGCCATTAGGGCCATAGAAGTCTCCCATAACAGTAATTCCGTGCCAAGCCCATATCTTCCCTGAGCCATCTGAGAAAATACCCGGTAGTCCAGGATTACCCCACAGTCTAAGCTCAGCATTGTAGTGAGATATTTTATCTATATTCATGATGTAGTCCCAGATTTTCTTAATATGCCTTGCGGTCTTAAATTTTACTCTTTTAAAGTAATTAGGATCGTGTACGCGAAACAAAAATTGATTACAATCAAGTCCCAGCATATATTCATGATAGAATAAAGAGCTCTAATTTTTCAGCAAGCTTCGTATACGTTGAAAAAAAGTAGCAAAATAATATAGTCTAAAATCAGGAAACATCAAACCTCCCTTTTCAATTGGTAATTCCAATAATTTGATAGATCTATGCGCTTTTTTATAGCCCCACACAAAGCTGCTACAAATGCCTTCTAGTTTCTTAAAAAAAATGTATTAATTTGTAAAGGTATTGATCTAAATAAATAAAGTAATTTGGGCAGGATCTTCATCTTGATTAAGTTGATACGCCCCACTAGGCTAAGCGGTATCACGTGCCACTTTTTTAAAGTTGACGTAATTTCCTTTAGCATGGAGTCATAGTTCATAGTTATCACCTTATCTATGTTAGCTGCCAGCTTAATTCCAAGATAGGTCGCGCTTTGACATAAGCCCTGAATTGGTTCAGATGGTTTGTAGTTAGCAATAACTTGTGTCTTGTTTACATTGAGTTTGTACCCAGAGACATCTCCAAATTTTCCGGCTTCTTGTATTATTGCCGGAATTGCTGTAACCAAATCAGTAGTGTAAATCGCTATATCATCTGCGAAAGCAGTTATCTTTAAACTTTTACCATGATGTTGTGCAGGTATGATACTATCCTAAGCTGTCAAAGCATTTAAAAAGGCTCTAAAGATAGCGCAAAGAGTAGGGGGTACAGAGGGCAACCTTGCCTTGTTCCCCTCTCTATCAAGAAGGTAGCTGACTCAGTTCCCCCATAGCTAATCTTCGCCCGTGGTGAATCATAAAGCGAACATACCCAGTCAAGATAGGGGCCCTCAATGCCAATCTTCTTCTTAACCTCCCACAAATACTCCCACCCCACTCGGTCAAATGCTTTTTCTGCATCTAACATTACCATACCGAGTGGGGTGAGAGTAGTTGAGGAGACATCAAAAGCTGTGATTGCCATATTTACATGGGCTGTAGTATCTCTCCCTGTCACAAAACCATGCTGCTGGGAGTTAACTAGAGCCGGCAAGATAGGGGCTAAGCGTTTAGACAAAATTTTGGCAGACATTTTCACATCAGAATTTATCAACGAGATCGGCCGGTTTGAGCCACATTCTTCCGGGGGTTTGTGTTTCTTTAAAAAGAAAACTATTTTAGCGATTTTCCAAGAACTGGGGGCCTTTCTCGACTCCGTTATAGAATCCATCACTGTTTTCAAAAGAGGGAGTAGTTCTTGCGCACATACCTTATATAATTCTATAGGCAAACTATCTTCTCCTGCAGCTTTGCCCGAAGGTAGGGCGAGAGTTGCCTCGTTTATTTCGGACATTGTTATTGTAGAATTAAGCTGCTGAGCAGCTTCCGTATCTATAGGTGTAGGCGAATACTCATAAAGATACTGAAGTATTTTAGCTGTAGTAGGAGCAATGTCGGGAGTATATAAATGACTATAATATTTAGTAAATGGTCTAGAATCTGATCTGTTTGTTCGTATTTGCATAAATCTGGGCCTCTAATTTGTTTAATCCTAGTTCTGGCTTTTTATCAGCAACTTTGTATGCAAGTACTTTGCCAATTCTATCCCCGCTCTCATATTGAGCCAATTTATATTTATGAATTTTTGCACTGTATCTTTCTCTTAATGACTTTTTAATGGAAGATTGTAGTTTTAACAGCTCCATCCTTATTGGTTCAATATTTGGTGTTTTTAAAGTGGCAGCTTCTGCTAGTTGTTGTTCAACCCGCAAGATGTTAGAAGTGGTTGACTTAGTTTCTCTGCGCCTTTCAGCATTTTTCATAAAGATATATTGTTGGGCGAAGCCCCTAATACTACATTTACAGGCATCCCATTGTTCTGTTTTTCACTTTTTAAATACAAATCAACATTTCCAGTTTGACTGAAAAGTGAGTGTGTCAAAAATAAATACAAACATATTTTGGTTTTTCAGACAAAACTGTATTGAACTTTGTAATCTCTTTAACAAAGTTATCAATAGTAATCCCCTTCTCATGTTCCGCTACCTTTACAGATGGCAAATCCTCATTTCCCCCAGACTCTTCTTCAGGACCAAAGAACTAAAATTGAACATCATCACAAACATTTGTTTTCCACCTCTGCTACTGTACCATGCAATAGAGCTCTATTTATTTTTCCTAAACATAGTGCAGGAGTTTTACCACAGTAAAGTCTCCTAACTAACTTCAGCATTTCAGAGTGGTGAACAGCTAACATTCTGAAATGATGAAAGGTGCTTTGGCAAACTTTCTTTGATAGACATGTTAGGAAATCTCCTTCTAAGTTACTATATTTTCTCACTTTGCATGTATCTAATCCTTGCAAAACTACTATTTTCTGTTTCAAAGTTCTGCTTGGAGACTTGCGTAGGAAACTTCTCAAAATATCAATAGAGTCCTGCTGAACACTATAAAAACTGCTAAAATTCCACTTGTATACGCCTCCCCTGTATCAGCTATCACTTCCTTGATGTTCTTGGGAACTCGCTCTTCTTTTGAAATGGGAATATTACCCTTCACCTCATACCATCAACACGTTGTTTGACCTGCATTAACTAATTGTGTTCTCTTGGAAGTAGCTTTCTTCGTTAAAGAAAGGCTCGGAGCTAGATGTATGCTTCCAATCACTTCTAAACATTTCAGAAAAATGTGTTTTATTCACAAGTCTTTCTTTTTCCTTTTTCTCTTCATGCTCAACACTGTTTTATCCAGTGTTTACATTCTGTTTAATACTAAGATAAACAGATTTCGTTTCAAGGCAAATGATTTATTTACTACAGTTTCTAATTGTTGTTTTGGCTCATAAAATGCTGATCTTATCTTATACTGCTTTATATTTCACACCAAATGTTGCATTACCCTACTTCAAAACATTCTTATTCTTATCTCTTTGTACTGTTTCTGCCTTGCTGTTAGATGACTTGTTTTTAGAACGGTTTCCACTTTGAAGATAAGTTACTCCTTTTTTCTGAGTTGTTAGCAAAGTTATCTTTTTGTTCACATCATTTTGCATACTTTTCATTTAGCTAATTTCTGTTCTAAGAAACTGCTTAGTTCTCTTACCAGCAGATTTTTTTCTCCAATACATTCTGTCTACCATCTCCCTTTTTGTTCTGAGTTTTTTTCAAGTAGTACTGTTTTGTGCTTTTCTACTTCACTCCTTTTTTTCATCGTACATTTTCTCTTTGAACCCAAGTAGATATCTGATAACAAAATGGAGTATACATTTTAGGTTCTATAATTTAAACATCTAAAATCCTAGATAGATTTTTATGTTAGAATTGCATACCATTCTAGTGGTAAGAACTTAACAGCTGCAGTTACTGTGACAGTATATGTATTATTTTTAAGTACACAGTACCCTCTCCTCTAACCTAGCTACAGCCTTAAAACTAGTGAGTTATATATACTTGGTAGAAAATCTAAGAATTACAAGGAATTAAAAATGTCAAGTGCCCCTATTACTATATCTAGAGACAGAGACTATGCAGTAGCATGCCAGAGATATATTAAAAGGGATGGTAGACTGCATGACTGATTTATTACTGTCAGTTCCTAAAGATATAGCTTAACGAGTGTGTCAGTCCCTATTTGATAGTGTCTTTGGATATTTAAGAGAGCATGTTGATATATGAATGGTACTCCTACTGACTCTCTGCATCTTTAAATGCGTAGGGAAGGAGCAGCATGGATTGGCTATTCAGGGTGTTACAGCGTATTGGGGTATGTAACTCTGTGTGTAACTACCTCTGTTAGGCCGACTTACATATCAGCTATGTCTGAGTCTGCAACTGAATGTGGAAGTGCCTCTGTGCATGTCAGATTGGATGTGTGAGAGACTGTATATTTTTGAAGGTAGCTATGTGAGTTGCACTACAGGTGTGAAACTGGATGCATAAATAGACATTTAGGTGTGTAAGTACAATTGTTAGTTAGTAAAATTTGAAAGTATATCTCTTATATTTTAAAGACATACGTTACTGTCTATGGTTTATATACAGCCTATATAAGGAGTGAGTCATATGTAGAAGGGGACGTTTTTTTAGACTTCAGAACATGTTTAAAGTGTCACATCTGCCTACTGCTAAACTTGGACTCTGAGGCTGTGTAGTAGCAGGTGTAAGATATGTTCTAATGAATAAGTGGTCTACATGGGTGAGGTCTTAGTGTCAGTTTCTCACTACATATCTGAGTGAGTGTGTAGGTCCATATTTCACTATGTCTTTGTATAATTAAGTGAGTAGGTTAGTATATGAGTAGCTCTCTAACTGACTCTATACAGCTCTAAATGTGTATGGAAGAAGCTGCATGGATTGGTTATTCGGTATATTACAGAGCATGGGGTATATAACGTTGTGTGAAACTACATCCATGAGGCCTACTTACATAAGAGTCTAGAAATGCATCTGGAAGTGTGCCTGTTCATGACTGACTGGGTGTGTCAGAAGTTGCATCCTTTGGGAAACAGCTATGTCAGTGGCAGTATAGATTTCACAGTGAATGTGTAAGTAGACATATCGGTCTGTAACTACAGATGTGAGTCACTGAAACTGGAAAATATCTGTGTTATGTTTGAAGGACATACCTTATGGCCTATGGTCTTCATACATCCTACCTAATGGAACATTTATTTGTAGTAGGAGAGGACTTTTTACACTTCACAACAGATTTAAAATGTTAACTCTCCCTAGCAGTAAAACCACATACAGAGGCTGTCTAGTAGCAGACCTAAGACATGTTGAAAGATTAGATAGTCCTCATGGCTGAATTCTTAGTGTCAGTTCCTCAGTACATATCTGGATGAGTATGTCAATCTCTATTTGATTGTGTCTTTGTATATTTTAGAGAATCTTGTGAGTTGCAACTTCCCTGTGCCCCAGATTGCAGTGAGCAGAGTCCAGGAAGTGGTAAAGAGGCTTTCTCTTCCACAAAACAAAAACATTTTAAAAAAATGATTTTCCCTTTCTGTGATTTTTGTCTTTGCCTGTGGTTGTTACAGTTTTAAAAATGTAGTTTTAACCTGCTTGTGATTGGATATTTTTCACCTGTTTTGTGTTTTAAACTTGTGTTTTTTCCAGCCCATGATTGCTTCCTTTTAACGTGTTGAATTGTGGGATTTGCAGTCCAAACTCTGTAATATTTCACTCTCATTGCTGATGACTTACCGTTTTCCCTCCAAATTTCTCATTTTCTCTGTTCTAAGACCTGTATGTCAAAACAGTACACTCCCAGCCACCATTTTGTGTTCACAAGCCAGTGAAACCAGCCCCCCTGCCTCTCCCCAGCAACAGGGATATTCTACATCAGAGGGTGCTTCTGTGAGCTGTTTAAACTGTGTTTACTAGGGACTACGCACTTCGTTGTTTGGCCAGTAGGGGGAGTAAAGTTTTATTCAAACAGTATTGTTAGATTTCAAGTTAGTGGGGCCGTTACCTACAGAAGTCCAAAGTGTGAATTGAGCCTGTCTGTCTCCTAGAAGATTCTGAATAGGAAAAGCAGCTTCCAACTCCCTGGCCAGCAAACCTTGTCTGAGGTCACTGAGACCTTATGTGGTCTGATATTGTTTGGTACATGTGTACACTGATTGGTGGTTGTATCTGATGTTTCTATTGGATTAGGTTTAGTATCCTCATTGGTTGGGTATTTGAGTGTTCTGATTGGTTTCTGGGTCTATGATTCAATCAATGTAGGGTTGAGAATAGGGTTAGGGTTATGATTTCCATTGGAAGTAGGGACAAGGGCTTCCTGTTTCACTGCTTGCTTGGACTTGGGGTGGGACTACTGGTATGGCTAGGGCCTCTATTGTCATAGAGATTGGGTGCTTGGAGTAGGGCTAAGATTGGCTGTAAGGTCCTGGTCTCCTATTAGGTCTAGATTTTAGGGCTAGCGTTGTGATTGGATAGTGTTAGGGCTAGGGTTCCCATTGGCTGAAGGGTTCACCTGATTACTAGGGCTATAAAAGACCAGGCTTAGGGCGTCTCAACCCGGGCGTCGAGGACAAGGACGGAGAGGACAAGGGCAGTTGCCTGTTTCAGCCTGTTAGAGACTGACCAGGGCCAGGGCCAGAAATGCTTCCCAATATACATACCTCCATTATGCATCTATATACTTTCAATGTACTTATGGATCTATATATTTATCACTTTCCTCTAATTTAGCATTTCCGTTGTACTTCCCCATTTCTCAGCCTATACTTCACTCAATATATCCTCTACATCCACTCTCTCATTGAACCCCAGACCACTACTATGATCCCCAAAATAACCCTTTCTAGACTCTCTCCTACTCTACCCCTCCTTGCATCATCTTACACCCCTTTTACTATACCGATCACCCAAAACAAATCTTTCTAAACTCTTCCCTCTTTTCTACCCCTCCACAGCCCTTCTCAATCCAAATAACTGACTAACATATCCACCACTAAAATTACTTTCATGTTTCACTATACTAATTCAACACTAATCCTGATGGGTTCCAGAGTGCAAGCGCTATGGAAATACAAAACTCTTTCCATTCACTATCCTGCCACCTACCCTTCTCTACCCAAATAACTGAATAACATATCCACTACTCAAATTACTTCAGATTTTACTATGCTAATTTTCAACACTAATCCTTTATGAGTTCCGGAGTGGCGTGCTACTCGCCAGAAAAGCGCTTCAACATCCATCAGGGGTAACAAAAGCTATATGAATGCAAGCTTTCCTTCCCCTTTTATCCCTCCGCTATACTTCTCACTCCAAATAATTGACTAATATCCACCACTGAAATTACTGTCATATTTCACCATATTAATTCACCACTAATCCTTTATGGGCTTCCTGAATAGCATGTTTTAACACCCCATCAGGGATAACAAGTGCTATATAAATACAAACCTTTTTTTCCTCCTCTATCCTTCTGCTACCATTCCAAATCCAAATAATTGACTAACCTATCCACCACTTAAAATGTACTTGCATGTTTCACTATACTAATTCAACACTAATCCTCTATGGGTCCCGGAGTAGTATGCTACCCGCCGAAAAAGCGCTTCGATGCCTCGTCAGGGGTAGTAAGCGCTATATAAATGCAATTACAATACAATTACAACATGAGTAGCTCTCTTACTGACTGCAAGCATCTATAAATCTGTATAGAAGGAACTGCATGGATTCGTTATTTGATGGGCTACAATGCATTAGGGTATGGAACTCTGCGTACAACTGCATCTTGTGCCCATGAGGTCTACTTACAAAACAGCTTTGTGTATGTAAATGTAAATGTGTTTGTATTTATATAGCGCACTTCTACCCAGAGGTTTCGTAGCGCTGTATTCATACTGCTGTGGAACCCTTCCTGGCTTTCCTGTGAAATGTCCACTCCCGGGCACCCCCAAGGTGAAGCCAGGCATCCAAGTGCTGCTGGGGCCGTTGTGGAGATTAAGCAAGCTATTGCCCAGAGTCACAGAGTGGGACCCATGATTAGACTAGGCACCGAGGCGAGAATTGTAAGGCCCGGGGAGATTGTGTCCAAGAGCCGCCGAGACGGGAATTGAACTCTGGTCCCATGCCAGACCTCTGCAACAGGGTCTGCCGCTCTAACCATTGAGCCACGCTTCTCCACTTCTCTAGGAAACAATCTGGAAGTCCATCTGTTTATGTCAGAGTGGGTGTGTGAGAGGCTGTGTCCTTTGACAGATATCTTTGTGAGTGGCAGTACAGATTTCATGCCCTCTCTTTGTGACTGTATCGATCTGAAACTGTATATGTAAGGGGCAGCATGTATATAAGTATGAATAAGGGGACCCCCTCTCAAATTACTTTTAGCCAGGGAAAAGAGGGGAAAATATCAAATACAATAAATAAAGATTTCCCTTGTGGCTATCCTAATTTAACCATTGACCTTAGTTCATATTGACAGTGACATGTCCTGCGTCATGTATTAACAACACGTGTGCTTGATATTTATCAGTTTTTATTCATTTTTTTCCATAGTAATATCACAAAAATTTATTTTTATATACTTTTTTCTTCTTTTTAAAAAAACATGATTTCTTGTTTCTCTAAGTCATTATATTCTTTCAAACAATTTAAATACATATAAAGACAGTTATTTCATCATCATAGTACATTTGTGCTGTTTTATCCAATGCCACTATTTTTCAAAAATCAATGAAAAACCTTAAATGTCCACACCTAAATCACATACATCACTCACACATTCATACCCTCACATACCGACATTTAGACAACCAGCTATTCCTATTATACTGGAAGGCTAACAGAGAAAACAAACTCTGACTGAGTAACCACAGAGTATTATATGGGATCACACGCCAGGTCGACGCGCGTTTCGGTGGGCTTGTACCACCTTCCTCAGGACCTCCACAGAATCCCTTTCTGTTTTTTTAGGTGGGAACAGGATATTCCATAGTTAATGAAAGGAGTCACGATGTTTATCAAGGAGTACTTAATTTTCCACTCTGCTCCAATATAGCGTACACGTAAACATGTAGTAAGGGCTATTCTCGAGATGATTTTAAGTGTTCCGGTTTCTGGGCATATATCTGCAACCACTTGCGTTTCTTTTACTTTTAAACCGCTATGACTTTGTTTTTCTTTCTCTCTTCACAAAAGTATCTTAGCCAAAAATAGGAAGATTTCCCCTTTATTTATGCTTTGCCTCATCAGCTAGATCGTTGATTCGAAATCAAGCCTTCACTCGAGAAACGCCATTGTTTCGTTGATTCGAAATCAAGCCTTCACTCGAGAAACGCCATTGTTTCTCGAGTGAAGGCTTGATTTCGAATCAACGATCTAGCTGATGAGGCAAAGCATAAATAAAGGGGAAATCTTCCTATTTTTGGCTAAGATACTTTTGTGAAGAGAGAAAGAAAAACAAAGTCATAGCGGTTTAAAAGTAAAAGAAACGCAAGTGGTTGCAGATATATGCCCAGAAACCGGAACACTTAAAATCATCTCGAGAATAGCCCTTACTACATGTTTACGTGTACGCTATATTGGAGCAGAGTGGAAAATTAAGTACTCCTTGATAAACATCGTGACTCCTTACATTAACTATGGAATATCCTGTTCCCACCTAAAAAAACAGAAAGGGATTCTGTGGAGGTCCTGAGGAAGGTGGTACAAGCCCACCGAAACGCGCGTCGACCTGGCGTGTGATCCCATATAATACTCTGTGGTTACTCAGTCAGAGTTTGTTTTCTCTGTTAGCCTTCCAGTATAATAGGAATAGCTGGTTGTCTAAATGTCGGTATGTGAGGGTAGGAATGTGTGAGTGATGTATGTGATTTAGGTGTGGACATTTAAGGTTTTTCATTGATTTTTGAAAAATAGTGGTATTGGATAAAACAGCACAAATGTACTATGATGATGAAATAACTGTCTTTATATGTATTTAAATTGTTTGAAAGAATATAATGACTTAGAGAAACAAGAAATCATGTTTTTTAAAAAAGAAGAAAAAAGTATATAAAAATAAATTTTTGTGATATTACTATGGAAAAAAATGAATAAAAACTGATAAATATCAAGCACACGTGTTGTTAATACATGACGCAGGACATGTCACTGTCATTATGAACTAAGGTCAATGGTTAAATTAGGATAGCCACAAGGGAAATCTTTATTTATTGTATAGGGGCAGCATGTATAGCCTCTTCGGTGTGTTAGTTACTATTGGATTATTTAAGTGAATGTGCCTCGACCTCCATTAGTACTAGATACATAGCAGTTATGTATGAGGGGATGTTTAATAAGGCTGGGTGGTTAACTTTGCTCCGCCAGCGAAGTTTGTGGAGTTTTAGAACTGCGCACTCCGTTTGGACTACGAAGTTTTCCAAAATTCCACAATCACTGCGAAGCAGAGTTTACCGGTGCTGCTGGGAGAATTACCTTCTTCCCAAATGGTGCCCTGCTCTTGCTGCTGGCTCCATACGGCTTCCGCTGTTCCGGTTCAATTAACAGGAAGAACTGCAGTATGCATGGCATACTGCGTGAAGGCATACCTTATCCTTGGATTTCATAGGGTCCGGCATGCCTTCACACAGTATGCCATGCGTATTGCAGTTCTTCCTTTTAATTGAACCAGAGCAGCGGAAGCCGAGTGGAGCCAGCAGCAGGAGCAGGACACCGTTCTGGGAGGAAGGTAAGTCTCTCAGCCAACATGACTTACTATGCGGAAGGTGGGGTGGGGGGCTGGGGGTTAGCGGGGGCAGGGCTTTAGCAGGAGGGGTGCGGAGGACATGGGGGGCAGTGAGTGACTCCACCAGGCCACGGAACTCAGCAGAATTTAACTGAGCTTTCCAGTAACTCCGTGAAATTCATTCTAAGGAGTACCACTACGTAGCTCTGCCCGGGGTTATGTTTAGATACTTCTTACACTGTCTAATGGGGTGAATTAGTTACTCTTTTCTTTTCTATGTATTTAAATGAGATTCAAACAGTGTGGGAGAGTGGATGTATAAATGACCAAATGGGTGTATAAGTGTGCATGTAGCTTACTAAAACTTCTAACTACATGTGCTAACTTTTATGTACATAGGGGCGTAACCTACTGCCTATCTACATGCTACCTAAGGGGTGAGTTATATGTGTGGAAGAACAGCAGGTTAAGGCTAGTCAAGGGGTTTAAAATGCTAAGTCAGCCTAGCACTAGAAGTGGATGCACACGCTAAGTGTACTAGGCATGAGACATGTTTAAAGGGCGACTGCTCTGGATGGGTGACTTGGTAGTGTCAGTTCTTTACTAGATATCTGAATGAGAGTCTCAATGAATATGTGGGGGTCTGTTTCAATATGTAAGAAAGTTTCTTAGTACATCGCTGACTCTGTTTGTGATCTTATGGCTCTGTAAATGTATATGTAAGGGGTGGCTTGGATTGTCTCTTGTGTATCTCTCACTAGTGGGTTATTTGGGTGAGTGTGTCATTGCCTCCACTAGTGCTAGATACATAAGAGGTGTGTCTGTGCATGAGAGTGAATATTTTGCTGCTTATAACACTGTCTGAGCGTATGTATTAGTAGCTTTCCCCTTTTGAATGTGCTTATCAGTGATTCAAATAAGGGTGGGATGACTGGATGTATAACTAAGCCTATGGGACTGAAAGTATGCATGTTAGTCACTGAAACTTCTAACTACAGGTGTTAGCTTTTATGCACATAGAAGTGTGCTGTATGGCCTATGTACAGGCTATCTTAGGTGTGAATATCTGTGGTAGAACAGCAGGTTAAGCCTTGTCAGGAGCTTTTAAATTCCTAGTCGGTCTAACAGTAAAACTGGTTGCACAGCCTCAACTGTACCAGGCCGCAGACATGTTTAAAGGACTACTTCTCTGGATTGTTCACTTGGTAGTGACAGTTATTTACTTGAACTTTGAAGGAGTGTCTCAGTCCCTGTCTAGTGGTTGCTTTTTCCTGTGTAAGTAAGTTTGTTGGTGCATTGTTGGCTCTGGTTGTAAGTGTATGGCTTTGCAAATATATATGTAAGGGGCAGCATTGATTGACTCTTGGGTGTGTCAGTCACTAATAGGTTATTTAAATGAGAGTGCCACTGACTCCATTTGTGTAAGAGTTGTGTCTAGCCATGTGAGTGAAGGTTTAGATGCTTGTAACACTGTCTGACATGAGGTATTTGTAGCTATCTCCTTTTGTATGTGCTTACATGATATTGAATTCAAGGTGTAAGACTGGATGTAGAAGACAGCATATGAGCCTGAAAGTGTGCATGTAGCTCACTGAAACTACTAACTGCATGTGTTAGCTTTTATGCACATAGGAGCGTGCCATATGGCCTATCAACAGGCTATCTTAGGGGTGAGTTATATGTGGTTGAACAACAGGGTAAGGCTTGTCAAGAAGTTTTAATTGCCAACTTAATGCACATCCTTAACTGTACCAGGCCTAAGACATGTTTATAGGGCGACCTCCTTAAATGCGTGACTTGGTAGTGTGAGTTCTTTACTAGATATCTGAAGGAGTGTCTCAGTCCCTATGTGGGGGTCTGTTTCCATATGTAATTAAGTTTGTTGGTGCATTACTGGCTCTGTTTGAGAGTGTATATCTCTGTAATATATATGTAAGGGATATCAAGGATTGCCTCCTGGGTGTGTTAATTGCTTTTGGGTTTCACCACCTGCATGAGTGCTAGATCCATAATAGTTGTGTCAGTACATGTGAGTGAATGTTTTATTGCTTGTGACACTGTCTGAGGGGATGTATTAGAAGGTTTTCACTTTTGCATGTGCTTATCTGAGATTCAAATCAGGGTGGGAGACTGGAACTATAACTGAGAATATGGGCCTGAAATTGTGCATGTAGGTCACTGAAACTTCTAACTGCATGTGTTAGCTTTTATGCACATAGGAGTGTACTGTATGCCCTATGTACAGCCTATCTTGGGGGTGCGTAATATATGGTAGAGCAGCAGGTTAAGGCTTGTCAAGAACATTTAAAAACCAAGTCGGTCTACCAGTAGAACTGGATGCACAGCCTCAATTCTACCAGGCCTGAGACCAGTTAAAAACATTACTTCTTCTGGATGGTTCACTTGGTACTGTTGGTTCTTTACTAGATATCTGAAGGAGTGTCTCAGTCCCTATCTGAGGGTCTGTTTCCATGTGTAGTAAGTTTGTTGGTGCATTTTGCTGGTTCTGGTTTTGAGTGTTTGGCTCTGGAAATGATTATGGAAGGGGCAGCATGGATTGCCTCTTGGGTGTGTCAGTCACTAATGGGTTATTTAAGTGAGTGTGTCACTGCCACCATTAATGCTCGATACATAAGAATTGTGTCTCTGAATGTGAGTGAAAGTTTAGATGCTTGTAACACTCGCTGAAAGGATGTATTTGTAGCTGTTCCCTTTTGTATATGCTTACATAATATTGAACTCAAGGTGGAACACTGGATGTAGAAGTCAGCATATGGGCATGGAAGTGTGCATGCAGCTTACTGATAATACTAAATGCATGTGTTAACTTTTATGCACATGGGGGGCGTGGCTTACGCGCCGGCGAGCTATGGCGCATCTTCCGTGAGCTCCGGAACAGCGCGGGACTTGCTGTTTGTTTCCCGGTGTCTTGTCCTTCGGCGGAGACCAGCAAGAAGCATCTTTCTACGGCGGAACATGGTCCCCGTCTGCTGCGAGGTGCGGCGGCCCTCCTGAATGCCGCTTTACACAGTTTTGCCGGTAAACATCCCTCGGCTGTAGTGGAACGCGAGCGGCCGCCATTTTGTGCCGCCGAGCTCGCGTTCCGTTTTTTATTTATTTTTGCCGCATTACCAGCCTGTTGTTTCTCCTGATGCGATATATGGCCTTATGGTGCTGGGGTATGATGTGGGGACCGTTTAACATGTTCCTACTCTGCCCTCGCGACTTTTGGCGCTGCAACTCTCTTCATGTCCTCTCATTATCTTCCTATTGATTGACGGCGGCCATTTTGTGGTGTGTCTGGCGCACTATCCATCACCTTCAGCTCCTCATCTCATAATCATATGTGGTGTTCTGGTTGACCTCCTGTGGTCTCAATTCTTATGGACGCTTTGCTGTTGCCTTTCTACATATTCCTGGATGGTTTTTTGCGTGCACATTACCTTGAGTCTTGCTCCATTTCGACGCACAACGTGTGGGTTTGCGTTGTTGCTTCTCCATTGCTCCGTAGTACCTCTTCTACGGCCTCTTCGCCCCAGTACCTCTGCTTGCTCCCTATATAGGGTCTCACCGTTTTGGTTCTTGCGGTGTGAATTCTCCTCCTGTGGTTCTCCTAGTTTGCCCCTCTGTTGGCATCATGTCTCAGAACGCGGGACATGCGAGATCTTCTGTCACCGGTACTACACCGAAACGCCACAAGAATGACCCTCCTTCTCCTATTCGTTCATCTCAGAATCCTGTGCTGGACTCCATTTTAGAAGAGGTTCGTGGCTTACAACCATTTATGGTGGCAACTAACGAGAAGCTCAAGCAGATAGAAGAGCGCTGGGTCGTTATGGAGAACAAGGTTTTACAACTCGAACAACGCGTCAGTGACGTCCAGGATGTCTCTTCGAAAATTCCTATTCTAGAAAAAGAAATACAGCAGCTGAAACTCCACACAGAGGACCTTGAAAATCGCAATAGGAGGAATAACCTTCGTATTTATGGTGTTCCGGAGTCCCTTGAGGGGACCGACATGGTGTCCTTCGTCCGCAAATTCCTCTATGAACTTTTGGACCTCCAACCGGAATCTACTCCTCTGAATATACAGCGTGCTCACCGTTTGGGCCGACTCACGTCAAACCCGACCAAACCTAGAGGCATTATCCTACTTTTTCTTGAATTCACCGAATTGATGACTGTTCTTAAAGCTGCGAGACTTAAACGTCGCCTCCTCTGGTCAGGACATACCATATTTCTTGCCCAGGATTTATCAAATGCCACGAATGCTCGTCGCAAGGAGTTCCTCAATTTACGACCACATATGAGGGACTTGCACATTCAATATGGAATCCTGCACCCATGTCTCTGCAAAATAACTCACAACGGTCGTTCCCGTACATTTGATGATCCTCTGAAGCTTCGTGAATACCTTCGGAACGTCTCTGCTGCACCTTCCACTATGGACACCAATGACTGAAAATGATTAATATATTTTTCCTACATTCACTTATCTCATGTCTTGACGACTGTTGTGGCCTTGTCCTGGTTTCTCTCTTGTAATTCTTTCCTATGACTTCTCTTCCATTTGTATATCTCATATCCCTATTCCCGCGCTTTCCGTTGCTCTGTGGGGTTGCCGCCTTCGCCGGCGTCTCCATGCTCCTAATGTCTAACTCTACTCTGTTCTCTCAGATCTGGCTTCTTTGTCTTGATCTGTTTGTTCTCTTTCTTCCTCTCTTTCTTTCTTCTCTCTTTTTTCTTTTCACAGGCCATGCATGTTCTCCCAATGCTCATTTTTGTTCCGTGGTTTTCTTTGTGTGCCTATCTTCCTTTCTTCCTTTTAACTCCTGTGCTTCTCGTTACTCCCCTACTTCTTTCCGTATGCTTGACATGCTCATTCGTCTAATGTCTCCTCGTATTTACCCTAATCTTCTTGCCTTTTGTCATATTCATTATGTGATTCTCATTTTTACCGTGTTTGTCTCCACTGTCTTCCCTTGTAGTTTTTCACCCGCAGTGTATTGGACCCAGATGTCATCCTTCTACCTTGTCTTCCATCATGTGTAATTTTGTGACGTGGAATGTTCGTGGTCTTGGACACCCTGTTAAACGTCAAAAGGTATTGTCCCATTTATCCAAGTTAAACGCTCAGATTGCTTTTCTCCAAGAAACGCATTGTACTGATGTTGAATCGTTGAAACTTAAGAGGGCGTGGGTGGGTCAAGTTGTATTTTCTCCGGCTGTTGATAAAAAAGGTGGTGTTGCTATTCTATTTCGTAAAGGTTTGGATGTTCAAATTCTATCCTCTCAATCAGATGCAGAGGGTCGTTGGGTTATGTCAAAGGTGACTATACAAAACAAAACTATGGTGCTTCTCAATATTTATGGCCCTGTCAGACCTGACCCTAAATTTTGGGCGGATGTCAAAATCCTCATTTCCTCCATTGACTGCCCTAATATTGTCTTAGCTGGCGATCTTAACCAATGGTTAGACCCCTTTTCAGATAGACTATCCTTCTCCAAATTCCAACCTGATAAGACACACAAATCCTTCCAATCAGCCATTGCTTCACGTCCCCTCTTCGATGTGTGGAAAACATGCAATCCAAACATACTCGAATATACATTCTACTCTAATGTTCACCACACCAGGTCCAGAATTGACTATATTCTAGTCAGCAAATCCCTTCTCCCTGCAATTCAGAAATCTGAAATAGGTTCTATATTTCTTTCAGATCATGCACCTGTGTATGCCACTTTTGACCTGGCCCAAACCTCCTCCTCTTTCAATCGTTGGAAATTTAACACTTTCCTTCTCTCCGATTCTGTTTTTATGTCTAAAGTTAAGGATTTTATCTCTGAATACTTCACCCTCAATTTGCCCCAAGACACGTCAGTTTCAAACAATTGGGATGCTTTTAAAGCTATTATACGAGGTTTCACGATTTCTTATGTATCTCGGAAAAAGAAACTCAATCGTGATAAATATACCGCCCAACTATCCAACATTAAGACCCTTGAACACTCTTACTTCTCGTCCAAGAATCCTGATGCTCTCCACCAACTTATTAAAGCCAAATCTGACCTTAATCAAATTGCCACAGTTCAAGCTTGCAATACCCTCTTGAAGGTTAAATCTAAATTTCATGGGGGTCAGAATAAAGCGGGGAAAATGTTAGCAAACTATCTCAAAATTAAATCTGAGCGAAAATCAATTGGCTCCATTCTCAATGAGGTAACCAATACAACAGTTTCCTCTGACGAGGATATTGCACAAGTATTTCATAACTATTATAAACTCCTGTATACTGATGACACGCACCCTGATGATGATAACCTTTCCCGCTTTTTCCAAGACCTCCCCCCTCCTCCATCTCTCCCTACCGAATTCCATCAATTAGAGTCTGAAATTACCCCTCAGGAAATTCTCAAGGCAATTACCTCCCTCAAAAAAGCGAAAGCCCCTGGTCCAGATGGTCTCCCAATTGAATTTTACTCCAACATGCATTCTATTTTTGTCCCCCATCTTTTACAACTTTTTAACTCATTTATCGCAAATGCCAAAGCATCTGGCTCCTTTTTGGATGCCCTCATAATTATAATCCCCAAACCTGATAAAGACCATTCCCTATGTAAAAACTATCGTCCCATATCCCTTATTAATTACGATTGTAAAATTTTTGCCAAAATTTTAGCGGCCCGCCTTGACTCCCTTATTCCTCTGTTAATCACAACCGATCAAGTTGGTTTTGTGAAAGGTAGATTTGCAGCTGATAATGCCCGTGTTTTTGCCAATATTATCTCCCACAGTAAACGATTCAAAACCCCTCTAGCTGCCCTATCCTTAGACGCTGAGAAAGCGTTTGACCGAATTAATTGGAAATTCATGTTTAAAGCATTACATTGGTTTGGGTTTGGCCCCCACTTCATTTCCTTAGTTAAACTACTGTATTCTGCTCCCCGGGCTAGTGTTTTTGTTAATAATCAATTCTCAAAATTCTTCCCCTTATCCAGAGGGACAAGACAAGGCTGTCCTCTTTCCCCTTTACTTTTCATTCTTTGCCTTGAACCCTTCCTCACTAAAATCCGCTCTAACCCCCTAATTCAAGGGTTCACTCAGTCCTCGATTGAGACAAAAATTTCAGCCTATGCTGATGATGTCCTGGTTTACATGGCTAACCCTGTTTCTTCCCTTCCTCCATTTTTAGAAGAAGTCCGCTTATACGCGTCTGTTTCTGGCTATAAGCTTAATCTCTCTAAAACGGAGGTCCTACCCCTCAACTCATCTTGTTACCAATATATGTTTGCTTCAACTGATTTTGCCTTGTGTCCCTCTAAGATCAAATACCTGGGTATTTGGTTCTCCTCTACCTTGCGTGACACACTCAAACTGACCTTTACCTCCCTTACTCAAAAGATCCAATCTCTCCTCCAACTATGGTCTCCCCTTTTCCTTTCTTGGTGGGGGCGTTTAGACACCATCAAAATGATGATTTCTCCACATATTTTATATACTGTATCTATGCTACCTGTGAAAATCCCCAAATTATATTTCAAGCGGCTGAACTCCATCTGCTCCAAATTTCTGTGGAATGATAAAAGACCTCGTATTTCCTTGCATAAACTTATACGTCCAAAA
This sequence comes from Lissotriton helveticus, assembly GCF_964261635.1. NCBI lineage: Eukaryota > Metazoa > Chordata > Amphibia > Caudata > Salamandridae > Lissotriton > Lissotriton helveticus. The sequence goes on from NC_136061.1 coordinate 1,417,626,026, forward strand.
TCTGAAGGTGGAGTCCGCTTTCCTGATTTTCAATCGTACCATTCTGCATTTTTATTAAAACAGGCCTTCTCATTGGCGTTTGATTTCAATGATACTCCTCTCCCTAGATGGATTGCTGTCGAAAGGTCCTTGTTAAAGGACTTTTCTTTCCAACACACCCTTTTCATGTCAAATTGTACATTCTTGACTGTACACCCTGTACTGAAATACTCACATACTCTGTTGCATAATATATTCTCGAAAGAATCGTCTCCACTACAAACTTTTCTTTCCTCTAGCGTATGGTATAACAAATATCTTAAGTACAAGGGTAAATCTTTCTACTTCAAGTATTGGAAAGAAAAGGATATTATGTTTGTGTACCAATTTTTTTCTGGTTCATCTATTATTTCATTTGACATAATGCAAACTATGTTTGATTTACCTGCACATTTTCACAAAGAATTTGACATTATTACTTCTGCCATTTTATCTCACTTATCTACCCTTCCTACTTTTGATTTCCTTCCTTCCCTTACTCCTTCCACTCCATTATATACTATGTTCACTCAACAAATACCAAAAGCTGCGTTCATTTATAAACTGTTATTAGAGAATGTAGGCCTTAGGCCTAAAACTGTTATTGAAACTGTTTGGGAAAATGACTTATCTTTCTCGTTATCTGTTGATGTTTGGGATCGCTTATGGTCTAAACTGTTTAAGACTTCGATTTCAGCCCGTATTACTCAGTCACTTTTTTTTCTTTACCATAGAGCTCTAATTACCCCCGTCAGCATTACAAAATTCTCCCCTTCCTCCTCACCCCTTTGTTGGTCCTGTTCCTCTCACCAAGGTACACTTACCCACCTCTTATTTGATTGCCCACCAGTTCTCATTTTTTGGAACGCAGTTTGGAAATATTGCATGCGTATTTTTCATTTCTCTGAACCATTTTCATCGTTGCATATTTTTTTAGGTTCCCTATCTGATGTTTTGGATTTACATTCTTATAATGCAAACTTGTTTGATCTTCTCATTGCAACTGCTTTCAAAGTAATCCTGTCTTGTTGGAAGGATAACTCTAAACTGTCTGTGCATACATGGTGGAATTTTGTATGTGATGAGCACAGAATTGCAATTGCCTCCTCCTCTTCTGTCACCTTAAAAATCAAATCTGATCTTACCTGGCTACCTTTCTCTACCTTCTTATCCTCTCATCCCCCTCCCTAACCTTTCCCTCCTTTCTCTATCTCTTCTTCTTTTTCTCTCTTCTTTTCTTCTCTTTCTTTCTCTCTTCTATTTTCTTCCATTTCATATTTTCTCTGAACCTTTTTCGTCCCCACTTATCTTTTCTGATTATCGCATATTGGTTCTGTTATTTGTCATGCTGTAATATTATACTGTACTATCTTTCTTAAACAAAATAAAAACCTTATTAAACTGAAAAAAAAAACTTTTATGCACATAGGAGCATACCCTTTGGCCTACCCATAGGCTACTCTAGGGGTGAGTAATATGTGGCAGAACAACAGGGTATGGGTTGTCAAATGGTTTTAATGCTAAGTGTACCTAGAAGTAGTAGTTCATGCACAGCCTCAACTGTACCAGGCCTGGACTACTTCTTTGGATGGGTGACTTGGTAGTGTTGGTTATTTACTAGATATTTGAAGAAGTGTCTCAGTCTCTAGCTGGGGATCTGCCATTGCACACCATGTGTATGAAGTGCTACTGCTGCTTTTGTTCTTATATAGAGCTGTGACGCACTTACAAGGAACACAAAGGCTCCGGGTCATTGACGCCAGTGTAGCGAGGGTGACTCAACCCTGGAGCTGAAACCCCACACGTATCCATGTGGTGTTTTAAGAAGGAAATCTTACGTCTTATGATATTGGACTGTTGAATACTTGTGATTCCGAGGCGCGGAATACTGGCGTCCTCTACATCAATTTTACAGGAAATTGTCGGAACACCTTATACCGTCACCTTCCCATTTTAAGGTTACCCTGCGGGGTTGGAATTATCACCGGACGTGGGCCCTATAATAAAAAAGGATCCAGCCATCGAGCCCTGAAGAGTTATAACGTCTGTGATTGTACAGACCTATAACGAAACACGTGTCGGCTGGCTGTAAATTTACCAATGGTGTGATGATCTAATAAAAGGACATTTGTCTTTTTCAATTACATATAGTAGCATACTACTTGTTATATTTAATTTGATTGCGCAGGAATTTGGTTTTCAAGTCTTATATGTGGATGTTTCACATTTAAATTGAGGAGTTCTTTGGGTCCCCCCTCCCTGCCTCCCGGTGACTTGGTAGTGTTGGTTATTTACTAGATATTTGAAGAAGTGTCTCAGTCTCTAGCTGGGGATCTGCCATTGCACACCATGTGTATGAAGTGCTACTGCTGCTTTTGTTCTTTTATAGAGCTGTGACGCACTTACAAGGAACACAAAGGCTCTCTGCACAGCCACCCTATTGCCCAATACTAAATAATATTTATTCTAAATCCTTTAAAAAAAATATCTTTGGGAACTGTGAATCTGTTGCGGCTCTAAAAAACAAACACACTAATTCAATGCACAACAACTCATTTAAAATGTATGACTATTATTTTCATACTATACATACCACAAACAGTTAGTGAGCAATTTTTCCAGGGTCTAAGTGTGTGAATAAGTGGATGCTTAAGTCCGAGTACATATGTCACTTCCTGAGTGAATGTGTGCATGGGGCAAGAATGTCTAAGTGGGTCTCAGAGTGACTACACAGAAAATGAAGAAATGTGCAGTTCCTAGAGTCACTGCGAGTTCAGGTCTCTTATGGATTGCCCTCACACACCCCAGAGGATGTCATGTTTCATCATAGGGCGTTTTGCTTCTCGTCTGACCAGCGCTGCAATGCCCGACAGGCAGCCGCAAAAGGGCTCTTTGCTGGAGATCTTTTTATGAAGCTGGTGGGTGTGTGAGGGTATGTGGACAAGGTAGTGAGTGAGTGGTGTGAATTAAAATAGGTCTGGTACTGTCCTAAGTAATGAATTTTATTCTGAGGGTGTAGTAGCCTAACTAAAAATGAGTGACCCCTTGTCTGGAAGTAATGATCCTACAGGGTCTATCTAGTGAGGGTGGTCAACATGTTTCTTGCCTTACAGCCCCTAATGGGTCGGGCGGCAATTCGTCAGGACCGGTGTATTAAAAGTGAGAGAGAGGGTACTCTTGACCCTTACACTACCGCAGCGTTGGTGCAGTGCATCATTGTATAACCAGCGGTGCTGCCTGGAGTCATGGCGTATAGCCTGAACTTGTGAGACCCTGGTATCGTGGGAATCTAGCAGACGGGGTCACAACGATAGAGCACTTTGTTGCTCGATCAGAAGGGTGGCTTTGCAACTAGCTATCATCCTACCCCTGCTCTGAACCCCGTGAATCTTAGAGTAACTACATCAGTATCTGAGTGGCTCTGTGAGTTGATGCATGACTCTCTGAGTGAGTCTCTGAGTGGGTGTGTAAGTGTATGAGTGAGTCTGTGATTACCTGCATGAGCATCCCAGTGGGTCTCTGAGTGAGTACATAAATGTCTGAGTGGGTGTGTGAGTGGGTGCACGAGTCACTGCGTGGGTCTGTGAGTGGGTGCATGACTCTCTGAGTGGGTGTGTAAGTCTTTGAGTAGGTGTGAGAGTGGATGCGTAAGTCTCTAAGAGGGTTTATGAGTGCCTGCATGATTCTCTGAGTGGGTCTGTGAGTGGGAGTATAAGTCTTTGAGTGGATGTGTGAGTGGATGCATAAGCCTCTGAATGAATCTGTGAGACAATGCATGCATTACTGTGTGAGTGAGTTATTGAATATATATTTTTCTATTTATTTTGTCGAAGTTCACGATTCCACCATGAAGTTACACAGGGGCTGTGCTGAGTGTCAGGATGCCGAAACAATGCCTTCTGCATAAAGAAAAAAACGGGTTTTGGCATTCTAGAACTCATAAAGGACCCCTGAGATACGCCTACAATAAACCCATGGGGTCAGGTTACTCCTACCCTGATCCCTGCTCTTCTTTACGTTTATATCCATCCCCGGGACCGTCTCCCACTTCATAAAATCTACTGAATGGATTTACAACAAATCACCACAAAAAGGCACTTCCCTGGACTAATAACTACCTTTCTGCCAAAATTGGTGTAATTCCGTTCAGCAGTTCAGGCTAAAGCCATGTCTAAAGTTCCTCAGAAACACATGTTTTTGACCCCCCCACACACACACTTTTTCTTTGCCCCTGCTTGACTGATCGCCCCAAAACTTTCCGTGCACAACTAGAATCAGCGGCACACTTCTATTGGAAAGCTTCATGGCAATTCGTCAAATGACGTCAAAGATATAGGCAACTCAAAAAATGCTTTTCTTATGGAAACGAGGTCCTAACTATAACTACATACTGGCGACTGCTAGTAGGATATATGTATGCATGTGTGTGTCTGTGTGTGTGTGTGTACTCCTGGTGTAATGTATACTGATTACAATGCACTAACATCCAATGTAAATGCATGCAAAGTAACAATTAATATTCGTAGCAGGTGCTTAAACAGAGGATCTCAACCAACGTTTTGCAGACTCATACTTTACTTTCATGCATCTCTTAGACAGTTAATACTGGTCTCTTCCACTATTAGTCAAGTCAAGAAATTCTTTATTTCGGCCTAAAAAGGCCATAAAAGCACAATTAAAAAAGAAGTACAACACAATGTATGCGGTTCAAATTCTCCATTAGTGAAATCCATGTGTATTAAAATGTTGTTAGAAAATTCCTAAGGAAGTTAAAAAATATAATAAATATTATAGAGATAGTTTTGGTCTGGCTTTGCGAGCTTTGTTTATCTTGGTGGAACGTTTCTTGGTAGCAGCTGCAGTTAGAAGCAAAGGGGTTGATCACTGCAGAAATATCAGTACTGAGTTGGATGTGTGTGGAATCTTGAGTCAGTTTAGGCCAAGCCAAAAGGGCAACATAGTGCTGCATGTACCAAAAGAGCATATTAACAGTAGCTCAGGCTCATTAATCCAGCCAGTGACATGAACCGAAACATGACAAGTACTAAAGGCAAGAATATGGCCTACAGTTCCACTTTTGCACCAAATGAACATGGGTACAATACGCATATTAAAGCACTCTCTAGGAGGAAGCAATACTTAGGGAGCAATAATGACAATTCAACATTAAAAATTAAAGTCTTTTTTGTATTCTAAACTAGCATTTGTCATGTTCTTGTTTAGCGGATGCACACTTCAATCACATCCAAAACAATTCAAATCGGCATTGATAAAAAAAACAGTAAACGGATAGGACATAAATATGTCACAAGTGGCTTGTCAACATCGAGACATTACCATCGAAACATTCTATGACAAAAGATCGACCTGCAGCAACATCGGGTATAGACTATTGACTACTGCAATATCTTCTAAGTAAGAGTATATAGTTAAGAAAAGATGTACTATTTTTAACTCCACATCTATGTACCTTGAAGATAAATAATGAAGTTACACTGATGTGGAATTAAGAATGCCTAATCTATACTTACCTTTACATGATTGCCTTCACGATATAGAGACAGTGGGTATTTTCCTATTAATGTTACTGCAGGTGGATATTCTGAACTACATATTGCGTTACACACTGAATCACTTTATGAAAACCCCCCAAATTAATCAACGTGGAATTAAAGTGTACACACACGGATTTTTTTGTTGTCGTTTTCCCAACAACAGCCAAAGACCCATTAGATGTCAATCTTTGGTGCACCTCGAAGGTAAATGGGCAATTCTGGACAACCTTTAAAATGTAGGTGTAAACCCGGCTGGAACCATACAGTCTTCATTCTAGTCACACGGGTGCAATAAGGTAACATTGCTGATGGGTAACAGTAAAGCCTATTGAATAAGTAACGCCTAGACCCATTAAACTGAGTTTCTGACAGCCTTGTACCCCTGATAACATTTCTGCTAACCTACTACTTTCAATTCGCTAAAAGTAATGTACATTGTCTATGATGTTGTGATATGTGCAGTTAAAATGTTTACTGGATGATTTCGAGTGTACGTATATGATGACGGCGAACCACTGCGTAGAATTAATTTACCATCATTTTATTTTATAATTTTTGTATCGGTGAACAGAGGATAGCCATAGCTTGAAAAAGGGTTATGCACAGATGCGCAGCTTGATGGTCACTACTCTCCGGGGCTGTCCTTAGCCAAGAGAATTTAAAAGAGACTTCATCGAGAATGGCAGCCGACAGGCCAGCGGAGAGCCATGATGCGGTGGGGACCGGAGGGCGCTCGGTAGGGGCCAGCTGGAGCATGTCACCGTGCCGTTGTGCTCTGGCTGTGGGACTCAAAGGCGCACAAAACCCGCCCAATCCCAGCTCATAAAGATGCGTGTAAAAGTCTTGCTGTGAACTTGCGAGCAGCCCTTCAGTTGCCTAAAAGGGATATATCCTAAGCCCGCATCTGAATCTCATGTGGAACTGAGTCCCACAAACATCACTATCTAAGCATGTAATGTGCCTATTTTTCTTTCCTAAGCAGACATTAAATATGCAACTTTCCTCCCCGGGATGCCATTTTTGCTCCATCCCGGGGACGGGAGGCCAGAGGAGCGGGGTGCTTTGTTGGATGTCCCTCTAAAGAATTTCTCGGTCCAGGGGGGCTTATCTCCATATAGCTCCGGCATCATGGAGGTTCCACCCCAAGGGTTTTCAGATGTGAGGCGGGCGGCTTCGCAGGGAGGCCTGGGGGCACGAGGGGACCCAGGCCCTGAAAAGGGGGAGAGAAAGCTTCTCAAAACATCGCGGGCCATTTGAGTGGCTTGCCAGACCCAGCGGGGTGCACCTACACTGGTGGGGTATAGAAATACAGCGTTTTTTCTGAATGGGGCGAAGAAAAGGAGCCCACCCCCGTCCTGCCCTTTTCCATCGAGGTCTCATCTGTTTTTGCAACGTATACTCTGCATCAAAATGCAAAGATTGAAAAGAATATTGTCCACATAGTGCATCAGGCCCGGCCTTGGCATGCAAATGTGGGGATTGGGCGCCTTTAGGAAAGCCTTCAAGACTTTGCGCCTTCTGTTGCTTAATGGGATTCAGTTCTATATTTTACCCTAACGTGGCGTAAATCTCTCTTGTCCAACCAATATATGGACCTACCTCTTAGGTCTCTACGGCATTCTATTGTGGCGCCAGGCATTGTGAAGGGATTTCTAAAGACAGAATGACAATACACGCACACACACATATGCATATACATACATACAGATATGAAGAGGGTAATATGCTATTTATTACATTGTTGATTGTGGGACGAAGAAGTGAGTTATGATGCCCACCCTTTCCTCAGCAATGGTATTAAATAGCCTATTATACTCTGCACATCTGCATATGCGGTTTATGCCATAGTATCTTTTCAATTGTATTTGTTAACAAAGTGTATTTAACCAAAACCAGGATGTAAGGGGTTAGATATGTGCCGAATGGCAAAATCACATTAAAAAGACATAGGGGCATATGCATCAAGCCTGCATTTTGCGATTCCCAAATAGCCAATTTTACAGATTCGCTATTTATGAATCGCAAAATGCTATGCATGTAGGAATCACAAAATAAATTCTAATTCCTTAACATTACCTAATAGCGATTTGGCAAATAGCGAATCGCTATAAGGCAATGTGACTCCATTCATTTCTATGGGCCTACAGGCCCATAGGAATGAATGGTATTGCATTAGCTAATTGCAATTACCAAATTGGTAATCGCAAATAGCGAATGCAAAGGCTTAAGGCCCTCCTGAACCATCCCGCGAAAAATGCAAGTGTGCACATGTAAAGCACACACATGCCCTAAGGGCATGGGTGCACTACATGGCACTTTGAAAAATGCATTTTTCAAAGTATGTACATATTACCATCAACTTGAAGCTGATGGTAATTAGCGATTCCTAAACACACAGTTTGCATTTAGGAAAGGCTTCTTGCATCTGCATCAGGGAATCGCAAATTGTGATTCCCTATTAGCATTCCCAATTTAGGGAATCAAAAATCGAAAAAAATTGCGATGACCTAAATTGTGAATTGCCCAAAAGTTACATGGATCAGAAGTGGCCATTATGCAATCGCAAAAGGCCGATTTTTGCGATTCGCATTGTTTGCGATCACAAAATGACTTGATGCATGTGCCCATTTGTGACTATTAGGAGAGCTGTTTTATGTAATCTCAGAGGCAGTAAAACGTGTTTTTTCTTGTGTCAAGTTTGCAGTACTGTGGCAATAAGCTTGAATTTGACCTTTACATTGTAGTATTAAACATATGAATGTATTGTTGTGGCAAATAATGTGTTATTGAGCAACATCTATTTTCATTCCCATGGCGCATATATATATATATATATATATATTCACTGAAAAAACCATAGGTTATAGACCATATATAGTTAGGAATTAGCATTTAGAAAACCTTATTTTACTCACACAAAACCATTGAAATTCCATATATAGTTAGTTGCACTAACTATATATCGCGCACCCGCAATCCACTGCTGATGATGTCACATATTACATCATTCATGACATGGTCAGTGACATCACTGATGACATCACTGATGACATCTCAAATGACATCACTGATGACATCACTGATGACATCTCATTTCACATCATTCTTGTGCTAATACGATAAACCTCTTCAGACTCTAATATAACCTTAGATACACTCAGTGTATACAGACACTCACACACTGTCACTCATCCATGGAGTTACTCACACACCTAGTCAGTCATGCAAAGAAACAATCTCACCTCCATTTCCTCAACTATACAGTTATACACACCTTACTTATTCAAACATATACTAACACATATTTACTCTCTTATACAATCCCTGATACAAGTTCACAATGATCCATACAGCCACTCACACATTCAGTGGCTCTCATGCACAGTTATTTATATATGCCAACTCTCACATGTACTGTGTTTTACATATGTACTTACTATGACATGTAGCATTGAGATATCCATTCACTCATCAATACACTCATGCACACAGTCAACCGCCCATGTAGCTTTTTCCACATGCACTCTTGAACTCATACACCTAGTGAATCAACTGCTCACACATCTATGCACAGAGTCACACACCTCCCAGCCACCCCCACACAAACTCAATCTCCCATAGAAATACTTGGGCAACCAATTAATAACACATATAGCCTCTCGTATAGCTAATGATCAACACATGCAGCAGTTTACATCACAACAGACATAATGATGCACAAATTAAGACAGTTTAGTCACTAACCCATGCATTCAGTGAGACACATTTAATCACTCACTCATACAGTCAGTCACGCACCTACTAAATCCTTCATCCAGACACTTATACATCCACTCATTCTTCAATATCTAAGACATATTTTAACTTTACAGAAACATACAGTCACTGGATGTTGTCATCAGTGATGTCATTTGAGATGTCATCAGTGATGTCATCAGTGATGTCACTGACCATGTCATGAATGATGTAATATGTGACATCATCAGCAGTGGATTGCGGGTGCGCGATATATAGTTAGTGCAACTAACTATATATGGAATTTCAATGGTTTTGTGTGAGTAAAATAAGGTTTTCTAAATGCTAATTCCTAACTATATATGGTCTATAACCTATGGTTTTTTCAGTGAATTTTCAAGGTTTTGTAAATGCTAATTCCTAACTATATATGGTCTATAACCTATGGTTTTTTCTGTGAATTTCATTGGTTTTTTAACAGCTAATATCTGTAGCTGTAAAATGTATTCTTCTTTAAATCCAAAAATATATTTTATATGTTTATGAATAATTTTTTTTTTAAATATTTTTTTTTCTTCGTTCCCGCTTCGCGAATCGGGAAGCTTCCCGTTAGCTGACCTTGATGCCGCGAAATAGACCGCGAGCCGGTAAACGTTTCTTTACCGCAAGTGCCGCGTTAGAAAACAACATCGTGACGCCTCCCGTCCGCATGACGTTTCACGTTGTCGCGTGATACGTCATATGACGTGCTACGTTAGCGAACTGGTACGCGAAGCGAGTCGCAAAGCGCAGGTTTCTGGAAGCAAACCGGGAGGCCCTGCAAAGCGCTTAACGTAAACACAGCAAGTCATGTGACTTGGTAATAACACTTTTCATTGGTTCATTTCACTTTTGGTTTCCTAATGATGTAAGACTAGGTCATATAATCTAAAATGAACACTTTTGATTGGTTGAGAACTCTTGTTTTTCCCAAATGATGAAAATCCCTCCTTCTTTCCTCACTCTGACTTTCATCATTGTGAGGGAAAGACCCTTTGTGATCACTGAGCAATGGCTTCTTTAGTAGCTTCAGCTGGTGCTTCCCCACCACCTCCACCACATCCAAGGAAGAGTGGACCACCTGCTCAAGTTGTAATTCAACAAGAAGAAGAAGAAGAGGAACAGGAGGACGAGCACGAAGAGAGGCAGTTTTTGCCTGAGCAGCCCAGGACGTCTCACCGGAAAGAAAACTTCATTTGGAAATTTTTTAAAATTCCCAAAGGTCAGAAAAAAGTAAATGCAAGATACGTAACTTGCCTTATATGTCAAGATAGACTGTCCAGAGGGACCGACAAAAAATACAGTTTCGGAAACTACACAATGCATCGCCATATGACTAGGTGGCATCCTAACAACTACAGTGCTGCACAGTTTCGGAACGACCTAGATAATCTCCCTATTATGGCCAGAAGATCTGTTGTACCGGAAGTAACGGGACCAGAGGGCAGGGAGATGGTGCCAAATATACAAATGAGATTTGGTGATGTAAAACACACCTGCGCATTTTGCGATGGATTCATTTCCTACGGAGAAAAAAGCATCACTCTGATCAACAGAGCTATTGACTATCATATGCAAGTTTGTCCGAAACGCCCAAAATAATAAATACTTCTTTTTTTTGTTTTGTTGCTCCTGTTGAGCCCTTTACAATGAATCGTTTTCATTGCCCCCTCCAAGAAAAACCCCAAAAAATATAAAACTGTTCCGAAAAATTCAAAAACAGTAAAAAAATGTTCAGAAAAATAAAAAAAAAGTTATTTTCAGAACTACCTCCCCGTTATTAAAAAATTGGTACAATATTTGGAACTGTGCCAACCTCTATTTCTCTTAGTTCGCTTCCTAGTTCGCTCGCTGGTACGCGAACTGGAAGCGAACCAAAAACAGTAAGTATAAGGGAAGGAAACACACACTTATGTTAAAAGAAAGACAGCTATAGGGGAGTAAACTAGAGATACCATTACCCGTAATCCACTGCTGATGATGTCACATATTACATCATTCATGACATGCTCAGTGACATCATCAGCAGAGGATTGCGGGTTTTTTGGCAACATGCCTTATCCACGGTTTAATAACGCTGCCTTTTGCTTTATATAAGTTTTCAAATTGTATGAAATATATACCAATAGGTCGTTATGAACCTTTAGGTAGTGCTTTTCTTCATGAGGTCTGGTCGCTTCCATACACATACAGATGTTTCAAAGATGATCAAGAAGTTTATCTGAATGGAGAGGAATGCACTGAGACGCCAGATCATTCACTAATGTGTAGGCACATACAGTTACACGATTCATGCAACAAACACCGACCAAATATGGCTTGCGTGTTGCAAGGCACGCCAGTTCCTGCTATCATCCCCACGTTCAAGTTGTTGGAAAATGGTAGTTATTTGATGCTCAATAATGAAGATTGTTCTGAGTTAATTAAAAGTATTCCTTTTATCGTAACAGTAAGTGAACGGGTTATTTGCTGCAGAAATGTTCTATTTCCTCCTACACATGAACATAGGGAGTTTTCAATCTGGCCACAAATACCAACCTTGGGACACGTTTCAACGGCATGGCAAGAATAAGAGCTCTTTTGTCTCAGAGAGAGGTGGCCTTGAGTTCGGCCCGTGAAACTTTCGTACTTCACATAGCGAACACCCGTACACAGGTTTGCCTTTCAATTTCAGCAACATGTTTCCGACTATCTTTAACGCATCCTCCACAAAATCCCTGGCACACTTTTTTAAAGTTGTTACCAGTGGTCTCGTGACTTCATTTGAGAAAATCTTTGGAGTCATCCCTGCTTCCTTTCATTGTATTTTCTGCACTCTGGTTCGTGCATTGGCATTTTTACTTGCATTACCAGCGGACGCTCTTGTGCTTTTTTACATTTTTAAATATGGATGTCCCTCCTATGCAACCTCCGACCCTGCAGCTGCTGACACTGTTCCGCAATCGCATGCTAGAATATTATGGCACAATGCCGTTGGCGATATTAAGCACGGCATATGGATTATCTTTTCGGTTCTCCTACTTCACCTGTGTCCAGCCTGTATTTCACTGCCTGACCTGTGATTTCGATTGGGCCATTGATTTGTGTCTCTGCGGACCGGTTTCTCCTGACGTCGACTTTAATCAGCTGATGACTCCTATCATTACTCACGAGTTGGTTTGTCCTGGCGAAAGGATTATGGCTGTGGCATTGATGCATGGACTACTTGGTCCCTGGAATTTACTGGCGGCAGCTCAGTCTTTCTTGGAACAGAGCTTTCTTGAAAACCCACCGAGCTGTCCTCTGATGGTGATAGAGGATCCGGTGCTGGGAGAGCACGTATGTTCTTTTCCGCTTTTAAATTGGATGGCTGAACTGTTTTCGGATGAAGACGGTGACTTCCTATTGGAGGCTGTTGCAGCTTATTTTGCATACACAGTTATGTCATAGACCTTTTTCATGTTTGATATGCTGAGTACTAGCATTTCATTGACAATTCATTGACTTATTTGTCAAGTTTTTATTATTTACCTTGCCTATTGGCTTAAGACTCGATAAAGTACTTGGCTGTTTTATTTTTCTTTAGCATTAAATTTTCCTAGTTTTTAATGCTTTACCTTGCGGACCGTCCACATATAAACTTGCAATCTGCTCTCATGAGATGGCACTTCTATTATCTTATTCAGTTCGTTTCCGGATCATGAGGAGGTGTCATCTAGGTCCTGGATATCTTTACACCGTGTTAAGTTAGCATGGGCTCATTACCGGTTTAAACGCCATTTTTCCTTTTTTGCAACTTCTGCACACGACACTTAGTTGTTGCTTTAGCTTTCCACCTAGTAGTTCATCGTGGTTTACATGAGAATAATATGTTATTGGTCTACTATCTGCTTTACTTGTTAAACTATATCTGTACAGCGAGTGCTAAAGTTTCAAGAACAACACGATACAGAATTGTTATGAGGTCTGATCTCCACGACTTCATACTCATAACATAAGTGCAACTTCTGCCAATTCTGGGCATGAGGCGGGTTTTATATTGCTTTGCCGAACACACATACACAACAGTTGATGCGGTTCACATGAAGAGAGAGCTGGTGTATGCTGATGTGATTCCTTCAAATCTAAGACACTAAAGTATGGGCACGCCCTAAACCAACACAAAGAGACCTTCTTAGCAAATAATATAATATGTGTATTAGGGAGGGTGAGATATAAGCAGCCGCGGGCCGTGGAGGGAGTTACGATGGGGCAGGGAGGCGGGGAGGGGGAGAAGCAGGGTGGAGCCCTCTCTACCTTGCCCCTCCCCCTCCCCGCCTCCCTGCCCCACCGTAACTCCCTCCACGGCCCGCGGCTGCTTATAAGTGTTGCTAACTCTTATTCATTTACAGCATGTTAACATACTGTCACCATTCGCTTTTTATGTACTAGTAACTATGCTGGTAATTTTGCTACTGATAATATGTGTACTTGTATTCTCCACCCTGCTTCTCCCCCTCCCCGCCTCCCTGCCTCACCGTAACTCCCTCCACGGCCCGCGGCTGCTTATAAGTGTTGCTAACTCTTATTCATTTACAGCATGTTAACATACTATGACCATTCACTTATTATGTACTAGTAACTATGCTGGTAATTTTGCTACTGATAATATGTGTACTTTTATTATCTAAGGTACTACGCCTGAGAAGACGGCATTAGTAAATAAACATTTCAAATACACATCTGTTCTTCTTAACTCCATGTTCTGGTTTCTAAGAAATCTATAACGACCGACTGTTCATGAGTTCCACGTATCCTGAGGTACTATAAGTTCATATTCTGGATTGTCTAAACATTGAGAGTTTGTTATATCCAATGTGACACTGTACCTAGCTTGCTAAATAGTTTTTGATTACTAACGTGAGTTTTGGGACACCCTAATTCGCCGAGGTTCCAATCCTCTGTCCACAGTTCTGTGTGAGAACAGAAACCCTGCGACAGGGGCACCCCCGACCCTTGCTGGAGCTTCATCACACTTGCGATACAACTCCAGCAATGCATTCGCCGAGGTTCCAATCCTCTGTCCACAGTTCTGTGTGAGAACAGAAACCCTGCGACAGGGGCACCCCCGACCCTTGCTGGAGCTTCATCACACTTGCGATACAACTCCAGCAATGCGCCACCTTTACGGCACAGATACATCACGCATCTGTGCTGTTTTTGCCCCATGATGCAACGCATTGTAAATGCAGCACACCATAGGTGACGGAACAGCGGCACAGAATGACTAACACATCCCTGGTGATGCGCCAGTCATCATAAATGTATCCCTATGCTTCTTATCTTGTTAGAGATGAACCGCCATATGTATCATCAAAGTTATTTGCATTTCCTAAATAGCGAACTTTAAGGAATAAATAGCGATTCTTTACCATTCCTAGTTTGCGATGAGCTATTTGCTAATTAGCCGAATGTAGCCCAATGAAGCCCAATGTAGCCCAATGTAGCCCAAAGATGGCCGCCAGACACACAAAAAAACAAATGTAGCCCAAATATCAGCCAGATGTAGCCCAACTATAGCCCAGTGACAGAATGACCAATCAGCTTCGCAAACCTCCGTTACGCGAAGCGGAGCGCTGTTACAGATATATATCTTTCTTTGAACGTTAATTTCTCAAAATCCACTGGAGCACATATATTGAGACCTAGCAAAGGCACATCGGGCTACCAGTCCCTAATATTTTGCCAAGTTTCGTGCAAATCCATTCAGCCGTTCAATTATTATTATTATTATTTTTTTTTGCCCCGCGGGGCCCTTTTAAAACCTCAACATCAAACCTAGGGGGTCAGCGAGGATCTACTATGCCCCCTTATAGTTATTTCCCCCTTTGTTTTGACCTCCTCTTGTCTCTCGATCCTACCGAGAGACAAGATGGCGGCCGCTACGGACTGTTTGGAATGTTGACAGACGCCGGAGAACCAATCAGCTTCGCTTCACAAAGCTCCGTTGCGCGAAAAGTCCGCGAACCAGTGCGCTGCCCGGTCCGCTGTTACAGATATATATCTTTTTTTAAACGTTAATTTCTCAAAATCCACTGGAGCACATATATTGAGACCTACAAAAGGCACATCGGGCTACCAGTCCCTACAATTTTGCCAAGTTTCGTGCAAATCCATTCAGCCGTTCGGGCTAAAAGTGAGGCCAACCGCCCTATGGAAAACTCAATGTTAAAAACACGTTTTGGGACCCCCCTTTTTTCTCGGCCCCCACTGGACAAACCCCCCCCAAATTTTCAAGGGCTGCTCAGAAACAAAACGTGCCATTTTCCTGAAAATTTCAGCCAATTCCGTCCACAAACGCCAAAGTTATTAGACATAGAATTTTCAAAAAACCCATAGAGAAAAAATCCTAACTATATATACCTACTGGCGACCGCCAGTAGGTAATATATATATATATATATATATATATATATATATATATATATATATATATATATATATATTTTTTTTTTATATTGTTGCCAAAATCTGTGCCTTTTGGTTGAAATGCTCAATTCACGTGTCTCAATCTGTATGCATATATGATGAAATAGTAACTTGTAACTTGTTGCTACAAATGTTTTTAAATTGCACTAGAGCACTTTATTGTACATAACGCCGTTCAGCTAACAAGAATTGTTTGCATATTTGTACACTCTAAGATGGCCGCCACGTTTACCTTCTTAAATACAAGTAAACCGTTTTCTATGTCGTTAAAGGTAATGCGGAAAGTGGCTTTAAATGGCGTCTTGTAATATTGCACAGGTTGACACTGACGAAGCTTTCTGGCGAAACGCGTCTGTTGGGGTAGGGGCTTAGATTAAAATTTATCATCTATGATATTGGTGTGCTGGTCATTCTTCTAGCCGAAAATTGGAGTGGATTGTGTGGAAATATATATATATATATATATATATATATATATATATATATATATATATATATGCATTTTTTAGCACACAGATTTTTACCTGTACAACAAATGCCTTTACCTTGCATTTAAGGTAAACTGGGGGGTGTGGGGGTCATCAACCACAAATGCATTGATTTCATATATAAAAACAATGTGTGGTAATGCCATGCACTGTAAAAGCATTTTCATGGTAAAAACATGCATGGTAAAAAATGATTTGCATGTTACTATTACTTTACACATGGAAACAACAGTTCAAATAGACATGGGCTTTTGCAAAGTGATTTTCTTAACTGTACCAATTTAATCAATTGCATCCTGGTTTTGGTTAAATACCTTTTTTAAACAAATATATATGAAGAATGCTATGGCATAAGCCATGTATGAAGATGTGGAGATTGTAATATGATATCTAGTACCTTTGTGAAGGAAGGGGAAAGCACTGTGACCCACTCGCAGCTTGTGACTCATGGTCCCTTTCCACACTCTACAATGGTAAGAAATTGCATATTACATTGTGTACATCTGTATAATTAAATATATATATGTGTGTGTGTGTGTGTGTATATATATATATATATATGTGATCAAGATCGCGTCGTAGCGATCGAAACACGTCATGGCAGACACTTGTCTGTTTGTATTACGAGATGATGGAATATATTAAAGCGCTTTTGTGAAGAAGCATAAATTGAGTGGTGACGTATTGTGGGCCGTACCTGGAAGGGACCCCCAGAGTGAAGAAGGTGGGCCACGATTGCTCGAATTTGTGTATATATATATATATATATATATATATATATATATATATATATATATATATATATATATATATATATATATATATATATATATATCCATGCTTCCCGGTGGGGGAGAGAAGTGATTTTATAATTTCGGTGTGGTTCTACCGAGGAGAAACGTACCACCAAAAGAGCGCCAAACATTCCCCGACTTGAACTATCCTGTTGGAATCGGTAAAACGAACAAAGAGAATGTGGTGCCGCCGAGGACCATCCTCGGTATTGGACCCGAGACAGCTCCGAAAGTGTACTGACTCGGGGGAACTTTTTGCCTGGGATCATGTTTTAAAATCTTAAACAGCTTGCAAATTACACCGCCCACTGGAGGGAAATAATTAAGACAACTACCTGCACCACAGGTCCCAGAATATTGTTTGTCATCACAGGAAGTGAATTCCGAATAAAAAACCACCAGAGGAATGAGAACTTTGAAAATACTGGAACTGGGAGACTTAAAGTTTGTCGAGGTGTAAGGCGTACCTGTGAAAAAGTTCCATGGCGAACGAAACGCGTCGGACCCTGCCACAAGCTGTTCAAATCCCTTAATAAATCGGCAAATTGCAAGTTTCGTGTGCGACTCTATGCTTCCCGGTGGGGGAGAGAAGTGATTATATATATATATATATATATATATATATATATATATATATATATATATATATATATATATATATATATATATCCAACAAAACCCACTCCGAAAGAACAGGTAGAGGCCAATCAGGGGATGCGTTCGGGAAATCTTTATTTTTTCAGCTGTTGCATAATGCATTTCCGCCTTTACGGCCTTCCTCAGATGCAGCTGGATGTAAGTGTCGACTCACAACCCCACCTTTTGTAATGTTCAGAGTCTCTCCCATAGGCAGGATTCTGCTGACCTCCTGTCACATGGTAACAACTTCCTGTAGCCTTTTGACAAACTACAGCTCCCAGAATGCTGTGATGCCGGGTGTGTGTTGCTGGGATGTACTGGCCATGTGCGACCCCTGTGAGTATCTTCGTGCCTTGCTGGAAAAGGTGCGGGCTGTTAAATTGAAAGTCCTTACTGATTTGCGTGACTGATTTCCCTCGGGTCCCCTGTTGTACGCTCCAACCTTGTCGTGCGTATGCTTCCCCGGTTCTGAAACAGTCTGCAACACATTCAACTATAGAGTCGAAGAAATGGCAAGCACACTGGAATCCGTTTTAAGTAATTTTAATGCAAACCCCCCTTCACCCCTGACAGACGCGTTTCGCTATTCCAGCTTCGTCAGTGTCAGTTTGTTTGTGTAAAACAGCGCCATTTTAAACTTTTCGGCCAGAGCTGAAATCATTGACAACGCAGCGGCCATCTTTGAACGTGCATCTGTCCTCTATTTACATAGTAAAAAATAAAAAATAAAAAATGGCGCAGAAAATGAAGTGCATATTGCTCATTTAAAAACATTGCAACGACAAACAATTCTTAATTCATGTACATACATTAACTTTTGATACCTTCAGAGATATCTAATGGCAAAACATGTGGTCCAGATATGACATTGTATTGTCTCAGTTTGTTTACCTTCTTGGGGTGTATCCCCCAATAGAGATCTCTTATAAGACCTCAATGTTTTCGTCTATTCATCTCTGTTGTTTTGTGGCCCTGTGTGGGCAAGAGTATGTTGTTTTATTATTCAATGTATGGTGATGTCGGATGAGAGACATGAGTGAGATAGCAGGGAGTTTTTTTATTTTTCAGTTGTTATTTGGACATTACAGTTAACAATACACATGATCCCATGTGTATGTTTACAGATGGACCCACAATTCCTCATCGTTATTGAGACCCCATGGTGTCATGGTCTTGAGGTCAATGATATATCTTGATTCCAAGACCCTGAGTGCCTTTTCTCTGTCCCCCCCACGTTCTAGACGGTTTACTTGGTCAATGCAGTAGAAGCTTAAAAGGTCTCTATCGCTCTGATGGTATTTAGAGAAGTGTCGAGCAACCGGATATGATTTATCCTTGTTAGCGATTGCTTGCATGTGTTCGAGTATCCTAAGCTTCGTGGGGTTAATGGTGCTCCCTATGTATCTTCTTTTACACGGGCACTCCAGACAGTAAACGGTGTAATCCGAATTGCAATTTAATAGTTTGTTTATTTTTCTGTTGGGTCTTTCGTCACCTGTTCTTCCCGGATATTCTAAGATTTTTCTACTCCCTTTACAGGCTTTACAGCGCAAACAGGGGAAGAACCCTTTTAGGTTAGATCTATTAGTGGGCTGTGGCTCTGGGGAAAAATGGCTGCGCACAAAATGATCTGAAAGTGATTGACAGCGCCGATACGTTATTAATGGCTGCTTAGAAAGATGTCTCTTCAAAATGCTGTCAGTGGTCAGGATGTGCCAGTTGGACTAGGTCACCTGATTTGGTGTTGAATTGGGTGATCATTCTCACCTCCTCCTCCACCTTTGGCACTATTTTTGGCACCAGGAGATCCCTCCTGTTGACTGTAGATGCCTTATTTGAGGCCTGTTGCAGTATGCTTTTGGAGTAACCCCTACTTAGGAACCTGTCCTTAGCCTCACCTTTGGCTTGTTGAAAATCGGTTTCCACTGAGCAGTTTCTTTTTAGGCGTAACAATTCGCCATAGGGGACATTTTTTATCAGACTCTTAGGGTGGTAACTCGCCGCATGCAAAACGGCGTTACCCGCCGTTGGTTTTCTGTAGAGTCTTGTTTGGAGGGTATTGTTGTTTATATAAACCTCCAAATCCAAATAGCAAATACTAGTCGCACTTATTGTGCTTGTAAATTCCAGGTTCATGGTATTATCATTAAGCTTGCCGATGTAATCCTCAGCCGAGGTACGATCTAAGCGCCAAATAATAAAATGGTCATCTATGTACCTAGTCCACATTAAAATTTTATCAGTCCATGCCTCATTGCTCTCAGCCCAGGGTACGTGCTTCTCCCACCAGCCCACGAACAAGTTCGCGTAACTGGGGGAGAAGCACGAGCCCATAGATGTACCCCTGGTCTGTTTGTACATTTGGTTTGAAAAAAGAAAAATGTTGTGATATAAACAAAAGCGTATCATGCTGAGTAACATGCTGTTGTGTGACCTGTATCTTTCTGGTTTTTTATCTAAAAACCACTTGATCGCCATTAAGCCATTCTCATGGACTATACAGGTATATACATTTACCACATCCAATGTAATTAAAAGCATGTTTTCATCCCAGGCAATACTGTCCATAATATGGAGAAAGTCCTGTGTATCTCTCACGTATGACGGTAAGTCCTTTACAATGGGAGCAAGATAAGAGTCTATGAAGCGGGATGTATTCTCCAAAAGACTCCCAATTGAAGACACGATTGGGTGCCCTGGTGGTCTTTTGGCATGTTTGTGGATCTTGGGGAGATGGTAAAAAGTGGGTAGAATAGGTGATTCACAATGTAGAAACAGGAACTCTTCACCATTGAGCATGCCATCCTCCTTCCATTTGATCAGCATCCCATGAAATTCTGTTATGCTTTTTACATACTCTGTTCTCTGTATGGTGATATAGCACTCTTTATCTTTTAGTTGTCTAAGTGCTTCTTGTTCGTAATGTTCCTTATTGAAAATCACGATGTTACCTCCCTTATCTGAGGACTTTATTTCAATAGTTTTATCCTCTTTCAAGGACCTTATCGCTTCCCACTCTTTCCTCGTAATGTTGGACGATTTCATGTCCATTTTGTCCCTTGATATTTTTTCCAAGTCCGCAAGTACCGCTTCATTGAAGACGTCTATTGCATCATAAGGTGCCACAGGCAGTTTTTTTTATTTCTTTTTTATATTGCTTGGGTCTCGTGTTTGTGGTATAGATGCATCATCACCCTGTGTATTTGCCGATCTACTTTCTAAGATCTCTTGAGTTGGAGTCAGTAATAAGTTCGCCAAAGTATTAGGGTGTTCTTCTATAATTTCTTCTATCTCATTATCAGTGTGCATTCCCACCGCCACATTTTTAGGATGACGAAGAAAGATTTTTTTGAATTTCAGTTTTCTGATGTATCTAAACAGATCAATTCTCGTATCCACCAGATTGAATTCGCTTGCAGAACAGAAGCTTAGTCTTTTTCTAAGGACCCTTAACTCATCCTCTGTCAGTTCTCTTTGCGACAGGTTGATGACATTATTCTCTTCTGCTGTTACTGTTTTCTCCTGCGATTTGAGGCACTTCGGGTCAGCCTCGATGAGGCAATAGATTGCATGTCTCCTCTTACCCCTTTTGCCCCGCCTTGTACTCCTTTTTGGCTTGGTTGTGGGGGGTGATTCCTTTGTTGTGGCCTCAGGCGAGTTTCCTTTATAACTTGGAATTCGTCCAAAAAAGGTGTTGCGCTTCTATTTTCCTTTGTGAATGAATGAATGAATGAATTGAGTTTTATAGAGCGCACATAGCTGCCCTGAGGCGTCCAAGCGCTGAGATTACCAACTGAGGCTTAAGTTGCTTGAGGGAAGGTTATCTGCTCAACTACTGATTAATGAACAGAAGCGTTTTCAGCTGTTTGCGGAAGGAGTTGAGATCGGGGTTGGACCTTAGATGCTGGGGGAGAGCATTCCACAGCTTGGCCACATTATAGGAAAAAGAGCGGCCTCCCGATCTTGATTTCTTTATTTTTGGAATGATGGCCAGGTTGGCAGCGGTAGAGCGCAGCTGTCTAGCAGGATGGTAGGGTGTAATGAGAGGGAGATTGATTGCTGGGCCTAAAGACCAAAAGGCCTGATGTGCAATACAGAGTGATTTAAAATTGACTCTATCCCTAACGGGGAGCCAGTGCAGTCTCCTTAGGCTGGACTTTATTGATAATCTGCGGGGGATTTGAAAAAAAAAAGTCAGTGCGGCGCAATTTTGTATCAGCTGTAATTTGCGCAGAGTGAAGTCAGGGGCTCCCAGGTATAGAGCGTTCCCAAAATCTAACCGTGATTGGATCAGGCCCAGAACCACGGTCTTTCTTGCTTCGAAGGGGAGTAGAGGGAGGATCTTTCTGATGACTCTGAGGATGCCGAAACAGATGGCAGACAGTCTTATAGCCTGCTGGTCAAATGACAAGGACCTATCCAGCCAGACACCAAGGCTCTTAATGGTATCTTTAGGTGCCGGAGCAGGTCCTAAGCAGGGTGGCCAAAGAGTGTAGATAGAAGATGGTGCGAGGCGACCTAAGAGCATGAGCTCAGTCTTGTCTCTGTTAAGTTTGAGACAAGACTTGGTCATTCAGCTCTTGACCATCTCCAGGCAGCCTGCAAGATCCACACCCGCTATGGAACCCCCTTCCCGCGCCTTTGTTGCAAGAGCTATGGGCTGTTCACCTTCAGACACTTCTGACTCCTCTGTGTCTGTGTTGTTTATACTCACAGCCCCTTGTGCAAGTCGTTTTCTGGTGGCATCAAACTTTCGGGCGAAAGTCAATATTCTGCCAGACAAATAGTCCTGCTCATCCCTTTGGAATTTTATTTGTTTGCGCTTTCGAATACCCAATTCATAGTCCTTAATTCTTTTGTTCATAGCGCTTCTCAGATCTTCGCTAGCCTTTGAGACTTTTTCTTTTGAGATTAGGTCTTCCACAACTGCAATTTCTTTTATGCATTTGTCATGATCGCTCCATGCATATTTAATTAACAGGCGTACCATCCCTTTCGAGGATTCGGCAGTGTACTCCGCCCAGTCCTTTAATAGAGCAGGATCAGGATTTTCATACGACGGGACCGTGAAAATTCGAAGACCCCTGGGTACCCTGTCACATTCTATGTACCGCTGTAGAGAGGTAGCTTCCCACCATTTGCGGACCTCTCTCTCTGATAGTTTTTCCAATTTTAGAAAGAGTGTTTTGAAGTTGTTGCACACTATCGATATTGTTGCAGTGGTGTCCACTCTTGGTGGTCGATCTGTGGCAGACCTGAACATTACATTTGCGGCAGACTCTCTCCCTCCCGTTATGTTCTCAGTGCCCGACATCACTGTTTACTCTGGTATGTACTTGTACGTAATATTTATGTGGGGGGTGATTTCTCACTACGTTTCGGGGTTTGCACTTTTACTACGGTTCCTTCGGGACAGAGGCTGAGCACATAATGTCAAACACAATGCGGAAAGCAGTTCACTCACCGCGCTCGGTGCAGGCGTTTGGTAAAAAAAAAAAAATATACATATATATATGACGGACAAGTTCCCTCGAAAGAAGAACGCAGAGGCCAAAGGGGACTTCAGGGCAAACAGCTCGCTTTAATCACAAGTTCTCAGTGGCGGCGAATGCATTTCGGCTCATCAGCCTTCTTCAGCGCCAAACACTGTGGCATGTCCTCCACCAAATGTCTCCGTCCTGCGTGAAATACCTCCCAGCACCTGTTACTCCTCCCCCTAATGTAGTTGACATACCCTTGAATGTTTGTGATCGAATGAAGAACATCAAATCCCAGAATGCACTGTGGCGGCCAGACTGGGAAGGTGGCGTGGGGGAGTGAGACAAACAATGGGTTCCTGCTGGCTGACAGGTAGGCGGTGTTTGGAGCGTAGCCGCAGAACAGGAGAAAGTCCACGGCCGCTCCCCTTTGTCCCCTCACTGCTACTGCCAGAAAAACAACACAGGTGATCCGCCGGGCAGGGGCAGTCAATGCAGACTGGGTTCCCAATGAGATGAATTACCTCGGTCTCCCCGATGGTGCTGTGTGAATCCTGGCGGTCACCGGAGCTATCGATAACTCGATTTTGAAGAAACGCTGCAAGCAGCGTGGTGCCAGATTTGCTCCGGGTCACTTGATATAGCGGGGCCCTCTGTATTGCGTCTCAGGCAAGCGCAAAATATATGACGGACAAGTTCCCTCGAAAGAAGAACGCAGAGGCCAAAGGGGACTTCAGGGCAAACAGCTCGCTTTAATCACAAGTTCTCAGTGGCGGTGAATGCATTTAGGCTCATCAGCCTTCTTCAGCGCCCAACAGTGTGGCATGTCCTCCACCAAATGTCTCCTTCCTGGTGAAATACCTCGCAGCACCTGGTACTCCTCCCCCTAATGTAGTTGACACACCCTTGAATGTTCGTGATTGAATGAAGAACATCAAATCCCAGAATGCACTGTGGTGGCCAGACTGGGAAGGTGGCGTGGGGGAGTGAGACAAACGATGGGTTCGTGCTGGCTGACAGGTAGGTGGTGTTTGGAGCGTAGCCGCAGAACAGGAGAAAGTCCATGGCCTCTCCCCTTTGTCCCCTCGCCGCTACGGCCAGAAAAACAACACAGGTGATCCGCCGGGCAGGGGCAGTCAATGCAGACTGGGTTCCCAATGAGATGAATTACCTCGGTCTCCCCGATAGTGCTGTGTGAATCCTGGCGGTCACCGGAGCTATCGATAACGCGATTTCGAAGAAACGCTGCAAGCAGCGTGGTGCCAGATTTGCTCCGGGTCACTTGAGGTAGCGGGGCCCTCTGTATTGCATCTCAGGCAGGCGCAAAATATATGACGGACAAGTTCCCTCGAAAGAAGAACGCAGAGGCCAAAGGGGACTTCAGGACAAACAGCTCGCTTTAATCACAAGTTCTCAGTGGCGGTGAATGCATTTCGGCTCATCAGCCTTCTTCAGCGCCCAACAGTGTGGCATGTCCTCCACCAAATGTCTCCTTCCTGCGTGAAATACCTCGCAGCACCTGGTACTCCTCCCCCTAATGTAGTTGACACACCCTTGAATGTTCGTGATCGAATGAAGAACATCAAATCCCAGAATGCACTGTGGTGGCCAGACTGGGAAGGTGGCGTGGGGGAGTGAGACAAACGATGGGTTCGTGCTGGCTGACAGGTAGGCGGTGTTTGGAGCGTAGCCGCAGAACAGGAGAAAGTCCACGGCCGCTCCCATTTGTCCCCTCGCCGCTACTGCCAGAAAAACAACACAGGTGATCCGCCGGGCAGGGGCAGTCAATGCGGACTGGGTTCCCAATGAGATGAATTACCTCGGTCTCCCTGATGGTGCTGTGTGAATCCTGGCGGTCACCGGAGCTATCGATAACTCGATTTCGAAGAAACGCTGCAAGCAGCGTGGTGCCAGATTTGCTCCGGGTTACTTGATGTAGCGGGGCCCTCTGTATTGCGTCTCAGGCAGGCGCAAAATATATGATGGACAAGTTCCCTCGAAAGAAGAACGCAGAGGCCAAAGGGGACTTCAGGGCAAACAGCTCGCTTTAATCACAAGTTCTCAGTGGCGGTGAATGCATTTTAGGCTCATCAGCCTTCTTCAGCGCCCAACACTGTGGCATGTCCTCCACCAAATGTCTCCTTCCTGCGTGCAATACCTCCCAGCACCTGGTACTCCTCCCCCTAATGTAGTTGACACACCCTTTAATGTTCATGATCGAATGAAGAACATCAAATCCCAATATGCACTGTGGCGGCCAGACTGGGAAGGTGGCGTGGGGGAGTGAGACAAACGATGGGTTCGTGCTGGATGACAGGTAGGCGGTGTTTGGAGCGTAGCCGCAGAACAGGAGAAAGTCCACGGCCGCTCCCCTTTGTCCCCTCGCCGCTACAGGCAGAAAAACAACACAGGTGATACACCGGGCAGGGGCAGTCAATGCGGACTAGGTTCCCAATGAGATGAATTACCTTGGTCTCCCCGATGGCGCTGTGTGAATCCTGGCGGTCACCGGAGCTATCGATAACTCGATTTTGAAGAAACGCTGCAAGCAGCGTTGTGCCAGATTTGCTCCGGGTCACTTGATGTAGCGGGGCCCTCTGTATTGCGTCTCAGGCAGGTGCAAAATATATGACGGACAAGTTCCCTCGAAAGAAGAACGCAGAGGCCAAAGGGGACTTCAGGGCAAACAGCTCGCTTTAATCACAAGTTCTCAGTGGCGGCGAATGCATTTCGGCTCATCAGCCTTCTTCAGCGCCCAACACTGTGGCATGTCCTCCACATATATATGCCACAAATTCCTTCCAAAAGAAAAGACAGAGGCCGCTGCGGGGATAAACAGAAAATCTTTAATATGCAACCAACACAGAGGGCAGATGCATTTCGGCATCGGTGCCAAGATTACGGGACCCAGAGTGCACCAATTTAACTCGGGATCCTCAGGCGATGATGGCAAAAGGACCAGCCATAATACAGGACAGCATGAGACCTTGACCCTCAATTCCACAGTTGCAGATTCAGTCATTTCCTTCCGTCCCCTACGCATCCACCTACTCCGCCCAGGATTTTCGTCCGCAGGGGCATGTGGCAGTCCAACTAGCCCAATGTGAGGCACAATGACCTCAGCACCGTTTCTCTCCATCCCGGACATCGTGGTGGGCCAAACCTAGTCAATAACTTGACTGGAACAAAGTTGCCGAAGCGTTGTCAAGAAAGGTGAGGCCACTTGTGAATGCGGGGGCCTCTGAACACGTCTCCTGCAGACATGAATTAATGCCACAAATTCCTTCCAAAAGAAAAGACATAGGCCGCTGCGGGGATAAACGGAAAATCTTTAATCTGCAACCAACACAGAGGGCGAATGCATTTCGGCGACTTGCCTTCGTCAGCGCCATGTGAATACGGGGAAAGGGAAAATGTCCATGCTTGTAAGTGTCCCGCTGCTTGTAGATAGGCTGCGGCAGTTCCTCCCTCTTTAGGCTCCGCCTCAGGTAGATAGCACAGTCGGTGCCAAGACTACGGGACCCAAAGTGCACCAATTTAACTCGGGATCCTCAGGCGATGATGGCAAAAGGACCAGCCAGAATACAGGACAGCATGAGACCTTGACCCTCAATTCCACAGTTGCAGATTCAGTTATTTCCTTCCGTCCCCTACCGCATCAACCTACTCCGCCCAGGATTTTTGTCCGCGGGGGCATGTGGCAGTCCAACTAGCCCAATGTGAGGCACAATAACCTCAGCACCGTTTCTCTCCATCCTGGACATCGTGGTGAGCCAAACCTAGTCAATAACTTGACTGGAACAAAGTTGCCGAAGCGTTGTCAGGAAAGGTGATGCCACTTGTGAATGCGGGGCCTCTGAACACGTCTCCTGCAGACGTGAATTATTGCCACAAATTCCTTCCAAAAGAAAAGACAGAGGCCGCTGCGGGGATAAACGGAAACTCTTTAATCTGCAACCAACACAGAGGGCGAATGCATTTCGGCGTCTTGCCTTCGTCAGCGCCATGTGAATATGGGGAAAGGGAAAATGTCAACGCTTGTAAGTGTCCCGCTGCTTGTAGATAGGCTGCGGCAGTTCCTCCCTCTTTAGGCTCCGCCTCAGGTAGATAGCACAGTCGGTGCCAAGAATATGGGACCCAGAGTGCACCAATTTAACTCGGGATCCTCAGGCGATGATGGCAAAAGGACCAGCCAGAATACAGGACAGCATGAGACCTTGACCCTCAATTCCACAGTTGCAGATTCAGTCATTTCCTTCCGTCCCCTACCGCATCAACCTACTCCGCCCAGGATTTTCGTCCGCGGGGGCATGTGGCAGTCCAACTAGCCCAATGTGAGGCACAATGACCTCAGCACCGTTTCTCTCCATCCCGGACATCGTGGTGGGCCAAACCTAGTCAATAACTTGACTGGAACAAAGTTGCGGAAGCGTTGTCAGGAAAGGTGAGGCCACTTGTGAATGCGGGGGCCTCTGAACACGTCTCCTACAGACGTGAATTAATGCCACAAATTCCTTCCAAAAGAAAAGACTGAGGCCGCTGTGGGGATAAATGGAAAATCTTTAATCTGCAACCAACACAGAGGGCGAATGCATTTCGGCGTCTTGCCTTCGTCAGCGCCATGTGAATATGGGGAAAGGGAAAACGTCCACGCTTGTAAGTGTCCCGCTGCTTGTAGATTGGCTGCGGCAGTTCCTCCCTCTTTAGGCTCCGCCTCAGGTAGATAGCACAGTCGGTGCCAAGAATACGGGACCCAGAGTGCCCCAATTTAACTCGGGATCCTCAGGCGATGATGGCAAAAGGACCAGCCAGAATACAGGACAGCATGAGACCTTGACCCTCAATTCCACAGTTGCAGATTCAGTCATTTCCTTCCGTCCCCTACCGCATCAACCTACTCCGCCCAGGATTTTCGTCCGCGGGGGCATGTGGCTGTCCAAGTAGCCCAATGTGAGGCACAATGACCTCAGCACCGTTTCTCTCCATCCCGGACATCGTGGTGGGCCAAACCTAGTCAATAACTTGACTGGAACAAAGTTGCGGAAGCGTTGCCAGGAAAGGTGAGGCCACTTGTGAATGCGGGGGCCTCTGAACACGTCTCCTACAGACGTGAATTAATGCCACAAATTCCTTCCAAAAGAAAAGACAGAGGCCGCTGCGGGGATAAATGGAAAATCTTTAATCTGCAACCAACACAGAGGGCGAATGCATTTCGGCGTCTTGCCTTCGTCAGCGCCATGTGAATATGGGGAAAGGGAAAATGTCCACGCTTGTAAGTGTCCCGCTGCTTGTAGATTGGCTGCGGCAGTTCCTCCCTCTTTAGGCTCCGCCTCAGGTAGATAGCACAGTCGGTGCCAAGAATACGGGACCCAGAGTGCCCCAATTTAACTCGGGATCCTCAGGCGATGATGGCAAAAGGACCAGCCAGAATACAGGACAGCATGAGACCTTGACCCTCAATTCCACAGTTGCAGATTCAGTCATTTCCTTCCGTCCCCTACCGCATCAACCTACTCTGCCCAGGATTTTCGTCCGCGGGGGCATGTGGCAGTCCAACTAGCCCAATGTGAGGCACAATGACCTCAGCACCGTTTCTCTCCATCCCGGACATCGTGGTGGGCCAAACCTAGTCAATACCTTGACTGGAACAAAGTTGCCAAAGCGTTGTCAGGAAAGGTGAGGCCACTTTTAAATGCGGGGGCCTCTGAACACGTCTCCTGCAGACGTGAATTAATGCCACAAATTCCTTCCAAAAGAAAAGACAGAGGCCGCTGCGGGGATAAACGGAAAATCTTTAATCTGCAAGCAACACAGAGGGCGAATTCATTTCGGCGTCTTACCTTCGTCAGCGCCATGTGAATATGGGGAAAGGGAAAATGTCAACGCTTGTAAGTGTCCTGCTGCTTGTAGATAGGCTGAGGCAGTTCCTTTCTCTTTAGGCTCCGCCTCAGGTAGATAGCACAGTCGGTGCCAAGACTACGGGACCCAGAGTGCACTAATTTAACTCGGGATCCTCAGGCGATGATGGCAAAAGGACCAGCCATAATACAGGACAGCATGAGACCTTGACCCTCAATTCCACAGTTGCAGATTCAGTCATTTCCTTCCGTCCCCTACCGCATCAACCTACTCCGCCCAGGATTTTCGTCCGCAGGGGCATGTGGCAGTCCAACTAGCCCAATGTGAGGCACAATGACCTCAGCACCGTTTCTCTCCATCCCGGACATCGTGGTGGGCCAAACCTAGTCAATAACTCGACTGGAACAAAGTTGCCGAAGCGTTGTCAGGAAAGGTGAGGCCACTTGTGAATGCGGGGGCCTCTGAACACGTCTCCTGCAGACGTGAATTAATGCCACAAATTCCTTCCAAAAGAAAAGGCACAATGACCTCAGCACCGTTTCTCTCCATCCCGGACATCGTGGTGGGCCAAACCTAGTCAATATATATATCAATCAACGACTCTCCGAACCACCTCCAGCCTGAAAGCGCCGGCGAAGAAGGAGAACAGACCGCTCGAGTACGGCAAGATGTTCTTTTATTTCATTTGTTGCCAAGTATTCACAGATGACGCGTTTCGGGCGCGAAAGCCCTTGATCCACAACGGTCACAGCAAACTTTTCTCTTTTTTAAATGCTTCTCAGAGCACTCCCACCAGCACCATGTGACTTGGTCATGTGACCATAGACAGTGAGAACATACTTTATGGACTCCTCATATTTGATCATTTATCCAAATACAATTCATATATAATTGCATGAATACATCGGTACATAGACTAATATAGCAGCAACATTATACATTTTTATCCTCACTGTATAAATACAGGTATTTAAAAAATATAGCAGCAATATTAACAGTTGATAAACTCACTGTATAAATACAGGTACTAGTTCTAGCCCTTAATCAAGGGGTATAGATTATAACAAAATATATAGACAAAACGTGTACTACCCCCGATCTCACTGGAATGTATGTTACTGTTCAAATACAGACATCGATGTAATGCATTTGACTGTATAAATACAGAAAATCTGATAACACACATTTATCCGTTATTATACATTCCGAAAATATCTCATATAAGTCTAGCCCTTATGCAAAATATAGCAAAAATGTGTAAGTTACTGTGCAAATAACGGTGCAAGATATATGTGCAAATATCTTCTGAAAAGTGCAAATCGTATGATAAATAACATCTATCAATCGATATATTCAACAATGAACCCAAATTTATTGGATAAACTATTGTTAAAACATATAAATAGTGTTTTAAAACGTTATCATTCTGGTAAAATGAGTACAAAAAGGAGGTAAAATATAAATAAAAATCTAATTTGATTATTTACATATTCTGTACTATCTGAACTATATAGAAATTATTGCCAATAGAAACTCATCATAATCTATATTTTATTCTCCTTTTGTTATGTGTCATGACATTAGGGAACCTATATATCATGCGGAGAAACTCACCATACCACCCCTAGCCAACAATCCAATGAACTACGTTACTAATCTAGATGTTAGAAACTAAAAGCCAAAATATTTATTTATATATATATATATATCTCCTTTCTTTCAGAACTGTTAACGAGTAACATCAATTATTTTTACTGTACTGCAATAACTCCTAAAAATGTGACACTGTGCAATGTTTATGATAGATTTTTCACATATACAAGTTAAAAATAAAGCCCATTCAGGGCGCAATAAGGAGTCCCAGAATTAGATATTGAGGCAATGTGGCCTCGTAAGAATCGGTAAGGGGATACACCCCGTGATATGAAAAAGAATGATTTAAGAACTGAATAACCAAATGGTGAAACAATGGGACAATGTAAATATGTGACGAATTTTATGCAATGGAGCTTGCACATGAATAATGATATGTTTGTTGCTGTCATGGTTTTTAATTTGCACTAGAGCACTTTATATTCGCCTTTTTAAACATTGTGAGAGATGTAAAATAAGACACTTCAAAATGGCCACCATGTTTACCAAAGTTGACCATCATCTATTTTGCTGTACATTTGCAATGCAAGGTGGGGTTTAAAATGGCGATCATTGTAAGGCACAAACTGACACTGACGAAGCTCATAGCGAAACACGTCTGTCAGGGGTGAAGGGGGTTTGAAATAATCATTTTTGCCGTTCATCGACCGAGAACTGGTGGATTGTGCTATTATATATATATATATATATATGTCTGGAACTCCGAGATTTCAGCAAATGCAGCCGCAAGCCAAATAACGGAACGGACCCATTAAGATATTTTCAACGCTTTTTATTTTCTGTGCACCCTCTTGGTCGCCATGACGCGTTTCGGGCCCAAAAAGCCCTTGATCACATGACATGGTCTAAACACACCCAGTGATTTGTAGTGCTGGATCGGTCACATGACTCCAGGCCTATAGAAATAAAGAAAATACTTCAGCCTGGACCGGATTTTTTTGACACCAATACATTTACATTAAAATCATGTACATATTACACCCCAATTATGCATTACAATAATCCCATTTAAGGAATGTGCAAAATTTCGCAATAAATACATTAAATATTTAAAATAAAATATTAATACATGTGCAAAATTGCAATACACCTATATACAAATAGTCTTAATAGATTATTGTACAATAAAGTTCTCTGTGCAAAAATAGCAAGAAAAAAATTTATATAAAGTGCATTGTGCAAATTTCCAAAAAAACGGGATATGTTATTTACAAGGGATGTCAAAAAACATTTCTGCCCAAGTGGGCTTTGTCAACAAATTTCCGGACCACTGCTTCTACACTGCCTGGAATTTTATCTTGTTCAATCCAAGCACCACTACAGGAAGTAATAAGATTAAAGTGATTAAAGTGATTGTTCCCTAAATTAGTGTTATGCTCTATTTCAATGATTATTTTAAAAACATATATCTATGTACTGGCAGTATTTAAAAGACTATATACAGCTTATTTGGTTGTTCCTGTTTCTTGATGTTCTTGTGCAATTTTAACAATTTGATTCACATAACTTGCTTCTATTCTTATTCCAGATGTAAGCAAGTATGTAAATCCTCAGTCGCATTAAGCCCAGACGGTGTCTTAGTGTCAAGTTCAAGAATGTACCGGGTTTCCAAGACTCTCAGTTTTGCCTCTCTATTTCCACCACGACGTGATGGTAGCACCATATCAATTGCATAATATCTCAGGCAGTTTACATCTCCTTTGTGGCATAGATTGATATGCCTAGCCACAGGATAGGCTTCATCCTTGTTATTCACTGCCCTCATATGCTGCAATATGCGCCTGTGGACTTGTAACTTCGTGCTCCCAACATAGCACAGTCCACAAATGCATTCTAAGACATAAATAACATAATCTGACTTGCAGGTTATTTTCTTAGAAATAGGAATTTCCGTTTCACTGAACGGGGAACTGTATGATGTTTTGTTCCTTCCTATGGTGCAAGCCTTGCACACGGCACATTTGAGGAACCCTCTGCTCTTACCCAGCCAGTTCCCTTTAGTTGGTATCTCTGGGCTGCTGCTAACCAACATATCATTCATGGACCTGGCACGGCTATATGTAATAGCTGGGAACGTTGTCATTGTTCTACCAACCACCGGATCCCCTGTGATTATGTGCCAGTTTTTTTTGACAATGTTTTTTATCTGTCTATGTTGGCCACTGTAGCCCAGAATAAGTCTTGGTTGTCCCTCTCTGTTTTTTGACACTTTATCATCTACTCCCATTGATGTCATTGTTGGTTTTGAGGTCGCATTCGCCCTTTCTATCGCTTTAGACACCACACTGGGTATGTAGCCCCTTTGCAGGAACCTATCATGGCTCTCCTTCTGTGCTGTATAGCAGGCTGAATCAGTGCTGCAGATTCTTCTAATCCTCAGCATCTCCCCATAGGGGATACTGCGGATTAGATGGTTGGGGTGCTGACTTGAGGCATGTAGGATTGTATTCCCTGCAGTTTCTTTACGATGTAACTTAGTCTGCAGCTGCCCTGCCTCTACATAGACCTCTACATTAAGAAAATTTACTTTATTTTCACTGATGGTACCAGTGAAGTGCAAATTTAGTTCATTCTTGTTGATATTAGTAATGAATTCTTCCACCTCACTCATTGTCCCCTTCCAGATTATAAACAAATCGTCTATGAATCTGTACCACGATATTATCTTGCTAGACATGATTTCACTGAATATATTGCCTAGGACCTGCTCCTCCCACAGCCCCATGTGTAAACATGAGTAACTGGGGGAGAAGCAGGCCCCCATTGCTACTCCCCTCAATTGCTGGAACATTTGGTTTTGAAATAGAAAGTAGTTGTTATTTAAACACATTTCCAACATCTCCACCAGCATGTTATTATGTTCCAGCATGCACATCGGTCTTTTACTCAGAAAATATTTCACTGCCCTCACACCATCAGCATGATTGATGCTTGTGTAAAGGGCAGTGACATCCAATGTCACCAATAGATATCCCGCAGACCATTTTATGTGTTTAAGTTTTTGCAGGAAATCCATGGTGTCTCTGATATATGATGGCAGGGATTTCACAAAGTCTTGGAGAAAATGATCAATATATCTCGACACCTTTTCAAAGGTTCCTCCACAAGCTGAAATTATAGGCCTTCCGGGAGGCTTGAGACTGTCTTTGTGGATCTTGGGGATCAGATAAAACACTGGAGTTATCGGATGATTAGTCTTTAAAAACTTCAGCTCATCCCCACTTAAGAGACCTTGTCCTCTCCACGTGTATAGTTTTGAGTTCAGTCCATCCCATGCCTATATATATATATATACTTGATCCAGAAATGGGCGGACAGAAACATGATTAACAACGATGAACATAATTTCTCAAGTGTCCATATCCTGTGACGGCAACCTTTTATCATCTGCCCAAAATTCACAAGGACTCTAAAAGGCCACCGGGGCGGCCAATTGTTTCTTCTATTGGCTGCCTGACCAAAGCTATGTCCCAGTTTGTCGACTACTTTTTAACAGATTTTGTTAAGACTTTGCCATCATACACTCGAGACACTACCCACTTCATCAAAAACATAATGGACATTCCATGGGAACAGGATATGATAATGATTGTACAGGATATTACGAGCTTATATACAGTAATAGAACATGACAAAGGCCTACAAGCTATTCGGTATTTTCTTAAAGAGCGAGCATTGCAATATTGAGAACATAATGAAATGCTTTTAGAATTTGCTAATTTTTGCTTGACAAATAATATTTTCCTCTTCGATAAACAACATTATCGAAAAATAAGGGGGACTACTATCGGCACCTGATTCGCCCCCAGCTTAGCGAATTTATTCGTAAGCTGGTGGGAGAAGCAGGTGGACTGGGCGGACAAATATAGCAAGTGGGTCAGCAGTATTGTATCCTGGCATAGATACATCGATGATCTGTTCATTTTATGGAAAGGGCCCCAACATGAAGCAGAAAACTATATTAGTGAACTAAATAAAAATTCTCTGAATCTCCAATTCAGCAGCCATATGAGCAAACATGAAGTCTCTTTTTTAGATTCAAGAGTGTTTATTAATGAGGGCAAGATTTGTACAGCACTCTTTAGAAAAGAGACAGCAGGCAACTCGATCTTAGAAGCCACAAGTAGCCACCAGAAAAACTTAAAAAATAGCATACCGTATGGTGAGCTATTACGCATTAAAAGAAATAGTACTACCAATGAAGATTTCCAAGCTGCTGCCTTGGAATCTATTGAAAGATTTAAAGTACGAGGGTACAATACTGAGCTACTAACAAAAACATTGAACAAGGTACAAAAGATCCTGAGAAGTTGCCTATTAAGAGATAAGGAGAAAAAGAGAGACAAAGATGATGAAACCTGTAGATTCATAACCAACTTCTATGGGGAAGCAGGGGAAGCACGAAAAATTCTATGTCGTAACTGCCATATTTTGAAAACAGATTCAGTGATAGGGAGGACCCTACCTAAATATCCTCAAATTACATTCAGACGCAGTAGGTCCCTGAAAGATTCTCTGATTAAAAGTCATTATACACCTTTCCTTTTTGTGTCAAGAATTAGCGCTATAACTGGGTTTTTTCCTTGCTCGAAATGCAAGGCTTGTAGGAACAGTTCAAAAGTCCTGACTTACAAAATACCAGGTAAGAATGAGGAAAGGAAAATTAATACATTCCTAACATGTAATATCCCATACTGCGTGTACTGCCTAGTATGCCCATACATGAAAAGTTATATAGGGAGCACAATCCATTCAACCAAACGCTGAATTTTGGAACATGCCAGGGCAATTGAGAATAAAGATGCTTCATACCTAGTAGCGAGACACTTTAGTCAATATCACAATAGTGATAAGAATTCACTGAAATTTTACTGTATTGATCACATCCCAGCTGACGAACGAGGAGGTAATCGAGAGTTGAAACTACGAAGGCTTGAATCACGCTACATTATTGATTTACAAACCATAATACCTTTTGGTCTAAATACAGAAGAAGAACTTTCCATTCATCTAGGTTAGAGAAGCCCAACAATACATGAAGCTGTAAATGAGGTGGAAGGGGTCAACAGTATATGAATCTTTGGTTATAACGTGCAAGAAATTGACTTTGATTGAACTGCATTTGAACTCGACAGTCCCGTGCTTGGCAAGATGGCCGCTGAGGAGCTGTGCTGAGTAGTCACACTATTTTCCCTCTCCTGCTTGTGTCAGTTATGGAATGACTAGAGGCGCTGTGGGGATAGTTTGACTGATAAAGGCAACGAGGGGAGGACCAGGACTAAGCAGGCAACAGAAAAGGGTGATGGTGGCTCAATAGAGGGGGAGTGCTTTCTTTCATTGAATGAGAACACAGAATCTGAATCGATAATGTCAGGAAGCTCAGAGGAGGAGGAGGAGGAGGGTACAGATTCAGGTTCTGATACTTCTGGGAAATACTCCACGCAACGGAAAAAAATCCCCAGATCAAGGAGGAGTGCTTCGGAGTCTCCATTCCTTCCTGAAAGACGTTTAGTATGGGATTATTCGGCTACATCACAGGTCTACCAGGATAATGGTGGAGCCGGGGGTCCCCCTTCTGAGGCCCCACCCAGAAGTGACTCCTTTGAAATTTTATCCACCACCCTTAAACAGATGCAAGCAGAAGCAAGATCGGATAGCCGCAGAGCAAGGCAGGCCACGAAGAAGATTCAAGGGTCTCTTAGGAAAGTAAATAAACTGTATAAAGAAGTGGTGGCCACAGTAACGGAGGTCGAGGAACGAACAGGGAAACTGGAGGACGATGTTGGAAGCTGGCAATCATTTAAAACGGAACATGAGAAGATGGCGGAGGATCTGCGCTGGAAGATGGAAGATTTTGAGAACAGACAGAGACGGAATAATGTTAGAATTCTGGGCATGGCAGAAGGGACAGAAGGGCAGGATGTAAGGCAATTTGTTGTAGACCTGTTAAAGGGGGCTTTTCCAGAATCCCAGTGGCAGTGGGAAAGAGAGGTGCAGAGGGTGCATCGGTTCCCCTTTGTATTAAAGAAAGGGCAGGCTTCAGGGGGCAGGGTGCATTACCTAGGGCAATCCTGGTCAACATAGGGAATTTTTTACTAAGGCAAGAGATCATAGACAAAGCAAGGCCAGACAGCAGGCGATCATTTCAGGGCATTACGTTTTTCACTAGGCCCGACTTTTGCCACACCACTGTTGAGTGCAGATGGAAACTTAGGAGGGTGGGAAGGGCTGGGGAGGGCAGAGGGGGGGAGGAAAGGGCACACAAAGTTATGGTGATTTTTGGTTGATACAGCGCACCTGGGTAGGAAATACAGTAGGAGATGTGCAAGATATACAGGGTATGAAAGGAAATGTATGGTATCAACAGCCGCAGTCTCTTCTTAGCAGATTAGCAGTATTGTTTGTTGGATACAAAATCTATCTAGATGGCATGTAGAATAGCTTCAATAAATGTATGCGGGCTGAACGAAATAAATAAAAGACAAAGAGTGGCTGCACTTCTGAATACGTTGCGGTTGGATCTGGTTTGTCTACAAGAGACTCACATAGAGGGTAACAAAGAATATCTTCTCGAACAGCTGGGGTATGCAGTTTTAGCAAAAACTAATCAAGGGACCAAAACTAGAGGGGTGGTAGTGCTGGGTAGAAATAGAGATACGATAGAGAAAAGGAAAAAATAAGATCAATGGGGGAGGTGGGTGCTGTTGGAAATAGTTTTTAAAGGGGAGATAATCACGTTGGTTTCAGTTTACTGGTCCACGGAGGATGACCCGGATGTCTTTCAGTATTTGGATGTGGAATTGGCACAATGGCCTGAACCAATCATATGCTGTGGCGATTTTAATTTGCATGATCCAGTTAGTTCATTTTTGCAACCCGGGAGCCAATATTTAGGTAGAAAGAAGAAAACCTACAGAGCATTGACAGATATGGTGTTAAATAATGCTTTAGAGGATCCATGGGTAAAGTGGCACCTGAATTTAGATGGTAGTACTTTTTTTTCAGCCCCCCACCAGGTATTGGTTAGACTTGATTATTTTTTAATTTCGAATAGTTTCATTGATGGGTCAAAAATAGAAAGAGACCCTCGTATCATATCGGACCACAGCCCTTTAGTGCTAACAGTTAAGTTGGGTCAGTTCCAAAGGAAACAGCTACAGTGGCATTTGAAAGGGCGTTGCTGCAGGATCAGGAATATCGGGCAGTCATGATAAGGTGGATCAAGAATTTCTGGGATATAAACAGGGGGACAGCATCCCCAGGGGTAGTGTGGGATACATTTAAGGCCGGGGTCAGAGGGGAGACAATGAGCTTTGTACTCTCAAGGCAGAAGAGGGAGAAGCTAAAGGCGGAAGAAATGCGAAAAAGCCTGTTGAGAGTTGAAGAAGAGTTAGCACTAGCGGTCAGGCTGCAATCCCCGTTAGATCACATAATGCTTAGTTATTGCACTCAGAGCAGAGGCAGTAGAAAATCTACAGTTTTTTCAGTGAATGTCTAAGGTTTTTTAAATGCTAATTCCTAACTATAACCTGCCTGAAACCTATGTTTTTTTCAGTGAATTTCAAAGGTTTTGTAAATGGTAATTCCTAATTATAATGTTCATTAAGAATATCTGTTTTTTTCTATCTTTTTTAATTATCATCCTGTTCTCAACGTAGTAAAAACTGCAAATATTACAATTAATAATGTATTCCTTCCTCAAAGAAAATCGCTACAAACCAGAACCACAGATAACATTAATAATATACAAACTAGGCATTCTCGTAGAAAAGAAACAAAAAAAACCTACCACTTCCCACACTTTCATCAACAAACCAAATCTACAATCCCACTTAAAAAAAACGGGCGATAGTTCCATTTACCACTAACAAATTTATATCAACATTTAACTAGTGTAAGGATGTCGACTATGTACTGTGTGAATTACATCCAACTTACACCCATATCTAAAGACAAATATGTAATAGAGGTACTAATTATGCACTTCCAACACCCAACAAAATCACAACACCTAGCGCCACCGCCACTACAACCACCCCTCCTGACCCCTCCCCCTCTACTACCTCACAGGCAGCGTAAAACAGGACAATGGACCTTCCCAAAACAATATATCCCCTCAACAGCACACTAGCTCAATGTTCAGAGATGTGGCAACTAACTATGTATAAGGGAGGAAACACTCACATCAACAACAATGTTCACAACGCTAACACTACCGGTGATATGCTATACACAACTCACTATACAAATCACAAACTTTCCAGTGTGTAGATATACTATTGATTCGTGTAGTGTACTGCACAGTGGACGCAACCAAATTATCTTAGACTCTGGGGAATATCTCGGCATGTAGCTGTGTTGTCCCCCCCTTGAAGCAGAAGCGGAATGGGCTGGTCCAACGGATGCAACTCCAGCGTAAGAGTATAAATAATTAGCCTACACCTTGGGCGTGGTTCACTTCTCCAAAGAGTAAAGACTGCCACAGCGAAGGTCCTCACTCTGCCACGTGGCTGCCGCCATGACCACATGCCTGCTTGATACAGACCCATTGAGAACTCAGCGCCACAGCACCGCAGACTTATGTCTGTATCGACTACTACCTTCAATCTACACTGCGGAAAGCAGGTGTCAAGAGTCAATTCCTTAGCTGAGACTTCCACAGGAGCGAAATGTCTGAAGACTTGCGTAAATGATTTCCCAACTCCCCTATGCCCCTGAACAACATTCTAACTCTGGACTCAGAAACGAGGGGGAAAGGGGAATGGGATTAATAAGAGAGACTGCCACTCAGGTGTCTTAACTTCTCAGTCTTGAGGTTTTCCTGCACCTGTAAAATTTAGCAAACAATTACTAATGTTCTCTACAATCAAGAACCACTTACAATTTCTAAACTTGGAGCTCTTTTACCTGACTAATAGTGGAATTTGCCTCTCTCTAATTGACTCTGTCTTGGAAAAGGACAACTATTATCAGTCTTTCTCTTCGCTTCTCAAACTTCCTGGAGTTCCTACTGAAGACTCTGCTACAGGTTCTTTTGGTTGGTAAGTATAAGTATATATATATATTTATATCTACATACTGTATATAGTTGCCCTGCTGAGAACCCTTCCGAAAGTGAATAGCTGAGAAGACTCAAAGAGTCTCCTTAACTAGAATTTCCAGGCTAAGAATAACTTTGTTACAGTTACAAAATGTCTTTAAGCAAAATGACTACGCAACACAATTCAAAACCTTGCGCTGCTGCTCCGCTTCAATTGAGGCTAGTAAATGCTGAAAGTCTCTTCATGTAAATGACGACCAAAAGGAAAAAATTTGCAAAGAGTATCTGTGTCGTCAAAAGGAAAAAATGTTCAGGACCGCGTTTACCTCACTCGGATAGTAGCTACTGAAAAGAGTCTAAAGCTGAACCGGAGAACTGGACTCGAAGACTGAATCAAGGACCTGGAGATACGAGAATACTAACTCTCGTAAAATACTAAATATCAGAAATTCAACTGCGCAACAAACAGGAGAAGCTTCACCTCAGGGGAAAATACACAGTTAAAATGCGACGCAAAACTGGAGCGTGCGCACTAATCAAACGGCAGCAACGTTCAACCACTAGAATGCCTACCTTCCGCTGACTGCCTTTTGGAGGAATTTTATGTGCAGCAAATGGAGGCTTGGGGTAGCGAGTGGTGATTATATCGTCTGGCCACCAGCTGACTCCAGCTAAAGGAAGAATCAGGAGAAGCATGCCAACCCAGGAACTGAAAGGTAGGAACTAATACTGGAAAGCGGGATCTCCTTTGCCTAATCCTGACAGTACCCCCAACCAAAGCCCCCTCTCTAGGCTTTCCGGGATGTTTAGCATGGAATTCCCTCACCAACCTGGGGGCATGAACATTCTCACTGGGTTCCCACGATCTCTCTTCAGGACCAAAACCCTTTCAATCAACTAGGTAAAACAATCCTCCTCTGCTGTACTTAGAATCTAAAATTCATTTAACTTCAAATTCATCCTCTGAGTGAACCTGAATGGGATCTGGTGGGTGAACTTGTCCGAGATTTAGGGGATTTCGCTTGACTAAGGAGGCATGGAAGGTTGGATGCAATTTTAGTTTGGAAGGAAGCCTGACCCTGACACTTACTGGGTTTACCATTTCTATCACAGGGTAAGGGCCAACAAATCTCGGTTGGAATTTCCTGTTTCCTCTCAATCGCATTTGGCGAGTGGAGACCCAAATTTGATCTTCAGGCTCAAAATTTGGATTCTCTTTTCACCTTTTATCTGTCTGTTTCTTGTAAGAAGCTTTTGCTTTAGTCAGATTAAAGGAAGTCTTTTTAAAAGCCTCCTGCAAATCTTGTAGAACTTTCTCAACTGCCGGAACATTCACCTCAACCTCACCAAACAACATGTTAGGATGTCTACCCGTATCCAAATAGAACGGGGAGAAACCGCTAGAAGAGTGGACAGAGTTATTATAGGCAAACTCGGCTGTGCTCAGTAGAGCTGGCCAATCTCCTTCCTGATCCGTCAAATACAAACGCAAGTACTGTTCTTGGTCCTGATTCACACGCTCAGTCTGTCCATCCGTCTCGGGATGAAAACTGGTGGACAAACGAGAATCCACACCCAGACCCTTTAGAAAAGATCTCCAAAATTGAGACACAAACTGCGGGCCTCGATCGGAGATCACCACCTTTGGAATTCCATGGAGTTTTACAAAGTGTTCAATGAACAAGGTGGCTAAATGGGTAGCATTTGGTAAGGACTTTAGAGGAATAAAATGGCTCATCTTAGTGAAATGATCCACTACCACCCAAATTACAGAGTAACCCTGACTAGATGGTAACTCAACTATGAAGTCCATCGAAACTGTGTGCCAGGGATAGGGAGCTACTGGTAAAGCCATGAGAAGACCTTGAGGAGCCTGTCGTAAAGACTTTCCTTTTACACATGGCTCACACGTGGTAACATACTGTCTCACCTGAGTTTCCATGCCAGGCCAGCAGAAAGATCACTTTAGTAGTTCCAATGTTTT
The DNA here is from genome assembly GCF_964261635.1 of Lissotriton helveticus. NCBI lineage: Eukaryota > Metazoa > Chordata > Amphibia > Caudata > Salamandridae > Lissotriton > Lissotriton helveticus. The sequence continues at coordinate 1,417,667,754 of NC_136061.1, forward strand.
TGTAACTCCCTTATGGCCTGCCAATGGATGATCATGAACCAATTAAATAATCTCCTTCCTTAGGTCTTCATTAAGAATGAAAGGTTTTCCTTGAAAAAAAGGTTTTCCGTCTTTGACCTCTCAATATGGGCCTGCCTCCTTCCAGTCGGACAATTCGACCTCTGACCAATCTTTCTTTATTCTTTCTTCCAAATCTGAATAAGAGATGGATCCCACGATCTTCTCCTCTGGAATGATATGGCCTTCTTTTGTAATCTCTTTTTTTTAGCCTGTGTTCAAACGAGACAGTGCATCTGCCTTCCCATTTGCTACACCAGGTTTGTACGTAAAAACAAAATTGTAGTCAGCAAAAAAGAGCGACCATCTTGACTGTCTGGGAGTGAGAGTTCTGGCTGATTTAAAAAATTGCAAGTTGCGATGATCAGTAAATACAGTGACTTCATGCTTGGTCCCCAATAGGTAATGCCTCCATTCCTGGAACGCATCTTTAATGGCTAACAGCTCCTTGTCATCGATGGAATAATTGACTTCTGCAGGGGACAATTTTCGGGATCGATACGCTACAAGATGAAGCTGGCCAGTGTCCGAATGTCTCTGCGACAGAACCCCTCCAATAGCCAAATTGGAGGCATCTGCTTCGACATAAAAAGGTTCACTCAGATTGGGAGCAAGACGGGAGCAGTAATGAAAGTTTCCTTCAGCAACTGGAATGCCTCCTCCGTCTCCTTAGTCCAAACAAATTTTCTTTTTTTTTGGTAAATGAGTAATCGGACTCACCTTCTCAGAGAAGTTGTGAATAAATCGCTGATAAAAATTAGCAAATTCAAGAAAGCTTTGAATTTCTTTGACTGTTCGTGGAGCTGGCTAATCTTTTATAGCTCGCACCTTGGTGTTGTCCATGGAAACTCCCTGATCGGACAGAACGAAACCTAAAAACTCAACCTGCGAAGCATGAAATACAAATTTTTTCAGTTTGACATACAATTGGTTTTCCAATAAACGTTCCAAGATTGCCCGCACATGCCGAACATGATCTTCCATATTTTGGGAGAAAATGAGAATATCATCTATATAGACGATGGCAAAACGATCTAGAAATTCTAGTAGTATGTTATTCACAAAGTGCTGGAAAGCAGCGGGTGCGTTGCACAAGCCAAATGGCATGACTTGGTATTCAAATAAGCCGAATCGAGTACGAAATGCAGTCTTCCATTCTTCACCCTTGTCCATACGAACTAGATGGTAAGCTCCCCTCAAATCCAATTTCGTGTAAACCTTGGAATCTTTCACTTGATCTACAAGCTATGAAATTAAAGATAAAGGGTAACAATCCTTTTTGTTTACTTGATTGAGTGCACGATAATCTATACAAGTTCTCAAACTTTCATCCTTCTTAGGGATAAAGAACAGAGGAGAGGAAACAGGTGATTGTGAGGGTCGAATGAACTTATTGGCCAGGTACTGATCAAGATATTCTCTCAGATGTTTGTTCTCAGCTTCAGACAACTCATAAATGCGGCTGCATGGAAGAGATGCACCAGGCTCCAGATCTATCTTACAATCATACTCCCGATGCGGAGGTAATTTTAACGCCTCCTTCTTATTAAAAACCTCTTCCAGATCGAGGTATTCTTCAGGAACGCCTTGTACCTCCACGGAATAAATCATTTGTGTCTGTTCAGCCAAACATGAAGATGGAGACAAACGAGTTTCACTGGTTACCTGTGGTGGAGTGGGTGTAGCGGGCCGGAAAAGCAGGCGAGGAGGCCGTATGTAGTGGGCAATAGTTGGCTTTTATTACGGTTGCACAGTACAGATAGTTCCAAGAGGCGGAAGGTGTGGCTCCAGGCGATGGACTCTGGGTCGGTGCTTCTCTGCTGCTCGGCGTCCACCGATGGTCCGGGGAAGGTTCCGGTGACGGGGAGGCTCCCAGGAGGACCGGAAGAGAGAAAAAACAAGGGACCGTTAGTCCTATCCAGCAAGTACCGAGACTCAACTGTTTACCGACACCCGGGTAGTGCAGGAAGGGGCGGAAAGCGACAGTGCGGGAAGGAAGGTACCGGGAGGACAGAATACAGGTCGGGAAAATAGAGAGGGTGCTGGGGTGGGGCGTGAGAGGAACGGAAGGGGTCTTCGAGTGAAGTGCTGTACACTTATAATACAGTGCAGGGTCGGTGAGACTATGGAGAGAGGGAATATGTACAGGGACTTTAACACGGACTCCTAATGAGTAGGGATAAAGGAGGAAAAAGGCACTCACGCGGTCCGCCGTAACTCTCCTCCGAGTTACGGCCGCTCTCCAGCCACCTCCAAGGGACTCCACCACTCCTCGGTCCACACTTTGTCCTCACACGTCTGCTCTCCTTCTCCGTCTCCAGCCAGAGGGTCCTGCCACGAAACTCCGACGACGTGTTGTGTTGAATCCCTGTTTTTATCCTGTGCTGGCTCTGCCTTTGGGGCGGGACTTCCGGGGTCATCGTGATAAGGTTCCTCTGGCCCTGTCATTCTGGTTGGCTCCTGTGGGAGAGAGAAGGGCGGGGTTTCGTTGGTGATGGCTGGTGTTCGGCTTCCTGCCTTGGTTGCGGCGTTTTCGTGACATGAAGTGAGTCCCGGGGGTGCCGAACAAGGTACACGAGGGGGAGGGCGCCCTCCTGGTAGGGGTCTGTGGATCGTCGCCTCACATCCCCTTCCCCTAGCTGTCCTTCTGGTAGAGGGGGGAGAATGTGGGTACCGGGACAAAAAATCCGCATTACCTTGGTCGGAGCCCTTTCTATGTTTGGTTTGGAAATGAAAGGGCTGGAGGGACAAAAACCAACGTAGTGCCCGGTCATTTTGCCCTTTGTTCCGAGCCATCCACTCCAGAGGGGCGTGGTCTGTGTAGAGGACAAAGTCTCTACCCTCTAAGTAGTACCTCAGGCTTTCCACAGCCCATTTGATGGCTAAGGCTTCTTTTTCGACAACTGCATATTGTTTTTCTTGGGGGAATAGTTTGCGACTCACATAGAGAATGGGACGTTCATTCCCCAGGGCGTCTTTCTGGGATAACACGGCCCCTAATCCATAGTCTGACGCATCCGTTTGTAGGATGAAAGGGACCGAATAATTTGGGGGTACCAACACAGGACCTGAGGTCAAGGCGCCTTTAAGGTCGGTAAACGCCCGCCAGGCTTCAGAGAAGGGATTCCGGAGCATTTCATCTGATCGTTTTTTTTTTTTAAGCAGGTCTGTAAGGGTTGCCGCTCTTTGAGAAAAATTGGGCACAAAGCGCCTATAATACCCAAGGAGACCCAGGAAGGCTCGGAGATCTTTCTTTGTTTGGGGAAACGGAAGAGACCGGATGGCTGCAGTTTTGCTGTCTTGGGGTCTTATCAGGCCGTCCCCCAGAAGAAACCCCAGGTATTTTACAGTTTTCGCCGCCAATGTGGTTTTGGCTGGATTGATGGCGAATCCGTATGAACCTAAGGAGGTGATGACACTGGACAGGTGTCTTAAGTGTTGGGGCCAGCTGTCGCTAAAGATGACGATGTCATCTAGATAGGCGCCTGCGTAAGGGGTATGGGGCCTCAGGACGTGGTTCATAGCCCGTTGGAAAGTGGCGGGGGCGCCATGAAGTCCGAAGGGCATGACTAAGAATTGGTATAACCCATCAGGGGTAGAAAAGGCCGTCTTCTTTCTGTCTTGTTCCCGGAGGGGTATCTGCCAGTACCCCTTGCAGAGATCGAGTGTTGAAATGAATTTTGCCTGTCCTATTCTTTCAATCATTTCATCGACCCGGGGCAAGGGATAGGTGTCGAAGTTAGAGACCTTATTAACCTCCCGGAAGTCGATGCAAAAACGGACCGAGCCGTCGGGTTTCGGTACCAAAACAATAGGGGAGTTCCACTCGCTGACTGAGGGCTCGATTATTCCCATTTGTTGCATGGCTTCTATTTCCTGACGGATAACATTCCTGCGGGCTTCTGGTACTCTATAAGGCCTCAGGCGGACCACTTTCCCCGGTTCGGTTTCTATCTTGTTTTCAGTGACCGTGGTTCGACCGGGGGAGGAGGAGAAGACGTCTTTTAGGGGTTCCAAGGCATGTCGTATTTCCTGGATTTGCACGGAGTTTAGTTCTGGGTCAAGACAAGGGTCGAAAGAGAACAGGAGGTTTCTACTGGTTCCTGACAGCACCGGGCGGGGTCCTTCCCATTTTTTTAGCAGGTTGACATGAAAGATTTGGGAGGTGCCCCGTGTGGGATCCAATTCCACCTCGTATGTGACTGGGGTCACTTGCCGAAGGATGGGGTAGGGTCCTTGCCATTGTCCCAGTAATTTCTGGTCTGACGAGGGCATCATCAGGAGAACTAGGTCGTTAACAGAAAAGACCCGACTACGAGTGCCCTTATCATATTGTCTCTTTTGGTTAACCTGGGCGGTCTCTAGATTTTGTCTGACGATGTCACGGATCATAGACAGGTGTGTCTTTAGGTTTTCCACATATTCTGGGAGCGGACGGGTCCGGTCTGGTTCGGCTTCCCACGCTTCCTGGGCCATGTCCAGCAGGGTACGAGGGGGTCGTCCGTACAGTAATTCATATGGGGAGTATCCGGTGCTGCTCTGGGTTTTGCAACGAATCGCAAATAAGGCCAAAGGAAGCATATCTTCCCATCTCTTTGCTTCTAGGCCTATGAGTTTTTTCAGCGTCTGCTTTAATGTGGCGTTGTATCGTTCCACCAGCCCGTCTGTTTGCGGGTGATAAGCAGACGTCCGGATTTGTTTGATCCCCAACTCCGCACATACCCGTTTCATAAGGGCTGAAACAAACGGTGTGCCCTGGTCGGTGAGTATTTCCCGGGGGAAGCCAACCCTAGAAAACAAGGAGATCAGGGCTTTTGCTATAGCCTGGGTAGTAGGTTGACGGAGAGGTATGGCCTCCGGAAAGCGGGTGGCATAATCGACTATGACCAACGCATAGCGACACCCGCTACGGGAGGGCAAGAGGGGACCGATTATGTCCATCCCTATGCGGCTGAAGGGCACGTCTATGATAGGGAGGGGTTGTAAAGGGACCCGGGGTGGCCTGTGTCGACTGTTCTTTTGGCATACTATACATTCCCGACAGTAAGTCTTGATCCTTTGATACACCCCGGGCCAATAGAACTTCTCCAGGATGGCTTGGCTGGTTTTCTCGTCCCCGAAATGTCCTCCCAGAAGATGACTGTGTGCCAGGAATAGGACTTTGTCTTGGAAGGGGCCGGGGATAAGCAACTGTGCATTCTGTTGGGGCCCCCCTTTTCGGTATAACAACCCGTTTCTCTTAACGAAGTAAGGACCTACTTGTAAGGGGTCTTCGTGATCAAGTGCTTTTCCCCAGGCCTCCTGTAGGAGAGGATCTTCCTGCTGAGCGGCCCTGAATTCACGGTCGGTCTGCCAGGGGTGCTCTTCAATGATGGCGGGATAAGCGCTGACGTGCTCTTTCTTTTCTCTTCTTTTCTGACTCCTAGGTTTGTGGGGCTTAGGTTCGGATACTTGATCGGGATCTTCAGGATAGGGAGCATCTTTCCACCACTGGGTCAGAGAGTCGGAAGTCTTTTGTAAGAGCATTGGTAGTCCCGGATAATCGCTCCCTAGAATGGCTTGTTCTGGCAGGGCGGGGACAAGGCCCACGGTGAGAGAGGTGCCGGGATCTTGGGAGTGCTGGACTCGTACCTGAGTCGTGGGGTATTGTTTGGTGTCCCCATGTACACACTGGATGGCTACCACCCCCGTGGGATTGCTGAGGGGTTGTGCGAGGTCTTGTGGTCGAAGAACACTCTGCCGACATCCGGTATCGGCGAGGGCCCTCAGTGGCTGTCCGTTGATGGATACAGGACAGTAGAACGGCGGCGGTGTATAACCAGGAGGGGTACACAGATAGTTTCTGACAAAGCCGACCTCCATCGGCTCCTCTTTCTGCGGGCACATGCGGGCGATGTGTCCGAACCCTCCACAGGAATAGCACTGGGGTCCAGGAGTGGGGGTTCGGAACACTACCGGAGAAGGAAAGAGGGGCGTGGGTTCAGGTCGGCGTCCCTGGGGAGGACGGATCGGGCGAGTAGTTGCAGCTGGCAAGGGCCTGTGCGGGTGGTCGTCCTTACCCCGTTGGAGTTCCTGTGCCCGGCTGTAGGCAGACGCTATCTCTATGGCTGTCTCTAGCGTGAGTCTGGAGTGCTGCCTCACCCAGCGCTGGGTGGCCGGATGCAAGGAGTTAAGGAATTGTTCCAGATAGATTTTCTCTAGAATATTGTCCTTGGTGGAGGTTTCGGGGCGCAACCACCGGTTTGCGAGATCCCGGATCCGGAAGGAGAGAGCTCTGGGGTTCTCTTGGGGTTTTTCCCTGGCCTGGCGTAGTTTCACCCTGTAGGTATCGTCATCAATGCCAAGGCGTTCTAATATACACCTTTTAATGTCTGCATAGGGTGTATTTCCCTGGATGTTGGCCTGTTGGTAGGCGGCTTGGAGGTCACCGGTGAGGAGCGGACCCAGATACTGTCCCCAACGATCAGCAGGCCAATTAGCGGCTTGGGCGATCCTCTCGAAGTTTGTGAAAAAGTAGTCCGGATCCTCTCCGGGGACATACTTTTGAAGAACCACAGAGGGGAGAGAGGTCATCGGTCTTTGTTGGCCCAGAGCGTCTGTTAACTTTGTCATGGTCTGTTCATGGGTCGCCCCCTGACCCTTCAGGACATCATGGAGCTGTCCTCTGTCGTCTTCGGCAGTCTTCAGGAACTGCTCCATGAGTTTCCCGAATTGTTCTTGGGATTCCACCATTTTCTTCACTACGGCCTCCATACCTCCAGCAAATCCCACTTCTGACACCAGGTGTGGTGGAGTGGGTGTAGCGGGCCGGAAAAGCAGGCGAGGAGGCCGTATGTAGTGGGCAATAGTTGGCTTTTATTACGGTTGCACAGTACAGATAGTTCCAAGAGGCGGAAGGTGTGGCTCCAGGCGATGGACTCTGGGTCGGTGCTTCTCTGCTGCTCGGCGTCCACCGATGGTCCGGGGAAGGTTCCGGTGACGGGGAGGCTCCCAGGAGGACCGGAAGAGAGAAAAAACAAGGGACCGTTAGTCCTATCCAGCAAGTACCGAGACTCAACTGTTTACCGACACCCGGGTAGTGCAGGAAGGGGCGGAAAGCGACAGTGCGGGAAGGAAGGTACCGGGAGGACGGAATACAGGTCGGGAAAATAGAGAGGGTGCTGGGGTGGGGCGTGAGAGAAACGGAAGGGGTCTTCGAGTGAAGTGCTGTACACTTATAATACAGTGCAGGGGCGGTGAGACTATGGAGAGAGGGAATATGTACAGGGACTTTAACACGGACTCCTAATGAGTAGGGATAAAGGAGGAAAAAGGCACTCATGCGGTCCGCCGTAACTCTCCTCCGAGTTACGGCCGCTCTCCAGCCACCTCCAAGGGACTCCACCACTCCTCGGTCCACACTTCGTCCTCACACGTCTGCTCTCCTTCTCCGTCTCCAGCCAGAGGGTCCTGCCACGAAACTCCGACGACGTGTTGTGTTGAATCCCTGTTTTTATCCTGTGCTGGCTCTGCCTTTGGGGCAGGACTTCCGGGGTCATCGTGATAAGGTTCCTCTGGCCCTGTCATTCTGGTTGGCTCCTGTGGGAGAGAGAAGGGCGGGGTTTCGTTGGTGATGGCTGGTGTTCGGCTTCCTGCCTTGGTTGCGGCGTTTTCGTGACATGAAGTGAGTCCCGGGGGTGCCGAACAAGGTACACGAGGGGGAGGGCGCCCTCCTGGTAGGGGTCTGTGGATCGTCGCCTCACATTACCCGATTAAAGCAGCTACTTAAGCAATACGGTAAGTTCAATTTGATGGTTCTCTTAGCCCAATCGATTTTCACATTATGCTCAGTGAGCCAAAGCAATCCCAAAATCAGCTGAAATTGCGGGGCGTCGTTGAGATTAAAGCAAAAAAACTTTGATGACTTTCTGGACCAATCAAGAGAATTTCTTCGGTGTCAAGGGTAATGGGACCAGACGAGAGATTCGTGCCATCTACCGCATGCAATGGTTCCGGCTTTTCCTTTTTAACAAAATGAATGCCCATGGATTTTGCAAAGGCGAGATCACAGAAGTTTCCTGTAACTCCCGAATCAATCATAACTGAAACTTCCTTGATTTCCTCATCTCGAAACTTAATTGTTCAGGAAATGATGAGGTGAGGAGCAGCTACTTAAAGAGTGTTCATTAATAGTTGAGTCTTTGGAGTTGTCTCATTGCCAGCTCCCACCAGGGCAACTCCTTCTACTGGTGGAGCCGGTCTTTTACCCATGCATTATTTTTGGGTTTCTTGGGACACTCTTTGACAAAATGGCTTGAACCTCCACAGTACATACACAACTTGCCGACCCGTCTTTTCTCCCTTTCTTCCTTGCTGAGTGGACCACGTACCATTCCAATTTGCATAGGTTCCTCACTAGACCCCACTTCAGGCATTCTGGTTGCTTCGGATCTGCTCCGATCAAATGGTGGTGGAATCTGACAGGTTTCTTTCCGATGCTCACTTCTTCTTTCAGATTGACGTTGGTCAATTTGTAGCACCAGATCAATTAGTTCTGAAACATCTGTTGGTCTCTTTGGAATTTGAGCTAACCCGTCTTTCATGTCATCTCTGAGACCTCTGTAGAATATGGCTGCTCTCTTGGCCTTGGGCCAACTAGTTTCCACTATCAATTTATTGAAGTGTGTCAAATATGCCACTAACTCTTTTTTGCCTTGCTTCAAATCCAATAACTCATTATCAGTTGACTTAAACTCTTCAAAATTATACAAAACTGGATCATTAGTAGACACCAGAGGCATCGACCAAGCTGCCGCATCTCCACTCAGTTAAGACCGTATGAAAGCCACTTTTGACTGATCTTCCTTAAAAATTATTGGCTTACATAGGAAATGTAATGAACACTGCGTGAGAAAGATTTGGGCCTTATGGGGGTCTCCCTGAAACCTTTCTGGTGGAGCCAATGGAATGGTCGGGGACATTGCATGAACCACCTGTGTTGATTTTTGTTCTCTAAAACTGGGACTGGGACTAATGGTTAACTCATCTATCCTCTGATGCAGGTAGCTTACTTCCTGGTTGGATTTTCTAACCTCCTCCCTAGTCTCGCTTAATTGTTTCTGCAATCCTTCTAAAATGGAACCTAACGTCTTGACATCAATCCCTTCAGCCATCTCTCTCAGGTGGAAGAGTAACATTATTATGGCACATCAATCTGTCAAGATTCAGTACCTTAGCAGAGACTTCCACAGGAGCGAAATGTCTGAAGACTTGCATAGATGATTTCCCAACTCCCCTATGCCCCTGAACCAGATTCTAACTCTGGACTCAGAAACGAGGGGAAAGGGGAATGGGATTAATAAGAGAGACTGCCACTCAGGTGTCTTCACTTCTCAGTCTTGAGGTTTTCCTGCACCTGTAAAATTTAGCAAACAATTACTAACGTTCTCTACAATCAAGAACCACTTACAATTTCCAAACTTGGAGGTCTTTTACCTGACTAATAGTGGAATTTGCCTCTCTCTAATTGACTCTGTCTTGCGAAAGGACAACTATGATCAGTCTTTCTCTTCGCTTCTCAAACTTCCTGGAGTTCCTACTGAAGACTCTGCTACAGGTTTTTTTGGTTGGAAAGTATAAGTATATGTATATTTATATCTACATACTGTATATAGTTGCTCTGCTGAGAACCCTTTCGAAAGTGAATAGCTGAGAAGACTCAAAGAGTGTCCTTAACTAGAATTTCCAGGCTAAGAATAACTTTGTTACAAAATGTCTTTAAACAAAATGACTGCGCAACACAATTCAAAACCATGCGCTGCTGCTCCGCTTCAATTGAGGCGAGTAAATGCTGAAAGTCTCTTCATGTAAATGATGACTAAAAGGAAAAAATTTGCAAAGAGTACCTGTGTCGTCAAAAGGAAAAAATGCTCAGGACTGCTTTTACCTCACTCGGCTAGTAGCTACTGAAAACAGTCTAAAGCTGAACCGGAGAACTGGACTCGAAGACTGAATCAAGGACTTGGAGATACAAGAATACTTTGCTGAAGAAAATTGGCGCTGTGTGGACCCCTGGCTGGCTTTGTACTGACCTGCTGCCGCTGATTTTGGTGCCTTCGTCCTCCCGCCTCCCGCCGCCGACCCCTGCTCAATTCCTGGGTCTGGCAGCCGTGTGGAGCGCGGTGGAGGTCGGAAAAAACTACATTACCCAGCAGCACTAGCGGCGCTAATCGCGCCAAACGCGCGCCAGGAGGCGCTCAAATACAGAGTCACCCCGGTCGAGGGGGCGACTCTTTGCTGAAGAAAATTGGCGCTGTGTGGACCCCTGGCTGGCTTTGTACTGACCTGCTGCCGCTGATTTTGGTGCCTTCGTCCTCCCGCCTCCCGCCGCCGACCCCTGCTCAATTCCTGGGTCTGGCAGCCGTGTGGAGCGCGGTGGAGGTCGGAAAAAACTACATTACCCAGCAGCACTAGCGGCGCTAATCGCGCCAAACGCGCGCCAGGAGGCGCTCAAATACAGAGTCACCCCGGTCGAGGGGGCGACTCTTTGCTGAAGAAAATTGGCGCTGTGTGGACCCCTGGCTGGCTTTGTACTGACCTGCTGCCGCTGATTTTGGTGCCTTCGTCCTCCCGCCTCCCGCCGCCGACCCCTGCTCAATTCCTGGGTCTGGCAGCCGTGTGGAGCGCGGTGGAGGTCGGAAAAAACTACATTACCCAGCAGCACTAGCGGCGCTAATCGCGCCAAACGCGCGCCAGGAGGCGCTCAAATACAGAGTCACCCCGGTCGAGGGGGCGACTCTTTGCTGAAGAAAATTGGCGCTGTGTGGACCCCTGGCTGGCTTTGTACTGACCTGCTGCCGCTGATTTTGGTGCCTTCGTCCTCCCGCCTCCCGCCGCCGACCCCTGCTCAATTCCTGGGTCTGGCAGCCGTGTGGAGCGCGGTGGAGGTCGGAAAAAACTACATTACCCAGCAGCACTAGCGGCGCTAATCGCGCCAAACGCGCGCCAGGAGGCGCTCAAATACAGAGTCACCCCCGTCTCGCGGGACGCGAGCGGGACGCCGGGCTAAGCCCGGGCAAAGGGCGGGCCCTCTGTGGCCGAGGTAGGCCGGGCTGGGCCCTGTTATTTTAGTTTTATTTGTTTTTTTGCTGCTCTGATATTGCAGCAAACTTACATACATCAATATACGGATGATCTTTTGATTATATTCCTGTTATCTGTTTATTGTGATCTCTTCGGCTATCCTCCGTAACCGACTATTTATATTTTTATAATTTAACGGAAGGACTATATCTTAAAGATTAATCATGTCTACCAAGAAACTACGTTCTGGGAAAGTACTAAAGGATAAAGAAGAGGTGATATCTGAACCTATACGCCTGAGGAAAAAATCAGAAAATAGTGCGTTAATAAAAGGTCAGATGCAACTGGAACATATTTGGGAAAAATCAGGAAATAAACTTGCAAAAGACCCAATAATTTCAAAGTCTGGTTTATCACCTCACTCCCAATCACAAATTAAGTTAGAAATGGATTCAAATATTGGTGTACCGATTGAATTTAAACAATCTATTTCCCCTCAAAAGATGGATAGTATTTTCTTGGCGCATGATCATAATATTTTTACTGAGAGAGAAAAGGAAGGTGAAGACTTTGCTGCTACATCCATCTCCACCAGTATTGATCTTGAACTTTGCGGTCGATACATGGATAAGAAATCCTCTGCCCATGTTGCGGACAGTAAAATTCCAATTAGAGCAACACCATCTGGAATGCTTCTATATAGTAGCACACCATCAAACAAATCTCAAGATGACTATTTAACAAACAGTGATTTGAAATCTCCTCACCTTAATATATCAGGGATTTGTTCTTTTGTTCAATCTAGCTACCCAAAAAATGAGAAACCGATATCAGAATCGTTGATTGCGCTTGAACAAATATTGTCATCTATACTGCTGCTCCTTGGTAAATTTGCTGTGAGTTCTGATTGTATTTTATCATCCGTGTCTGAGATTTTGAAGGAAATGTTGGCGAAAAAGGGTGCTAATGTCCAAGCACCGACCTCTGAACCTGTAGTAGAAAAGATTATATTACCTTCTACTGAATCTGCAGCTCAGAGCCTGTCAATTTGTACTAATCCTTTGCAGGGCAATATTCCTTCGAAATTAATTGTCAAAGTAGACACCCATCCACCCCCGAAGAGCTCTGTCCTATCTGGAGAGAGTAAATCTATAAAATGCACTGACAAAGATGATAGTCTAATAGAGATGGTGCAAACGACGGGAAATGATCTTTTCCCAATCTTTGTCAATGAAAAAAAGGGCCAAGACGGAGTGCAGGCTCAGACTAAAACTAGAAAAGAAAGAATAAAAGGAAAAAATAGGAAGTTATTACGTAAATATAAGAAAAAAAGACCAAGGCAAATTATTTTCCAAAGCATATGTGCTGATGCACGAGAGGAGCCAGGAAATGGGGAAAATCCACTATTGAATATAACTAAAAATAAAGCAGTGGCCGATGAACTTAACGATGTATTAGATGATAGTACGATTAAGAGCTGTACAAATGAGCAGTCTTCTGCTCATGTGGTACTAGTCCCGGAACCTCTATCTGTGTTGACTGATGTTATAGACATTCCGCCACAAATAGTAAAAGTACTAAATCCAACTGCATTTACTTTCCGACCCCAACTTAATACTATTAGTGGCCCAACTCCTCAACCAGTAAAATGTGAAATGAAAACAGTAGATACATTAATACTGGATTTTCTTCCGTTGTTTGACCAAGATGTAAAAATGAATAGATCTTGGCTCCTAAACTGCTTTAAAGAAACTGAAAATTTAAAACTGATTTTGTCGAATGATATTGACCTGGTTTTCCCAGTAAAATCAAGCATTGGACAGCGAACAAGAGTAATATTTTATTCAAAAATAATTTCTAATCTTGTTTTACAACAAGCTGAATTTTTCCAATGTAGAGGAATTGATGTATTGCCATTCTATAATAGATCCACATCTACTGCCCTTAGAGACAGTATTAGTAATCCAGCATCTATATATAATGATGGTTATTCAGGTAATAAAGATCTGAAAATCTGGATCTCAAAAGGCAAAAGAATGGTATCTCAGGCCTTGCCATTGCCTGAACATGCAGATGTTCCTTTAATAGAAGACAATCAGAGGTGGAACTGGCTGCCGGGGGTTCTTTCTACTAACTGTGTGAACAACCCAAGACTTTTCCAACATCTTTAACAATAACTTAAAAATTGTCTCTTGGAATGCTGCTGGCATGTTTAATTCCCCTGAGAAATTTGACTTTCTATCTAAATTAAATGTCGATGTAATATGTTTGCAGGAGACGTGGTGTAAAAAGCTACCCTATATAGGGAATGAGTTTTATGTCCTAGAGGCCCCTGCAAAATCTTCAAAAAAAGGCCATGCGAAAGGAGGAATCGCTTGTTTGTTATCTACCTCTTTTCAATGGCATTACACGCATTATTCTGATTCTAGTAATCTTTTTCAATCTGTAACTATCACTAACCTGGGCAAAGTTGGAATGCGGTCTTCGTTTGTTATTTTAAACGCATATATTCCCCCTGAGGAATGTTTTAATTGTGTCATGAAGCGAATGTTTTCCTATGTAGCGAATCTAATGAATGCTGAATATCCCCCCTTTATACTAATGGTTGGAGATCTAAACAGTAAAATATCCAACTCTACTCTAGTTAAGTTTAGAAATAAACTGAAGGAAGAAGTATATAATATACCCCAAATGTCCTGGCCTCCTAATATAAAAACTAGTAAAAGAGGTAAGATCCTGTTGGAGGAACTAAGCCTTTTAGAAGGGCTTATTATTAATGGCAGAATGCCCTCTGATAGTCCTGCCCATTTCACACATGGTTCGTATAGGGGAGAGTCTATTTTGGACTATGCCATTACGGATTTTGAGTCATTCCACTTGATTGAGGATATGGAGGTCACTCATTCTATATTGAGTGATCACAAAATAATAAATCTGACTCTTCTATTAACCCCTTCTGAAACTAATGCTTGGTCCTTAAAGCATAGAGATCTTACTATTGATCGAAGATCAGGTAGATGTTTTTGGGGTTCCTCTTCCATGAAGGATGTACAAAGCCTTTTGGCTCAAACCCTACTAGAACTTGACCAGTGGGAGGGAACAGAATTCCTGCAATTTGAAACTTTTATTAAAAAAGTCATTGGATTCGCCAAGAAAAAGGGAGGTCCAAAAAAACCTCACTTCTCACCTAGTCCACTATTTTTTCTGAATAGGGAGATAAATGCATTAATCAGGAACCAGTATCTTAATAGAACGGTAGAAAATGAGTCCTTACTAGCATTATTAAAACGCAGAAGAGTTAGATTGAGATTGAAACTGAAAAAAGAAAAAGAGGATCTTCTTTGGATTAGCCTGAGGGAGGCAATAACCTTTAATCGAACCAGAGAATTCTGGTCTATAATAAGAAAAGGTTGTGGTACCATAATGACTCCCCGTCCTATATCCATAAGCGAAAAAGTATGGACAGTATTTGTAACCGCATTATATGCCCCAAATGAAGTATTGGAGGATACTGGTATGATGGAATCAAATGATTTACAAAAATGCAATTTACCTACAGAAAAAATAATAATGTCGGCAATAAAGAGTATGCGCTCTACTGGAGCCATGGGCCCAGACGAACTCCCTATGACAATCATTAAGCAGGATATTTCTACTTGGAGTCGGATTCTTCTCCCCTTATTTCAGGCCTGCTTTTTAACTAGAACTGTCCCTGACTCCTGGAGGGGCAGTATATTAATTCCTATATTTAAAAAGGGGGATCGGGAGCTGCCATCTAATTATCGCCTAATTGCGTTATTAGATGCCATAGGGAAAATTTTCGCCAAATGCGTATTAATGTTAATTATGGAATGGGCAGAAACTAATAAGATTTTACCAATGGAACAAACTGGTTTTCGTGAAGATCACGGAACGCTTGATAATTTGACGATGCTACAGGTGATCAGTGACAAGTATGTACGTATCCGTGATGGTGGCTTATATGCCGCATTTATTGATTTCTCCGCGGCGTTTGACAGAGTGGACCGCCCAACGCTGTGGAGAAAACTGGCGACATTGGGTATGCCAGGATACTTACTTGCGTTGGTCCGTTCTTTGCACATGAATACATGGTGTAAGGTACTACAAGGTGGTGAAGAGGGTATTACAACATCTATCCCCTCTCAGAACGGCCTCAAACAAGGGTGCATGTTAGCACCTATATTGTTCTCTTTGTATATAGCTGACCTTCCAATTTTTATTTCATCTTGTGAGGGTGCAGCTCCGAAAATTGGAGGATCAGCTATATCTATCCTAATGTACGCAGACGATATTCTTATTTTGGATTTGACCCCGAAGGGTCTATCTAATCGCCTGCTTGCATTGCATGAATTTGCTGTAGTGCACCATATGAAAATTAATTCGTCTAAAAGTAAAATCATGTGCATTTTTGGTAAAAGAAAATGTAGATCAAGCAATTATAGGTGGTCTATAGGGGGGCAAAGGCTAGACGTGGTTAAAACATATCCGTTCTTGGGTAAAATAATATCATCTAATCTTAGTGAGACACCTCATATCGAACATAACTCTCGTAAAGCTTTGACCCATGGAAGGGGGTTATGTTCGTTATATAATGCTACGGGGAAGAGACATTTCTCTCTTTTTTTGGAAGTCTTTAAAGCAAAAGTGCCAGCTACTCTTCTGTACGGAATAGAATTAGTGGAAATGAAATATTGGGGATTCCTTCAAAAAATGGAAGGACGGGTGCTTCGGAAAATTATGTCCCTAAGCAATGCATGTTCTACCTCTTCATGCAGACTAGAACTTGGACTCCGCAGCTGTTGGACACAGGCATTGGTGGCATTAGTAAGATGGGTAGCATGCTTGGCTAGAGGAAAACCAGGTACACTAAGAGAGCTTGTTAAAAAGGAATTACTGGGTAATCTTAATGATTTTTCCTCTTTACTAAAAAACTTTAGGAAAGCTGTCGCCCTGTTGGAGGTGGATGAGGATACCCTATTTTCACTTTCTCCTTCTGAGCTTAAAATTTCACTAAAAAGAGCCTCGTGGGAGCTATGTTATAGGTTGGATACCCTTGTCCAACCCAAATTATATAATAGGGAACCTTTGTTGGAGACATACTCCCCCAAGCTGACCCAACAATATTTGACTTGGAATGTTCCTCATGGAGTGCGTAGGTTATGGTATCTCCTACGACATGATCTACTCCCACTTAATTCACTCCTAGCAAAATGGCACGGAAGCTCCCCGATATGTAATTTTTGTGATGTCGCTGTTCAAGATCGTAACCACGTCTTGTTTGTTTGCCCTGCCTTACGTTCTCTGCGACTTAAATGGATTAAGCCTATTTGTCTACAATTGGGAATCTTAAATGCTAAACTGTTTATACATGCACTTTACTGCCCTCCTAATGAATTGTTTTGTTGTAGGATTTTTAAATTTTTTAAAGGGTTCTTAAATATTTATTAGGTTGCTGTAATGATGCCGTGGCTCACTTTAAAAACTGATAACTCTTGTGTTTTGTCCTGTATTATTGATTATGTAAGTTCATATATTCATATTATTTGTCATTATTGTACTATGTAATGTCTATTTCTCTTTTTTATGTGGCCCTCATTGAGAGCCAAAACATAATAAAAATAAACTTGTAAAACTTGTTGTTGTACAAGAATACTAACTCTCGTAAAATACTAAATATCAGAAATTCAACTGTGCAACAAACAGGAGAAGCGTCTCCTCAGGCAAAATACACAGTTGAAGTGCGACGCAAAACCGGAGCGTGCGCACTACGTCAAGCGGCAGCAACGTTCAACCACTAGAATGCCTACCTTCCGCTGATGGCCTTTTGGAGGAATTTTATGTGCAGGAAATGGAGGCTTGGGGTAGCGAGTGGCGATTAGATCGTCTTGCCACCAGCTGACTCCAGCTCAAGGAGGAATCAGGAGAAGCATGCCAACCCCGGAACTGAAAGTTAGGAAGTAATACTGGAAAGCGGTATCCCCTTTGCCTAATCCTGACAGCAGGGTTCACAACTTGAATTCAGCATTGGATCTACACTGCGGACAGCATTGAAGTTAGCCTTGATTTATATAAAGCAGAGACAATTGTACACTATGTCCTCAGACCTTGTTAAAATAAGTGACAACAATTCTTCGTCGATATCTGTGCTGACTACTGCCTTCCATCTACAGTGCGGTCAGTAGAGTTTACAACTTGATACCAGTTTCGCATCAGCTCTACAGACAGCATTGAATTCAGTCTAGATTTATTTAAGGCAGAGACAATTGAACTCAGTGCTCAGAATTTGTTAAAGAATGCTACAAAAAATATTCCTCAATGTCTGTACTGACTACTGCCTTCGATCTACACTGCGGTCAGTATCGTTTACAACTTGATACCAGTTTCGCATCAGCACTACAACAACATTGAATTCAGTCTCGATTTATTTAAGGCAGAGACAATTGTACTTAGTGCTCAGATTTTGTGAAAGGATGCGACAAAAAACATTCCTCAATGTCTGTACTGACTACTGCCTTCGATCTACACTGCGGTCAGTGGAGTTTACAACTTGATACCAGTTTCGCATCAGCACTACAGACAACATTGAATTCAGTCTCGATTTATTTAGGGCAGAGATAATTGTACTCAGTCCTCAGATTTTGTTAAAGTATGTGACAAAAAAGCATTACTCAATGTTTGTGTCGACTACTGCCTTAGATCTACACTACGGACAGCAGGGTTCACAACTTGAGTTCAGCTTTGCATCTACACTATGGACAGTAGGGAATTCAGCCTTGATTTATTTAATACAGACACAATTGTACTGTATGTGTTCAGATTTTGTTAAAATAAATGACAAAAATCATTTGTCGATATCTGTGCTGACTACTGCCCTTGATCTACAGTGGGAACAGCAGGGTTCACAACTTGAATTCAGCTTTGCATCTATACTACAGACAGCATGAAATTTAGCTTTTATTTTTTTAAGGTAGAGATAATTGAATTTTATGTCCTCAGATTTTGTTAAAGGATACAACAAAAAGAGTTTCTTGATGTCTGTGCTGACTACTGCCTTCGATCTACATTGTGAGGGCTCACGATTCAGGTGGAATGGCGATTGCACATGACGCATTCCAGTAGGCAAGTAAAGTTGTACCAGTGCGACCCGCCCGAACCACGAATCATCGCAGGGTGCGCACACCCTGAGTTCTTCAGGTACCACCAACTCACTGCACCACAAGTCATCTCCTCGTGGCCTCATTAAAACAGAATTCACTAGGCAAAAAACATTCCTCCCAGTGCCACCTGCCCAGACCACGCATCATCGCAGGTTATGTACATGCTCAGTACCCAAGGTACTACTAACTCAGAGCACCATAAATCATCGCAAAGAAGAGTGAACAGTTTTATGTCAGCAATGAGGCATACTATCACTTTCAAATGGAATTCATGTAGAATTCAATCGACAAAAGACATTACTCCAATTACTGTGCCCGCCCGACCACGCATCATCACAGGGTACATACACGCTAAGCGCCAAAGGTACTAGTAACTCAGTGCACCAAAAATCATCGCCACGTGGCCTTACTAAGGCAGAATTCACTAGCCAAAAAACCTTTCTATCAGTACAGCCTGCCTAGACCACGCATCATCACAGGCTCCAAAGAACCTTGTTGTTTCAGGTGCCACTAACTCAGTGCAAACCAAACTAAGTATAACACCTATCAAACCTACACAATATCCCTTTAGTAGCCTTCCTTCAAAAACTTCTTTTATATCACTTACAGATTTAGATTAATAATAAAATTCACGCTGCACGTGCAAAGGCACACTTAATGACAGTCTACACTGCGGACAGCACAGGTTACAATTTTAATTATAATGTCCCTGAAACATACATATTTCGACAATGTATTGCATACATGTTTCATCTGTTATTTTAATCGTGATTACACATGATGCAGTCCAGCCTAAAATCTACACTCCGTACAGCAGTGTTTACAACTTGAATTCAGCTTTGCATCTACACTACAGACAGTGGGCAATTTAGCATTGATTTACTTAATGCAGAGACAATTATACTGTATGTATTCAGATTTTGTTAAAATAAGTGAAAAAAGCATTCTTCTATAACTGTGCTAACTACTTGCTTCCATGCACACTGCGAACGGTAGGGTTCACAACTTAAATTCAGCTTTGAATCTATACTACAGACAGCCTTGAATTCGGCCTCAATTTATTTAAGGCAGAGACAAAAAATATTCCTGTGGCACTGCTAGTATGCGCAAGCACCTTCAATCCCTACATCCTCTGAACTATGCTCACAAAGAATGTAAAAGACTGCGCCAAAATATACCTCCACCACCGGCAATACCAAGTACCTCTGAGGCATCACCTTCAACATCGCCACCAGACATAGGTCCTCATTTTGAGAAAGTTAGAATGCACTGCGTGAACTGCAATAGTTTAATTCGTTATGGGGAGCAATCAGTAGACCTAGTTTGCAGAGCAATTGATAACCATCAATGGTTGTTTTATTTTCCCCCTTAAAGTTCATGCAGTCCAGGATGCAACAGTCAATGCTTTGAGTGCAGCCCATTCAGACCACGCATCATTGCAGGGTGAGCACACGCTAAACACCGGACGTACCACTAACTCAGTACACCATAAATAATCGCCATGTGGCCTTATTAAGGCAAAAATCAGTAGTCAAAAGACATTCTTAACAGTGCGGTCTGCCTGAACCATGCACCATCGCAGTCTCCACACATACCGCCCTTACCTCACCACAACTCATGAACCCTTTACGATAGAATCTTCTGTGTATTATTTCACATATAGTGCTCCTACGTTTGTACAGCAGAAGTCATAAACCGTTTATGATTGAATATCTGTGTATGATATCATGATTACTATTCTACTTGTTACCAACTGCAACGCAATAAAATGGAGTCGAGCACACATGCCCGTACCCACTTCAACTATCTAGCTGTGTCTGTGTATTTATCATGTTTGTAAATTTCTGCTCCTGCCCCAACCACATTATATTGTGCTGTAAATAGCGTATGCAAACATCTTACCTCTGCCAGTAACAAAAACTTCGATTATATAACTTTCTCTTGCTCATTCTACAAATACGAACATACAAACTGGATCATTGCAATACTGCAAACAAAGTGTAAGGTAAATTTACGTGTGTGCTATTGCTTGATTTGATATTGAAAATTTCATGGGAAAAACACGTTTTGGGACCCCCTTTTTTCTCAGCCCCCGCTTCACGAATAACCCTGAGACTTTCAGATTAGGAGCGGACCGGAGCGCCCCACCAGTTTTGAAAATTTCACAAAGATTCGTCAACCGGCGCCAACGTTATTCAACATAGAATGTTGTGGATTTCGTATGGAAAATAGGTCCTAACTATAACTACCCACTGGCTCATGAGTAGGTAATATATATATATATATAATGTCTGTAATCTTGCCGTGGATCGGCAATTGCAACCATTTTAAAGCCGGTTGCTAAGCTTATTCCCTTAATTCCATAAAAATTTGAGCCGTATATCGGCATTCAATACTTACTTCCAAATAAGCCAGTTACAAAAGAAAAAGAATTTACAATTAGAAATAACGGATTAGTTTCTCATACACAAAATTCATGGTGATTGAAATTTCATGATTAGTTACCAAGATGAACTGTCAGTTCCTCCCCGCTATTCAGACCATTAGGAGATTTGGTACCCATATCCATAATGTACCGAGATTCTAGCCTCCTTAATTTTAGGACTCTGTCTCCACCTCTCACATGTGGGGGTACACAATCAATACTAAAGTACCATAACAGGTCCCTGTTACTATTGTGTTTCACAGCAAAATGTCGCGCAACCGGATAACTAAAATCATTTTTCGTGATTGCGTGCATATGTTCTAACACTCTTAGTTTCACCATATGAATGGTGCTACTTATGTAATTTAATCCACAGGGGCACGTTAAACAATATACTGCATGAGTAGTCTGGCATGTCATAAATTTACTGATCTTTTTGTCCTCCTTTAAGCCTTTGATCTTATATGACAATACCCTTTTGCTTGAGGCGCACGCCTTACATTTTCCACATGGAAAAAAGCCCTTCATGTCTCTTAAGGTTCCTAGCTTAGGCTTCGGGTTTTCTAAGTGGCTGTATCCCAGACTATCTTTTAAAGAACGGGCCTTTCTATAGGTGATTAGTGAGCCTGCTGGGATATCAGTTGCAATTACTGTATCTGTTCACTGCAAACAACTACATAAGTTGGTTACTAATTATGTGAAAGTCTATATTAGTTATTAATTAGTTAACTGAGTATTTGTATGGGATAGTGAATGAATGTGTGTGGTTGGGTGGGACGTGTATGAGTGTCCAAAGATGTGTAAATAGTTCATTTAGTAGGTATAAATGTGTTTCTGAATGATATATGTCCAACAAACTAGAAATATAAAAGGCAGTGTATGTGACAGTTGCTGTATATAAATAAGTATACCTAAGACCCAGTGATTGTATGAGTGACTGTATGGATAACTGTATACTTGTAATAGTGATTTTATAACACACTAAGTATGACTTTCTAACTATATGAATACATAGTGGTGTTTGTGTAAGTGTGTAGCTTAGTAAATATAAGTATGATCAATTGTTTGCAAAAGTGAGTAGGATGTCTGCATAAGTGAATAGGATGTGTGCTTTTGTGTAATGTTGATGTAGGTGTATAAGTATATTTAATAGTATTCTATTGATCTTTGTTAGCATGTATGACTGAATATATATGTGTTTAGATGTGTGTGTAGATGTAGGAATCACTAAGTGGGTTTTTAGAAACTTGTCAATGGTTTCAAATATGATACTCCATATTTTATAATGAGTGTTGAAAGGTAATGCTACTGTATGATGAGGTGTATCAGTTTGTCACATTTATGATGTCATCAGTGATGTCATTTGAGATGTCATCATTCTAGTGATCTGTGATGTCACTGACCATGGCATGAATGATGTGATATGTGACATCATCAGCAGTGGATTGCGGGCGCGCGAGTTATAGTTAGTACAACTAACTATAACGGGGGAATTTCAATGGTTTTATACGAGTGAAATGTCTAGCTAAGTATAACACCTCTAAAACATATGCAATATCAGACGCAGTGGGTGCGCAAATTCTGCGAATTTTTTTTAATGTTCAAAAAGTTATATATATATATTTAATATAAATATTAAGACAAGACATTATCTGGGGTTATTATAAAAATAATATTATTTAACTTTCTTAAAAAGTACATCACTTTTTAACGCAATTTCACGAAGTCGCGCTGGGTGCGAGCACGGTGTGAGCAGGGTGCGTGCTGAGTGTGCGCATCCTACGAGCACCCCATGTGACCTCAAAAAAAGAGATTTGATTGGTTCATTAGACTTCTTATTGAAACTATTGACGGACCCCACCCATTTCAATCACTCTTCTTAGAACTTTTCTTAGGGAAAGAGCTGCTGAGAAGATCTGCTGTTCCTTCATTATTGGAGAAGACATTGACCTGATTGAACTATGGCTGCAAATCCACCACCTTCCTCTGATTCAGACAATTCATCAGAACAGGAATTTCTTCCAGAACCTCCCCCTAAGGAAAGATATACAAGCATTGTCTGGAAATTTTTCACATTTTCTCCAGGGTTGAAGAAGGTGAAAGCGACCAAAGTGACTTGCTGCATTTACAAGGCAGTGCTTTCAAGGGGAGACCCCACAAAAAAATACTCATGCGGTACTGCAAGTATGCGGGAGCACTTGCAAACAAAGCACCCTGGGAACTTTGCCAGGGAAGAATTAAGAAGACTAGGGGAGACTCCTCCTGATCCATCGGCAGTGCCTAGTACTAGTGGAGCAACACCATCAAGCTCATCTTCAGCTCCAGACATGCGTCCCCAATTAGGGAAAGTCCAGATGACATGCATAAAATGCGGACGGCTCATTGCATATGGGGAGCAGTCGGTGGATCTGGTGTGTCGAGCCATTGATAACCACCATTGTTAGTTTTCTTTTTTCCTCTCCTCCCAGTTTTTAGTTCTGTTTTCCTAGTTCACATTTTTCCTCTCTTTAAAAAAAACATACGTTCAAAAAATAAAAAAAAATACAAAACAACAAAAAGAAAAAAAGTTATTTTCAGAACTTACTATTCTGTTTAAATAAAGAGCTAAACTAGTATGCTAGTGTGTGAAAGTTTAGATGAATGCATGTGTAATGCATAATTGACTGTAAAAATACATTTGTGATGTGTGGTGAATGCATAAGTGCAGAATTATAAGGAAGTGCTGCAGCATGACACTGTAAACTGTTTAACTACAGCATGCTTTGATACTTCTGAAGCAAAGGGATGCAACACATGTATATAAATATGGTGCAGGCCTGTGCTTCACTCTGCACAGCTGCTTAAACTGCAGCCATGTAGTGACACAGGCACCCTTGCACCATGGTGCAAGGATGTCCATGTCATGTGAAGATTGTTTTTGTGCAGGAAGGGACACCTTCCTGCACAAAAATGATCAGTAAAGGCATTTTTCTCCTTCAATATATGCTGTGCATTGTAGCATATATTGAAAGTGAAAAAATGAGGAGAAGTGAAAACAATTTCCCTCGTTGTGCTTTGCTACACCAATAGGAGGATGGTGCAGCAGTCACAAACATGTCCAGATTTCTGATTTCTGATAAATCTGGAGATGTGTCTTGTTCTATGAGTGTTCTGTGTAAACACGCACAGCAAAACCTATAGAACACCTTTTCAACGCAAAGTGCTGTGGATGATGAGATTATATTTACATGGAAAAGAAAAGGTATACAAAATGCCTTTTCCTCACCTTGTAAATAAGAAAGAGAGGTAATGGCTAGGCCAATTGTTATTATAGGTGTAAATTTCTGTACTGATGACACAGAACAAGATACATTACAACCACTTACGTTTTAGGGAACTAATAGGACATGTTTATATATTACTGAAAGGAAGGGATGCGGCCTAATATGACATGTGCAAAAACAATCAGTGATGTGGTTTAAGATAAAGAATTTCATTTCTTATAATTCTGAAATTACCAAGACCTGCAAAACAACCATATCAGTCTATTCTGTACAAGGCTTGGGTCCTTTTGTTTTGAACCACAGCTAACATACGTGGCATGGGCGCAATTGCCTTACCCCTAATATGCTCAACCTGGTTTCTTGACACATGTTGCGGTACTATGTGGTTACCTGCTTATTACATCCTAAGACTCCAAAGCTAGATATGGTGTGTTTAAATTGTTAATTTTCAATCTCTGCTGCACTCCAAGTCTGCCCCTCCTCTATAAATTCAGGGGGCCCTTTCCAATTTTGCACCTGTATTGCAATATTTCATTGCAACAAGGTTTGTTGAAACAGACAATTTACAGAATTACACTCGGGATTGAGTCTGTTGGACAAGACACTCTGATTATTATTTGGGAGTACATGTATCTTTTAGAAAGCATGTCTGTCTATTACGGATATACCCTTTCCCTTCTCATTTTCAGTTTGCCACAGATTGTGCAGGGTAGTTCACTTCGTATACAGAAAATAAAGGGGGTTTTTCTTGTGATATCTCTCAAATGTCCCCTTTTCTTCAACGTTTTTTTCAACGCTTGTGTATTTCATGCACTGTAGCTGACCTCTGATATGAGGAAAGGAGATTTACTTCCTCGTATACTTGGTCTCGGCATTTTACTTTCGCTTACATAGAGGACCTAGAATTAATCCTCCCAGCTGTCCCTGCGAGAGGACGTGCCTACAGGGCAGCGTCACTCTGACGCGCATGCGCAGGGTTTTACCAGGAAGTATACACGCAGAAAGAATCCCGCAACAACTTATTGTTGCTTGGGATTCCGCGTTTTTTTTCTGCCGTTGTTTGGCCGGTTCTAGTTCCACCAATCCGGTGTCCAAATCAGGTACTATTTAAAGAGGCCCTCGCGGTCCGGTCGGTTACCTCCCCCTGGGTTTGGGCAAAGCCAGAGGTACCGAAGGACAGGTGAGAGGGGTCTCTTTTGACAAGCTATTTTGGGGCGGCATATTCTCACATCAGGGAATTGATAGTAATGTTTTTTTCCCGCTTCCCTTACACCTCGCGCCTCATTAACACCACGAGGTATATCTGGAGTCAAAGCGGTTACTGCTGGCAAGCTATTTTTGTGCGGCATTTTTTACATTGGGGATTTGATAGTAACTGTATTTTTCCCGCTCCCCTTACACCTCGTGTTTTATTGGTACCACGAGGTACACATGGGTACACTGCGCTTAAGAATGCCTTGCCTCTTAGCAGAGTCACCAGTTTGAAAGTCACTGTTGCCCTAGCTATGGCATGAACAATATCATCTGAGTTGTGGGTCTATCTATCAAAAAAGATTAGCTATTAAGCCCCAAGCACCATCTAAGGGGCATTTCCTATGATTGCAATTCTTAACTATTGTTGATAGAGGTTCAGATTTTGCTGGACAATTATTTGATTGGGGTTATCCATTATGAATATTAAGATTTATAAGCACATTCATCTTGAAGGATTGCCTGTTCGGGTTATGGCCTTGTGTTTCTATTTGTAATAAGGTTGTATATATAAGATGGTAAAAAAGATAGATAGGGATATTTAATCTGTCTACTTACCTTTTTACCCACACCAAGGGCCCGATTAGGATGGCGGACGGACCAGCATCCTTCCGCTACCCCCGAGGTGGAGGGACCGTCTGCAGGGGCTGAGGCGTTCCCTCCCTCGGAATTAGGATGTGACCGCCACCCCGGCGGTCACATCCCCTATATTTAACATTGCGGCGGATGCTGCTTCAATCAGCACCCGCCGCAAGGTTAAATGTGCATATTTTCATTTGCATGCACGAAGCGGCAGGCACCGCGTGGTGCCTGCCACTTTGTGCATGCAAAGGCAGGGGGGTATCATAGATACCCCCCATGTGCACCCCCCACCCCCCAACACCCCTGGGGGCCCGCAACGGGCCCCCATACTCAAAACACCACATGCTTTTCTATGGCGGAAAACCCGCTGTGGAAAAGCATGTCTCCGCCGGCATCCTAATATGGCTGGGGGTGTCTGACAGACACCGCCGCCATATTAGAGCTTTTCCGCCGCGGTTGGAAGTCGACCGCTGCGGAAAAGCGGCGGACGGAAACATGACCCCCCCAGCCATCCTAATCTGGCGGGGGGTCTTTTCTGTGTCCACAGCGGTGAATCCGCATCCTCTGGGCTGGCGGTGGCTTCCGCCGGCCCGGAGGCTGCAGATTCACCGCGATCCTAATCGGGCCCATAGAGCGGGGCCTCATTCCCTGAGCAGTCACCAGGTGAGGTGAGGAGTGCTCCTGCATAATGATGGTTTTTTTTTTTTCACGATATACTTCTGTGATCTAATGCGGTACTGTTTGCAACTTTAATGCATTTTGTAAAAAATGTTGAGGCTTTGTTTGGCAGATACCAGTGGGCCTAGAGTAAAAAAAATTCTCACTATTCTGTGTTAATATTATTTTGTTAGGAATGAATTCGAGACTTCTGTGGGACTCGCCATGCATTTTGGATTTCACAGAGTATGGTGGGATGTATCGCACTAACCATTTTGAGTTGTTAAAATTTGATTTTGCACAGTTTTCAATATTTTCAGTAGTGTTTATATTCTGGTCCTGACAAAAGCCTTAGGTTTAAATTTAACCGAGTGGCTGACACATGCAGACCCATAAATTAACATCTCGATAGTTATTTTGGCAAACTATCAGCACACTGTTTTTAGGTTTGAAACTATGATAGCGTGTATTAAAGTTTTGAGGTATCATAAGTTGTCAATTTTAAATTGCACTTTCACGTTTTTTAGCACTGCAAATTTCTCTGTCTAACTCTGCCTCATTCCTGATAGACCGGTAGTTACTTTGTGTTGTTAAGTACTATTGGTTGGGGACAGAATGCTACCTGGTCTCTAAATATTTAATCCCTTGGACCCTCTTGTTAAAAATGTGTGTATTTAGGTTCTGAAGCTATCCCCTATTTCATACCTGTCTGCATTGGAATTTTCTGACACAAATCTAGTCTATCTAGCTTCCTTTTCTTCAACCATGTCCATTGTTCATTTTAAGACTTACTAAAACTTACCTCAACAGTAACACACCTAAAAAACGCTACACATTTTATTCACTTGTTTTTTATACTCTATATTGTGGTAAATTCCATATCTTAAAATTAGGATCTGTAAAGAAAAGAAAAAATAGTTATAACATGTAATAATACATTTTTAATATCAAAGCATAATTTTAAAATTTTACAAAGTAAATTCTTTGCTTTTTTGCTGTTCTCAGAATATATTGAATTTCACTAGAAATAGTGATTTCAATTGTACTCATCACATAACAGCGGACAAAAAAAACAATCAATTAGATTGTTTAAAAAAAACAATAATCCATCTATAGTAAAATACTAGACAATACAAATCACACAAATATAAAATGATTACTGCTAAGAAAATGTTATAACTTAAATGTATAAACATTATAAATTATGCCAGTTAAAAATTATTCACCAAGACAATGTGCAACAAAAAGTCCATAATTCAAAGAAAGACCTTTCCTTGAGGGCAAATTGTATTTTTGCAGTCATTTTTATGTAAATTGTCCAATTGGAGTCCTATTAAATGATAATAATAATTTCCCCAGAGGCTAAATTATCTTCCTAAAACTTTGGCTTTAAAAATATTAGGTAGGAATTTGGCAATTCGAAAGGCAAGCGTTGTTTGAAAATCAACTCAGCATCATTACAAAGACTCCAGGATTTCTAATTTTTTAGATAGGCAGTGTAATGTCCAGATGTTGTTGAAGGACCATCGTGGAAAATTATTGCTACTGCTACAAAAGTTCTTCTTGATATTGATAGTTGACGTGCTACAAAATGTTTTATTAAAGTTTCCAATTTTCTTCCGTCAGCTGTACAACGTTGCATCATTAAAATTTTATATTTTTCATATCTTTGTATAAATAATGTTGATAACATTTCTGATTTGCATTGGCTACACTCCATGTTTTGATTTTCAGCTTTAACTAATTTACTGAAAGACACTGATTTGCAGTCTGGTAATGTCAAATATAGATATCTTTCAGTATCTATATTAGTGCTACATGTATACATAGAATTTTCACATTGATGTTCACATTTATAACAAAGGCCAAAAATATTCTCCTTGTCTAGACCTTCATTTTCCAATACAGTAAGCATATACATTAGAAATTCCTGAGCATCTTGTTGGATATTTTGTGTAAATTGTGTAGAACCAGAACATACATCCAAAAGATTGCGAACATCAGAAATGCTTTGTATTTTACTTTTATCTGTTATCAATTTTTTATGAACAGAATGCAACAAGGAACCAAATCTTTTTTCACGAATCTCCATCATTTTCTGTTGCAAACCTTCAAGAAAAAAAACAACATTGACCACGACATTAGCATAGCAGTTGACACCAGAACTATTTTCAAACTGATAACCAACAATTTCTTCAACAGAGTCCTTTTTCTTTTTGCTTGCAATCACTACATTATCTTCTTTTTTTCCCTTTTCTACACCTTCAGTACAGATATTCTCATACCTTCTTTTTCAAACAACCACACGCTTTTCAAATACAGGATGTTGACCTAAATTAGGAGCATATGTTCTTCTTAACCTATTGTACTCTTTGACACAGTTGGCATCTGCAGTAACCTTTGTATCATCAAAATCAATCAAAAACAAACCAGATAATGTTCTGACTCGCGACAAAGCAACATATGCCATTCACTCTTTAAACACAGTATTTCCAATGTTCACCAAAGCACTGTCAACACTTAAACCTTGAGAATTATGAATAGTGACTGCATATGCCGAGAGAAACTGGAAACTGTTTTCTACTGACATATAATTCTTTAACAAGCAAAAAACGAACAGAACAACGACCAATTTCTTTAAATTCTACAATCTGATCAAATTTAATCATTAAGAATTCAATACCATCTTTATTTTGATAATTAATATAAAATCCACAACTTTGCCCATTGCTCCATTAACTAAATCTTTTTCTACATGCAAGTTACGCCTTGAAATTATCCGACAGTTTCTACATGCATATTGATTCCTTTCTAAACCAGCAGTTTTAGATATTGATTTTTCTAAAGAATCCAATTTTGTCTTCAATTTTTCGGTCAAAATGATAGTGATTCCTTCATGGTCTATTTTATCAATGGCTTCCATTTTTATTATTTCTTCGTTTTCCAGTTTCAAAAGTTGTTCATTGAATATAGAACACTCACGCACTGTTGGCATTAAGCAGATTACAGATTTGTTTTCTGCAATTTTCATCTATATTTTCTCAGGAGCTACGTTTTCATTTGGAAACAAATTAGAAAGTAATGGAGTCTGCAAAGCTTGTTTTCCATGCTCAGTCAGTAGTCCAATTCTTATGTCTTGGAGAATAGTTCCATAATCAACATAATTTGCCTGTCGCATATTTGTAATGAGTTCTTTGTATTCAAAATATGACCAAATGTTCACAATCCCAACACTACCTAGAGACTTTCTGGTGTCTTTATGCGCAAGTGTTTTAAATACTGGTTGTCCTTTTACAGGAGTCAGTTGCAGTAGATCTCCATAAACTGTGAAATGTTTTCCTCCAAATAACACATTGTACTCTGTTTTAAGAATTTGCTGCATTCTTAAATGCACAAATGCAAGCATTATGTTTGATACCATGCTTACCTCATCAATAATAAGAAGTTTCATTTTCTTCAAGACTTTTGAAACTTCACAACAAGCTTCTCCAGATAGCTTGTGGTATTCCAATTTATTTTCATGCACTACTGGTAGCAATAGTAAATGATGTAAAGTAATTCCTTTAATGTTGTGTGCTGCCAACCCAGTTGGAGCAGTGACAACACAAGACAAATGTGACTCAGTTGTTTTTGTAGATACCTTGTAATTACTTTAATTAAAAAACTTTCTCCTGTTCCAGCTTGTCCACTCACGTACATTCGGATAGGTTGAAATGACATGCATGAGCACCTTTTTTTTCATGAAGTAATCCATGGTCAATTTGTTGTCTCACTTGCTCATATATTTCTTTTTGCTCAACATTTAGTTGTTCTTCTAAGTTTGCTAAGTTTGTTTCATCTTCCTGAGCTTGATGCATTGCTGTTTCCATCTCATTCATGGTGATTGCTGCCTCATTTTCAATAATTGGTTGTCCTAGTGGATCTTGACTCGGCACAGGAGAACTTTGACTGTCTTGAGAACTGTCTCTAGCAATCTCAGCTGCAATTGTAGCTTCTTGATCGATTTCAAATAATTTGCAAAAGCACTGCATTGTATGCTATCTCTACAAGCATTAAAGGAATCTTCATAGCTCCGTAAATCTCTAAGTAATTCCAGTTCTGTACGCCATGGTTTAAATAGTTGTAAAAGGGCTAAATAGTGAAATTCCCTTTTAGCAGCGGTGTTGCAACTCAGCTTTCTGTGATTAATCAAATTTCCTTTCGTTTGTTTCACCAAACATTCTTCAGAACCTATGACTCCATATTTTCCATCATTGATGTTCTCTGTAGTATTCCGTTTAAAAGTGTAGTATTGCAGCACTTCATAGAGACACATGTTCTCAAGATGATGACTTCAGTTTGGGTAATATGTGTCCAACATATTCGTTTTCAAAATATCTGTGCTTTCTGGAGTTTTTGCTGCTAAATATTCAATTTCTTCTACTGATTTCAGTACTCGATTTCGCAGACTAGACTCACATAAAGGATTCTTCTAGATTTGGAGTATAGACTTGCAGATGATAACCAATCTGAGCATTCATATGCTCCAATTTCTCAATGCGATAACATCTTCAAACTGAAACTGTATAATTTCTTACTTAGAGTCTTCTCGTGAGAAATCTCTTCCCACATTTCTTTCAATTCCGTTTTTTCTGATTTTTTAATATAGGATGTAACAGATCGAGCAACAGCAATGGAATTGTCCGCAACATATTGAATATCCATGTTAGCATTCCACATGGACAAAATAACTGGCTTGTAGTCATTTATGTATTTTGACTCTTCATTTCTTCCTAAATTGTAAGTATTTTTTGGAGACTTTCTTGTGATAGTATGTCGCAAAGATGACATAAAACTGTTCACTCTTCCTTCGGACATTACAGTACGTGGAAATGCAAAACGACATTTGGTAGAACCTGTCCTTATATTTATACATTTGTCGACAGTATTTTCCACATCTGTGGTTTTGGAACTGTAACACTTGTGCTCCTAAGTTGTTTTCATTTGTGTTTTTGGGTACATCATATTTTGCATGTTGTTCAATAAAACTCAAAACAGTATCATTTGCATCTGTTCCAAATTTGGGAGCGTCCTTAATCCATAACAGCATATGTATATGAGGAGCACCTCTTGCTTGATACTCCTTTCTCCAAAAGAAATCCACAACTTCTCCAAGAGGAGGATTTTTTTTATTGCAGATAAAAGACATCATAGCCTCAAATCTGTGATTGAAATACCTGCATACATTAACAGGATCCAAAGAGCACAATTCTCCAGGTGTCTTGTATTCAATATTTTTTATATTGGATTTGCCTCTCGAAGAAATTCTAGCAAATCATCCCAAGCGTACTCAGCACAGCTTAGGGTAAGGAACCATGTTGGAGCTCCTAGGTTTCGTAGCATACATGACGACAGTACAAATATTCATTAGTCCCACGCTGACATGCCATCAGAATAATGAGCTGGGATTCAAGATGATCATCTCTCTGGTGCACTTTATCCATAAAATCTTTTGCAGATACATTTTGCAGATGTGTTCTAGTGTTTAGAATATGATTGACTGCATATGAAAGTCCAGACAAGACACTTTCAAACAAAAGATGAACTATATAAGGGATACAGTGTTGAATTCTTGGATCTTCTGCATATAATCTTGCTGTCCGATATTCAGATGCAGGAATCTGCACAGGACGTTCATCATATCGTCCTCCTTTTCCTGTTGGAAACAACTGTGGAAAACAACGAGTTTCCAAACTCTCTTCCCATACACTCATGGGAATTCCTTTTGCTTTTTTCATTTGAAACAAATCAATAGTGTTCCCTATCAATTCTTTTGAATGAAGTGGATGCACACTGTAGTGTTCATAGATTTCTTCACATCTTAACATATCCACGTTTTCAATTTGTCCACTTGACGTTTCAGCATCTTCTGCTAAAACTATTTCTTCTTCTCCCATATAAACATTCTTATAGTATGTATTGTTCTTTATCAAATACAATGTTGCCTTTTGCACTTTCCTAACATCCACTAACTCCTGCCAGATTTTCTTATTCTTAGTCGGTACACCAGTAACAAGAATAACTAGTGGAATCACTCTCTACACCAATAGTTTCAATATTTTTCTTTAAATCTAACAGTAAATACACAATTCTTCCTTTTAATCCTCTTCGTAAATCTGAAGGAGGCAATTTACCTGTTTTAGGCTCCATACAAACAATACCCTGGAACGGGTGCACACATTGAATGAGAATAGACTCATACGTGTTTAAATCTATCAGTTCTGGAGGAATAGCAACCAACTCCAGATTATTATGAACAGCTCTAGCGGACATTTTATTCTCCTCTAATTTGTTATAACAATATTTACAAATTCGCTGATCAGAACCTAAATCAAAACAATTCTCTACCAACAAATAAGTTGCAAATTCTTTCACCTTATTATTATTTTCTTTTTCACTTTTTGAATACAAATCAACACTCCTAGTCTGATTTTTGTAGTGAGTTCGGCGACAACAAATACAAGAAAAGTTTGGCCATTGACCTGAAATCACCTTAATCTTTGTAATTTTATTTTCCAAATTATTTGTACAACTATGTTCAACATTCTCTACAACATTTTCTTTTATTAATGTCTGAGGTTCTTCACTCTCTTCTTCAGGACCAATGTAACAAAACTCAATATCATCACAAACCTTTTTCACATCTGATGCTGACCCTCGCAAAAGAGCACTGTTCAACTCATTTAACTTTAGTGCTGGATTTTTTGCGTAATACAATCTTCTCACTAACTTCCGCATTTGAGTATGATGTACTGCCAACATCCTGAAATGGTGAAAAATACTTTGACATACTTTCCTAGAAAGACAAGCCAGAGAATAACCTTGCAAACCAGTATGTTTTCTCACTCTGCAAGGGTCTAGTCCTTGCAACACCTTCATCTTTTTTTAACACTTTTTTTACAATATGCTTGTAAGAAATTGCATAATTTATCAATAGATTCTTGTCGTACACTACAAATACTACTGCAATCCCAAGTGTACACTGGGGCTTTAGGATGTCTGACTAGAACTTCATCAGCTATCACTTCTTCTGCATTTCTAGGAACCAGTTGCTCTTTCTCAATTGGACAACCATTTCTAACCTCATAAGCTCGACCACTGGTGTCAACTGCATGCAACAAACCATTGATCTGTAAATAACTCTCTTCATTAAAAAAAGGCTCAGAAATTGAACTGTGTTTTTATTGCCCTAAGAAAATATCACAAAAATTTATTTTGTTAATTACTCTTTTCCTCTTACTTTTGGCCTTCATTAAATGGATTGATTTATCTAGTGATCAAATTCTCTTTAATACTAAAATGAATAATTTCCTCTTTACTTCAAAAGCCTTTTCAACAATGGATTTGACATGCTTCTTTTTTTACATAAAATAGTGTTCTCTTTCTACATTTCTTTGTATGTTTCAGTAAATTAAGGACTACCCTGTTGTAAAATATTTTTTGGTGCATTTCTTTATATTGATTTTCTCTTCTTTTACTATAAGTTGTATCCTTTGTATGTACATTGCCGTTTTTTCCTGTCCAAATCTTTGCACTTTTTTGTGTTTGGAACATTTTCACTGCTTTGAACATTTCCAATTTTTTTTCTGAATCTAGTAATATTTTTTATGAAATCCTTTGTGGTCTTAGCAGAATTTTTTCTCTTTTTAGACACATTATGTTGGTCTTCCAATACTTGTGATTGAGTCTTTTTCCAGTAAGTATCCTTCTTCTGAGCTTTTCTTCTTCTGTTTTTCTCTGGCATGATAACTTTTTTTTGTGATCATAAACAGTATCTGTAAAAAATATTCATAAATAAATGTTTTAATAACTTTAAAATTATACTTTTTTATTACTATACAAACACATTCCATATAAATTATAACTAAGACATTTTAGGCCTGAAGCACAACTGTGAAGTTGGTAATAGCAGTACATACATAGTACATACCAGTTTGAAGCACTCCATAACACTAAAACCTAAAGCACTTTATGAGTACATGCATATTAAAAAAATTATCATAATACTATAAGAAGAGACACTGAGTGAATTCATAATTGGTTCACTTTTACTTTAGTAAATAGATTACTATATGGTACATAAACAGTCACTATCGTTTACCAACAGTACAGATTTAGAGTTTAGAGTACTGCAGTGGTGTTTGTGTAGTGTAGGGGATTGTTGTGGAGAACTGTTAAAGGGTAGTGCAGTGGTGTTTGAGTAGTATAGAAGGTTGTGCTGAGGTAGTGTTTTAGCGTTTAGGTTAGTGCAGTGGTGAATGGGTAATGTAGGGGGTCTTGCTGGAGGCAGATTTAGTGTTTACGGTTGTACAATGATGTAAGGGATCATGCTGAATTACTCTTTTATGATAGTACAGTGGTGTTTTGCTAGTGTAAGAGGTCATGCTGGGGTAGGTTTAATGTTTAGGGAAGTGCAATGGTATTTGGGTAGTCTAGGGAGTCGAGCGGGAGTACTGTTTTAGGGTTTAGGGTACTGCAGTAGTGAATGGGTAGTGTAGGTGATCATGCTGGAGGTAGATTGAAGGTTTAGGGTAGTGCACTGGTCTTTGTGTAGTATAGGAAATCGTGCTACGGATAGAGTCACTGCAAGAGTACATGTATTTATAAGTCTGCAAACACAAAAACCGACCAAATCATTGTCTCTCAATTTTCCCAAATGGTCACTGACTCACAGTGTGATTCTAGACAGATAACAATATTTCTTATAAATGGAGAACTATGGTAGTATAGTGGTGTTTGGGTAGTGTAAGGGGTTGTGCTGGGGTAGGTGTAAGGTTTAGGGTAGTGCAATGGTGTTTGGGTAGTGTAGGAGGTCGTACTGGGATAGTGTTCTAAGGTAGTACAGTGGTATTTGGGTAGTGTAAGAGGTCTTGCTGTGATAGATTTAACGTTTAGGATAGTGGAATGTTGTTTGGGTACGGTAGGGGGTTGACCTGGGGTAGTGTTCTAAGGTAGTGCAGTGGTCTTTATGTAGTGTACAGGGTCAAGCTAGGGATAGTGTTTTAGAGTTTAAGATACTGCAGTGGTGTTTGTGTAGTGGAGAGGGTTGTGCTTGGGTAGTATTCTAGGAAAGTACAATGGTGTATGGGTACTGTAGGAGGTTGTGCAGTGATAGATTTCAGCTTTAGGGTACTGCAAAGATATTTGGGTAGTGTAGGGGGTCATGCTGGGATAGTCTTCTAGCATAGTGCAGTGGTGTTTATGTAGTGTACGGGGTCATGCTAGGGATGCTGTTTTAGGGTTTAAGATAGTACAGTGCTGTTTGTGTAGTGTAGGAGGTCGTGCTAGGGTAGTCCTCTAGGAAAGTACAGTGGTGTTTGGGTAGTGTAGGAGGTTGTGCTTGGGTAGATTTAATGTTTACGGTAGTGCAAAGGTGTTTGAGTAGTGTAGGCAGTCGTGCTGGAGTACTGTTTTAGGGCTTAGAGTACTGCAGTAGTGAATGGGTAGTGTAGGTGATCGTGGTGGAGGTAGATTAAGGGTTTAGGGTAGTGCACTGCTCTTTGTGTAGTATAGGGAATCATGCTAGGGATAGTGTTACTGCAAGAATACATGTATTTATATGTCTGCAAACACATAAACCAACCAAAGCATTGTCTCTCAATTTTCCTAAATGGTCACTGACTCACAGTGTGATTCTAGACAGATAACAATATTTCTTATAAATGGGGTACTAGGGTAGTATAGTGGTGTTTGGGTAGTGTAAGGGGTCGTGCTGGGGTAGGTTTAAGGTTTAGGGTAGTGCAATGGTGTTTAGGTAGTGTAGGGAGTCATGCTCGGGTACTGTTCTACCATAGTGTAGTGTTGTTTATGTAGTGCACGGGGTTATGCTAGGGATAGTGGTATAGGGTTTAAGATAGTACAGTGCTGTTTGTGTAGTGTAGGATGTCCTGATACGGTAGTGTTCTAGGAAAGGAAAAAGTGGAGTTCCATTGAACAGAACTATAAGGAATTAGCAATGAACAATCGATACATTAATTAAAAGTTTTCAAACAAATCCACAAGCTAATCTAAGAAGAAGGGATCACAATTTATTATGTATACATACAATAAAATACAATAAAACACAATAGATACTAGACAAAACAATACTAGAAGCTAAATTAAAACTTTTCAACACAAATCATAATACTCATAACATTCAGTTATGACCCGCATAATTGGTGCAAAAAGACAGAAACAGTAAGACATAGAAGTTGTACAATACTACTTGTATATTCGGACTCCTGGTTTCTAGCATCGATGTTGTGTACTCAATTCATCAATATATCTACAACGATGACAGAGTCTTGAATTATACAGGACAAGCAAGCGTCGACGCGTTTCGGTGGAGTTTCCAGATTGTGGCCACCTTTCTCAAGACTTAACACAATGTCTGTCGTAACCAGGGGGTCATAACATTTCCCTAGAATAAATATACAACACATTAGGAAAAGATATCTGGATCTATTTGACATATCACGTTTGTTAATAGCCAATTGCATTTGATTAAAAAACATCCTAAATGTAACCTTTCTACTATAAAAATTAAAAGACACTAAGATAGCAGAAAATAACGTTTTCCCCGAATGTCTTTGAAGAAAAACTCTTGAGTGGTTTATGGATAAGGGATACACCCTATTGGGACACAGTGCGCCTATGTATAGAATGTTAACACTGGCTAAAGGCAGAATACCCTTGAGGCCTACTAGTAATAGCTACACGAGTCGTTTTAATAGTAATTCTAGAGATATTTACTAACGTACTAGAACCAACCTCTATTGGTGAGGGAGAGGTGTTCTTGGATATACTATTTAGGAACAATCCTCTATAATTGAGGGAACGTATCTTACCCTAGTGGGCACGGTATTGAAACGGTTCCCAAAACGCGTTCCTCTATTTCCTGGTATATGGCACGATACACAGAATCAGGGCCTCTGACCTAAGATACAGGGCATAAGGGGAAAACCAAACTTAATGTAAGGTATGTACATCTATCCACCTATATCTATTATTATTAAGAATCATGGATGTGTACCTTGATATGGTTCGAGGATGTTGCATCTGGTTGATTAAAATAGCCTCACCATGCACGGAACGATTGGGACCCTCCCATTATATTTAAAATTAACCAAAGGGTAACCTGTAAATATATAATGGGCGACATCAGTTTAGAACTGTTGCTGTTATCGTACACCTGTACAGTCTATCTCTAATGTCACAGTGAAAGTGAAAACAGGCATACCTGTATCAAAGGCTGTGGGCAGGTGACTAACGCTGTGGAATCGGGCCGTGAATATTGCTCCTCTTTCCACTGTTAAGGGCACAGCCCTATTTCTTCTGTGACCCTCGTTTGCAGGGATCGTCCGCTATTAATATAAAAGTGGTATACCGTATGAGACAAGACTGTTCTCAACGTTGGAACGCACTCACTAAAGTCTAGGGTTCTAGGGAGGAATGCGCTGTGCCTAATTACGGCTTACCTATTAAGTTCGATCTTGGCGCCCAGCTTCTATGTTTTCTGTGGCGTTTCCCGAACATGCTGAAAACACGCCTGGTTTAAATATCCGTCTCCCAGGTTGGGATTGGTTAGATTGTGGACCTATCCGGATAATTTTTACCCAAAGCAGGTATATTTGCATAAGGAGAGATGTCAGACTCTCCTTGTTTTGGTTAATACGCGGCCGCGAAGGAAAATTCACAAGCTTGCCTGCCAGAGTTCCCTATCTGGTCCACTATAAGGCGTTCCTATTTAACCGTATCAGTACGATGTCAGCGGGGGTGGAGCAGCGCAATTCGCCGGGCTCCAAACACTTGTCAAAGTTTCCGGAACGACACAGCATGCTGTTGAATGATTAGTATTTACACCAAATGTAATAAAAATTATTCAAAAGCAGGGAGTATAAGAGAAGATACAGAGTCATGGTGGATAAAGAACTTGTGCGTAAGATTATGTTTTAAGGAAAACGCTGAAACCACCGTACGATTCATAACACAGTTTCTCAAATCAGATCACTATAACATGTATTGGTGCGTTTCCAAAACTGTAAAGGAGAAAAAATCACGTATCTCGCAAATCCTGGAAAACGACACCGTCTCTCAGACAGGGAAAGGAAACAAAGGTGACAGGAACCCTACTTGGTGGATCTATGCTAGGCAGTTGCAGATGGAGGGAGGGAATAAAACATATGGAAACAACCTGTTTTCATTAATAGAGAGATGTTATAATAAGATGGGTTTGTTATACTCAACCTACCTAAGTGCTGGATGCACTAGATGCGCTTGGCCCAATCTTCTCTGGTATTCAATCCTTTAAGGATAGTATTCAAATGGCAAAAATACCATTGTTCTCGTGTTTTCCTCATTTTATCAATATCTCCTCCTCGCCTAGTAGTTCTAATTTTTTCCAAGATGAACCATCTCAAGTCTTCACAAGAGTGGTTCAGTTCTCTAAAATGATCGGTGAAAGGCACATTGCACTTGTTGGTACGGATAGCCAATTTATGCTCCAGAACTCGCGTACGTAATTCTCTGCTTGTTTCCCCTACATACCCCAAGTTGCAGGGGCACACAAGCAGGTACACGACATTCTGGTTTCGACAGTTGTTAAACGTATTGGGGATTAACTTCTTACCATTGTTTTCAAAAGTGTTGTTGACAATACAGTGGGGACAGATGAAACAATTCCCACACTTGTAGTTGCCGGATGCCATCGTTCCTGTCAATGTGAGCTGGGTCTCTTTCTGGGGTTTGTACGTGTGAACAAGACAGTTCCTCAAGGTTTTATTTCTCCGAAAGGAGAAAAGGGGTTTACTAAGTTTATTTTCTGAGTTAAAATTTAAGATCATCCAATTCCTGTTGACTATATTTTTAATCTGATTACTGACATGTGAATATTGAGTCACAAAAGTTATTCTATCTATCTTCGTCTTAGATCGGATTTTATTTTGGTCTAATAAGCTGTCTCTGTTATAGAAACGTGCACGTTTAAAGGAATTTTTAATCAATTTGTTAGGGTAACCCCTTTCTTTTAACTTTCTCTTGGTTGTTTCCGAGTGTTTATAAAAGTCCTTTAAATTGGAACAGTTTCTTCTCAATCTAAGAAATTCACCGAAGGGCACATTGTCCTTTTGTGCTTCGGATGATTGCTAGAGTAGTGTAGAAGTGAGTTTTTGTCTGTTGGCTTAGTGAAAAGCTCAACTTTAAGACTCCCATCTTCCTCCTTGATGATGATATCTAAGAATTCCACCCTGGAATTACTATGGTGTCCGGTGAATCTTAAGTTCGGATCGCCTAGTTTAAGCCACTCTAGGAAGCTGACTAACTCTTCACTGGCACCGCTCCAGATGAAGATAATATCATCAATGTAGCAGTGCCAGCAGGAGATGTTCTCAAAAAACGGGGCAGCCTCATTAAAAATGTGTCTCAACTCAAAGTCACCCACATATAAGCAGGCCAGGCTAGGGACACATGTGGCCCCCATACTGGTCCCCTTGATCTGGAGGTAGAGTTCATCTTTAAAGAGAATTTTCTTTTCTTAAGAATCAGAAAAATGCACGACATGATGAAATTATTGTCGCCTCCTCTCAAATCCTCTGTTTCATGAATCGAAGCAATGACCTCAATGGTGTCATTTTGTGGAATATTCGTGTAGAGGGCCTCAATGTCTAGGGTGACCTAAAATTGGGTCACCCTATTGAACCCTCTACCTTTGAATACGGAGATTGCATGTGAGGTGTCTTGGGTAGCGTAGGAGGTTTTGCTGGAGTAGATTTAAGGTTTAGAGTAGTGCAATTGTGTTTGAGTAGTGTAGGCAGTTGTGCTGGAGTAGTGTTTTAGGGTTTAGGGTACTGCAGTAGTGAATGGGTAGTGTAGGTGATTGTGCTGCAGGTAGATTAAGGGTTTAGGGTAGTGCACTGCTCTTTGTGTAGTGTAGAGAATCGTGCTAGGTATAGTGTCACTGCAAGAGTACATGTATTTATATGTCTGCAAACACATAAACCAACCAAATAATTGTCTCTCAATTTCCCCAAATGGACACTGACTTACAGTGTGATTGTAGACAAATAACAATATTTCTTATAAATGCAGTAGTAGGACAGTATAGTGGTGTTTGGGTAGTGTAATGGGTCCTGTTGTGATAGATTTAAACTTTAGGGTAGTGAAATGGTGTGTAGGTAGTGTAGGGAATCATGCTGGGGTAGTGTTCTAGCATAGTGCAGTGGTATGTATGTACTGTACAGGGTCATGCTAGGGATAGTGTTTTAGGGTTTAAGGTAGTGCAGTGGAGTTTTTGTAGTGTAGGGGGTCGTGGTAGGGTAGTGCTCTAGGAAAGGACAGTGGTGTTTGGGTAGCGTAGGAGGTTGTGCTGGAGTAGATTTAAGGTTTAGGGTAGTGCAATTGTGTTTGAGTAATGTAGGCAGTTGTGCTGGAGTAGTGATTTAGGGTTTAGGGTACTGCAGTAGTGAATGGGTAGTGTAGGTGATTGTGCTGCAGGTAGATTAAGGGTTTAGGGTAGTACACTGCTCTTTGTGTAGTGTAGAGAATCGTGCTAGGTATAGTGTCACTGCAAGAGTACATGTATTTATATGTCTGCAAACACATAAACCAACCAAATAATTGTCTCTCAATTTCCCCAATTGGACACTGACTCACAGTGTGATTCTAGAAAAATAACAATATTTCTTATAAATGCACTGGTAGGGTAGTATAGTGGTGTTTGGGTAGTGTAATGGGTCCTGTTGTGGTAAACTTAAACTTTAGGGTAGTGAAATGGTGTGTAGGTAGTGTAGGGAATCATGCTGGGGTAGTGTTCTAGCATAGTGCAGTGGTATGTATGTACTGTACAGGGTCATGCTAGGGATAGTGTTTTAGGGTTTTAGGTAGTGCAGTGGTGTTTGTGTATTGTAGGGGGTCATGGTAGGGTAGTGTGCTATGAAATAAAGTGGTGTTTGGGTATTGTAGGAGGTTGTGCTGGGATAGATTTATGGTTTAGGGTAGTAAAGGGGTGAATGTAGGAGGTCGTACTAGAGGTAGATTAAGGGTTTACAGTAGTACAGTGGTGTTTGGGTAGTGTAGGAAATCATACTGGGGTAGTATCACTGCAAGACTACATGTACTTATTTGTCTGCAAAAACATCAAGCATGCATTCCATATATCTCAGAACTGCAATTTACTATTATTGCTAAACTCACTTTGGAAACACATAACCAATGAGTATTTCCTAATTCTACCAAAATGTGAGAACACAATACGTGTTTAATCAATTACATGTTAGGAAACACATGAAATACTAAAATGCTTCTCCCAGAGTGATTCCTAAATGCACGGACTCACTATGTGATTCTACTCAAGCAACTCTATCCCTTGCATTTTACCAAACCACATTTACCACTCAACAAGACTTTAGGTGTCTCTTCATATTGCACAAAATGTTCTACTACACATTAGTATAGAGTGCTTCTATGAGAATAATTCCTAAAAGCACACAAGACTCACTGTGAGATTCTAGACAAACAACACTATCCTTTTCATTTTACCAAAACACATTTCATACTCTAGAATGAGTACTGCATTTTAATGGAGAAACTTGAGTCATTTTTACAAATAAATAAAAAATAACTGGTTTCTAATTCTATCAAAACATGACAACAGCATAATTATCTGTCTGCAAACACATAAAATACACAAATGCTTATATCAGAATGCTTTCTAAATGCACAGACACTCACAATAAAATTCTAGAGAAAAGAAAGGTATTCCCTGCACTTTAGCAGGACAAACACATTAGTCTGATTAAAATCAAAATGCACCACATACATTCCCTCACAAATTAATAACTCACCTTTCCAATTGTTTTGTAGAATAAGAAGTATATCAGTCACACTGCAGATTTTCTTTTACAGAATCTCTGTTTTGAACACCTCTCACCAGCACTAAAGAATGGCACAGGTTCCCTCCCATTTTGAACACATATACACCTTCACATCAAATCACATTACTTCCCACATTAATTCAAAAGCAAACACATATTTCTATTGGTTATACATTTCAATCCTTTCCAAATGACATTAATCTCAACCCTACCCCTATTCTGCCTTCTGCCTGTTACCATAGAAACACTTCATGGAACACTTAACTCAGCACACAGGTCAAAAGTTCATCACACAATGTTGCTGATCAAAACAGCAAGTGTGCTTGACGTTTCAATATAGCAGTTTATCCGAATGTATGACGTTACAACGCATACTTTTACCACGCATGCCTTTACAACGCGGTATTTACAACGAATACCTTTACAACGCATAGTGCTTTGGGGCGCTGATAGTGAATAGTTTAATTTAATATTCCAACTCCAGTCCCCGTGGATAGTAGGGAAGGTGTTGGATAGTAAATTAAATCTATTCCCTATCCTAGAGCGCCCCCCAGCGCAATGCGTTGTAATGGTTTGCGTTGTAAAAGTTGCGTCGTTAGGGCACTGCGTGGTAAAAGTTGCGTTGTAAAGGATGAAAACAGTTTATCCTATGTAATGTTCTTTTCAATCACTTTTTGTTAACCAATAAGAATCTGTAATAACTCGAAGGCACAATTCAATTAACCAGGAATAATCTTTATTCACAGCTCCCGCCACTTTTAAAAAACAGAAACATGCACCCTAGTTTTCAGTGTAGAATGTTGTCAAACAACCAGTCATTTCCTTTCTTTTTCCAACACTGCATCTTATCCACCATTTTAGAAAAATCTTAGTTTTCAAACTGCCACTTTATATACAGAGACCATCTGAGTGCATCCAGACTTTCCTTTAAGATGCTTAGAGTGTGGATTGTGGGACACAGCTATATTTTCTGGAGCCAAAGGTATGCAGAACACAAAGGAATTCACAAAGACCTAGCTTTACCAAATGTAGACATTAAATGGATTGGACAGAGAGGGTTAAAGTGGCACCAATTGATGCCATTGGTGAAATCCTTTGTGCATCTCCAACACCCTGACCTCCTAATTGTGCACTGTGGTGGCAATGACCTAGGCACTTTGACTGGGGTAGGTCTGGAAATGCTTATGAAGGACAACTTTGGAGAATTTATGTCACTTTTCCCCCAAACTGCCTTTGTCTATTCTAACATTTTACAGATGAAGGGAACAGAGTCTTC
The DNA here is from genome assembly GCF_964261635.1 of Lissotriton helveticus. NCBI lineage: Eukaryota > Metazoa > Chordata > Amphibia > Caudata > Salamandridae > Lissotriton > Lissotriton helveticus. Next base: position 1,417,711,394 of record NC_136061.1, read on the forward strand.
CTCTTGAACTTTAGACTTTGCATCGGTACTTACTTGTAGGTACTAAAATCTCTCAATAAACACAAGGGCTCTTTTTAGAGCCACCTAACAACTAAAAACATAAGCTTGATATATATCTGAAAAATATTATTTGTTTTTTGGCTTGGAGTTGCGCACCCAATGTGTCAAAGTCGTGTAGCTGATGCGTGCAAGTCGTGCACCACACATGCTCGAGTCGGGCACCCTACGGGTTAGAAGCCGTGCATCCAACGCGTGCACACCAGGGATCGCACTGAGCGCCGCGCTGGGTGCGCAACTCCTAATTTTACCGTAAAAAAATAGCACCTATCACTAATTTTTATTATCCCGGGGACCCCCTCCCCAGGGGGTTATAAAAATCATTGGGAACCGTGGGGGGAGCCTCAATGCCCCCACAGTCCCAACTGGCTCCCTGTGTCCTTCGGGAGCCGGCATTGCTTTTCCTCAGGGAGATTAGCTAACATGCTGCTCCCCCTGAGGAAAAGCAATCTCCTTTCCTATTTGGAAGAGAGAGCAGGTTAACCTGCTCTCTCTTCCAAATAGGAAAGCAGTTTGCAATGACAGGGTGGGAGCCGCGAGGCTCCCTCCCTGCCATTGCAAACAGCAGTGTCCTGGGGGTGGGCACCCCGAGATACTGCAGGAGCCGGCCCTGGGGGAGGCGGTCCCCAGGGCCATTTTTGGCTCAAGGAGGGGGGCCACGCGGCCCCCCTGCTACACTTTCAAAAATCCCCGGGGGTGGTGGTCCCCGGAGCTCGGGGGGCCTCAGAGCCCCCCGCAATTAATGTTTTGAAGCCCAGGGGGTGGTGGACCCTGGGGACTTAAGAGCCCCCCACGCATTTAAACAAGCCCCAGGGGTGGCGGACCCCGGGGCTGCGGGGGGCCCCGTGAGCCCCCCGCATATATCGAGTTACAGCCCGGGGGTGGCAGTCCCCAGGGCAGTGTGGGGGGGATTGAGACCCCCACACAATTTTTTTTTAAATGCTCCCAGGATTTGGCCCTTCTGGGGGCTAATAACCTTTAAAGCGCGGGACCCTGCGCTTCGTTTTTTTTTTCAGCAGCAAAATGTGCTCAATTAAAAAAATAAAATTTTGGCCTTAGGGGTCCTCTGGGCCCCCTGACCCCCTGAGCAGGCCTAGGGGGTCACAGTGTGTCTACCCCGCACCCTTTTCATGTTTTGCACACATATTTCACAGACTTCTTCAATCTCGCTTCTACCGAGGCATAAAATGGCTGCCAACAGTTTCTAGTTTCGAATGTTGACAACCACTTGACAGCCAATTAGCATTCAGCGTGTGATTGGGAGGGTGCCCTTATGTTGCGCTTATGGTGCGTGCACGGTGCACGCAGGGTGCACTGATCCGCAGCGACCATAGATATATAAATGGTTTTGACTGTAATTTTCTCAGGAACTACTGAACGGATATACACCAAATTAGCAAAAGGCATGAGTCTGAACCAAGGACTACCTCTTTGACAAATTTGGCGTAATTCCGTTCAGCAGTTCGGTCTGTAGCTGCGGCTAAAGGTCCTATGGGAAATTGCATGTGGAAAACACTTTTTGGGACCCCCTTTTTACTCGGCCCCCGCTTGACGAATCATCCCGAGACTTTCAGGATAGGAGTGGACTGGAGCTGGCCAAATGTTTGGAAAATTTCAGAAAGATTCGTCAACCGGCGCCAAAGTTATTTCAAATAGAATGTTGCAGATTTCCTATGGGTAATAGGTCCTAACTATAACTACCTACTGGTGAAAATCCAATACCACGGGCTCTCGGGCCACAGACTCAGGAAATGATTTAACCAGCAAAAAGGGGATTTATTGTTAGCATAAATCCTCTGTGACGCGTTTTGACCAGGAATGGTCTTGAGCATTCAAAGGAGTGAAAGTCTCTGGTCATTGCATACACTTTTCCAAGTGAAATTAACATAGGACTATGCACATATACTTGCTTACAATGGGTAAAAATGGCAGCCATGATGGAAAGGTAAAGTGTATACAGGAAATTGCAGGAAAATTACATATATGTGTATAAGTCAGGCTATATCTAACCTTATATGTCTCTACTGCTGTGGTCCCAAATGAAATAAGGTAAAGTACCCAATGTATGGCTCGGGAGAGAGTCTCATACAGTGTAACTGCATAACAATGAGGCCTCGCGTAGTCAGATGAAGTATGAAGAGAAATGCGGTGCCACCCCATTTCCAGGGCACATCCAGGACAAACGCACTCAGGGTAGGAGAAGTCATGGTTGGCAGGTGCCCCTCTCCTGTAGACAACTGTGAGAAAATGCCTCGAGACAAATGGGCGTGTGCGTGAACAACTGATTCCATGCGGTAGTGGCAAACCGGGGGTGTGTTGAATCTTGGTAGTTGTAGTACCTGGATTCAGCCATGTGACCCTCCCTCATCACAAACCCGTGGCCAACGTTTACCAACAGCCGGTGCAGGCATAGTGCCTGAAAAATCTAATTGTTTGAATGCCATTGTGGCAATATGTGAGGATATCACAACACACTAAGTGTAAGTCATCATGATCCCCGTCTCGAGTTAATGACAAGTCTGGCATATTAGAGCCATAATGGTAGTCTGTGATTGAAAGTAGCAACACACTAAGTGCAAGTCAAAGTGAGGGGCATGTTGGCACTATGGCACTTTGCCACTTGGCATTGTGGTCACCATGCCCCTCCTTTGACTTGCACTTAGTCACCACAAGTTCTCCTACCCCTAGCTCGTTTGTCCTGGATGTGCACTGGACACGGGGCGGCTGCCGAATTTTTCCTTTACTTCTTCTGATTATGTGAGGCCGCATATCATTAATGTATTATAATTCAATTACTTCCCACCCTATATCCCTAAAAACCCACAACCCGCTACAGCACTAAAAATCACACCAAAAAATGTAATAAAATGTAATGACTACTAAAAATTTTTGTAAATATATTAAGACACATATACAATAATTGTACAAAAATGTTTACATCATATACTTTTAAAATATATACTAAAATACACAACAGTATTTTAAAATACAATATTTTAAACAAATATATTTGCAAATGATATTAATGACTTTGATAAGATATTTTAAATTCAATAGTACTTACCTTAAAATCAATATTCTTGATAATGATATTCTTGCTGATGATATTTCTATCAGTAGGGAAAACAATTGGTCCCTAACACAGATGAATACACTTCGATTAGTAAGTACATTATGGAAATAATCCATCTAGCACAAGGTTTCATAAGTATAATCACATTCAACAGATATTTAAATGGTCACCGAAAATCATTTTGACAGCAAACATCAATTTTTCCTTTATATCCAAACCATGGACAGCATACATGAAACAAAGTACGTTGTACGGTTACTTCCAAGTCAAGAAAAAGAAGTGAGAAATAAGTGCTTCAGTATAAGATAGCAAAGGAAAAGTTAGAGTGCATCAAGGGATATTTACAAAGCACCAGTTAAAATATTTCAAAAGGGAGGGATCTAACCAAATTGTTATCACTGATAAGGTTGGTACCCCTGCATAGATGGGCCTACCCCAATTACATTTGCAATAACACTTGTTAAATTGTACAATGAGACTCGATCTCTGATGGCAGTGGTAGGGGGGAGTGGATGTTGGGTGTAGGCCCCTGGGGGGATTGTTGTCATTTCGACCATATTGCCAAAGGGTAAGTAAACTCCTTGGCTGCGGGTCTTCCTCAGGACAAGGAAGGGGGGAACCTAGGAAGATAACAATGTAGTCAGAGGGTGACCCAAGTAAAAATGAATGTGCTGGCAAAACTCCGTAGAAAGTCAGAGTCACATGTATTAGTCAAAAATATTGGGTGGAAAAGCTCACCCAACCACGGTTGTGGTCTGACGAATTTAGGTCAATCAATAGGTCAAGATTCAATGGAGTTGTGGATACAAAGGGTACAAATCACCCCAAAGTTCTAAAAACAAAACACAGGACCGAGCGATATAAAAACACCGGTATGCACATGGACGTACAATGAACAGGTGAAGTGACATGTAGAATGGACTCACCCGCTGGGATCATGCAGCGTGAGACCTTCTATCAAGTTGTTACCATAAGATTAATGAGGCGTAGAATTCTGTAAAGGAAGCGGCATATATTCAAAATCAGGCCATCACTATTGGACTCCAACCCACCACAGGTTTATTTCTGTGGAGCTAATTACCTTTAGTGGAGCCAGGAAGCGATGAACCGCAACCATCGGTTTCTCTTAAAATACTATGATGGTTCACCCACTGGGATCATGCGGTGTGATACCTCTAATCAAATACTGCACCCATACGATTATGGCGCTGCATTCTGAAAATAAAGTGGCACGTGTTTAAAATAGAGACAAGCTGTTATTAAAGGACTATATACATATGCCATTTTCTATGACGATATTTCCATATGAAGATATTTTGGACAAGATATTTTGTGATGGGGAAATTTTTAACTTCAATATTTTGTTTGAATAACATCCATTTCTGTGCTCCCTCTGTAAGATGTGGCAACTGTTTTCTGAAGTTTCCCTTCTCCATTTGTGTCAAAGGAACATAATGTGGTGCCCCAGTATCAGGGGCATCTGATGCAAAGGGGTTGGTGCTATCTGGCATATTTCTGCCGCAAACGCAGACATTTTCTCATGAAACAGTAGTCCCAATATGGATCACCCTCACCATATTTATTTATTTATTTATTTTTTACACTTATATGGCGCACAGCTACCCAAAAAGGGTTTCCCGGCGCCATACAGAATGCAATCACAGCATTCATCATGTCATGTCGGTCAAAGGACCCATCTTGTGGCCATGGACTAATTTGTGGAGCTAACGGCTCAGTCCAGTCACTAAATTATCCACAAATGGTACAACACTGCCCAAACATATTGATCCTTCAGCGACGGTCTAACTGTTAGTGAGGTCTGTGCTAAGCAGATTTGATTGGGCACTCATTTGCTATGCTGGCCTGTTGTGGAGTTTTACTCATCCTCTAACCTCCCAGGATCCCATTTTAGGGTCTGGCTGGTATTGGATGCTTTGAAATTGCAGTCGCTCAAGCTCTGTTGCTCGAGGATTCCTACTTCTAGGGAGCACATCTTGCTCTCCTTCCCTTGTGTCAGTCAGTTTAGGCAGTCTCCATGTGCCCCTTGTGTTGTCTAAGTCAATAAGTGGCCTCTCTTGGATATCATAGGTGAGGTGACTTGCTTCTGGGATTGAAGCAGTTCACCCATGCTCTCCACATGCTGGTGTATGGATTCTATTCTGTCTGCTAAATTTCCAAACCTTCTCTGAGTTTGTCCTGTAAAGTCCTCATCGCACCCTTCTCTCCTCACTTCACTTGTCTCTCTCCTACTCTCAATGCATGATAACCAATCCTGCACACTCTCTGGTAAGACTATTACTCCCTCCTTCTGCCAAGGGGATGAACTATCTTTAATCCCTCTATGCTCCTGTTCCCTTGCTTGAGATGTTGGCTGTTGTGTCATACCTACAGTCCTATGTATATAGTCACTCCACCCTGCATTCCCTGCATCCTTTGCTGTGGGGTGTGCACTCATTTTCTAATTACTGTGGTATCCCTTTTCTGTAGCAACTGCGATGTTGCTAATGATATATGTGACTGGTCGCCACTATCTTCTGAACTCTGTTCTTCACTCTTATCCTGCTGGAGATAGGCTGGATCTAGATGCAGTATGAACTGTACCTTAAACTTCCCTAAAAATTGAGGATCCCTTACCAACATTTGCTGCCCTTGAGTACTTACCTTTTTTGGCTTTGGTAGTTGAGGGGTAATCTTGGGGGTGGGTGTCGGGGAGTGTGGAGGGGATCCTATTTCAGGGTTCTCAACCCCTACTGCAGCTTCTTGCAGCTGCACTAGTGGGACGATGTTAGGGACTTGGGTGTGATGCTCATAGGATCATAGGGGAGGGGGAACACATGGGGTATAAGGGGATCTCCTTGAGAGGTGTCTTTTGGGTTTTCACAAAATATTCTCCATAAAGCTACAGTGGCTTCCCTTCTCTCTAATTTGACTCCTGCATATTTACTTCGTAAGTATATGACAACATGCTCAATTATCCTATCACTGAACGCTCCTTGTTTTGGCAAAGAATACATATGTTTTTACGTAGATTTAAACTGTTCCAAGCTACACTTGTGTAATTTCTCCTTGTCACTGGGCATACCATCTGCATGAGCTCTAAGGGGGTCGCCATGATCATGCATATTTAATACTTTAACTTTTACCTATGTCCCTACTAGATTAAATATTTTAAAGTAGACTTACACAAATCTTTATATTCTAAAAGTGTTTTCTATTTTTCTACTTACCGTTTCTCAATATACATTCAACTTTTTATTTTGCTTCACCAATTCTATAGTGCACAGAAACATTTCGTTTCATGCAATTCAAAATAACAGTTTGCACCTTATACAATACTACAATACTACACAACATCATAGTGTAGCCAGATTTTATTCGAATTTGCACACGCTCACTTTCATTTACACAACAAAATTCAATTCTAGGGTGATAATCACATCTTTAATCTACTCTTAGGTAATTGCAACTAGCAACCCCTGACCACCTTCCTCTGCACTCCTGAGGAGACTCTTTTCAAACCATGTGTTTTAGAAATCATGGAGAGACTGATGGATATTAGTTCGAGGATTGAAAATCTGAGTGTTCAGATTTTAACTGGAGGTAAAGTTTAGCAACACCAGCCTTTCAGCTGTCCCTCAGTGTCAAATGGAACACATATTGGCACCTTCCAATTTCAAATTACTCATGCAGGCTTCTTCCAACTTGTTGTTGGGATTCACAGGTTAACTAGTTATTTAGGGGCCTTGCTGATTATGCGACACATGTACACAATTTGCCAATACGCAACAAAATCGCATGTGATACCTCTCTGTCTCTTATAACACTAAATCTTATATTTACCTCATATTTACATTACATCCGATGTGTACATTGACAAGATGAACACGCTAATACATAAACAAGGTTCGTGATCCACTCTGTCTTCACCTTAATAAGACTGCAGTCCCGGGTTCCTTCCCACAGGCAGAACTTTAGCTTAAACACAGTGGGCCTTATTTATGAAGGCCTTGCGCCGCCGGTGCGTCACTTTTTCCAATGTTAAAAGTGACGCACCGGCGGCGCAAGGCCTTCATAAATAAGGCCCAGTATCTGCTTACTTCATCAAAAAAGTGCGCACGGATCACTCTGCAGAGGGGGTAGGCAGTTTTCCAGTGCCAGCAATCAGGTGGAGAAAAAAGTAATCCCTATTTGGCTTGTCACCTGTTCCGGGGTGAAAAAACATGCATACTCTTCTTGGCAATTTAAACATAGTATTTACAAACTGTCATGACAGGGAAAAACCACAAAGGACTGCACGCCATTCATACTCAGGATATCTCGGAGGTTTTTCTCAAATGCCTGCTTGCAGACAGACCTTTCATATAAATTAACACAATACTTTATTACACATAATAAATGATAGTTGACTTGCAAGTTAGATATTTAAGATGGGAAAACACTCAAATACATGTGACCTCATAACCCTGCCTGAACTGAATCATTACACATTCTTCATTATACTTCTGACAATGCTTAATGACGGAGCATTCTTTGGCCTATGAATACATGTGTGTTTCATGGTATATGCAATTTACTTGAAGTTTGTGCTGGCAGCATTTTGTGTCTGAGACCTTCATATGCTCAGAACTTAGGGCCTGATTGTGACTTTCGCGCCTTTGCGCCGCCTCTCCGCTGGCACAGCTGCGCCAAAGCCGTGCAAAAGCCACCCGCCTTAGTATGAGTTGAACTTGTGTAAGGCGGTCGGTTCTTTGCCTTTCCCCTGGTAGTGCCTGGAAAACAGTAACCACATTAGGAACTACAAAAAAGTTCCAGCACTGTATAAAACTTTTAGGGGAATACAGACATATGTTCTACCCCCCTGAATGTATCCCCATGGTGGGGGACATGGGGACCCTGGAGAGTCCCCTTTGTTCCTCCACCACCAGCCTTTTCATGGCGGGGCTCCCACCATGAAATGTCTGGCAGTGGAGGAACTCATAATATGCTGAGTGGGACTGCTCCAGTCATTACAATGTGGTGAAGCTCCACCACGGACAGTGAATGACTGCTCCCATGTGCAGCCAGTGGTCCTCCGCATCAATGGCTTTTAACACCGCAATGCGGCAGACGGACTACCGCCACTGAGTGTCCGGTGGTCTAACTACTGCCAAACTCATTTTTAGGTCTTTAGTTTCCTCCCTGCACTGATTGTTTAATCAAGCACCTGTGTGCTCTGGCCTAATTCGATTATGAACCCATTGTCTAAGCAGACCACAATCTGTTTGCAGGCATGGTGTGTGCCGGGGGACTTGTGTGCTGATTTTGTAAAGGCTTTCAAGTCTGTTTGACATGAGTTGGCCTTTCACTGAAAACCCTTTCAAGTTTCCTATTCCACTACATTCTTTTTTTTTTTGATTTCAAGAAGATTTTATTGAGAAAGAAAATTATACAAATAGTAAAACCAAATACAATATAAGTGATACATTCGGCCACAAGCTGAAAAAATACAAACATGAGCTCAACTTGGGAAGTGAGTAAAATATCTGTGAATAAGATTAAAAAGAAATCGATGAGAAATAGAGGATCTGATCCAATATAGGCCTTCCGCAAGCAAAAGCAAACCGTATCACTTTCTGATTTGGGAATGGGGACAAGGGAGGAAACAGAAGAAGAGAAAGATAAGTAGAAAAGCAAAGAAGATAGTAGCAGAAAAGATGAAAGGGAAGAGAGGACAGGAAAGCAGAAATAAGAAAAAGAAGGATTCCCACAGGACTAACCCAATCTAGAACAAAGAACAGATAATAATTAGACAGACAAATCAACAGGGAACTGAGGGACTAACCCTTTCGAGGAGAGTTCCATATAACCATCCAAGGCTGTCCAAACCCCTTTAGAAATGGAAGGCGTAAGGTGTGCTAGATCGACCGAGGTGTGGGCACTGCGTAAAAAGGAAATCCACGCCCACCACGTATGGTAAGAGACAGACGAAAAGGATTTCCATTCCATAAGAATGATTTTAACCGCAACAGTCAAGAGAAGATCTAGTAACTGTAATTCCAAAGGGTACAAAGGGAGAGGGGTAGGAGCAGCCAAGGGACCTAATAAGACTAAGGGAAAGGAGAGATGTAGCTCAATGTTAAAAATAAGAGATAAATGTTTCTGAATGAGGTCCCAAAAAGGTTTAAGTAAGGAGCAGTGATAAAACATATGGGGAAAATCACCAGCCTCCAAACCGCAACTCCAGCAGAGATCATCGTCTTTAAGGTTGAGCGAATGAAGACGTACAGGCGTCCAATGGAGGAGATTGATAGAGAAAAACTTGGATTGCATAAGGGAGGGAGCTATTTTATTACGGAGAGCTAATTTACCAATGGATTGCCAAGCTTCGGATGAGATATGGTCCGTGATGTTATGATCAAAATGACGTGACCATTTTTGTTGTACAACCGTCTGATCAGGAAGCGAAGTAGAGGACAGAAATTTATATATTTTAGAGGCAACATGACCAGATTTGATCCAGATGTGGAAAAGCGAAATGGTGGAGGAGGAGGGGTGAAGACGGACTTTAGAGACGGCAACCTTGATTTTAAGAAAGGTATAAAAGTCGAGATTTGTCAAAGAGTGTTTGTGAGCCAAGGAAGAGAACGGTAAGGGGTCCCCAGAGGCACTATACAGATGCTGAACAAGAGAGATACCCTTTGCTGCCCAATATGCCATGAGGGTGGGAGAAATATTAAGCTTGATTTTGGAGTTTCTCCAAATAGAAGACCATCTAGTTTTATGCAGAGGAATGGCCGCCTTCCTATCTAATTTCTTGACCGCAGCAATTGTATCAATAATAATAGAACGGGAAAACAGAATATGCAAAGACGATGTAGTACAAAAAGAGGCAATAGGTAGAGGTGATGCTAAATCTTGTTCTATGAGCAACCAAGAGGGAACATGACGAGTTGGAGGAGCGAACCACAACGCACCCTGAGAGGCCAAGAAAGCTGTTTGGTACTTCTCCCAATCAGGAAAGTTACAACCTCCCATATCACAGGGTCGATGCAAATATTTGTATGCTAAACGAGCTCGTTTGCCATTCCATAGGAATTTAGATGTTAGAGCATCAATTTCTCGAAAGAAGGAATCAGACAATTTAAGCGGGAGCATGGAGGAAACAAAATTAATAATCGGCGTGATCATCATTTTTAGAGTTTGTAGGCGACCCCACCATGAGATATGTTTTGGAGACCATGTATCCAAAAGACTACGGACTTTGAGGAGAGTCTGAGATTCATTATAAGCCACAGTGGCATGAAGAGTAGAACAGAAATAAATTCCCAGATACTTGAGATGTTTAGATTGCCACTTAAAACCAGCCAAACCTATATGAGCAGGAAAACAATAGGCATTTAAAGGGAACATCTCCGTCTTCTCCTTATTTAGGGTGTAACCCGAGACCGTTGAAAACAAGAAGATGGTGTCAGAGATAGCAGGAATGGCCAAGGCGATATCGTCCGAGAAAATTAGAACATCGTCCGCGTAAGCGGCAGTTTTAAGACAATGAGGGCCAAAAGAAAAACCTTTTATATCAGGGTGTAAGTCAATCAACCGAAGAAGAGGATCAATAGATAATAAAAATAAGAGAGGGGACAAGGGACATCCCTGTCTCGTGCCCTGACGAAGATTAAAAAACGAAGACGTAGCACCATTAACTCTAATATTAGCTTTAGGTTGGGAATATAGGGACATTACCATATTAATGAAAGAGTCTCCGAGGTTATGCGCGCATAAGACAGCTCGAAGGAATGGCCAAGAAACCTTGTCGAAGGCCTTTTCCGCATCAAGGGCCAAGGCCGCAGCAGGGAGATGCGATCGCTTGGCAGCACCGATAATATGACAGAAAGTGCGTATATTATCCCTTGCAAGACGACCTTTCACAAAACCAGTTTGGGAAGGATGCACCAGGTGGGGAATAAAGGATTCTAACCGTTTAGCTAGGATTTTAGCAAAAATCTTTGCTTCCATGTTTAGGAGGGAAATAGGACGGAAGTTTTTAGGATCCGAATGATCTTTCCCCTCTTTCGGAATCACAACAATGGTGGCTTCAGCAGCCGAACCAGAAACAGATCCATCCTGAACAAAAGAATTAAAGACCGATTGTAACTTAGGGACAATCGAAGGAAGAAATGTTTTATAAAATAATATTGGATAGCCATCAGGGCCAGGGGCTTTACCAGAACGTGTGGCCTTAATCGCAGTCACTATTTCTTCAGAAGAGATAGGGTCATTTAGAATAGAGCGATCTTCCTCAGAGACTGACTGAATCGGAATTGATTTTAAAAAATCTTGACATTGGTCAAAAGAGGATTGGTTAGAAGGAGTATATAATTTATTATAGAAGTCGCGAAAAACTTCAAGGATTTCTTCTGTTTGGAATTTTTTAGATCTGGTGTGGTCCGTAATAGAAGAGATTTGCGAGGACTTAAAAGAACAATCTTGAAATTTTAAGGTAGCAGCCAGAAGTTTCCCAGCCCTATTCTTTAATAGTAGCTTCTTGGACTTTTGTGCTTGGACACCAATATGAGCCCTTTTAGAAACAATTGTATTATATTTGTACTTTAGGAATTTTAATTGTTGTAAGCAAGACGGATCCTTAGTCTGCCAAAAGGAGGCTTCAAGAGTTTTGATTTCAGAAGATAAATCTGTAAGTTCTTTTTTAATCGATGAGTTACGCTTGGACATACATTTGATAACCTGACCCCGGAACGTGCATTTAAAAGAGTCCCATAAAACGATCGGGGAAGAGACAGAACCCTCATTTTCACGGAAAAAAAGTATCTATAGCTGTAGAAAATTCAGCAACCTGGGAAGAGTCATATAGCACTTCAGTATTTAATCTCCATGAACGAGAACGTGGTTTAGGGGCAAAGGATGATAGCGTGAAACTGACCGCAGCATGATCAGAGACCACAATAGGGTGTATAAGCGGAGCGGAAGAAGATGAGACAAGAGAAGAGTGAACTAGGAGATAGTCAATACGAGAGAAGGAAGAGTGAGGCGAAGAGAAGAAAGAAAAATCACTACCAGTGGGATTATGAAGACGCCAGATATCCTGAAGATGAGAGATGGAACACATGTTAAGCATTTGTTTGTGGGATTTTGGAGGACGAAACTGAAATGAAGAATTCCTATCTAAGAGAGGGTCCATCGGTAAATTAAAATCGCCACCAACAATGAGATTACCAGCATGTGGGGTGTTATTCAATGTGTTGGTAATGGATTTCCAAAAAGTGGGATCATCAGCGTTCGGAGCATAGATATTCATAACATATAAATCGTGCTGACCATCCGACAATTTAGATAACAGCCACCGACCCTCAGAATCATGATTAGAAGAAATTATTGATAAACCAGAGTTCCGTTTGCCAGAGGCATCAGAACAAGAAACATCCGAAACCCAATCCTTCTTCAAAAACAAGGCTTCTCTATTAGTGATCTTGGACTCTTGAAAAAGAACCAAATCTGCAGAGAGAGACTTACAATAATCCAAAATTTTCGACCTCTTCACCGGATGATTCAACCCCTTAACATTGAGGGATAACACATTTAAGCCTGGCATGTAGAAAGAGAGGGGTAAACAGAAGACGACACTGATAGGAGAAAGAGAAAATACGTCATAAAGACAAGGGACCAACCATGAAACAAAAGAAATACAGTGGGAGCGTGCCTGTGGGAGAACCAGGAGAAAAAAAGAGAAAAAAGAGATGACAAGAGAATAGAAAGGAGAGAGAAAAGAAGTAGGAGGGAAGGTCTAAAAAAAGACCCACATCATGCAAGGGAGAACGTGGAAAAAGCGAGCAAGGGACCCGTACAAGGAGCAATAATGGGTAAAAACAGTAGCCCAATTCTAAAATATAACAGCTGATAGCAGGAAAAACAGAACTGGTAACAAGGAACAAGTACTATCGGAAGACATCGTTACAATGTAAAGAATAAAATTGATAATGAAAGAGTGCTACATTGCAGTGTAGGGTAAAAAAAAAAACACCTAGCGAAAGAGCTAGCTAGAATATGTCACAATAATAGAATAAATATCAACAAAAACTCATATGAGAGAAAGCCTGAATAGTATATAAAATTGAAGTGAATAAAATATATATCGTAAACGCTAACCACATATGTAAAGAACAAACTCTAACAGCATATGTCAGTACTATGAAGTTGAATTATAGAAGTAAGAAAATAGAGATGTATGAGAAAGGAACTGTCAAAAAACAGCACCGTAAATGAATAAAAGAGAGAAAGAATAGAAGTAAAGGAACAAGAGAAAGAAATATCAAACCTAATACTGAAGAGAACTACACCAAATATAATATACCAATATCTTAGCAGTAGATATATGTATAATGAATAAGATTAGTAAAATAAGTAATAACACAGTAAATATATAAGGTACATCCTAAACAGTAGATAAATGCAAGGCATATAATATACTCATAGTAAAAGATAACATCATAAATGAGGAAAAGGCATAACTGTATAGGATAAGAATAAGAAAGTCAGATATATAAGGAAGAAAGTAGGAATGTAAGGGAGCAGATATGGAGAAAAAGAGGAGAAATGGTAGATAAAAAGAAAGAGAAAAAGACCCGTACTAAAAAAGGAATGAAATGTTAGAGAAGTGATTAGGAGGAACAGAAAAGGACGACAGCTAAGAACTAACAAAGCGAGAATGTGGATATGAGTATAATACAAGAGAAGAAAACAGTGGAGAGACAAAAAGTGTTCACACAGAAAAAGAAAAACATACGAAGAAGAGAGAAAATCGAGATTAACATGAAGAAAAAGAAGAACAGAATGAACACGAACAAAGCAAGAAGGAGAGACCGGCAAAGAAGCCAACTGGAGAGAGATCAGAAGCAGGCAGTCAGAAAAATACAACCAGAAACAAACAAGAAACAGTTCAAGTTCCCGAAGAACCAGGAGTCTGCGAAGTTGCTCTTTGGATTTCCATCTCTATCTCCAACTGGTTGTCCAGGAATGTAGCCAAATCCGCTGGCTCATCGAAGATTCTAGAGCGACCTTTATGAGTGATGCGAAATTTTGAAGGACCAGAAAAAGAAAAAGGAATTCCCATTTCAGACAGACGTTTCCGAAGATTCAGGAAGCCTTTCCTCCTTATAACCGTGTCTCTGGCAAAGTCTTGTGAAATGGAGATGCGATGACCGTCCCAGCTGACTTGTTTAACTTTTCGCATATGAGAGAGAATCAACTCAGTGTGCTGATGTCGTAAAGGCTTAAAAATAATTGCTCTTGGCTGGGTTGCTGCTTTAGGTCGAAACGTTGGAACACGGTGTGCTCTTTCAATCTCAAACTCTCTGTGGAATGAGATTTGTAAAGTGTCCGGAATCCAATGAGATAAAAACTCTATCATAGAAGAAGAAGCCTTCTCCGAATCCTCCGGAACACCAAAAATACGCAGATTAGATCTACGATTACGGTCCTCCTGCTCAGTGAGATCTCTGCGCAATGCCGCCATTGAGCGCTCCAAGTGGGTGAGAGATCTGGACTGTTTGTGCATACCATCCTCAGCAGAACTGATTCGTGATTCTGTGGCTGACACACGAAGAGAGAGGGCTTTAAAGTCATTTCTGATAGCAGACACCTCCACTTGTAACAAGTCTGTGTTAGTTTTTGTTGACTGCGCAATATCATGTACTTCATTAAGGCGCGCCAAAATGGTATCCAACGTGGAAGCAGTGTCTGCCTGAGGAGACTCGGGCGACGGAGAGATTGACTTAAGTCTTTTCAACTACGTGCCAACATCTTTTGAGTCTTTGGTGGTCGTAGACCGATTCATAGTTGCAGTTGTGAAGTAGAATACTGCAAGAGTACCACTTGAGAGAGATAGGAACACAGGAGTTGCGCAGAATGACACAGAAAAATATATATAGGCGCCCACGTCCAATGTGCGCCAGGATATTTCTAGCAGCGAAGGTATGTGCAGAGCAGGGGAGCACAGTATTGAAATTGTAGGAAAAAATGTCGACACCTCTATGACAGAAGCGCTCTGAGAAACAAACAGCACGTGAGCAGCTTAAAAACCAGCCAAGCAACAATGAAATAATATAAAAAAGACAAAAATGTTACCAGTAGTAAGCCTCATGGAGGAAACGCACTAGGAAGACAAGCGGCACTGCAAATTTGTATCCATGGCGGCGCCTCTGAAGTAAAATGACAGGAACGTCAAGAGCGGGAAAATGGCGGCCGCTCGTAAGGAATGCGAGCGCCTTTGAAGCGTGCGGCGGAATTCATGTAGCCGGTGAGCAAACAAACAGGAAAACAGCATCAATCAGCTCTCCGCATGTTCCGCTGAAGAGGGTTGCCTTTTCCGCGAAGAAGGGCAGCCAGAATTGAAGGAAATCGCTCAACGGGACGAACTCGCCACGGAGCTCAAGCGCAACACGCCATGTAGAAGCGGCGCGCAAGCCACGCCCCCATTCCACTACATTCTTAAGTGAACTTTTCACCTTGCTCGTGTCAGTGTGGGAGTTAGACCTAAACTGATTTTTAACCACGAACAACTGTGTGCTTTCTACATGGGCTTGATGTTGAGTGATATTTTCATGTTTCATATTTTCTGCAGTATGTTTGTTTTTTTACATTTCTTACAATACTTTAAAACACAAACAACAAACACTAGAGCACACCAGGGGCTGCATCGGATAAAGTTAGCATTCCAGATGCTAATTTAAGGCAGGGGGAAGATTGAAAAACATTTGTTATTGGCACCTACCTAATGTTCTTGGTGGTAAGTAAAAGACTTTTTCCAAACACCTTTCTCGCACCTTATTATGAAAACAGGATACTGGTGTTGGTAATGTGCGACAAGAACCTTTATGAACATTTTTTGTGTGGCATTTTGCTATGAAATGTTGCGTTCTGTTGGTTTTTTTTGTTGATGTGTTTTCACGCTGCATTATTTCAACATGTTTTTTTGTGGTGTACTGTGATTGTTATGCACCCTGTTTTGGCTGTTTTCTTGTGATGTGACCTGTCATGTTTTAAATGTGTTGCTATTTTGCTTTGTGTATCTTGTTTAATTATGTCCAGTTGTTTACTTTAGATATTTAAAAAAATACTGCTATAATTGCTGCCAAGAGCAGCACATGACTTAAAGGTTCCTGTGACTAGCAACCATTTATCACTGTCTATCTAATGTGGTAAATTAGCAATGCTCCTGCTCTTTAACTACTAAATGCACCTATTGGCTCAAAAACTGTAGCCAAGATTGTGCCTTAACTTAGAGCTCCTAGTGGCCACTCGTGATAGGGCCCAATGTCTCTGCAAGAGATTTTAACTGACTATTGCCTCAAATACTTGAAAAGCTTGAGCAGTGCTATTTTACAACATAAGGCAGTGATAAATTGTAATTTGTTGCAGGAACTTTAAAGGCATGTGCTGAATCTGACTGGAAATGTAGTGGTATTTGATACCACATCTAAAGTAAACTAAAGAATATACAAATGTATATACATAGACTAAAATTACCAACACGATTAAAACATACCAGGGCACACCACAGCAGTCAAAACTAAACGCAACACAACACCAACAATGCCGCACAAAAACACAGTATCAATAACAGCAACATAGCACCCCAACACTCAAATGCCACCCAAGCGTTCAGATGTTCTTGTCACACATTACTACTTTGACATACTCCAGCTGGGAGCCATGAGTCAATCAGGGGTTATTAGTCCTCAATTGTGGGGGTTGATGTAATTAGATTTCCCATTCTAAAATGGCTGTGCAAACTGGGCCAAGTACAATCCCTTCTGCACTTGACTCTCAGTGGAAGCAACGGCAAGCAGTCATAGACTTCTCAGGGAAGTAGTGTCTTGGTAATCAAACTCAGACTTCAACTATCAAACAATAACCCAATAAGAGAATGCCCAGCCCTATACTTATTTCTAAGAATGTACTTTACTACACAAAATAACTTAATACTACACATTACTAAAGTCAGAAAACAACTTGGTGTCACTGGGCGCTATCTGAATAGGTGCTGCACCTCTCCTTCCTCACTATTTACCCTTTTGTCCCATCTCTCTCCCCTGGATCTGGGTGGCTCCCCTTCTATATAGGACAAACAGTATTAGCATGAATACAGCTCAGGTGCAGATATAATCCACCCTAAATATAGGGTACGCACAGTCTCAACAAGTCTCTTACCACTCGCTGATGGAATTAGTACTCTCAGGTCTTATACAGCTACTTAGGCCATCTAGCACGCTTGCACACTCCAGCTGAGTGGTGGCTCACCAATCAGCAGTCTCGCCTACCCCACTGCAGGCATAGGGGCTGTGTATAGCGATGGGCCCAGTTCATATCCTTTCCGTGAGCAGGACATGGCAGTCCTGAAGTGACAGCACCAGGACACCCCTGTGTAACCATGCGCTCTATTTATATAATTAACATAACATAACACATTCTTGACTGGACTGTTGGTGATTGCCCTAGTCCTCGGGTCTTGATGACAGCCCTTACCGGGGCTGGTAGGTCTTCAACAGTGCCCAGATCAGGCCAGGTAGCATTTTGGTAGATGCAGTTCACTCAGGCTGATCAGTGTTTCTGCAGCTAAAACTATGCAAGGGCAGGGTATAACTTCAGTAGTTGCAGCCTGCACATGAGCTGGTCACAGCTTGGAAGTTTATGCCATGAGCAGACTGATCACCTTTCAGGCAAATGCAACTCTGCATTTGTGGCAATGCGCAGGCCTATCATAACACGCATTTGTAAGAAAGTGCCATCTTTCTTGCATTGGTATGCCCCCACATTTTTCTGACTGCTGATGTGCTTTTACTGAGTGTGCCCTGGGCTCCTGCCAACCAGGTACCCAGGGCCTAAAACTATGTTGAAACTAAAACCCAATTGGCATCTCTGGCCACCTGTCAGCCCCTAGTAAATGGTACCTTTAGGTAAACAGGGCATGGTGACCAGGGAAGACCCCTAAGGATTGCAGCACTTATTGTGCCACCCTTAGGGGCCCTGTACCCTGGCACCCACACACTGCATTTGCAGGCTGAGTGCCTAAGTACAGAACTAAACAAAGAATCAACATGGCACACATCCCTGTGCGCCATGCCCACATACCTCAGTCACCTCTCTAGCTGGGTGCCCTATGCCAGCGGTGTGGGCACAGGAGCATGAGCCCTGTGCCCCTACAGTACCCAGGGCCATTCCTGGGCACTGTAAGTGCAGTGATGCCATTAAGAGTATATGGTGCTGGGAGGTCGACATTACGAACTCCACAGCACCATAATGGCTACACTGAAGACTGACAAGTTTGGTATCAAACTTCTCAGCACATTAAATCCACACTGATGCCAGTGTGGGATTTAATGAAAAATGCACCACAGAGGACATCTTAGAGATAACCCCAGAAACCTAACCACAAACCACGTCTGGATTGAGAGGCTGCCTAGGCTGCCACACAGCAGACATGTTGATGGACCACTGGGTGGAGAGCCCCCGCGCTCCTGGGCCTGCAACAATGCACATCCTGGGTGAGGTTCTAGGTCTCCTCCCCCATGATTTGCAGGGGGAAGCTTCAAAGGACTGCCCGCCTCTGTGAGCTTTTCCAGACCATTTGCTGTACCCAGAAACTGGCCCCACCAGTCCTGACCCCCACTCTGGTGGGAAGACTGGCGGGAAAAACTACGTCTGGAGGGGGTGTGCCAGCCTGTGCCAACCCCACCCCTCAGGTGGGGGAGACGAGGTGAAGCACGACCCCGGGCTCCGGCCATCTTGATGATGGGGAGCCCTGCCCAATCACAGCTAGGCTCCTGCCCCCCTGCCACAGGAGAGGAGTAGGCTAGGGGGTGTACCCACCCCAGGACAGGGACCTATTGGTCCCTGCCCTTGCCCTACCTGTAACGCCCCTAAATTCAGTATTTAGGGGCTCCCTGAACCTTCCTTATGCAAATCCCGATAAGAAAAGAAGAAAGAAGATCAAGAAGAAGAAGACCCCTGTGCAGCTGCTAACAACAGGACGACCCCAACTGACTTGGCCCCAGCCCTACCGGCCTGTCGATCCTGGAACCTGCTCCTGCCTAATCCCGGCGACTCCAGCGGACAGCAGCCTTGGGACACCCAGAGGACCTGCCTGCCTTGATCCTCTTGAAGATTGGGACTCCCATCAGCAGAGTCTCTGCTGCAACAACCCCCCCTGGTGCCAGCCAGGAAGGTCCGGACCAGCCCACTCTGCACCCGCCGAGCCCGCCCCGTGCTGAGTGATCCAAAACTACGAGGACGTCCCCCCGGCGACTGGGACCCGAAGTCCAGTGCCCAAAGACCCTCCTCGACGAACCAGAAGACACCTGCAGACTCAGAACCAGGGGCCCTCCCAACCGCGACCAGCTGAGGGTAAGCTTTTCCGACCCCCAAAGACACCCCTACACCCGGCGCCCTGCAACTCCCTGCGCCTTCCTTTGGGGTACCTACCTGTGCTTCAAGATCCAAACTTACCTTTAGAAGTGGTGGTCGCCCCTGATGAGTCTCCGTCCCCGACCCTGTAGCCTTTGTTCATCTTTTACCTTTCCCTATGAATAACATTGAGCGCCCTATGGCTCAAAAGCACCCTGCACCCAGCCGCCCGAGTGCCACTGGCAGTGCCACCTTTGTCCTATCCTACTTCCCCCTTTGCCCTGAGCAAGTGACCAGGAGCCCAGCTCCCACAGCCGCGTGGCCTGTTAGCCAGCAGCCACCAACCGGAGGCCCCCTGCCCCTCATTGGATAACATTGGGCCTAACTACCTCTGCACCCGGCCGCCCTGTGCCGCTGAGGGTGAACCAACTGTACCTACCTGACACTGGGGGACCCCTGAGTCTATGCCCAGAACCTTAACTTCACCAGTCGAATACTCACCTGGAAACCGGTAACTCACTTACCTGCCATTGGATAACATTGACTGGCTTGACTCGAAAAATCTTTCAAGTGTGAAGTTTTGGAAACTTAAAATATTCATATAAAATCACCCGAATTCTGAATCCCGAAGTACTCACCTGTGATCAGGAGAGAAGCCAGTACTGTACCTTGTGGCCCAGTACTGAACCACAAAAGTAATCCTTACCGGGTTTACTAGTAACTTGTATTTTCTCCATAGGAATCCATTGTTTGCTTTTCTATGAAATTTCTTCTGTCTACTTTTGAAAACTTGAAATATTCTTTAAAAATCATACGAAATACTGAAATGTAATTACTTGCCTGTGTTAAGTTGAGACCCCAGTGCTGGACCTAGGAGCCCAGTACTGGATTACAAAAGTAACAAGATCGTACTTTACCTGCAACCTGAATTTTCTCCCATTGGATAACATTGCCAGATTTTCATTGAAAAGTTTCTAAGTGTGAACTTTTAATACAGCTTTATATTCCTGAAAAAACACTACAATAACTAAAACGTTTATACCAAACTGTTTTCAGCCTAGACCCCAGGACTGAATCTAGGATCAGTCCTGAACCTACCAAAGTAATCTACAAAGTAATCAACTGTACTTATATGATGAGAACCCATTGACCTCAATGCTAAAGTGTGTTTAGAATTGTGTTGCCTTCTGCAACCCCTGTACCTATTGTGTTCACAAAGTTTATTGCATTTCTGCAAAGTACTCATCTGAGACCTCTCATATTGAGAGTAGTATATTGCGATACCTGTTGGTTCTAGAAATAAAACATCTATATATTGGATATAAAAACAATTGGCCTGGAGTTCAGTCTTTGAGTGTGTGAAACCTTTTGCTGACTGAGTGTGTACAACAAATGCTTTACACTGTCCTCTGGTTCTGCCTTACTGCACAACCAAGCTACCACTTTAGAGAGTAAGGTCACACCTGGCTTTAATCTCTGTTATACTTCTGGGGTTTGTGGACTCTATACACACTGTACCTCATTCTGGTCCAGCATATATAGAGCCACTTTGTCACAGCATTGACTGCCCCAACTGGACCTTGGCAAATATGGTTGCAGGTTCCTGCAAAAAACCTGCAGTCACACTGATGCTCCACTCCAACAGATTGCTGCTCAACATTCCTTTCTTCTGGGCATGCTTGAGACAATAGGGATGTATTGCACTCATACCTCCTTGAACAACACTCCTAGCGCTAGTTAAAAATTATGCAAACAGCCTAACACCTCTGGGCAGTCTGAAGAGATGAAAAGAGTAGGTGGTGTGTCCACAGCAGGGTAGTGTAAAGAGAATTATACAACCACGAGGCACACTGGTGTGGACACAAAAACAGGACAAGCACATTTGCACCACTTGCCTCTTTCTATATTACACAATCGTGCAAACCAATTTTGCTCAAACCCTATAACTGGAAGCTTTGTGTGGCAGGGTAAATTCACAAGAAACAGACAGTGAAACCATTGACAGATCACAATAACCCATACCTTGCTTGCAAATAATATAGATATGTTACGGAAAATCGAACAAATACATTTGGGGGCATATGTATTAGATACTGTTTATGTGATTCTCAAATAGCGATTTTTAGAGAATCTCAACCCCACTGGTAGTCCCCTTCCTTTTTGTTTTGCTGTCCCTCCCATCTTAAATTTTCATAACTCATTTGGCAAATCAGACATAAGACTTGGCCTCAACTCATGGTTGAACACAAGAAAGATCAATGTAAACCTGTCCTCTGTTTTCTACTCCGTTATTTATGCCTTTCCCGCACCTGAATTTGCCTCCATTCACTCATTTATGATTCTTATCTCATGCATACCTGTAATGTCTAACGTATTTTTGTGCACTATCCACACTACTCCTCTACTCTACCCCCATCTCTATTGTGTATATATGTATGCCTACATTATCCAATGTACCTAATACGCTATTTATGCGCCCCTCACCCCACATCGTTGGCGTTTATCCTCTCCAAGTGACTTACTGCATTTTCATTCTTTATTTAAACTTCCTGAATTTTCATCTTGGTGTGTTCTTTTCCTTTCATGTACTTTGTTTTCTGCCTTGACTAAATGCAGCTCTACTCCCCCGTTCCTTAGTCCCCCTCTCTATTTTTCTGCTTTTGATTATCTATGGTTTATTTTACACGCTTCTTCTCTATCGTCATCATGCTTTCCATACTCTACTCTATATATGCTCTATCTGCCATATATGCCATTTTTTATTGTTGATTCTATGCATTGTAAGGTGCTCCATCTGCATTATGTCTTCTATATTCTACTGTTTGCTTTTCATGTTATGATCGCGCTAGGTGTTTTGATATGCTCCATCTTCCTCACATATGCATATGCTTTATCGCCATTTATGGGACAAAGTTGGAATCCCTGGCTTTGTGTGATCACTATCACCAATAACCGAGAGTTTTACTTAGTGGGCCAGGTCTAGTTTCAGGCAAACAATAATATATGTTTTTCGCATATTGGACTAATTATTTCACTTTAGGCAAGATCTAAAAATAAACAGTTGAACCCATAAACTTTTCTACACAGACGAAAATATCAATCAAACAATTTTTTAAGTGATAAAAAAGATCTTAAATGTTATTATTACACTCCCAAATTGGGTTACAATCTAAAAGGTTATACCACACATATAAAAACCATAATGAAATTCATAAGTCAAAGTTAAAACAGTAGTCGACGCAGCGTTTCGGTGCTTTTTTTCTTTGTGACACCTTCTTCAGGACTTTTAAAAAACAATTGATTCCAATAGCTCTACAAATAAAATAAAGATATTTCAGTTTCATTTCTGTGCACAAAATTCAACCTACTTGCCTAGTCTCAAATGCCAGTTCATTATGTAGATATAATCTACTTGGCCACATTCATCAAAATTAGAACTATTACTTTATCTTCAAGAACACCAAATTACAAATATCTTGTGAATGCCCTGTGTAAAGTTGTACTTATATAAAGACTCAATAACAAAGTATTCCATTACGCTTCATGGTACATATATAAGGACCAACTGTATGGCCTATTCACTCTACCTGTTTTGTGTGAGCGATTGGTTGCAAAAGAATTGCTTTCCACGAAGTTTCAGCACATATTGTTAGTAGCCCAGGCACCTCAGGTTTCCTTGAGCTCTGTAATTAGTCAATATAGAACCATGGTTCAGTAATGGTATTCTAAATATCATTTCTAGTGCTACTAATGACCGGATCTACATTAGTATCCTGTTACCTTTCTTTTGGAACAATGTGCTCTTCTGGTTACACGGAGGAGCCACCGTAAAATGATGATAAAAAGGAGCTTTTATGATTTATGAGCCTGGAATATGCAAAGAATATTTATTAAGTGAAATAACCAGTCTGAGTAATTGTTATTCTACTCAGTGCATGATGCAGTATACTAACCTTTTTTGTAGATAAAGGTTACTTCATTGGCAGAGCTTAACTTCTGCTCGTTTGGTCTATAAAGGTTTCTTCACGTTTTGTTATGGAAGCCACTCTGTACCGGAGATAAAAGGACCATATCTGGTTTTAATTTTCTAACGTTTTAAGCATGAGGATATAAACATACTCATTTGTTTCGTTAACATTGCACGGGTGCGCAGATTATTATTCAATAAATAAAACCACTATCCCGAATTGCCATTGTTAATGCGTGTACCCCTTCTTTCTATTAAGTCCGATTATATAGACTCGCTTGTTCCCTTTCACGCAGGCTGTTAGAGTTTAAAGGCTAAGGGTTTAAGTGCTCGATCCCTGCCTCGTGCTCAATCCCTAAGGTTGGGGTCTTTTAGTTGTAATTTCCTGTCGCTGGGTTTGTTCTTACCTTTAGGTCGGATTTCGGCCTCCCTGCTCCTCCGTGTTCGCGTCTTCTTTGGGATTCGAAGAGTCCCGTTTGGACGCTCTACCGGTACTTTTAAAGGTCTATGGTCACTTTTAACCCGGAAGTGCTTTACTTATTAATGATATCGAGTCTTGTAAAATCATGAAAATAAAAAATGTAAGTTTTATTAATTGTTAACGTTGTTTAGTGTTGAGACAACATCATTTTTTATATATAACGATGCTTGACACTAAAACGAGCACGAAGAGAACCGGAAGTTAATATCTCTCGGTATTCTCATAAGTATACATTCATTTTTCGCGCCCCCCAATTATTTAGATTTATTATACATGGACCGTAACGTTTGATCTTCGCTTTCTAATTTAACCAAGCTCTATATTTATCATCTATGGTATTAATGAATACATTTTACGTATCGGCCATCTTGGAATGGGCTAATGTTACCGAGTCGATCTCGAAGTGTCGGTTTGAATTTAGTTTTTAAATAACATTCCATGTATTCTCTGAATTATACTCATGTTTCTATTGGTGCCTCTCTACTCACTTACAAAACATACACATGCTCAAATAGATAAACACATTTTTAACAAAGTCATTCTCCGTATATTGACATTTAAAGATCTTAATACTTTTACAATGTCTGTTACTGGTACACGTCATCAATTTCCGAGTATCAGGAAAGAAATACATTTACATATAGTCACAATACAGTGTTTCATCATTATTCAGTGTATACACATTATATTGTCACGTGCTTCATTTCAGCTTCATATTTGCACTGTGTATCATATTAATTTTCCTAACCACAGATCTTTATTAGTTTATACACATGTGAAGATAGAGCCTCTATCTAGGTGTTTTTATGTTCTAACTCCCTGTTATGTTGCGACATCGTATTCTTCAATATTTGACCCATGACATACAGATTTCTCCAATCCTGGGTTCTGTGCCATGAGGAGAAAACCCCTCGCAGTCTACATTTGAAGACTGACCCTGTATTTGTCATGGTGAAGAGTGGAAATCAAACAGAATCTGACACCAATACAGAAGTTCTAAATACTCAGAGGATTAATCTTTAATTTATAGAATTAATCTCTCCCATTCCTCCCTATTGTTTAAACCGGTGCGGAAAGAGTTGAATAGGGACATGTAAAACTGTTCTCTTTTCTTTCTTTTGTTATCTACATTCCCGCCTCGGGTGTTGTGTGTGATGGCCTCTAATCTTTTTTAGGCCAACGTGGTCGAGGGAACCACCAAAATCAGCACAACCAATCGAGAGGCAGGGGGAGAGGGAAGTCCTTCCCTCAACCTCAGCAACAGAAGAGGTACTACACCAGAAGCCAACCGAAATGGGACTAAACCACAAGGCCGCTATTATTAATCTCTCTGACACTGTCCTGACAGAAACAGAGAAAGAAGTCTTAGAGAAGGGCTTAGGTTTCGCAATCAGTAGTAAAATCAATAAATATAACCTAGAGAGAGACCTACAGGGGTTTTTTAGGAAAATCAGATTACAAGATTTTTTTAGAGATAAACCTCCAAAGGAGAATGTACTGAACAAGTCTGGGCTTAAAGCAAAATCCACTTGGACTCCCAATATCGGGATGGTCAATAAACAGGTAGACCTTTTGAAAAAGTAGTTGAAAGCAATATTGCAGAACTTTTAACCCACCCCTTAAGGGGCGTAAATAATTTAAGTCCACTTGAAAGAACGGCCTTAAAAAACCTTGAAAATAATGATCCCCTAACAGTCAAACCAGGAGACAAAGGAGGGAGTATTGTCCTTATGAATTCTGACGATTATGACAATAAAATGAGGGCTCTACTTAACAATAAAGAACACTATTGTTCCTCAAGTAGATCTGAATGGAACACCCTGGTGAAGAAGGTTAATACTCTCCTTGATTACGCCAGAGAAGATGAGATCATCTGCACAGATGAATATAAATTTTTAAAGAACGAAGCACCAATAATTCCTGCCCTATATGGGCTTCCAAAAGTTCACAAGAGTATGATCAATCCACCCATGAGGCCCATAGTGTCATCAATCAATTCTGTGACTGAACCTTTGAGCAAATATATTGATAGATTTTTGCAACCTATCGTAACTAGGCAGAAAGCTTACATAAAAGATACAACCTGTATGATTCAGAAAATTGAAGGCTTAGCATACGATAGGACCACACAATGGCTGGTGACTCTAGACATAGAGGCCCTCTATACAAATATCCCGCAAGACGACACCATCGAGATGTTAGAGGGCCTCCTAAAAACAGATTCGGCAGATTTAAATCATCATGCTACATTTATTGTTGACTGTGCTAAAATTATTTTAAAAAATAATATTTTTTTATTCAAAAATGATTTTTATAAACAAACCAAAGGCACCAGCATGGGGGCCACCTGTGCCCCGAGTCTAGCTTGCCTTTATGTAGCGGCATTCGAAGACAAGCATATTTTTAATGAATTGGCTCCGTTTAGCGAAAATATTACACACTGGTCGAGATTTATCGATGATATTTTTTTTATCTGGTCTGGCACGATAGAGTTGCTCAACGATTTCATTACATGGTTAAACCTAGGAGACAAAAACCTGAGGTTTACATCTAATTATAACAAAGAGGTAATAGAATTCCTGGACATCAATATAAGATCAAATGGTGGTACCTTAGAAGTTGATCTCTATACAAAACCTACCGATCGAAACACACTATTACACTATAGAAGTAACCACCCCAGCAGCCAAAAGGATAATATACCCTTTGGGCAGTATTTGCGCATCAGAAGAAACTGCACAAGTATGCGAGATTTTAATAAACATGCGGATGTCCTATCAGACAAACTTAGACAGAGAGGCTATCCAAAGAGCCTTATCAAACGAGCATACAAGCGCGCAAAATATTTTAATAGAGATTCACTGTTTGAGAAATGTGATGACAAAAACACCAAAGACAAGACTCGAGATAAACTCATTTTCGTAACCAATTATAGCACAGCCAGCAATAAAATTAAAAACATTATAAATAGGAACTGGATGTTACTGAATGATAGACCAGGTGAAAATCCCTAAACCTATGTTTAGCTTCAGGAGAAATAAAACAATCAGAAACAGCTTGGTCCACACGTTCAAAGAACAGACCCGGAACAATCAAAATACCATTAATAATACTCCGTTCCCCGTTGGGAACTTTGCCTGCAATATGTGTTCAAACTGTGAATCGTTAATTAAAGACAAAATTGTCCGGTACAATGGAGTAGAACACAAAATTAAAAACTTTGTGAACTGTAGAACTAAAAATCTCATTTATATGATCCTATGCCCATGTAATAAAGCATATGTAGGTGAAACTGCGAGAGAAGTGAGAACCAGAATTACTGAACATAAATCTGCCATCAGAACCCAAAAGAAATCGGCCCCCCTGGTAGAACATTGGCTAACACACAAACATAAAATAGAAGATCTAAAATGGTGTGTATTAGAGGCCATCACACACAACACCCGAGGCGGGAATGTAGATAACAAAAGAAAGAAAAGAGAACAGTTTTAGATGTCCCTATTCAACTCTTTCCGCACCGGTTTAAACAATAGGGAGGAATGGGAGAGATTAATTCTATAAATTAAAGATTAATCCTCTGAGTATTTAGAACTTCTGTATTGGTGTCAGATTCTGTTTGATTTCCACTCTTCACCATGACAAATACAGGGTCAGTCTTCAAATGTAGACTGCGAGGGGTTTTCTCCTCATGGCACAGAACCCAGGATTGGAGAAATCTGTATGTCATGGGTCAAATATTGAAGAATACGATGTCGCAACATAACAGGGAGTTAGAACATAAAAACACCTAGATAGAGGCTCTATCTTCACATGTGTATAAACTAATAAAGATCTGTGGTTAGGAAAATTAATATGATACACAGTGCAAATATGAAGCTGAAATGAAGCACGTGACAATATAATGTGTATACACTGAATAATGATGAAACACTGTATTGTGACTATATGTAAATGTATTTCTTTCCTGATACTCGGAAATTGATGACGTGTACCAGTAACAGACATTGTAAAAGTATTAAGATCTTTAAATGTCAATATACGGAGAATGACTTTGTTAAAAATGTGTTTATCTATTTGAGCATGTGTATGTTTTGTAAGTGAGTAGAGAGGCACCAATAGAAACATGAGTATAATTCAGAGAATACATGGAATGTTATTTAAAAACTAAATTCAAACCGACACTTCGAGATCGACTCGGTAACATTAGCCCATTCCAAGATGGCCGATACGTAAAATGTATTCATTAATACCATAGATGATAAATATAGAGCTTGGTTAAATTAGAAAGCGAAGATCAAACGTTACGGTCCATGTATAATAAATCTAAATAATTGGGGGGCGCGAAAAATGAATGTATACTTATGAGAATACCGAGAGATATTAACTTCCGGTTCTCTTCGTGCTCGTTTTAGTGTCAAGCATCGTTATATATAAAAAATGATGTTGTCTCAACACTAAACAACGTTAACAATTAATAAAACTTACATTTTTTATTTTCATGATTTTACAAGACTCGATATCATTAATAAGTAAAGCACTTCCGGGTTAAAAGTGACCATAGACCTTTAAAAGTACCGGTAGAGCGTCCAAACGGGACTCTTCGAATCCCAAAGAAGACGCGAACACGGAGGAGCAGGGAGGCCGAAATCCGACCTAAAGGTAAGAACAAACCCAGCGACAGGAAATTACAACTAAAAGACCCCAACCTTAGGGATTGAGCACGAGGCAGGGATCGAGCACTTAAACCCTTAGCCTTTAAACTCTAACAGCCTGCGTGAAAGGGAACAAGCGAGTCTATATAATCGGACTTAATAGAAAGAAGGGGTACACGCATTAACAATGGCAATTCGGGATAGTGGTTTTATTTATTGAATAATAATCTGCGCACCCGTGCAATGTTAACGAAACAAATGAGTATGTTTATATCCTCATGCTTAAAACGTTAGAAAATTAAAACCAGATATGGTCCTCTTATCTCCGGTACAGAGTGGCTTCCATAACAAAACGTGAAGAAACCTTTATAGACCAAACGAGCAGAAGTTAAGCTCTGCCAATGAAGTAACCTTTATCTACAAAAAAGGTTAGTATACTGCATCATGCACTGAGTAGAATAACAATTACTCAGACTGGTTATTTTACTTAATAAATATTCTTTGCATATTCCAGGCTCATAAATCATAAAAGCTCCTTTTTATCATCATTTTACGGTGGCTCCTCCGTGTAACCAGAAGAGCACATTGTTCCAAAAGAAAGGTAACAGGATACTAATGTAGATCCGGTCATTAGTAGCACTAGAAATGATATTTAGAATACCATTACTGAACCATGGTTCTATATTGACTAATTACAGAGCTCAAGGAAACCTGAGGTGCCTGGGCTACTAACAATATGTGCTGAAACTTCGTGGAAAGCAATTATTTTGCAACCAATCGCTCACACAAAACAGGTAGAGTGAATAGGCCATACAGTTGGTCCTTATATATGTACCATGAAGCGTAATGGAATACTTTGTTATTGAGTCTTTATATAAGTACAACTTTACACAGGGCATTCACAAGATATTTGTAATTTGGTGTTCTTGGAGATAAAGTAATAGTTCTAATTTTGATGAATGTGGCCAAGTAGATTATATCTACATAATGAACTGGCATTTGAGACTAGGCAAGTAGGTTGAATTTTGTGCACAGAAATGAAACTGAAATATCTTTATTTTATTTGTAGAGCTATTGGAATCAATTGTTTTTTAAAAGTCCTGAAGAAGGTGTCACAAAGAAAAAAAGCACCGAAACGCTGCGTCGACTACTGTTTTAACTTTGACTTATGAATTTCATTATGGTTTTTATATGTGTGGTATAACCTTTTAGATTGTAACCCAATTTGGGAGTGTAATAATAAAATTTAAGATCTTTTTTATCACTTAAAAAATTGTTTGATTGATATTTTCGTCTGTGTAGAAAAGTTTATGGGTTCAACTGTTTATTTTTAGATCTTGCCTAAAGTGAAATAATTAGTCCAATATGCGAAAAACATATATTATTGTTTGCCTGAAACTAGACCTGGCCCACTAAGTAAAACTCTCGGTTATTGGTGATAGTGATCACACAAAGCCAGGGATTCCAACTTTGTCCTATTGCTATTCCCCCCTCCCTGCCACAGATTACAGGGGTACCTCCAATTTGTTTTGGACACATTTACTGTACAGCTTGTTAGCTGGGAGGCTTCGTTCTGATTATAGACCTATCCGTCTTGGGTACTAGCCCACTGAGTGCATCCAATTAATTTTCAAATATGGATGCCTTAAAAACCAAAGGGTTCTCAGAAGAAGAGTTTAATAAGATTGTGAATGGCACATCTAAAAATTACACTGCAACCTCAAGTACCAATAATGATGAGGAACAATGGAGGGAATTATGGAACAACAAGAAGAAACTGATACGTACAGAGTTACACGCTGACTTTCTGATTGATTACCTAAGAAAGGGTATAATTCCCAGTGGGCTCCAAGTGAGGAATGAACCCGGTGTATTTATTCGACACCCAGGGTTTATAGAAAATTGGACCCTGATTGCCAATAGATGCAGCAGGGATTGGATGTTGCTAATAATCGAAACAGCTAACTCCATCTTAATCATTGAGAGACAAGAAATAGCAGATTTAGAAGCCAAATTAGACACCACAGTATTAGAAGACGCCAAGAAAAAATTAGAAGAAATTCAAAGGGATGTCTCAGGTTATAAGGATTACCTATTTAGCAAGAAAATGACCAAACTCAACAAAGATGTTACTAATTATAACACTGAAACTGTTTATCCTTACACCCAGAAAGATTTCTTTGACCGACCAAGAGAAAACTACCCATATAGAAAGCAGGGGCAACAAGCTTGGCGCACATACCCAAAAAAACGCGTAACTTGGTCAGATTCTTCGTACACGAGTACAGATTCTGAACAAGACAAAACAACAGATAGAACAAAAGGAGGTGAATCCACATCAACACCGAGTAGAGAATCACTATCTTTTTTAGGCCAACGTGGTCGAGGGAACCACCAAAATCAGCACAACCAATCGAGAGGCAGGGGGAGAGGGAAGTCCTTCCCTCAACCTCAACAACAGAAGAGGTACTACACCAGAAGCCAACCGAAATGGGACTAAACCACAAGGCCGCTATTATTAATCTCTCTGACACTGTCCTGACAGAAACAGAGAAAGAAGTCTTAGAGAAGGGCTTAGGTTTCGCAATCAGTAGTAAAATCAATAAATATAACCTAGAGAGAGACCTACAGGGGTTTTTTAGGAAAATCAGATTACAAGATTTTTTTAGAGATAAACCTCCAAAGGAGAATGTACTGAACAAGTCTGGGCTTAAAGCAAAATCCACTTGGACTCCCAATATCGGGATGGTCAATAAACAGGTAGACCTTTTTGAAAAAGTAGTTGAAAGCAATATTGCAGAACTTTTAACCCACCCCTTAAGGGGCGTAAATAATTTAAGTCCACTTGAAAGAACGGCCTTAAAAAACCTTGAAAATAATGATCTCCTAACAGTCAAACCAGGAGACAAAGGAGGGAGTATTGTCCTTATGAATTCTGACGATTATGACAATAAAATGAGGGCTCTACTTAACAATAAAGAACACTATTGTTCCTCAAGTAGATCTGAATGGAACACCCTGGTGAAGAAGGTTAATACTCTCCTTGATTACGCCAGAGAAGATGAGATCATCTGCACAGATGAATATAAATTTTTAAAGAACGAAGCACCAATAATTCCTGCCCTATATGGGCTTCCAAAAGTTCACAAGAGTATGATCAATCCACCCATGAGGCCCATAGTGTCATCAATCAATTCTGTGACTGAACCTTTGAGCAAATATATTGATAGATTTTTGCAACCTATCGTAACTAGGCAGAAAGCTTACATAAAAGATACAACCTGTATGATTCAGAAAATTGAAGGCTTAGCATACGATAGGACCACACAATGGCTGGTGACTCTAGACATAGAGGCCCTCTATACAAATATCCCGCAAGACGACACCATCGAGATGTTAGAGGGCCTCCTAAAAACAGATTCGGCAGATTTAAATCATCATGCTACATTTATTGTTGACTGTGCTAAAATTATTTAAAAAAATAATATTTTTTTATTCAAAAATGATTTTTATAAACAAACCAAAGGCACCAGCATGGGGGCCACCTGTGCCCCGAGTCTAGCTTGCCTTTATGTAGCGGCATTCGAAGACAAGCATATTTTTAATGAATTGGCTCCGTTTAGCGAAAATATTACACACTGGTCGAGATTTATCGATGATATTTTTTTTATCTGGTCTGGCACGATAGAGTTGCTCAACGATTTCATTACATGGTTAAACCTAGGAGACAAAAACCTGAGGTTTACATCTAATTATAACAAAGAGGTAATAGAATTCCTGGACATCAATATAAGATCAAATGGTGGTACCTTAGAAGTTGATCTCTATACAAAACCTACCGATCGAAACACACTATTACACTATAGAAGTAACCACCCCAGCAGCCAAAAGGATAATATACCCTTTGGGCAGTATTTGCGCATCAGAAGAAACTGCACAAGTATGCGAGATTTTAATAAACATGCGGATGTCCTATCAGACAAACTTAGACAGAGAGGCTATCCAAAGAGCCTTATCAAACGAGCATACAAGCGCGCAAAATATTTTAATAGAGATTCACTGTTTGAGAAATGTGATGACAAAAACACCAAAGACAAGACTCGAGATAAACTCATTTTCGTAACCAATTATAGCACAGCCAGCAATAAAATTAAAAACATTATAAATAGGAACTGGATGTTACTGAATGATAGACCAGGTGAAAAGATCCCTAAACCTATGTTTAGCTTCAGGAGAAATAAAACAATCAGAAACAGCTTGGTCCACACGTTCAAAGAACAGACCCGGAACAATCAAAATACCATTAATAATACTCCGTTCCCCGTTGGGAACTTTGCCTGCAATATGTGTTCAAACTGTGAATCGTTAATTAAAGACAAAATTGTCCGGTACAATGGAGTAGAACACAAAATTAAAAACTTTGTGAACTGTAGAACTAAAAATCTCATTTATATGATCCTATGCCCATGTAATAAAGCATATGTAGGTGAAACTGCGAGAGAAGTGAGAACCAGAATTACTGAACATAAATCTGCCATCAGAACCCAAAAGAAATCGGCCCCCCTGGTAGAACATTGGCTAACACACAAACATAAAATAGAAGATCTAAAATGGTGTGTATTAGAGGCCATCACACACAACACCCGAGGCGGGAATGTAGATAACAAAAGAAAGAAAAGAGAACAGTTTTACATGTCCCTATTCAACTCTTTCCGCACCGGTTTAAACAATAGGGAGGAATGGGAGAGATTAATTCTATAAATTAAAGATTAATCCTCTGAGTATTTAGAACTTCTGTATTGGTGTCAGATTCTGTTTGATTTCCACTCTTCACCATGACAAATACAGGGTCAGTCTTCAAATGTAGACTGCGAGGGGTTTTCTCCTCATGGCACAGAACCCAGGATTGGAGAAATCTGTATGTCATGGGTCAAATATTGAAGAATACGATGTCGCAACATAACAGGGAGTTAGAACATAAAAACACCTAGATAGAGGCTCTATCTTCACATGTGTATAAACTAATAAAGATCTGTGGTTAGGAAAATTAATATGATACACAGTGCAAATATGAAGCTGAAATGAAGCACGTGACAATATAATGTGTATACACTGAATAATGATGAAACACTGTATTGTGACTATATGTAAATGTATTTCTTTCCTGATACTCGGAAATTGATGACGTGTACCAGTAACAGACATTGTAAAAGTATTAAGATCTTTAAATGTCAATATACGGAGAATGACTTTGTTAAAAATGTGTTTATCTATTTGAGCATGTGTATGTTTTGTAAGTGAGTAGAGAGGCACCAATAGAAACATGAGTATAATTCAGAGAATACATGGAATGTTATTTAAAAACTAAATTCAAACCGACACTTCGAGATCGACTCGGTAACATTAGCCCATTCCAAGATGGCCGATACGTAAAATGTATTCATTAATACCATAGATGATAAATATAGAGCTTGGTTAAATTAGAAAGCGAAGATCAAACGTTACGGTCCATGTATAATAAATCTAAATAATTGGGGGGCGCGAAAAATGAATGTATACTTATGAGAATACCGAGAGATATTAACTTCCGGTTCTCTTCGTGCTCGTTTTAGTGTCAAGCATCGTTATATATAAAAAATGATGTTGTCTCAACACTAAACAACGTTAACAATTAATAAAACTTACATTTTTTATTTTCATGATTTTACAAGACTCGATATCATTAATAAGTAAAGCACTTCCGGGTTAAAAGTGACCATAGACCTTTAAAAGTACCGGTAGAGCGTCCAAACGGGACTCTTCGAATCCCAAAGAAGACGCGAACACGGAGGAGCAGGGAGGCCGAAATCCGACCTAAAGGTAAGAACAAACCCAGCGACAGGAAATTACAACTAAAAGACCCCAACCTTAGGGATTGAGCACGAGGCAGGGATCGAGCACTTAAACCCTTAGCCTTTAAACTCTAACAGCCTGCGTGAAAGGGAACAAGCGAGTCTATATAATCGGACTTAATAGAAAGAAGGGGTACACGCATTAACAATGGCAATTCGGGATAGTGGTTTTATTTATTGAATAATAATCTGTGCACCCGTGCAATGTTAACGAAACAAATGAGTATGTTTATATCCTCATGCTTAAAACGTTAGAAAATTAAAACCAGATATGGTCCTTTTATCTCCGGTACAGAGTGGCTTCCATAACAAAACGTGAAGAAACCTTTATAGACCAAACGAGCAGAAGTTAAGCTCTGCCAATGAAGTAACCTTTATCTACAAAAAAGGTTAGTATACTGCATCATGCACTGAGTAGAATAACAATTACTCAGACTGGTTATTTTACTTAATAAATATTCTTTGCATATTCCAGGCTCATAAATCATAAAAGCTCCTTTTTATCATCATTTTACGGTGGCTCCTCCGTGTAACCAGAAGAGCACATTGTTCCAAAAGAAAGGTAACAGGATACTAATGTAGATCCGGTCATTAGTAGCACTAGAAATGATATTTAGAATACCATTACTGAACCATGGTTCTATATTGACTAATTACAGAGCTCAAGGAAACCTGAGGTGCCTGGGCTACTAACAATATGTGCTGAAACTTCGTGGAAAGCAATTCTTTTGCAACCAATCGCTCACACAAAACAGGTAGAGTGAATAGGCCATACAGTTGGTCCTTATATATGTACCATGAAGCGTAATGGAATACTTTGTTATTGAGTCTTTATATAAGTACAACTTTACACAGGGCATTCACAAGATATTTGTAATTTGGTGTTCTTGGAGATAAAGTAATAGTTCTAATTTTGATGAATGTGGCCAAGTAGATTATATCTACATAATGAACTGGCATTTGAGACTAGGCAAGTAGGTTGAATTTTGTGCACAGAAATGAAACTGAAATATCTTTATTTTATTTGTAGAGCTATTGGAATCAATTGTTTTTTAAAAGTCCTGAAGAAGGTGTCACAAAGAAAAAAAGCACCGAAACGCTGCGTCGACTACTGTTTTAACTTTGACTTATGAATTTCATTATGGTTTTTATATGTGTGGTATAACCTTTTAGATTGTAACCCAATTTGGGAGTGTAATAATAAAATTTAAGATCTTTTTTATCACTTAAAAAATTGTTTGATTGATATTTTCGTCTGTGTAGAAAAGTTTATGGGTTCAACTGTTTATTTTTAGATCTTGCCTAAAGTGAAATAATTAGTCCAATATGCGAAAAACATATATTATTGTTTGCCTGAAACTAGACCTGGCCCACTAAGTAAAACTCTCGGTTATTGGTGATAGTGATCACACAAAGCCAGGGATTCCAACTTTGTCCTATTGCTATT
This sequence comes from Lissotriton helveticus, assembly GCF_964261635.1. Taxonomy (NCBI): domain Eukaryota; kingdom Metazoa; phylum Chordata; class Amphibia; order Caudata; family Salamandridae; genus Lissotriton; species Lissotriton helveticus. The sequence goes on from NC_136061.1 coordinate 1,417,747,357, forward strand.
CCCCCCTCCCTGCCACAGATTACAGGGGTACCTCCAATTTGTTTTGGACACATTTACTGTACAGCTTGTTAGCTGGGAGGCTTCGTTCTGATTATAGACCTATCCGTCTTGGGTACTAGCCCACTGAGTGCATCCAATTAATTTTCAAATATGGATGCCTTAAAAACCAAAGGGTTCTCAGAAGAAGAGTTTAATAAGATTGTGAATGGCACATCTAAAAATTACACTGCAACCTCAAGTACCAATAATGATGAGGAACAATGGAGGGAATTATGGAACAACAAGAAGAAACTGATACGTACAGAGTTACACGCTGACTTTCTGATTGATTACCTAAGAAAGGGTATAATTCCCAGTGGGCTCCAAGTGAGGAATGAACCCGGTGTATTTATTCGACACCCAGGGTTTATAGAAAATTGGACCCTGATTGCCAATAGATGCAGCAGGGATTGGATGTTGCTAATAATCGAAACAGCTAACTCCATCTTAATCATTGAGAGACAAGAAATAGCAGATTTAGAAGCCAAATTAGACACCACAGTATTAGAAGACGCCAAGAAAAAATTAGAAGAAATTCAAAGGGATGTCTCAGGTTATAAGGATTACCTATTTAGCAAGAAAATGACCAAACTCAACAAAGATGTTACTAATTATAACACTGAAACTGTTTATCCTTACACCCAGAAAGATTTCTTTGACCGACCAAGAGAAAACTACCCATATAGAAAGCAGGGGCAACAAGCTTGGCGCACATACCCAAAAAAACGCGTAACTTGGTCAGATTCTTCGTACACGAGTACAGATTCTGAACAAGACAAAACAACAGATAGAACAAAAGGAGGTGAATCCACATCAACACCGAGTAGAGAATCACTATCTTTTTTAGGCCAACGTGGTCGAGGGAACCACCAAAATCAGCACAACCAATCGAGAGGCAGGGGGAGAGGGAAGTCCTTCCCTCAACCTCAACAACAGAAGAGGTACTACACCAGAAGCCAACCGAAATGGGACTAAACCACAAGGCCGCTATTATTAATCTCTCTGACACTGTCCTGACAGAAACAGAGAAAGAAGTCTTAGAGAAGGGCTTAGGTTTCGCAATCAGTAGTAAAATCAATAAATATAACCTAGAGAGAGACCTACAGGGGTTTTTTAGGAAAATCAGATTACAAGATTTTTTTAGAGATAAACCTCCAAAGGAGAATGTACTGAACAAGTCTGGGCTTAAAGCAAAATCCACTTGGACTCCCAATATCGGGATGGTCAATAAACAGGTAGACCTTTTTGAAAAAGTAGTTGAAAGCAATATTGCAGAACTTTTAACCCACCCCTTAAGGGGCGTAAATAATTTAAGTCCACTTGAAAGAACGGCCTTAAAAAACCTTGAAAATAATGATCTCCTAACAGTCAAACCAGGAGACAAAGGAGGGAGTATTGTCCTTATGAATTCTGACGATTATGACAATAAAATGAGGGCTCTACTTAACAATAAAGAACACTATTGTTCCTCAAGTAGATCTGAATGGAACACCCTGGTGAAGAAGGTTAATACTCTCCTTGATTACGCCAGAGAAGATGAGATCATCTGCACAGATGAATATAAATTTTTAAAGAACGAAGCACCAATAATTCCTGCCCTATATGGGCTTCCAAAAGTTCACAAGAGTATGATCAATCCACCCATGAGGCCCATAGTGTCATCAATCAATTCTGTGACTGAACCTTTGAGCAAATATATTGATAGATTTTTGCAACCTATCGTAACTAGGCAGAAAGCTTACATAAAAGATACAACCTGTATGATTCAGAAAATTGAAGGCTTAGCATACGATAGGACCACACAATGGCTGGTGACTCTAGACATAGAGGCCCTCTATACAAATATCCCGCAAGACGACACCATCGAGATGTTAGAGGGCCTCCTAAAAACAGATTCGGCAGATTTAAATCATCATGCTACATTTATTGTTGACTGTGCTAAAATTATTTAAAAAAATAATATTTTTTTATTCAAAAATGATTTTTATAAACAAACCAAAGGCACCAGCATGGGGGCCACCTGTGCCCCGAGTCTAGCTTGCCTTTATGTAGCGGCATTCGAAGACAAGCATATTTTTAATGAATTGGCTCCGTTTAGCGAAAATATTACACACTGGTCGAGATTTATCGATGATATTTTTTTTATCTGGTCTGGCACGATAGAGTTGCTCAACGATTTCATTACATGGTTAAACCTAGGAGACAAAAACCTGAGGTTTACATCTAATTATAACAAAGAGGTAATAGAATTCCTGGACATCAATATAAGATCAAATGGTGGTACCTTAGAAGTTGATCTCTATACAAAACCTACCGATCGAAACACACTATTACACTATAGAAGTAACCACCCCAGCAGCCAAAAGGATAATATACCCTTTGGGCAGTATTTGCGCATCAGAAGAAACTGCACAAGTATGCGAGATTTTAATAAACATGCGGATGTCCTATCAGACAAACTTAGACAGAGAGGCTATCCAAAGAGCCTTATCAAACGAGCATACAAGCGCGCAAAATATTTTAATAGAGATTCACTGTTTGAGAAATGTGATGACAAAAACACCAAAGACAAGACTCGAGATAAACTCATTTTCGTAACCAATTATAGCACAGCCAGCAATAAAATTAAAAACATTATAAATAGGAACTGGATGTTACTGAATGATAGACCAGGTGAAAAGATCCCTAAACCTATGTTTAGCTTCAGGAGAAATAAAACAATCAGAAACAGCTTGGTCCACACGTTCAAAGAACAGACCCGGAACAATCAAAATACCATTAATAATACTCCGTTCCCCGTTGGGAACTTTGCCTGCAATATGTGTTCAAACTGTGAATCGTTAATTAAAGACAAAATTGTCCGGTACAATGGAGTAGAACACAAAATTAAAAACTTTGTGAACTGTAGAACTAAAAATCTCATTTATATGATCCTATGCCCATGTAATAAAGCATATGTAGGTGAAACTGCGAGAGAAGTGAGAACCAGAATTACTGAACATAAATCTGCCATCAGAACCCAAAAGAAATCGGCCCCCCTGGTAGAACATTGGCTAACACACAAACATAAAATAGAAGATCTAAAATGGTGTGTATTAGAGGCCATCACACACAACACCCGAGGCGGGAATGTAGATAACAAAAGAAAGAAAAGAGAACAGTTTTACATGTCCCTATTCAACTCTTTCCGCACCGGTTTAAACAATAGGGAGGAATGGGAGAGATTAATTCTATAAATTAAAGATTAATCCTCTGAGTATTTAGAACTTCTGTATTGGTGTCAGATTCTGTTTGCTTTCCACTCTTCACCATGACAAATACAGGGTCAGTCTTCAAATGTAGACTGCGAGGGGTTTTCTCCTCATGGCACAGAACCCAGGATTGGAGAAATCTGTATGTCATGGGTCAAATATTGAAGAATACGATGTCGCAACATAACAGGGAGTTAGAACATAAAAACACCTAGATAGAGGCTCTATCTTCACATGTGTATAAACTAATAAAGATCTGTGGTTAGGAAAATTAATATGATACACAGTGCAAATATGAAGCTGAAATGAAGCACGTGACAATATAATGTGTATACACTGAATAATGATGAAACACTGTATTGTGACTATATGTAAATGTATTTCTTTCCTGATACTCGGAAATTGATGACGTGTACCAGTAACAGACATTGTAAAAGTATTAAGATCTTTAAATGTCAATATACGGAGAATGACTTTGTTAAAAATGTGTTTATCTATTTGAGCATGTGTATGTTTTGTAAGTGAGTAGAGAGGCACCAATAGAAACATGAGTATAATTCAGAGAATACATGGAATGTTATTTAAAAACTAAATTCAAACCGACACTTCGAGATCGACTCGGTAACATTAGCCCATTCCAAGATGGCCGATACGTAAAATGTATTCATTAATACCATAGATGATAAATATAGAGCTTGGTTAAATTAGAAAGCGAAGATCAAACGTTACGGTCCATGTATAATAAATCTAAATAATTGGGGGGCGCGAAAAATGAATGTATACTTATGAGAATACCGAGAGATATTAACTTCCGGTTCTCTTCGTGCTCGTTTTAGTGTCAAGCATCGTTATATATAAAAAATGATGTTGTCTCAACACTAAACAACGTTAACAATTAATAAAACTTACATTTTTTATTTTCATGATTTTACAAGACTCGATATCATTAATAAGTAAAGCACTTCCGGGTTAAAAGTGACCATAGACCTTTAAAAGTACCGGTAGAGCGTCCAAACGGGACTCTTCGAATCCCAAAGAAGACGCGAACACGGAGGAGCAGGGAGGCCGAAATCCGACCTAAAGGTAAGAACAAACCCAGCGACAGGAAATTACAACTAAAAGACCCCAACCTTAGGGATTGAGCACGAGGCAGGGATCGAGCACTTAAACCCTTAGCCTTTAAACTCTAACAGCCTGCGTGAAAGGGAACAAGCGAGTCTATATAATCGGACTTAATAGAAAGAAGGGGTACACGCATTAACAATGGCAATTCGGGATAGTGGTTTTATTTATTGAATAATAATCTGTGCACCCGTGCAATGTTAACGAAACAAATGAGTATGTTTATATCCTCATGCTTAAAACGTTAGAAAATTAAAACCAGATATGGTCCTTTTATCTCCGGTACAGAGTGGCTTCCATAACAAAACGTGAAGAAACCTTTATAGACCAAACGAGCAGAAGTTAAGCTCTGCCAATGAAGTAACCTTTATCTACAAAAAAGGTTAGTATACTGCATCATGCACTGAGTAGAATAACAATTACTCAGACTGGTTATTTTACTTAATAAATATTCTTTGCATATTCCAGGCTCATAAATCATAAAAGCTCCTTTTTATCATCATTTTACGGTGGCTCCTCCGTGTAACCAGAAGAGCACATTGTTCCAAAAGAAAGGTAACAGGATACTAATGTAGATCCGGTCATTAGTAGCACTAGAAATGATATTTAGAATACCATTACTGAACCATGGTTCTATATTGACTAATTACAGAGCTCAAGGAAACCTGAGGTGCCTGGGCTACTAACAATATGTGCTGAAACTTCGTGGAAAGCAATTCTTTTGCAACCAATCGCTCACACAAAACAGGTAGAGTGAATAGGCCATACAGTTGGTCCTTATATATGTACCATGAAGCGTAATGGAATACTTTGTTATTGAGTCTTTATATAAGTACAACTTTACACAGGGCATTCACAAGATATTTGTAATTTGGTGTTCTTGAAGATAAAGTAATAGTTCTAATTTTGATGAATGTGGCCAAGTAGATTATATCTACATAATGAACTGGCATTTGAGACTAGGCAAGTAGGTTGAATTTTGTGCACAGAAATGAAACTGAAATATCTTTATTTTATTTGTAGAGCTATTGGAATCAATTGTTTTTTAAAAGTCCTGAAGAAGGTGTCACAAAGAAAAAAAGCACCGAAACGCTGCGTCGACTACTGTTTTAACTTTGACTTATGAATTTCATTATGGTTTTTATATGTGTGGTATAACCTTTTAGATTGTAACCCAATTTGGGAGTGTAATAATAAAATTTAAGATCTTTTTTATCACTTAAAAAATTGTTTGATTGATATTTTCGTCTGTGTAGAAAAGTTTATGGGTTCAACTGTTTATTTTTAGATCTTGCCTAAAGTGAAATAATTAGTCCAATATGCGAAAAACATATATTATTGTTTGCCTGAAACTAGACCTGGCCCACTAAGTAAAACTCTCGGTTATTGGTGATAGTGATCACACAAAGCCAGGGATTCCAACTTTGTCCTATTGCTATACCCCCCTCCCTGCCACAGATTACAGGGGTACCTCCAATTTGTTTTGGACTTATCGCCATTTATGCCTTCGCTCACCTATCTTATACCAGCATACTACCTCCGACTTGACATCCCTCTGTTATGATGGGCACTATCCTAGCCATATATGCTATATCTGCCATATATGCCATATTTAAATGCTGACTCTATGCATTATTAGGTGCTCCATCTTCATTGTGTCATCTATATTCTACTGTCTGCTCATCTTGTTATGTACGCGCCTAGTGTTTTGATGTGCTCCAGCTACCCCATATATGATTATATCGCCATTTATGCCTTCGCTTACTATTGATTCTGCATTAAACATGCTACCACCTAACTGATTTCCCTCGGCCTCTACCCACCCCCATCCATCTATCATAGTTTGAACCTACCTAATTTGTCCACTGGTTACACCACACCTCTTTACCAGCACCCCCATCCATCTATCATAGTTTGAACCTACCTAATCTGTCCACTGGTTACACCACACCTCTTTACCAGCTCCGCTTTTTACAGTCTGGATTTCCTCCTCTACCTGCTGGCCCTGCTTGGCTACAACCACACCTCTCACGGCCCCTGCTTTAGCTATTCATATCCCAACCCAATATTTACCCTCCCACTCAGAGTGGTCCAAGCGATCTTTGCTTCACCTCTCTCCCCGCACTCTCTCCACACTCTCTCCCTACTCGCCCTACCATGCCTCCCCTCACATTTCCCCCTTCTACCTCATCCTCACCCATCTCGAAACTAGGCCCCAACTTCTGGTCTATCATATACCCCCTCATCTCAGTATAAACTTCTATTTCTACACCCTGAAATCCTTTTTGCGGATCACCACAATACCCTCAACTCCTCTATTGTCACCAACTTCATCTTTTTCTCCAAACGCCCATCGAAGTGGAAAAGCCTATTCCTGCGACACCTCCCCATCACTGTCTCCCACAAGATTCCTTACGGTCTCAAACTATCCACCACTCCATCTTCCTCTTTCTTGGGTGAAGTTGACATCTCCATCTTCAAATCTGGAAACATCCTCATCCAAGCGTCTGAAAATCACCTCCACATCTTTGAACATCACTTTAATACACTATCCCAACTCCTCTCACTGCTCTCTAATCCCCCCTCTCACCCCCTCAACCCCTGGACTCTTCACCTTTCTATTCTTCCCCCGCCCCCACATCTCTTCTCTCTGACACACCCCAACTCCTGGATCCTTCACGAACCATGGTATCTCTCACCCCCACCACTTCTCCAGAACTTACCCTCTACCCCCCCATCTTCGACATCTATACCCAGCCTCTACCAACTTCCCCAGCCCTCAACTCCACCGTTACACCCCCTTCCACTTGCACAATATCGCCTGATCACCAACCTCTACTGACTACCCCAACCCCCAACTACACCACCATCTCTAACACCCTTTCCCCGCTGCACCTCCTTCCACCTTCACAGAATCACCCACTCCCACACCCTACACTACTGCCCCCGCCCATCCTCAATTGGCCTCCCTGACCTCCGTCTCTACCTCTATCTTTTGTTCTAGTTCACAGCTCCCACTCCCCCCTTACTCCCCACATGACTCCTCCCTCCTCTCCCCCAATCCCGAAAACTATTGCCTTTTACTACTCACATCCCTCGCGCCTAGCGGTTTTATCTGTTACAAAACCCATGTCTCCCAAGCCCCTAATGTTAATACACCCCTCACAGCCCCTGCGCCCATCGACTTGCCCACCCCCTCTCGACTTTCCTAAACCACTTAATGTCCCTGTCCCGATCACTCCTCATTCCTTTAGCCCACTTGCCTCTATTCCCCTTTCGCCCTCTAACTCCCATTTCACCTCACTCTCTGATGCACTCTCTGCCCTCCCACCTCGCCAAATGACCCACACCTCCCCCCATTTTCTCCCACACCTCCCACTTTGACCACTCCCTCTCTCCCTCCATCGGCCTCTCATTTATCCCATATATCCCTTAATACTCTGGGTACACAAACCCCTATTGTCCCCCGCCCCATCCTCCACCCATTCCGAATTCCCCTTCCACGTCGACCACCATTGCCCCCCTTCCCCCCAAAAATGATCACCCCACACACCTTACTTCAAACTCCCTTCCCCCTCCAGGCTATCCCCCCTTCCGCTCATCAATCTCCGTCCCCTGAATTACGCTAACTCCTCTATCCTCCCAAATACTATCGATCCTCTTCACTCCTCACTTCTCACACAATCCCTCCTTAATGTTGAACTACTCCTGATGTCCCTTGTCGTTGATCTCGCCTCTCTCAGAACTGATGTCTCACTCCTCATTAAAGCCCACCCCTCTGCCCAGCCTCACACATTGGTCCCTTCGCTAATCTCTATCCCCCTATCATCACACACCGACTCCTCTACTCTGAATCCCCCAAGAACTGCCCTCCTTGCACTGATTCTGAGAATCGGCCCGTTTGTGAATGGGAAATGGATTTCATACATACGCCCCTTGGTTCTGCAATAACATTTAGTGGCTAAAAATAAAGCAAATTAGTATTGCCTTTTTACTTCTAGCATAATAAAGACTGGAGCAGATTATATGTGCTCAAATTTAGTCCAATCTTTCATATATGAAAAGTGAAGAACCCTCGTTTTCTCCTTTGCTTTTTAGGTAAATACAACTAGAAAACAACGACCACTCACTTTGCACCATAATATGCCCTCCTGCTCCAGTCAAAGGTATATGCGGTTTAGCTCCATATGTAATGTAGATGTTCGGCCTTAGTGGAACGTGCGATCTAGTTAAGCTTACTGAAAACTAAGAAAAATTCTACTGACAACCTCGTAAAATGAGCTGCTATGACTAAGACTGAAACGTTATTGCATCTGAGTGCGTATAACTGTAAAGCTCAGACACACTGTTGTTTTACCTATAAAAAAGAATCATTTTTATTGTATCTGAAGCTGTAAACACGTTTTGGAATAGCCCTACATGCCTGTGGACATGGATAAAGAAAATATGCTCCATCGCACAGTGTGATAGCCCAATCATTTCTGGAAAAATTGAGAAAATCGTCTTGACTGGCCTAACTCCCAGTGAGTCAGCTGGCTCAGTCTTACTTATTTGTGACAAGAAAACTGACGCAGATGCTGTCTACTAAGGCCTAAAAGCACAGCGTGTTAATATGGCTGCGGTGATTTGCAGATCACAAGATTGAATCCAGGCATTTACAGCTCAGCATCATCATCCGAGGTTAATACTTTGAGTACAATTGCACTGTGCAATAGTAACACCTGTAATTCACTGAGCTTAGAATTGTAGCAGTGAAGTATGACGCGCTTTATAAAGAGAAGTTGTTATTTTTGGTGCATATTGTTTACGGCAAATTGTACAATGCATAAAAACAGCCAGTGGCAAGGTCAGTTAGAACCAGAAGCTCTGATAAAGACATACTTTCCACGTAGCAGCAGAAAGAAAACTATTGTATTTGGCAAGCTGCTAAGGGAAGGTTAACACAAACTGAAATTTATAATATCATTAAAAGATCACCAATCACAATCAATGCCAGGCCATGATATTGTTCTCTACCGTTTTTTGTTTAAGGGTGGTAAATATGATTAATTGGTACATTGTTGGACAAGTTTTACATTAGCAGTGTTTTTATTTTGGTTAGAAATGGCATTTGGGCCCCATGAGGAGCTCTAACATTTGGTCTTGCCAGGAAAGAGCTACTGCCACAGTTACCTCTGGTGGGAGGATGTGGCGAGGTGGTGGGGAGCAGGGTGGACAAGGACTGCAGGCAGGTTACAGATGAGCAGCTTTGGCGCATTTTGAGTTGGGTGCCTCTGGTTTGTCATCATCCCATCTGGTCATAAGTCACCTCCATCCCTTTTTCTGCCATCCAAAAGTCCTTGTCCGTTAGGTCATCTGCCTGCGCAGACACACATATGCACGCTACCTTGCTTATTAGGCTTTACCCAGACAAGAGTCACCCCATCGCCATTCTTTCAAGTATGGAGAATGAAGGCACAGGAAACATCAAGTTCACCTTAGTGCATTCCATCAACAGTGAGACAGATAAAATATGGCATTCCAAAAGTAACAGTAGTCTATAGCACAGGTTGTCAAGAATTGGTACCTGAAAATTTAAAGCATAGCTACTGGGACACAGGCAGTGTCTTCCTTTCAAAAAGGGCCGAATAAACAGCAAATATAGTTAAGATTACTAAGAAGTCAGTGGATAAGAGCACTAAGGTCAGAGAATGAGATCAACAGTTCACTGGATGAGCTGTACATTTATATAGATGGGGATTAAATCAAGAAGTAGGGGCCAGATGTAGGAGGCCAAATACCGGTCGATAACGACCGATTTTGGCCGTTACCGACCGCTATTTGGAGTTACAGATGTAGGGGGCCTTAAATTTACCGATTCGGTATATTTACAGATTCAGTAAATTTACCGATTCTGTAAATTACTGAATTGGTAAATTTACTGAATCGCAAATTTGTGATGTAGGTGGCACTGAAAACAGTGTCCCACATGCTAATGTAAACTTATTTGAACTATACCAAGATATACACTCTTTTTTCAGAAAAATAAGACTTAAAAAATTCTTCATGGACAGAATAGAATTAGATCATGACAATACTACTAATAACATTGTAGCCCTGCCTTCAACATTCACACCATCACTGGACCAACTTGGCCCGGAGGTGGCGATGTTTGAAAAAGTTGTCCTAGCAAAATTAGATTTAGCCCTTAGATATGTTCCCAAATCAAAATATAATATCTCTAAAGAGGAACATGATTCTTTACTCAATCTAAAGAACAATAAATCTCTGATAATAAAAGGCAGTGATAAGGGAGGTGGCATTGTCCTCATCGACTCCACTGCATATGAAGAAAATATGCTAAATATGCTGAACGACTCCTTGTTCTATAAAGAAGTCACAACTAACCCGATAGACAAGGTAGTGAGGAAGATTCAGCAGACAACAAAGAGAGCATTGGATGAGAAAATAATAAATAAAAAAGAGTATGAATTTTTAAACAAATCACAAGGGAAACTAGCATGCATTTATGGCCTTCCCAAAATGCACAAAGATCAACAGAACCCTCCCTATAGACCCATAGTCTCAACAATTGGCACTCCAACGGAAGCTCTTTCTAAATATGTAGACAATATACTGAGACCCTATATATCACTCTCTCCATCGTATATCAAAGATACAGGAGAAATGATTGCGAAGGTGGAAAACCTTACATTTAATGGCAATAGGGATCTATTAGTTACGCTTGATGTTGAAGCATTATATAGCAACATCCCACAGAAAGGGGCATTGGATGCCACTATGTGGTTTATAGATCTACATCAGATTCCTTGCAACAAGCAGTTTGTTTATGAGTGCCTCTCAATAGTACTGCAGGAGAATGTCTTCCAGTTCGGAGACCATATGTATCAGCAAATCAAGGGCGTAAGCATGGGGGCAGCCATGGCTCCTTCCATAGCAAATATATATATGGCCCTTTTTGAGGCGCGTAACATATACAATGAGATGGCCCCTTTCTATGAGTCTGTTTCCCACTGGTTTAGGTTCATTGATGATATCTTTTTTATCTGGACCAGCGGGGAACAGACTCTGGGAGAGTTCCTGGAGTGGGTCAATCTTGCTGACGAAAATCTTCGTTTTACTGCCCACGTCAACACCACTAAGGTTGAGTTCCTGGATATATATATCCAGAACAAAAACAATGCATTGGAAGTGGACCTATACTCTAAGCCTACATCAAGAAACACCTTGCTCCACTTTTCGAGTTATCACCCTAGGAGTCAGAAGGATGGAATTCCCTTCTCCCAGTTCCTTAGGGTGAGACGAAACTGTACAAATATTAAAGACTATGACAGGCAATCAGAAAAGATGAAGCAAAAATTCCTTGACAGAGGATACCCCCACCGTCTAGTACGTGAGGCCTATAAGAGGGCCCGATATTATGACCGGGATGCACTCTTAAGACCAAAAAATGTAACCCAGGAACCAAAATTGGTGTGTGTCACATGACACTCAACACTAAACGCAACTATCAGACAGATAGTGAATGCCAATTGGCATTTACTTAATCTAGAACCATCTGCACCAAAGCTTAAGAAACCGATGTATGCACATCGGAGAAACAAGAATCTAAAAGACCTTGTGGTGAGATCAAGATATTCTGGCACCTCTGAAAGACCCCCATTTGTACAGAAATCTATACAGGGTGCAAACCCTGTGAAGGGTACTTCAAGATGTGGCTCTTGCCATTCCTGTGATGGCATCATATCAGGTCAGAATTTTCAACTGAATGGATACAATACTGTAGCGAATGATCTATGGACATGCAATACCAGCAATGTAATTTATTTGCTCGTATGCCCTTGTAACTTAGGATATGTGGGCGAAACTTCAAGAACAATTAAAACCCGGTTAACCGAGCACAGGTCAGCGATTAAAACTAAGAAACTGGCTGCCCCACTTGTTTCACATTTCATAGATTTCAAACATGCCCCATCAGAAATACGGTGGCGCATATTGGAAAAGATCCATACACCAAGCACGAAGGGAGGAGAGAAAATAAGAAAAAAACGAGAGGTCTTCTGCATCTTTTCCCTCAAGACCTTCAGCCATGGCCTTAATAATGATTTGCCTTGGCAAAATGCAATCCTATGATAACTGTTATAGATCACTCGAAAAATATGTTATTTGTAAATAAGGCCTTCCCCTTTAAGAACCTAGGTGTGACGTAAACCAATGATAATCGTCTTTATAAAAGAACGTCTGAACTGCAAATCAGGGCTGTTCTTTTTTGAATACCTGACCGACCGGCAGGGTATCCGGAATCATCTGTACCCTCGTGTAGCTTTCCGGGTAAGAGACCGCGTATGTTGTGTAGTTTAAAACCGACTTTAATCTAGACTTTATTTTGGTAAATACTAAGAGTCTGTACCTTTATTATTAGGAGTAACGTGCGCTTGGCACTACAAAAAATAGATATCAAGACTCAACCGCCGGATACTCAGAAACCGGATCACGAGTGGTTAACGGCTATGCTTGTGAACAGCGCGCTATTAGAAATAGGTAAGCGGCATGATTAAAAGTGAAATGTATGTACATCCTTGGTTTATGTACATTCGCCCACTAGGCAACAAATTATCGGTATGTGAGAACGTTATCCCACAGATTTGTATTATCACGTCCAGGCAGACTCCACTATGTTTTAAGTAAACCTGCATAAATGAGGAATAGAATAGAGATACTAATAAGTTGTTCTTCCCTTCCTTATTAGGAGTTTGTGAGAACGGCAGTAGAACATAATTGAAAGCACTCCGCCTACGCCGAATATATCTTTTAACCAAACTACGTGATAAGACTGGTACCACGAATCGACATCGCTCTATTATATTTGGGTGAGTGGCAATTAGAAATTTGGCCGCAGATAGTGTGTAAAAACAAGTAACGTAACGGAACCTCCGCTGACTAGACCGTTATTTTACATTGTCAGGAATCAATCTAATACATCAGTTTTCAGTCGTGGTACCAGATTGATAAAAAAGACCCCAGAAGAAGAACGTATCAAAAAACCTTTTTTAGGGGTAAGACAGCTATAAATATGTCTCGACTTGAAAACAAGCACGAATCACTTTTGTCAAAAATTAAAACATATGTTCTCACTCATAGGTTATTATCATCTGCCTGAAACTTATAAACCCAGGTTATGAATGCTTCAACGGAACTAATAATATACATGCAAGGTGAGCGGCTATGTGCGATTCCCTCAGTGGATCCAAAAAGTTTTTAAAAAGGAATTTAGACCGCTTACGTATGGCTTACCTGCATGTTAATTTGTCTTTTTAGAAAACTGTTAATAATAATATATCAAGTTTGGAACTCGATGACACAGCCCCTATACAGCCGTAATACAGCCTGAATAACAGAGAATAGTATTGTCCCTGTACATGAGTACATTTTTAGGTAAGAGAATGAGATGTATGAAATTAATTCTTGTTCTAGATACTCTTAGGTACTCAGAGTATAGAAAATGTTTTGGGTACTAAATAAACCTCAAGATATCAGCTGATATGAGTATGACATATATTTTCAATATTAAGGGCATGATATGAAGATATGCACGAATTGCTACGACCTCTTCTCTTCTCTCTTTTTCTATCCCTCCACTTTCTTCGAATCTAATATTCAGCAGGGTCTATTTTAGAGCCAAAGCTACATGCAAAAAAAGACAATTGAAATGATTAAATGTATCATATAATATGGAAAATAACCATTAAACTAAATCATTTAATCCAAAAGCATGGGAGTATTCCCTTTTGATGTAAAAACATGTAAGAATGATATCAGTTGAAAGGTGTCAATTTTATATCTTTGTAAATGCACAAACTCTCTGCATTGTACCTCCATGTTTGCATGTACAGAATACTATATTACTTGGTCCAGGAAACTTGCATATGCATAGGTGTAAGACATTTGTATATAAAAAGCGGTATATCATACATGTATAAATAATGTTTTAACCAATAGAAATTTGTAACAAACTTAAACTAGTCTAGCAATATTATCTCACGTTAGGAGGATAAATTAGTAAAATATTGTTATGATCTCTTTTACAGAAATTGGATGGTAAACGTCCTGATGAAGACATATTCTTTATGTCAAAACGCGTCGACCGGATGCCATCTAACCTCTTTTTAATTCTTTGTGTGAATACATATGTATCAGTATAGGATTTTATTAACTTTGATCAATGCACTGACTTTTATTGTTGCTTTTTTTAACCAAATTAAAAATGTATATTTTCTAAACTGCACTAGTTTGTTTGTTTAATCTATTGTGTTATTGCTCAAGTATATGCCTGGGAGTGTTACTCTACACATATTGTTTACCCTGTCCCAGGATATTGATCCGTACCAGGGGGTCCTTGTTGTCAACACAGTATTACCCACGGTTATCCGTGTGGGACCGGTCTGCTAACTTGTGTATTAATTTACCGCTGTTATACACCTATGCACCCTTGAATTGGCTTCTCTTATCGTTCTGTCTTTATCTTTCCTACTGACCTTATTATCACCTTCGCCGTTAGATTCCAAATGGCTCATATGGAAACATTTGGTTTCTCGGACGAGGATTTTGCCTTCTTGGTCGGTACCACTGTACCAACTGGTTCGAACTTTATGTCAAAACCACAAAGTAATAGTGATCTAGTGAAGCTATCTAATCTGAAAAAGAAATTAATAAGAATTGAAGCGCATGGAGAATTCATGTTGAATTATTTGAAAGCTGCTATCATTCCGTTAGGATTACGGGTTAGGAATATCCCGGGCTTATTTGTAGATATAAAATCATTCCTACACAAGTGGAGCATGATAGCTAGTAGGTGCTCCAGGGATCTAATGATTCTTATTATTTCCACCTCGAAAGAGTTAGCTTCAGATATAAAAAAAGAAATAGAAGAACTAGAAAATAAGATCAAAACCTCCACAGTGATAACAGATGCTGAGAAGCAACTTGAATCCCTAAATAAAGATATCTTATCCTTTGCTGAATATCTCACTAAGAGAAAACAAGAAAAATTCACAAAGGACAAGAGATTTTACACTTTAGAACGAGCATATCCATACTTAGGAGATAGCTTCTATAAACCAGATAATCAGCAAGGGGAAGGAAATTATAATCAACAGAGAATAAATAATTTCTCTGACTCCTCGGACCCTGAATCTGAAAACGAACAAAATTATCATGAGGACGACCATTATAATCCTCAAAATGGCCGTAGAAACTTACGCCAGCCTTTTTTAGGGTACCGAGGAGCGAAACGGGGGGGGCAGAGAGTGCGCTTTCAACCGTCATCCCGTGGACATCAAACATATCAACACCCCATGGAAGCACAGCCCCAGCACTATCTGGAAACCCGCAGCAGGCAATATCAGAGACAGTGGATGTGATACCGATTTTTAACCTCTCCAAACATAATCTGGAACTCCCAGACATATCTTTACTTTCAAAAGGTTTAACATTTGTCCCACATGCTAATGTAAACTTATTTGAACTATACCAAGATATACACTCTTTTTTCAGAAAAATAAGACTTAAAAAATTCTTCATGGACAGAATAGAATTAGATCATGACAATACTACTAATAACATTGTAGCCCTGCCTTCAACATTCACACCATCACTGGACCAACTTGGCCCGGAGGTGGCGATGTTTGAAAAAGTTGTCCTAGCAAAATTAGATTTAGCCCTTAGATATGTTCCCAAATCAAAATATAATATCTCTAAAGAGGAACATGATTCTTTACTCAATCTAAAGAACAATAAATCTCTGATAATAAAAGGCAGTGATAAGGGAGGTGGCATTGTCCTCATCGACTCCACTGCATATGAAGAAAATATGCTAAATATGCTGAACGACTCCTTGTTCTATAAAGAAGTCACAACTAACCCGATAGACAAGGTAGTGAGGAAGATTCAGCAGACAACAAAGAGAGCATTGGATGAGAAAATAATAAATAAAAAAGAGTATGAATTTTTAAACAAATCACAAGGGAAACTAGCATGCATTTATGGCCTTCCCAAAATGCACAAAGATCAACAGAACCCTCCCTATAGACCCATAGTCTCAACAATTGGCACTCCAACGGAAGCTCTTTCTAAATATGTAGACAATATACTGAGACCCTATATATCACTCTCTCCATTGTATATCAAAGATACAGGAGAAATGATTGCGAAGGTGGAAAACCTTAAATTTAATGGCAATAGGGATCTATTAGTTACGCTTGATGTTGAAGCATTATATAGCAACATCCCACAGAAAGGGGCATTGGATGCCACTATGTGGTTTATAGATCTACATCAGATTCCTTGCAACAAGCAGTTTGTTTATGAGTGCCTCTCAATAGTACTGCAGGAGAATGTCTTCCAGTTCGGAGACCATATGTATCAGCAAATCAAGGGCGTAAGCATGGGGGCAGCCATGGCTCCTTCCATAGCAAATATATATATGGCCCTTTTTGAGGCGCGTAACATATACAATGAGATGGCCCCTTTCTATGAGTCTGTTTCCCACTGGTTTAGGTTCATTGATGATATCTTTTTTATCTGGACCAGTGGGGAACAGACTCTGGGAGAGTTCCTGGAGTGGGTCAATCTTGCTGACGAAAATCTTCGTTTTACTGCCCAGGTCAACACCACTAAGGTTGAGTTCCTGGATATATATATCCAGAACAAAAACAATGCATTGGAAGTGGACCTATACTCTAAGCCTACATCAAGAAACACCTTGCTCCACTTTTCGAGTTATCACCCTAGGAGTCAGAAGGATGGAATTCCCTTCTCCCAGTTCCTTAGGGTGAGACGAAACTGTACAAATATTAAAGACTATGACAGGCAATCAGAAAAGATGAAGCAAAAATTCCTTGACAGAGGATACCCCCACCGTCTAGTACGTGAGGCCTATAAGAGGGCCCGATATTATGACCGGGATGCACTCTTAAGACCAAAAAATGTAACCCAGGAACCAAAATTGGTGTGTGTCACACGACACTCAACACTAAATGCAACTATCAGACAGATAGTGAATGCCAATTGGCATTTACTTAATCTAGAACCATCTGCACCAAAGCTTAAGAAACCGATGTATGCACATCGGAGAAACAAGAATCTAAAAGACCTTGTGGTGAGATCAAGATATTCTGGCACCTCTGAAAGACCCCCATTTGTACAGAAATCTATACAGGGTGCAAACCCTGTGAAGGGTACTGCAAGATGTGGCTCTTGCCATTCCTGTGATGGCATCATATCAGGTCAGAATTTTCAACTGAATGGATACAATACTGTAGCGAATGATCTATGGACATGCAATACCAGCAATGTAATTTATTTGCTCGTATGCCCTTGTAACTTAGGATATGTGGGCGAAACTTCAAGAACAATTAAAACCCGGTTAACCGAGCACAGGTCAGCAATTAAAAATAAGAAACTGGCTGCCCCGCTTGTTTCACATTTCATAGATTTCAAACATGCCCCATCAGAAATACGGTGGCGCATATTGGAAAAGATCCATACACCAAGCACGAAGGGAGGAGAGAAAATAAGAAAAAAACGAGAGGTCTTCTGGATCTTTTCCCTCAAGACCTTCAGCCATGGCCTTAATAATGATTTGCCTTGGCAAAATGCAATCCTATGATAACTGTTATAGATCACTCGAAAAATATGTTATTTGTAAATAAGGCCTTCCCCTTTAAGAACCTAGGTGTGACGTAAATGAATGAATACCTTCTTCTATAGCGCATGGCTACTCTTGAGCATCCCAGCGCTGTAAGACCAAGGGAACAGGAAGACACTATTGAAACAAGTGTGTCTTTAAACGCTTCCTGAACGCGAGATGATTAGACTCATGCCTGATGTTATCTGGGAGTGCGTTCCATTCTTTAGCTGCATGCACAGAGAGCCGGCGGCCACCCATCCGCGCCAGCTTTATCCTGGGAACTACCAACAAGTTCCGCTGGTTGGATCTCAGAGATCTCACTGATCGATGGCGACAGAAGAGGGGATCCAGAATCTGCGGTCCAGCGCCATAGATGGACTTATGCGCCAAGCACAATGTTTTGAAAGTAATCCTTCCCTTGATGGGTAGCCAGTGGAGATGTTGAAGTGCGGCTTTCGCTGAGCATCTTTTGGGGACTTTCATGAGTAGCCGAGCGGCACAGTTCTGCACAGATTGCAGAACTTTTATGGTGCCGACTGGAGCTCCCATATAGACGGCGTTTGCATAATCCAGCCGCGACAAGATCAGCGACTGGACCAGCAATCGTCTGGCTTCGAATGGCAGGAGGTCTAGGACTTTTTTTAAGACTCTCAACAGCCCGTAGCAAGTTGCAGCAACCTTTTTAGCCTGATAGTGAAAACCAAGGGAGGAATCCAGCCAGATCCCCAGGCTTTTTATGTGAGTCTTGGGTGCTGGGGGGGGTCCCAGGCAGTGAGGCCACCAAGGGTCCAAATTAATTGGGGCTTTGTAGCCCAGAAGCATAATGTCAGTTTTAGTCCCATTTAGCTTCAAACAGGAGGAGGTCATCCATTCCAGAACCTTGGTGAGACACGGGGTCAGATTATTGATCCCCTGATTTAGGGCATCGTTCCTCACCAAGGATACAACCAGCTGCGTGTCATCGGCGTAGGTAACAAGTTGGATTCCCCAGGGAAGAACCACCTCAGCCAAAGGTCTCATATAGATATTAAATAGAGTGGGGCTGAGGGAAGATCCCTGGGGAACGCCATGATTCAGTTGCAGCTGGCTGGATGACACCTCTCCCTCGAAGACAGAAAAGCTTCTTTCTGATAGAAAAGAAAAACAATGATAATCGTCTTTATAAAAGAACGTCTGAACTGCAAATCAGGGCTGTTCTTTTTTAAATACCTGACCGACCGGCAGGGTATCCGGAATCATCTGTACCCTCGTGTAGCTTTCCGGGTAAGAGACCGCGTATGTTGTGTAGTTTAAAACCGACTTTAATCTAGACTTTATTTTGGTAAATACTAAGAGTCTGTACCTTTATTATTAGGAGTAACGTGCGCTTGGCACTACAAAAAATAGATATCAAGACTCAACCGCCGGATACTCAGAAACCGGATCACGAGTGGTTAACGGCTATGCTTGTGAACAGCGCGCTATTAGAAATAGGTAAGCGGCATGATTAAAAGTGAAATGTATGTACATCCTTGGTTTATGTACATTCGCCCACTAGGCAACAAATTATTGGTATGTGAGAACGTTATCCCACAGATTTGTATTATCACGTCCAGGCAGACTCCACTATGTTTTAAGTAAACCTGCATAAATGAGGAATAGAATAGAGATACTAATAAGTTGTTCTTCCCTTCCTTATTAGGAGTTTGTGAGAACGGCAGTAGAACATAATTGAAAGCACTCCGCCTACGCCGAATATATCTTTTAACCAAACTACGTGATAAGACTGGTACCACGAATCGACATCGCTCTATTATATTTGGGTGAGTGGCAATTAGAAATTTGGCCACAGATAGTGTGTAAAAACAAGTAACGTAACGGAACCTCCGCTGACTAGACCTTTATTTTACATTGTCAGGAATCAATCTAATACATCAGTTTTCAGTCGTGGTACCAGATTGATAAAAAAGACCCCAGAAGAAGAACGTATCAAAAAACCTTTTTTAGGGGTAAGACAGCTATAAATATGTCTCGACTTGAAAACAAGCACGAATCACTTTTGTCAAAAATTAAAACATATGTTCTCACTCATAGGTTATTATCATCTGCCTGAAACTTATAAACCCAGGTTATGAATGCTTCAACGGAACTAATAATATACATGCAAGGTGAGCGGCTATGTGTGATTCCCTCAGTGGATCCAAAAAGTTTTTAAAAAGGAATTTAGACCGCTTACGTATGGCTTACCTGCATGTTAATTTGTCTTTTTAGAAAACTGTTAATAATAATATATCAAGTTTGGAACTCGATGACACAGCCCCTATACAGCCGTAATACAGCCTGAATAACAGAGAATAGTATTGTCCCTGTACATGAGTACATTTTTAGGTAAGAGAATGAGATGTATGAAATTAATTCTTGTTCTAGATACTCTTAGGTACTCAGAGTATAGAAAATGTTTTGGGTACTAAATAAACCTCAAGATATCAGCTGATATGAGTATGACATATATTTTCAATATTAAGGGCATGATATGAAGATATGCACGAATTGCTACGACCTCTTCTCTTCTCTCTTTTTCTATCCCTCCACTTTCTTCGAATCTAATATTCAGCAGGGTCTATTTTAGAGCCAAAGCTACATGCAAAAAAAGACAATTGAAATGATTAAATGTATCATATAATATGGAAAATAACCATTAAACTAAATCATTTAATCCAAAAGCATGGGAGTATTCCCTTTTGATGTAAAACATGTAAGAATGATATCAGTTGAAAGGTGTCAATTTTATATCTTTGTAAATGCACAAACTCTCTGCATTGTACCTCCATGTTTGCATGTACAGAATACTATATTACTTGGTCCAGGAAACTTGCATATGCATAGGTGTAAGACATTTGTATATAAAAAGCGGTATATCATACATGTACAAATAATGTTTTAACCAATAGAAATTTGTAACAAACTTAAACTAGTCTAGCAATATTATCTCACGTTAGGAGGATAAATTAGTAAAATATTGTTATGATCTCTTTTACAGAAATTGGATGGTAAACGTCCTGATGAAGACATATTCTTTATGTCGAAACGCGTCGACCGGATGCCATCTAACCTCTTTTTAATTCTTTGTGTGAATACATATGTATCAGTATAGGATTTTATTAACTTTGATCAATGCACTGACTTTTATTGTTGCTTTTTTTAACCAAATTAAAAATGTATATTTTCTAAACTGCACTAGTTTGTTTGTTTAATCTATTGTGTTATTGCTCAAGTATATGCCTGGGAGTGTTACTCTACATATACTGAAAACAGTGCCTCCAGCCCTTAAGAATTCGTTATTTACCATGACATACTATGTCATGGTAAATAACGAATTCCTGTGTACATGCACATCTGTGCATGTACACTTGTGCCATGTGGCACACATACATGCCCTTAGGGCAGAATCAGGGGTGCAACAGGGTGTCAAAGTGACACCCTGTCCCCCTTGCAAATTCAGTAATTTTACCGAATCGGTATTTACCAATTCGGTAATTGACATTGATTCCTATGGGCCTCAAGGCCCATAGAAATCAATGGCATTTACCGAATCGGTAAATACCGATTCTGGAATTACAGAATCATACAGATTCGGTAACAATTACCGAATTTTTTCCTACATCTGATTTACCGAATCTAGAATACCGAATCGGTAAAATTCGGTATTCTAGAGTCGGTAAATCAGATTTACCTACATCTGGCCCTAGGATATTAACCCCTTCCATGCTCCCGTCGGCCATTGGTCGACGGGAGCACTTCATCCCCAGTGCTGCCCTCGGCCAACAGCCGATGAAGCCCCGCTCACCCTTTAGAACGCCCGCACCACAGCGGAAAAACCACCGCGGTTAAGGAGTTAAAGAACATTCATCTGGACCAATCTCAAGACAAACTGTTTCATAGGCAGCAACTCCCTTTCTTCCTGTTTTTTGCACTCAATTCTGTAGAAGTTTAGTCTTATTCTTGTGACATGATTTCATATCATACTAGACTATCCAGTCATGCAACCTATACAAATTGCCATATCATGTGCTATTATCTCCATGCCAAAAGCCTTGGGGGCACTTTAAAGGCTTAGCTTAATTAGACCAAACAAATCCAGTGTATGGTTGAGGCTGTCTCAGATCCAAGAAACCTTTGCAAGTCTCTTCAGTCTTTGTGAGCTACCATGCATCACAAATTCACTTAGGTATATGAGTTATATTTTAATCTGAGATGTCTTTTGTTCATTAAATCAAGTAAGTGGATAAGTGTGTACATCTATATTTCAAGGTGACACCTTAAAATTATGACAAAAAGCATTTATTGAAGTTAACACTTTAGTGTCTTGCGATATTTAATGACCGAACCATTTTGGTTCAGAATGGACTCCGTAGAGCTGTGACGTAAGTGTCAGGGCACCATGCCATGAAAGTTTGTTTAAGGATGATGAGTTCACAGTTACATACAGCAAAATAAAGACGTGTAAAACTAAGCTCCGTGTGTGGCGTAGTCATTGGTGGGTACAAAAGCTGGGGAAGATGATACAAATGCCAATTAAATAGGGGATAAGTAACAAGAAGAATTACTGTGTTCTTCCAGAGAGTTTGCCGTGGTCCAGGCAACCTGCTTGTGTGTGCCACATGTGTTGCTGTCAAAGACCGGAATTGAGACTTCATGCATGTGGCGTCAAAGAGAAAATTCAGCCACTGTAATGCAAGTGAGGACAACATAAGTGCTGTAAGGAATCTACACGTTGATGGTCGAGAACCTCCTAGTCAAGTCATATGTAAAGAAACTGTGCTGCCATGCAAGATAAAGTTATACATTACATGGAGTTTTAATGCCGAAAGCAGATTTAACCAGGTTTACGAAGCGCAGCTGCTGATAATCAGAACTTGCAAAATAACTCTGCGAACAGAAGCGCTGTAAGGCGGCGATCAACCAGCTACTAGGAACTACAAATTGACATTTAGAGGAAAAAAAAGGAAGGACATACTGAATACACTAAAGAGAGTCATCATACTACCGCACTCAGTAACGTTGGCTCAAAGAGAAGTGTTCGGGTTGTGCTTATGCAGCTGTCCATACCTGAAGCGGTTCACTCCCAAAGTTGCCGAATACGGCGCAGAAGAACTTCACAGGTCTTTGGTAAGTAAGGAGCCGAGAGTTACTCTGGGAATAGTGTAATTTTACAGATGGCACTGAAGAAAATCACATTTCCAGCTATCATTAAAGATGAGTCATAGGCCAGCACATGACAAGGTCTCACAGATGAGTTACCTAAACCAAGCCACAGGGATCCACCAGCGGTGCCATTAAGTTCCACACTAATGAAAAACACTGCTGCTGCATTTCTGAAACCACCACCACCTTTTGATAATGCCAAAAAGAAAAACATTGGTGATAGATGGCCTGCATGGATAGAGACCTTTGAGGATTTCATTGATGCGCTTAAAGAGACTGATAACAAAAAGATGATCAAGTATCTCAAAAGTTTTGCTGGTGAAGGAAAATACCTTAAACTAATGAAGAAACTACATATTGTCAGATTAAAGTAACGCTGAATCTCAAGTTCATTCTTGTACCAAACGTTGATTACAAAAGATAAATTTTCAGTCAAGAACACCAAAAAGTTAGCAAAAATATTGATGAATATGTGGAGAGATTCAATACACTCACCAAACACTGTAAGTTCACTTAATTTATTGAGGAAAAAGCTATGCGACTTAGAGTTATTGATGGATGCTTGTAAGATTCATTCAGACAATGAATGCTGAGAGAAACTCTTAGCCTGGAGGGAGTGCCGATGGCTGCCAGAGTTGCCGGGCCGGTCCTCGGATGCTTGTTTCCGTTCTGGGAAGGACATGGCTTTTGTAGTTCGGACTGGACTGTTCCCATGGGGCACAGGGTCAGCGCTGATTTGCATATCGCCATTGTCTAACCCAGGGTGGTGTGGAGTGGAAAAACGATGGATTTGGGCCCAGATCTTTGGACTGGGGTGAATGTGTGACATTGATCCACATTCTGTCCATCATTGTTGTGTTTGCAGGTACCGCTCTAAGTGTACTGGGGATGCTCAGACGTGAGTCCCAGGCACTCCACACCACTGGAATCAAGCTAGCCGGGCTGATGAGAGGTGTTACCTCGAAACCGGGCCGGTCCTCGGATGCTTGTTTCCGTTCTGGGAAGGACATGGCTTTTGTAGTTCGGACTGGACTGTTCCCATGGGGCACAGGGTCAGCGCTGATTTGCATATCGCCATTGTCTAACCCAGGGTGGTGTGGAGTGGAAAAACGATGGATTTGGGCCCAGATCTTTGGACTGGGGTGAATGTGTGACATTGATCCATATTCTGTCCATCATTGTTGTGTTTGCAGGTACCGCTCTAAGTGTACTGGGGATGCTCAGACGTGAGTCCCAGGCACTCCACACCACTGGAATCAAGCTAGCCGGGCTGATGAGAGGTGTTACCTCGAAACCGGGCCGGTCCTCGGATGCTTGTTTCCGTTCTGGGAAGGACATGGCTTTTGTAGTTCGGACTGGACTGTTCCCATGGGGCACAGGGTCGGCGCTGATTTGCATATCGCCATTGTCTAACCCAGGGTGGTGTGGAGTGGAAACACGATGGATTTGGGCCCAGATCTTTGGACTGGGGTGAATGTGTGACATTGATCCATATTCTGTCCATCATTGTTGTGTTTGCAGGTACCACTCTAAGTGTACTGGGGATGCTCAGACGTGAGTCCCAGGCACTCCACACCACTGGAATCAAGCTAGCCGGGCTGATGAGAGGTGTTACCTCGAAACCGGGCCGGTCCTCGGATGCTTGTTTCCGTTCTGGGAAGGACATGGCTTTTGTAGTTCGGACTGGACTGTTCCCATGGGGCACAGGGTCGGCGCTGATTTGCATATCGCCATTGTCTAACCCAGGGTGGTGTGGAGTGGAAACACGATGGATTTGGGCCCAGATCTTTGGACTGGGGTGAATGTGTGACATTGATCCACATTCTGTCCATCATTGTTGTATTTGCAGGTACCGCTCTAAGTGTACTGGGGATGCTCAGACGTGAGTCCCAGGCACTCCACACCACTGGAATCAAGCTAGCCGGGCTGATGAGAGGTGTTACCTCGAAACCGGGCCGGTCCTCGGATGCTTGTTTCCGTTCTGGGAAGGACATGGCTTTTGTAGTTCGGACTGGACTGTTCCCATGGGGCACAGGGTCAGCGCTGATTTGCATATCGCCATTGTCTAACCCAGGGTGGTGTGGAGTGGAAAAACGATGGATTTGGGCCCAGATCTTTGGACTGGGGTGAATGTGTGACATTGATCCACATTCTGTCCATCATTGTTGTGTTTGCAGGTAACGCTCTAAGTGTACTGGGGATGCTCAGACGTGAGTCCCAGGCACTCCACACCACTGGAATCAAGCTAGCCGGGCTGATGAGAGGTGTTACCTCGAAACCGGGCCGGTCCTCGGATGCTTGTTTCCGTTCTGGGAAGGACATGGCTTTTGTAGTTCAGACTGGACTGTTCCCATGGGGCACAGGGTCAGCGCTGATTTGCATATCGCCATTGTCTAACCCAGGGTGGTGTGGAGTGGAAAAACGATGGATTTGGGCCCAGATCTTTGGACTGGGGTGAATGTGTGACATTGATCCACATTCTGTCCATCATTGTTGTGTTTGCAGGTACCGCTCTAAGTGTACTGGGGATGCTCAGACGTGAGTCCCAGGCACTCCACACCACTGGAATCAAGCTAGCCGGGTTGATGAGAGGTGTTACCTCGAAACCGGGCCGGTCCTCGGATGCTTGTTTCCGTTCTGGGAAGGACATGGCTTTTGTAGTTCGGACTGGACTGTTCCCATGGGGCACAGGGTCAGCGCTGATTTGCATATCGCCATTGTCTAACCCAGGGTGGTGTGGAGTGGAAAAACGATGGATTTGGGCCCAGATCTTTGGACTGGGGTGAATGTGTGACATTGATCCACATTCTGTCCATCATTGTTGTGTTTGCAGGTACCACTCTAAGTGTACTGGGGATGCTCAGACGTGAGTCCCAGGCCCTCCACACCACTGGAATCAAGCTAGCCGGGCTGATGAGAGGTGTTACCTCGAAACCGGGCCGGTCCTCGGATGCTTGTTTCCGTTCTGGGAAGGACATGGCTTTTGTAGTTCGGACTGGACTGTTCCCATGGGGCACAGGGTCGGCGCTGATTTGCATATCGCCATTGTCTAACCCAGGGTGGTGTGGAGTGGAAACACGATGGATTTGGGCCCAGATCTTTGGACTGGGGTGAATGTGTGACATTGATCCACATTCTGTCCATCATTGTTGTATTTGCAGGTACCGCTCTAAGTGTACTGGGGATGCTCAGACGTGAGTCCCAGGCACTCCACACCACTGGAATCAAGCTAGCCGGGCTGATGAGAGGTGTTACCTCGAAACCGGGCCGGTCCTCGGATGCTTGTTTCCGTTCTGGGAAGGACATGGCTTTTGTAGTTCGGACCGGACTGTTCCCATGGGGCACAGGGTCAGCGCTGATTTGCATATCGCCATTGTCTAACCCAGGGTGGTGTGGAGTGGAAAAACGATGGATTTGGGCCCAGATCTTTGGACTGGGGTGAATGTGTGACATTGATCCACATTCTGTCCATCATTGTTGTGTTTGCAGGTAACGCTCTAAGTGTACTGGGGATGCTCAGACGTGAGTCCCAGGCACTCCACACCACTGGAATCAAGCTAGCCGGGCTGATGAGAGGTGTTACCTCGAAACCGGGCCGGTCCTCGGATGCTTGTTTCCGTTCTGGGAAGGACATGGCTTTTGTAGTTCAGACTGGACTGTTCCCATGGGGCACAGGGTCAGCGCTGATTTGCATATCGCCATTGTCTAACCCAGGGTGGTGTGGAGTGGAAAAACGATGGATTTGGGCCCAGATCTTTGGACTGGGGTGAATGTGTGACATTGATCCACATTCTGTCCATCATTGTTGTGTTTGCAGGTACCGCTCTAAGTGTACTGGGGATGCTCAGACGTGAGTCCCAGGCACTCCACACCACTGGAATCAAGCTAGCCGGGTTGATGAGAGGTGTTACCTCGAAACCGGGCCGGTCCTCGGATGCTTGTTTCTGTTCTGGGAAGGACATGGCTTTTGTAGTTCGGACTGGACTGTTCCCATGGGGCACAGGGTCAGCGCTGATTTGCATATCGCCATTGTCTAACCCAGGGTGGTGTGGAGTGGAAAAATGATGGATTTGGGCCCAGATCTTTGGACTGGGGTGAATGTGTGACATTGATCCACATTCTGTCCATCATTGTTGTGTTTGCAGGTACCGCTCTAAGTGTACTGGGGATGCTCAGACGTGAGTCCCAGGCCCTCCACACCACTGGAATCAAGCTAGCCGGGCTGATGAGAGGTGTTACCTCGAAACCGTGCCGGTCCTCGGATGCTTGTTTCCGTTCTGGGAAGGACATGGCTTTTGTAGTTCGGACTGGACTGTTCCCATGGGGCACAGGGTCAGCGCTGATTTGCATATCGCCATTGTCTAACCCAGGGTGGTGTGGAGTGGAAAAACTATGGATTTGGGCCCAGATCTTTGGACTGGGGTGAATGTGTGACATTGATCCACATTCTGTCCATCATTGTTGTGTTTGCAGGTACCGCTCTAAGTGTACTGGGGATGCTCAGACGTGAGTCCCAGGCACTCCACACCACTGGAATCAAGCTAGCCGGGCTGATGAGAGGTGTTACCTCGAAACCGGGCCGGTCCTCGGATGCTTGTTTCCGTTCTGGGAAGGACATGGCTTTTGTAGTTCGGACTGGACTGTTCCCATGGGGCACAGGGTCAGGGCTGATTTGCATATCGCCATTGTCTAACCCAGGGTGGTGTGGAGTGGAAAAACGATGGATTTGGGCCCAGATCTTTGGACTGGGGTGAATGTGTGACATTGATCCACATTCTGTCCATCATTGTTGTGTTTGCAGGTACCGCTCTAAGTGTACTGGGGATGCTCAGACGTGAGTCCCAGGCACTCCACACCACTGGAATCAAGCTAGCCGGGCTGATGAGAGGTGTTACCTCGAAACCGGGCCGGTCCTCGGATGCTTGTTTCCGTTCTGGGAAGGACATGGCTTTTGTAGTTCGGACTGGACTGTTCCCATGGGGCACAGGGTCAGGGCTGATTTGCATATCGCCATTGTCTAACCCAGGGTGGTGTGGAGTGGAAAAACGATGGATTTGGGCCCAGAACTTTGGACTGGGGTGAATGTGTGACATTGATCCACATTCTGTCCATCATTGTTGTGTTTGCAGGTACCGCTCTAAGTGTACTGGGGATGCTCAGACGTGAGTCCCAGGCACTCCACACCACTGGAATCAAGCTAGCTGGGCTGATGAGAGGTGTTACCTCGAAACCGGGCCGGTCCTCGGATGCTTGTTTCCGTTCTGGGAAGGACATGGCTTTTGTAGTTCGGACTGGACTGTTCCCATGGGGCACAGGGTCAGCGCTGATTTGCATATCGCCATTGTCTAACCCAGGGTGGTGTGGAGTGGAAAAACAATGGATTTGGGCCCAGATCTTTGGACTGGGGTGAATGTGTGACATTGATCCACATTCTGTCCATCATTGTTGTGTTTGCAGGTACCGCTCTAAGTGTACTGGGGATGCTCAGACGTGAGTCCCAGGCACTCCACACCACTGGAATCAAGCTAGCCGGGCTGATGAGAGGTGTTACCTCGAAACCGGGCCGGTCCTCGGATGCTTGTTTCCGTTCTGGGAAGGACATGGCTTTTGTAGTTCGGACTGGACTGTTCCCATGGGGCACAGGGTCAGCGCTGATTTGCATATCGCCATTGTCTAACCCAGGGTGGTGTGGAGTGGAAAAACTATGGATTTGGGCCCAGATCTTTGGACTGGGGTGAATGTGTGACATTGATCCACATTCTGTCCATCATTGTTGTGTTTGGAGGTACCGCTCTAAGTGTACTGGGGATGCTCAGACGTGAGTCCCAGGCACTCCACACTACTGGAATCAAGCTAGCCGGGCTGATGAGAGGTGTTACCTCGAAACCGGGCCGGTCCTCGGATGCTTGTTTCCGTTCTGGGAAGGACATGGCTTTTGTAGTTCGGACTGGACTGTTCCCATGGGGCACAGGGTCAGCGCTGATTTGCATATCGCCATTGTCTAACCCAGGGTGGTGTGGAGTGGAAAAACGATGGATTTGGGCCCAGATCTTTGGACTGGGGTGAATGTGTGACATTGATCCACATTCTGTCCATCATTGTTGTGTTTGCAGGTACCGCTCTAAGTGTACTGGGGATGCTCAGACGTGAGTCCCAGGCACTCCACACCACTGGAATCAAGCTAGCCGGGCTGATGAGAGGTGTTACCTCGAAACCGGGCCGGTCCTCGGATGCTTGTTTCCGTTCTGGGAAGGACATGGCTTTTGTAGTTCGGACTGGACTGTTCCCATGGGGCACAGGGTCAGCGCTGATTTGCATATCGCCATTGTCTAACCCAGGGTGGTGTGGAGTGGAAAAACGATGGATTTGGGCCCAGATCTTTGGACTGGGGTGAATGTGTGACATTGATCCACATTCTGTCCATCATTGTTGTGTTTGCAGGTACCGCTCTAAGTGTACTGGGGATGCTCAGACGTGAGTCCCAGGCACTCCACACCACTGGAATCAAGCTAGCCGGGCTGATGAGAGGTGTTACCTTGAAACCGGGCCGGTCCTCGGATGCTTGTTTCCGTTCTGGGAAGGACATGGCTTTTGTAGTTCGGACTGGACTGTTCCCATGGGGCACAGGGTCAGCGCGGATTTGCATATCGCCATTGTCTAACCCAGGGTGGTGTGGAGTGGAAAAACGATGGATTTGGGCCCAGATATTTGGACTGGGGTGAATGTGTGACATTGATCCACATTCTGTCCATCATTGTGTGAATCAGTTATGAGTGTAAAAAGTAGCCATAGCAAAAGACTGAAGGGCTCAAAGTGATGGCTACACATAAAAAGAAGTTATGTGTTAGATGTGGATTTTCATTTCCACACAAAAGTAAATGTCCTGCCATTGGACAGATATGTAAAGGGTGCGGGAAAGAGAACCATTTTGTGACTGTTTGTAGAGTGAAGGAAAAAGTAAGTGTGCATGGCACGAAGACAAAATGGCCACCGGAACATTCCAGAAGCAGCATTTAATGCCCACAAGGCCAAGTGGCTACATCAATTGAGGCAAATCGACACTGACCAAAGTCAATTGTCATCTAAATCATCATCAAACAGTTCCTCTGCCTCAATATCAAGAGAAAGTGAGGAAGATGGTTGTGCCATATTGAAGTTTACCTCAAACAAATGTGTGCAAGTCAAATTGACTGCATATGAGGAAAAATACCAGTCAAAGAAAAGTTGACATCCAAAGCACCATAGTCATTCAAACATTGTCCGAAAAGTACATTGAAAATAAATGATTTCTCAATACCTTACATCATCAACAGTGGTGCATCGATAAACAATGCCTGAAGGGAAATACAATGAATTACCTCCATTGCCCTGACTTACTCCATCGAAAACCAAAGTGTGAACATGGGTTGCACCAACGCCCATAAAAAGTCAAGGTTCCTTGTCGAAACCTTGAAACACAAGAGAACGAAGCTGAAAGCACCCATCCATGTGCTTCAAGGTACAGCGTCAAGTGCCTGTCTGCTCCGTTTCAGTACTGCTGCTGACATGGGACTGATTTCTGTGAATTACAACATGAGCGCTCACCATGAAATAGTAAGTCAATTTCCTTCATTGTAAAGTAAAGTAACATATAAATAAAGATTTTGATTTTGTTGCTCAGAGACATAGATGAGTTGATTTCCATTTACAAGAAACTGTTGGAGAAGAACTTGCATCGTTACTCAAGCATGACATTATTGAGCATTTAACTGGTCTGACACCATGGGTTTCTCCCATAGTGGTAGTCGACAAAATGGACAGTGAAGGAGCTGTACGCATATGTATTGATATGTGTCAAGCAACAAGGCAATTCAATGAGATCCCCACATTGCTGACATGATAATGCAGATAAATGGTGCAAAGGTCTTCTCCAGCCTTGTTTAAATAAAGGTTATCATCAGTTGGAACTCGAAGAACATTGCAGGTATGTTACAACTTTTTTACACATATTGGTCTATTTCGATATAAGGGACTCAGTTTTGGTCTGTCATTGACTGCAGAACTATTCCAAGATATAATTCGACGTGTTATACAGCCTGTTGAGAATGTATTCAATTATAGCGATGACATATTGATTTTTTGAGCTACACAAAAGGTGCATGATAAAGTTCTCACCCATGTATGTCATCTATTTACTGATGCAGGCCTGACTTTGAATGTAGACAAGTGTGAATTCCAAAAGATAAAGTTAAAGTTCTTTGGCCATATCTTTTCAAATGAGGGTATGACCCCTGATCCTGCCAAAGTACAAGCCGTGTTAAATGCTGATCCCGCACTAGATGTTTCAATGATACGTTCATGTCTTGGTATGACCAGTTACTGTTCAAGATACATACAAGACTTTGCAACTATAAGTGCTCCCTTATGAGAGTTAAGGAAGAAAATGTTTTCATTCAAGTGGTCACACAAATGTGATAGAAGCTTTAAGAAAATCAAACAAGCCATTGAAATTGGTGCTGAAATGGTTTAATTTTAGTAGAGTTTTTTTATATAGCGCAAACTAGACCAAAGACATCAGGTATCAGACCGTTTTACATGAGCACCAGTTTCGTTACAGAAGGACACATTCATTTCTGGTAGGCACAGGGATATTTAAGCGATTTTCCCAGAATCACAGGATGTTGAGTGTTGTTGCTGAGATTCGAACCCGGTTTCCCAGCTTCGAGGTCGGCAGCTCTAGCCATAAGGCTACATCCTCTCTCTGTTTCAATCCAAAGCTTCATACAGAGGATGTTGTTGACTCTAGCCCAGTCAGGTTAGGTACTATCCTTGTACAGCACAGCAGACACCCCCATGCATGAAGGCATATTGTAGCATATGCCAGTAGAAGTTTGGCCCAGAGAAAACATGCTTACTCACAGCTTGAGAAGGAAAGTTTAGCAGTGGTATAGACTTATGAACATTTCCATATATTCCTGTATGGAAAGTGTTTTATGCTGGTGACAGATCATCATAATTTACTGACTATCTTTGGCAATCTAAAAGCCACAATGTCTCCTCGCATTAAACGGTATGGAATATTATTACCAGAGTATACTTATACCATTGAGCATCATCCAGGGAAGAATCAAAACCCTGCTGACTACTTTTCCAGAGTGCATTTACAAGGTCAGGGTACTCCATCCAAAAAAGCTGAAGCCTACATTAATTTCATTTTAAAATCAAATATGCCAGCTGCCATATAGTTTGCCCAGATCAAAACTGACATGAACCATGATACTGACATGCTGAAGAGGAAAGATATAATTACAAACCACTCATGGAACCAACACACTCAAACTCTCAATGGTAATGGTGAATAGCAAAAGTACAAAAACATTAAAGATAAACTGCCTATACCTCAGGAAGGAATTATACTGTGAGGGTTGCGAAACCTAATTCCGGATAAACTGCTACAGAAATTAATTAAAGTATCTCATGAAGGACATTGTGGTGTTGTTCCTACCAAAAGAGCTTTCAGAGACCGAGTTTGGTTTCCATATTTAGATGAGAGGGTTGAAATGGAACTCAAGGACTGTCATATACACTACTGCCTTTCTACAAATATTACTCAACATACTCTTAACATGTCAGAACTCCCTAAGCATGCCTGTGAGAGAATAGCCATTGATTTCTTTGATCTACTTAATAATGGAAATCATCTGATGGTAATTGTGGACGAGTACTCACATATTCCATTTATAGAGGACCTCTCATCCACAACTCATGAGCGAGTCATTGAGAGAATAGATAACATCTTTGCAACATGGGAACGTTCCAGCCATTTTGAAGTCTGATAATGGCCCGCTGTTTAACAGTCGAGAATACAAGTATTTGCTGGAGCATTTGAACATAATGCATCGGAAGACTACACCTTTGTGGCCATAGACCAATGGACTCATCGAGCATTTTATGAGTATGCTAAAGAAAGTAGAACAGCAAGCAATTCTAGATAGGGTCAGTAAAAACTGTATTGAATTCCACCCTGCAAGCCTATCACTCAACACTTCAATCGATCACAGGTGAAAGTCCTGTGACTTTGATGTTCAAGAGAGCATTGGCAACTAAGTTACTTCAATGGACCAAAAAAGAGAAGGAAATGAGAGAATAAATTGTACAAAGGACTTGGTGATCAATGAAAAAATGAAAGCCTATGCAGACAAGAGGCGACATAAAAAGAGCATTGAGTTTATGACAGGAGATCTAATGATTGCCCGACAAACGTGAAGGAGTAAAACTGATGCTCCATATGATGCAAATAAAAAGAGAAAATAAACAGACCACTTTGTTTTAATTGGAAGTTGTGGACTCATATGGCGGATATTGATATCATACACCTAGACTCATAGAATAGGGTTTTATTGCCTCTCATTGTTTGTTTAAACCATTTCTGGTCTATGACCACGTGGCAGCTGGTCGTTTAGGGTGGGCAATATATTTGAGAACAAATTCTATTCATGACTATACTGGGTGGTGCAGTAATTTATTCCTAGCTTCCTCTCTGTTTGTTTCATGATCTCAATGGATCTTTATTCACTGGTGAAGGAGCCTTTTCCATCACCTCTACCAATTTCATTTTGGGTTTCACGCCTTTGCTTGACCAAGTGTGTCCAAGGTATTCATCCTCACATGCCTCACATTTACACTTATTGTCAATCTGACACCCTCTAACTTGCTTATTACCCTTTCCAACAACCCATCATGTTGTTCCACATCGGCACTACAAACTAATACATCATCTTAGAAGAATAGGACATTAGCTATCCCTCTCAGAATTCCCATGTATAATTCTCTGAAAAACTGCCAATGCAGATGCTAAACCATACTGCATATGAACATACTGGAATGCAATTTCAGGAGTTATGCAGGATGTGAAATGCTTAAAATGATTATGCAACCAAACTTGGTTGGACGCGCTTGACAAATCTAATGTGGTGAAATAATCTTGCATCCTTCACACTTATTAGTATCTCAGCTATACGTGGTAATGGAAGTCTTTCAACCCAAATACTGTTGTTGAGGTCCCTTAGATCTACACACATCTGCAATTTGGCATTGGGTTTCTGAGCCAACACAATGGAACTGAGCCATTCTAAAGATTCAATGGGCTCAATCACCCCTGCCTCACACAATCTATTCAACTCTTCCCTTAGTAGTTCATGCAAGGCTACCGGCACATTAAGCACCTTGTGCACTTTAGGCACAGCTCCCTTTTTCAACACTGCAATGCTCAAATTTATGCAAACATCTAAATTTTTCGGCAAACAGTTTGGGAAAACTCGTACCCCACTTTTTGACTGCTTTAACACCCGTAAGTAATACCTGGTCTGGGTGATTGACTTAAAAAATGATCCCCAATGCATGTTGCTCTTTCCAACAAAAAAGCATCCTCCCATTATCGTCAGGGTACACCTTCCCCTTAGCTGTCCTTTCTCGATATTTCAATTCTGCCATGAAATACCCCATATCAGATAGTTTTTCATCACATTATCTCACTGGTTCCACATGTGAGGAAGTTAACGCATTGTCTCCCAAATGGTTCTATGTTTCTTTGTCCACAAAACTAAAAGGCAAATGGGAATCTGCTCACATATTTACTTTGTTCACCTTCAACACACACTTAGATGGACAATAGATATTCTTCTCACTTTTCATTTCACCTTCACGCTCGTTCACACCACAAAACCCTAATACCCCCATATTATTCAGTTGATAGATTGCTTTCTTATAACTTTCCACCACATTCACGCTGTCTTTACTACTCCCCAAGATTCCATCCTGCATACCCCTGAACACTGACCCTATTTCTTACATTTAAAACATCTAACAGTAGCAACTGGGCATATATTTAACTCTGCCAAATGACTTACAGTTCCACAACTGTAAAAAAACATTTCTCATATCTGCCCTCTTTTTACTTGACCTAATTTTATTGCTGACCACACAAGTTTCACTATGCTCTTCTTTTAGCTCAATTTTACTCTTTTCTCAATTCCTTAACATAGTGGGATGTATTCTCCAAGTGTCATGCTATGCTAATTGACTTTTCTAAAGATGGATCCTTCAGTTCCAAGAGTTTTTCCTGTATCTTTATGTTATTTGTTCTATTGAGCATTAGATCCCTGATGACTTCCTCTCGTAGCTCTTTAAACTTACAAGCAACAGGCAACTTTCTTAGCACTGCTACATATTGTTCAACAGTTTCTCACTGTAGTTGGGCATGTGAAATGAGGTTGTGCCTCTCCACCACCCACACTTACAGGCACATGCATCACTGGTTTTTGCATTCGCAACCGGTGCGAATCGCAAAATTCGGCCGTTTGCGAATGCAAATCCAATTTTTGAGATGCATCAAGTTTTTGTTTTTTTCACAATTTAAGAAATCGCTATTTTTTTGCGATTTCTTAAATTGCGAATGCATTTAAGAAATCGCAATTTTGCAATTTCTTAAATGCAATGCATCATTTAAAAAAATTGCGAATTCGCAAATTAGAAGTGGTAAATTACCATGAAGTCAACCTTCACGGTAATTTAAGAAAAGATTCAAAAATGCACAAAAGTGCATTTTTGACACTTTCATTTTACACTCACACATGCCCTTGGGCATGTATGTGTGAAAAATGGACTGTAAGTTACATTTCAGGGGTGCAGGGGGGGTCCTTTGGACCCCCCGCACCCTAGAAATTGCATTCACATTTTGCGATTCCTTAATTGCGAATCGCAAAGTGAGAATGCCTTCCCATTGATTCCTAAGGGCCTCTAGGCCCATAGGAATCAATGTAAAGGGATTCCTTATTAGCGATTCGCAAAATTGGGAATCGCAAATAAGGAAAAATTAGAAATCTCAAAAATATATGCGATTTTTTAATGCATAGGTGTTTGCGATTTTTAAATTGCGATTCCCTAATTTTCGCAATTTAGGAATCGCAAATACCAACAATCATGCATGTGGGCCTTAGTTTCTTCCCAAATGTTTCCTTCAAAGCCTTCATTGAACTTAAATATTTAGCTGCTATTGATTCATCAGTGTCTGATCCTGTTTCATCCTCCTCTTTCAAAACGTTCCTACCTTCTACGCCCAGCCAATGCGTCAATAAATCTAATTTCCTCTTTGCCACAAATATATTCCCACCAATGGCTCAAAATAAATTTCAAAAGCTTCCTGCTAATCCTCGCATGCCATAATGGAAGCACCAGGATCCAGCAGGAGCATTGGAGGGACAGCTATAGTTTGAGTCGACATGACTATTAAAACAACAAGTGAAATAAACAGTCATTGCAGACAAAACAATAAACTTAAATACATAACATAGTCATTGTTGTCCCAATGCTGGATTTTTTCTGAGCTTCCAATCACTAAATCCAGTGCCAGCAACACAGTATCACTCACAGCCAACAACACGTTGTAATCCTCTTTCTGTGTAGCTGTTTCTGATTACTGTTTCTATGTTTATGCTGCCCTTGACAGAAAACATTCCTCTATTTCTTTCAAGACTTTTATACTCTTGATGATCAGCCACATGTGATGGTTCCTGTGCAGCACACATGCCTGTAAAGCTCTCCAAGGTAGGTGCAATCATGTGGCTCTCCATTTAGCATTTTTCAAACAACACGCACTTGACCATATGGCTCTGCCTCTTTAATACTGCAGCTGCAGCACAATAACTAGCTAACAGCTAACAGCTAAAGCCACTGAACAGCTGCACTTCTCTTGTCTTGCGACTACCAGTGCCACTTGGCAGTACACCTTCAGTCTTGTGGCCGCCGCGCCATGTGACACCATAACCGTCTTGTAGCTGCGACGCTTCACAAAAGGAAATCTTCACTATTTTGGGCAATAATTGAGTTCAACCCAATTCAGTTCATCATTGGTACTACCAGATGACAAAGTTACGTGGGTACCCTTGAACTAGCCACTTCTGCCCACCACCGTAAACTGCAACTGTGTCTTCTTAGCGCAACTGGGAGTGGGTGATCACCATCACCTTGTCATCCTCTACCACATTCCATCCTCGTCACCACTATTACAAGGTGACACCACTATAATGTGACGAAACATGTTTATTGCAGTTAACACCAGCGACCCCCTGGCGTATAGTCCAGCCAGTCCATGAACCATCTTCCCTGGAATCCCCCTTCACCAGAATTCCTTTACATCACCAGGGAACCTTCAAAAATCTGCAGCTTTCCCTCCACCAAAATATCATTACGCCCCTCAACAGCTAGACACATAGTCACATATTGTCGTTACTGCTATAACATTGTCTCCACCAAACCTCCTAAAATGCTTACTGACAGGCTACAAAGACTACAAAATAAGGTGGTCAGATTAAGCCTGGGCTTGTATACATATAAAGCATACCAGACTTAAAGGAATACATTGTCTCCCAGTGGACACAAGGATTAAGCTCAAAATTCCTCTACTGTCCACCAGGTTTACTTTGGAAAGAGACCAAAAGACCTACATAACTTGCACTCCCCCATGTCTTTAATAGAAACCCTCCATTTAGGTGGGAGAAAAATTAGCATGTAGGGGACTGTCATCACTCACTTTCTATATTTTTGCACATGAACACTTGCACTTTGTGAGACCCACTTCTAAAAATAAATGTAGCGCAATGTAGTACCTATTTTTTTTGCATTAAATATGAGACTAGCAGGCACTTGTATCAAACTCGAATTTTCGAATCCTTACTTGCGAAAATTAAGGCATCGCAAATAATGAATTGATCATTCGAATGCATGAAAAAAATTGCGAGAAATCAGCACACAAACGCTATTTGCAATAATACCTAATCCACCTACAAATAAAGAAAACCTAATAGCGATATAGGAAATAGCGAAATCGCTAATTGCGAAATCGCAAATAGTGAAATCACAATTAGCAAGGTCGCTTTTTGATGCATAGTGAGGACATCACAACCAGGAAGTCAGTCAGCCCATGCTTCATTCAGTGCTCAGTCGCTGTGAGAGGAGGAAGCTGAGTGCAGGAACAGGACAGTACATCCAACAACTCTGTTTGTGGAGCTGTCCCTTCTCACGAATGAATCCAATTACATCTGGGGAGAGTACATCAGGCAGGAAACGCAAAATTAAATTCAGTGAAAAGGAAATTGACACACTCATAGAGGATGTAGTCATAAGCCATGACAAACTTTTCGGCAAACTTTCACTGAAGGTCCCAGAGGCACAAAAAAGAAAGATTTAGCTCAGGATCCAGAACAAAGTAAATGCAGTGGGGGTCACGCACCGCTCTATTGAGGAACTGAAGAAGCGTTGGTATGACCTGCGTAGCCGGGCAAAAGAAAGGATTACTGAGAGGCTGAAGTAAGCCAAGAAGACCGGAGGGAGACCACCAACACAGCCTGTGAACATGCCCATGGAGGACCTGGTGGAGTCCACAATCCAGCCTGAAGCTGTGGTGGGAGTAACACAGCTGGGCACATCTGGAGCGGCCAACACATCTCAAGGTAAGATGCATGCAAGTGACCATTACAAGAGACATATTGAAATTAGCACATCACCTCAGTTCAGCACAAGTGTATAGTAAGAAACTCCAGTCCACATTTTCCAGCCACAACCAAGTGCATTATGGGGGACACAGGCAGGGTAGGCAGGTCCGTACGCAAACACACAATGAGAAGTCAGAACACATGAACAATGTGTGTCAGTCATTAATTTATTATGAGCAAAATTATGCTTAATGTGACATGGCATCACACACAGAATTAATCAAGATTTGCACTGTTTAACATCACAGATGCAGAAGGAGAGGCTGAGGGCATTGACTGCATGGACACCCAGGATACTACGACTGTGGATGACATAAACACAGCTGTGGTCCCACTGACAACAGCCTGTGCTCCCACTACACGTAGGGCAACAGTTCCACCACTTGCCGACACCCCAAGCACAGGTCCATAATGGCACAGTCCCAAATCAGAGTTGCAGAGCAAGGTCAGGCGTCACACTGCAGGAGGAACAATTTAGTGATGTCTGTGGCGGTCTTGAGGCCCAGATGCTCCAGGTGCAGTGCCTGCAGGCAAGAAACATGCAGTTAGTGCAGGCACAGATCAGCAAGATGGCAGGTAACATCGCTGGACTGACTGATTGTATGAGGAAACTCACTACAGCTGTGGTGGAGGGCAACAGGCAGATGCAGGAGCTGACCAGAGTAATGATGTAGGGACAAGTGACACATACGAAACACCATCGCCAGTTGTTGCAGCACTTGCATGGCTATGCACAAGCAAACAATTGGCTGAGCACAAACATTGCACTGCTGGCCCGTCGATCCGTCAACATGCAGATTGAGATGTCCCATTGCAGTGGGGATGTGGCCAAGGCACTGTGCCAGGTGACAAATGCGGTGGAACAAATACATGCTGCCACTGTTGAGGCCCACAACGTGAGAGGGGAAGAGGGGAGTAAGGAGGCCTCAAGCCTCAGTAGTTTGTCAATGCCTGTCACCACTTGCAGGAGGCACAACACCCCCAGCACAACACCCTCTGTATCCAACATGAGGGATGGAGAGGAAGCAGGCGAGAGGTGTCTGGGTGTGCGTGGGAGGAGGAGATAGACTGGCATGTCCAGAGACATTCAACAATTGTGAGGTAACCATTACCAAGGACATCATTAGTGACTGACCTTCAAGTCAAATATGTTTGTCATTGTATAATTTGTTAGTAATGCTATCCATGTGCTACTGTGCACCTGATATGTGTGCCTCAACACGACAAGATATTTAATTTGCACAAAATATAGTTATGTCAAAAGATTTGCACTGTTTAACATCACAGATGCTGAAAAAGGAGAGGCTGAGGGCAGTGACTGCATGGACACCCAGGATACTACGGCTGTGGATGACATAAACACACCTGTGGTCCCACAGATAACAGCCCATGCTCCCACTACACGCAGGGCAACAGTTGCATCTCTGCAGACCATGGAGGCTGAGGATGAGTCCCAAAGAACACCAGAGACAAGCCAGGCTCAAGGTACACCCATGCCGACACCCCAAGCACAGGTCCGGAATGGCACAGTCCCAAATCAGAGGTGCAGAGCAAGGTCAGGCGTCACACTGCAGGAGGAACAATCTACTGATGTCTGTGGCGGTCTGGAGGCCCAGATGCTCAGGGTGCAGTGCCTGCAGGCAAGAAACATGCCGTTAGTGCAGGCACAGATCCGCAAGATGCCAGGTAACATCGCTGGACTGACCGATTGCATGAGGGAACTCACTACAGCTGTGGGGGAGGGCAACAGGGAGACGCAGGAGCTGACCAGGGTAATGAATGAGGCACAAGTGACACAGACGAAACACCATCGCCAATTGATGCAGCACTTGCATGGCTATGCACAAGCAAACAATCGGCTGAGCACCAACACTGCACTGCTGGCCTGTTGATCCGTCAACATGCAGATTGAGATGTCCCATTGCAGTGGGAATGTGGCCAAGGCATTGGGCCAGGTGACAAATGCGGTGGAACAAATACATGCTGCCACTGTTGAGGCCCACAATGTGAGAGGGGAAGAGGGGAGTAAGGAGGCCTCAAGCCTCAGTAGTTTGTCAATGCCTGTCACCACTTTCAGGAGGCACAACACCCCCAGCACAACACCCTCTGTATCAAACATGAGGGATGGAGGGGAAGCAGGCGAGAGGTGTCTGGGTGTGCGTGGGAGGAGGAGATAGACTGGCATTTCCTGAGACAGTCAACAATTGTGAGGTAACCATTGCCAAGGACA
Organism: Lissotriton helveticus; assembly: GCF_964261635.1. Taxonomy (NCBI): domain Eukaryota; kingdom Metazoa; phylum Chordata; class Amphibia; order Caudata; family Salamandridae; genus Lissotriton; species Lissotriton helveticus. The sequence continues at coordinate 1,417,788,400 of NC_136061.1, forward strand.
TCATTAGTGACTGAATTTCAAGTCAAATATGTTTGTGATTGTATAATTTGTTAATAATGCTATCCATGTGCTACTGTGCACCTGATATGTGTGCCTCAACACTACAAGATATTTAATTTGCACAAAATATAGTTATGTCAAAAGAGCTGTGTATTATCTTGTCATTACTCACATCAGAAATATTTATGTGTAATTTATGTAGTCTCCTGCGCCCTTCTGCTGCACTTGCCCCATGTGCTGCACGTTGTTTTGCCCATTCTTGGTTGTCATCCTCAGATCAGACACCTCAATAGGAATGCCTCTCCTTGTGGCAATGCTCTGTAACATGGCATATGCAGCCACAATCCTGCAGCATTTGTCGGGTTTGTGCTGTAATGCTCCTCCTGTCTTGTGTAGGCATCTGAAGCGGCTCTTTAACAGCCCAAAGGTGCGTTCAGTGATGTTCCGGGTGGGTATGTGTGCAGCAATGTACCTTTGCTCATTGGGGGTTGTTGGATTGAGGTATGGCGTCATGATGTAGTTACGCAGGGTGTATGCCCTGTGACCTACAGTGAAGTAAGCAAAGGGTTAGTGACGGTAATGCATTGGCATACGTACAATGTCTGTGTCAGATCATTACACATGTTAACCCAGCAGATGTCCCGCTCCAAATTCACCCCTGAGCAGAAGAGTGTGTATGCCACACTGGCAAAATATGTAGGAATCATGGGCGCTTCCCAGGTATTGAGCCACAATGTCAGTAATGATATATTTTGCATTGCACATTACCTGTATGTTTAGCAAATTAAAGCATATTCGATTCCTAAATATATATTCATTAATTGCTGGTCGACAGATTGCTTAATGGGTACAATCAATGCAACCTAATACATGTCAGAAGCAGGTTAGCTGATAGAATTCCTGTTTGGTCTTATTCAGTTCATGTGTGGTTGTGGGGAAGCTAATGTGGTAGTTGATCCTTGACATCATGGCATGAGGGAATGATTTGAAGAAACGTCAAAGGGCGCTTTGTGACACCCCTCCAACTACTGCTACTACCCCCTGGAAACTGCCTGACGTAAGTAGGTGCCGGCAACATAGGACCTGCACATGAGTGGGTATTGCATTGGTCCGATGAGTCTGAAGCCACAATATGGGATCCAATTCTTTAATTAAGTCAAGGATCATGGCACCAATTAGCCCATACTTGTTGTATATTTCCTCATCTGTTTGTTCTACAAACGTAATGTGAACTCTGAAGATGCGCTCCTGTATTCTCCTCCTTCTGTGTGCTGCTGCCTGGAGCCTCATCCTCCTCGCCATCAGGTAAAGCGCTGCCATTGTGAATGGTTCGGAGGCATTCTGGGTGTGTTTAAGTAGGTTTCAGTTGAATTTCAGCTGCATGGTATTTTAACTCATGGTTATCACCTGGTTGGCATCCTTCTTAAATTGCACTTGCTAAATAGCGAATTTCTGTAAAAACGCAATTTGAGATTTTTCATGCATATGATTGTGATTGCTTATTTGAGAATCGCTTATTGGGGATTAACTACTAATGGAATCGCAAATAAGGATAAGCAAATTATGTCTCAGAATTATTTATGAATCCTTATTTTTGCGATTTTTGGTATTTTTTTCAGATTGTGGGTTCATGCATTGGATTACAGTGAATTGCGATCCCAAACAGTCATATTTTGTGAGTTCCAAATTTAGCGACCTGATTTTTGTTTGATGCATGTGCCTATTTGTCCTATCATGCAGTGAATATGAGATGGTGAGCTAGCAGGTGCTACCTGAATCTCCATGCCCTCTGCAACCTTTTGCATATTTCCCATGCTTGCTCGACAATGGCGAATCTTATTATGAAAGCTCATTTCCAATTGCTGAAACATTAAGGGTGATCGTAGTGATTCTAGGGCCCAAAGCTATGGAAAACACAATCATCACGCTAAGGGCAGAGCCAAATTACTTATGTGAAAGAAATCCTTGCACACACCGAATCCTGAAAGTCTGAAAATGGTTATCAACAAAAGAAAATAATCTGTGAATCACAGAATCTGGGACAAGTGGCCCCCGAACAGCTAGTGAGCATAAAGCTGAAATCACAAAGTACAGACTACAGATGTGTATGCTCCGAGAAACAGGGGTCAAAGGAAGATCATGTAAGGAAAAGTGAACAAAAGACTAGACAGGTGGAGAAAATCAAATTTTGGGACAGTAAACACATGAACTTCAAATTGTTACAAGAATGCGAACTGTTTAAGGCTGAGCAATCTATTAGAGATTTGTCACCTCCAATACCAGGTACGAGTTTTTTGCACATCAAAGACTGTTACAGCTTGGTAGCATTGGTTTAGTATTTAGCAAGGACGTGGCTGCCCAAACTACAAATATGCTACAGCAATGCTTCTAAATTCCAAAATCCCTCCCTTTTGCTTTGACTATAGTGCAATTTCAAAGAAGCTCAATTAAATCAAATGACATATGTCTGTTTGTTTAAAAAGGTACATCATCATTGGTATATTTATTCGAATAATGGTCAGATTGTTCAGCTACATTAATGTCCATGTCTGATAAAATGAAAAGGACAGAAGGGGGAGGTTCTTTATTTTTAGTAAAATCAGTTCATGGAACATACGAAATCCCTGAAGAATATATATAGAGCAAGATAAGTAAAACGAAAACAGCTAATATTATCCAAGAATCTTCAGTTCCACTCCCACCAATATTTCCTTTACCAAGACAAGGCATTCCTTCTGACAAGTCTAAAGCCAATTCTAATCTTGTGTAATTCCTTAATTCTATCACAGATATGATCGATCTGGTCACTTGCACTAAATGAAACTTTTGATATGAATGAACAACATTGCGATCCTACAACATGGCAGCCGCCAGGAAAAAAAGTAAAGAGCCAATATGTTCTGCAAAAAGGTAGTCCTTTTGGCTTGTAATTGATCACAGATTAACCCTAATGTGTTGGTGGCATTGCCAGCTTCTAATTCCTCACCTACTGTTTAAACTTCATGGATTGTCAGTACTATCTAATACTTGGGGGAAAAGATGTCAAATAAAGAATCCATTTCAGATATTTCTTTGGGCAGTCTTTGCCACCACAAGGACCTAGAAGGGGCATGTCATATGTTTCGGATTATGTAAGCAGTTTACTAAAATACTGACCACTCTGTGGCTAGACATGTACAAGCTTGGTTGCCACTGACATAGTAGGTATCAGGATGTTCTAGAGAACATCAGCCTGAATAAAGGACTCCTGAATAAAGTCGAAAATAGTAAGAATAAAGCTCAAATTCAGATTAGGCATCACGAAACACACTGCAGTCGCTGTAGCACCCATCGATGTTGGGTTCTGAGTTTCACACACCATCAGTAAAATCAGTTTGCTGGATAGCATAGGGTATGGAGTATTGGTTAGCAAATGGCAGTTCTTGATTACCAAAGTGATAAGATTAGTGACATTTTCTAATTTAATGGTAAACTGACCACATAGAAACAATTGGAGGCATAGTTCTGCGTTGAAATTAAGAGAGAACATTGGCATGTACCATCAAGCGTCTGTGATGAAGAAAGGTTCACGATGTGTCAGTATACCTATAAAAGGTGTGACACAAAAAGGATGTACAAAGTTCCCCGGGAAGAGTGACGGAGAGGGGTGTGTGCTAGTAAGTGGGGGAATCCCCTAGTTGGAACTAGAACCCTCCCACACCCAGCAAGCTAGGTGTCATGCTTCATCATATGGGTTCTGCTCCTCGTCAGACTGGCGCTGCAATGTCTGACGGGCTCCCGAAACCGGGGCTCTTTATCGGAGATCTTTTGTTCCCGCCATATGGTGCATGCGTGTGAGAGGGCCTGGGGAGTGTGGTCGTGACGTGAGTGCTAAATTAAAAAAGGTGAGTCGGTCCACAACCTAATTTTATTCTCGTGGTAGACTCCCTTGGTTAAAAACGGGGGGTGGTGGTGTATGAGGGGAGAAAAATTACCCTAGAACTATCAGAGTGAATTTAACTACTACCCTCAATTATTGGTCGACATGTTTCATGCCTGATGGCAATTCTTCAGGACCTAGTTAGATAGTACCACACAGTGAAAGTAATTAAGTGAAAGGTCAAAACTTGCAGAAAGGTATACAACCTTCTTTAGTCAATAATACCGGGGTGCAGGCCAATTGGTCCTGCTGCAGTATTGTTACCCTAAAAGATTCCCTGACGGACCTCGCAGTCTGCTCCCGTGGGACCGGCTGAGGAGGTATGGTACCTTCGGCGGCAGCAGTCCTAGCCGATGCACCTACCCCACGAGTGGCGTCGGAATAATGACGCAGAGCAGGGAGTCTACCACGAGAATAAAATTAGGTTGTGGACCGACTCACCTTTTTTAATTTAGCACTCACGTCACGACCACACTCCCCAGGCCCTCTCACACGCATGCACCATATGGCGGGAACAAAAGATCTCCGATAAAGAGCCCCGGTTTCGGGAGCCCGTCAGACATTGCAGCGCCAGTCTGACGAGGAGCAGAACCCATATGATGAAGCATGACACCTAGCTTGCTGGGTGTGTGAGGGTTCTAGTTCCAACTAGGGGATTCCCCCACTTACTAGCACACACCCCTCTCCGTCACTCTTCCCGGGGAACTTTGTACATCCTTTTTGTGTCACAAGTCTATGGACTCGTACACTGGACCCCGTAAAATATCGTCCTACCCCAGTCCCCCCTTTTGTACTGATACCTATAAAAGGTGTCAGAAGGCATTTTTAGTGTACGAGGACTTTTGATCTTGAGGGTGGTTCACGCGTAAGGTACTGTTGATTTCTGGGCACCCACCACCCGGTCCCTCTCAACAGAGCCCCACAGTTATCCAGACAAAAATGCTTGTACCAAAAAAGGCCAGCCTGCCCCAACAAGGGTTCAAGAATCTCAGAGACTTCCAACTACCTCGGCCATACATGGTATCTGTGGCAAAGAGGAGCCTGGTAGGAATACAGTCGGGAAAAGTTGGCAGCTGGTGTTTCTCCCTGTGCCGATTAGGCACCTTCTTCACCGGAGCAGGCTATGTAGGAGAAGCTTGATTCACAGGTGCAGAGGCAGTTGGGGGATTCATTTCAGTGGTCCTCATGTACTGGCTTGCCAACACCCCGGCTGGAAATCTGTGGCATTTACACCAGTGTTCGTGGTGAGCAGAATTTGAAAGGAACCATATAAACGGGGCACAGGGCAGATATCATTGGTGGAACCAATTCACCTTGCTGCAGATCGTGGCTGCGGTCAGTTGGGCATACAGGTAAACCAGTTCAAACCTAAAAATGAAAACTGTAGCAACAGCAGATACGTGGTTTTCCATACTCGAGGGTGATATCATCATATTGGGGTAACCCAGGAATGTTGGGGACATAAGGGAATGTAATGGGAACAAATTAGGCTGGACCATGACAATCTTGTTTGAGGGTAGCTTAGTTTTCTTTTTAACTATAGATGGTTCTAATTGACTAAATTGCAAAAGAAAACTGATCAGGTCACTCAAGACCCATCGCAGTTACAATTCCTAACTATTTTTCAACATAGAGTTAATAAACCCACTCTTCCTGCAGACCCAGGGTGTTAAGCACAGAGAAAGTCTTGTTTGGTTCCTTTAGCCTTGCACAATTCCTATACAACAGTAGATACAAAGTGAGTGCATTTGTCACTGCCTATCCAAAGCGGGACCCAAAATCTAACAATACATTTCCTAATCAGCCTTTTTAAAAACCAATTAGTCATCTTGGGAGCAGGATAGGCTTCAGTCCTTTCTGAAAACATACAAACTAGGACCAAGACATACTAAAACAAATAATATTAAGACACTGGGATGAAATCAGTCTTTATGTGGATGAAGAAGGCCAATGGAAGCCAGTGGGTAGAGCGGGAGGTTTGGGTTCCGTTTCAAGTACTAAGGGTTTGACCGGTGGAACAAGAGTAACAACTGAACTGAAAAGAAAAATGGAGCAACCGGTTTGGACCTGTTGAATAGATCATGTCATGCTGCACATTTTACAAATGTGCATTTCAATAGTAACTTGAGAGGACTACGCAAAGCTTTACTATAAGTACCATTCTTCATAGAGTCCTGGTTGATGTGAGAGAAAACTCTGTTGCATCAAAAGGAGCCCAAAATCCTACTACTCTGAAGGCATATTTCGAGTTGGTAAATACACAAACAGTCTTTCGCGCAGCGAGAACATAAACACAGGTAAGAGCAACCAATTCAGCAACTTGAGCATAATATACTTGTGGTAGAAATTGTTTTTTGACAACTTCATACAGTTTCCTGATGATCCATCACCAATTACCTACGTCCATTTCTGAAACATGATCCATCATTATAATACACAAGATCACAATTGGGCATTGGTGCATCAGAGAGATCAATGGAGGGCATAGTCCAATGGGTGGTTACGTTGAGGCAGCCATGCTGGGGAACCTCCTGGGAAATGGGCAGCCAGGATGCAGGGTTTAAGACAAGGCAATAGACTATGGTAACATGGGAAATAGACAGCAAAAGAATGTCATACAGGGATTGTCTTATATCATGGGTTTTAGCGGTGGAAAAAGGGCAGTTAAGGCATAGGGTACAGCGACTACGATGCAAGTACATTTCTCAAGCTTTCCACAAGATGGGCAGCTGCTGCCACTGATCATAAAGAGATTGTAAGTCCTGCGTCTACTGCACATAGGGTTGTGGAGTAGTGGTGACTATGGTATTTTGATCTGTCTCTTGTACAAATACCTCTCATGCAAATCCATCTCTTTCATGACAGTATAAAGGGAATGGTTTCTTATAATCAGGCAGTACTAATGCAGTGAATGACGATAGTGCTTGTTTCTAAGACATAAACGCATGTTCTACCTTTGGTCCAAAGCAAATGAATGAATGAATGAAGAAACATTTCTAAAGCACGTGGTTACCTGAGGGCATCCCAGTGCTAACAGTGGCTCCAACCTACACTATGAGCAGATCAAGGAAAAAGAAAAGTTTTCTTTTGTTTTCGGAAGTTCATATAGTTTGGCTCAAGATGAATGTGATGTGGGAGATGATTCCAAAGCTTGGCCGTGTTATATGAAAAGAAACGGCCTCCACTTCGTAAGCGTCTAATTTTTGGGACTGCTATCAAAGACTCTGGGGTATATTTCTTTATGTAACTGTAGAGGGTTTAACAGTATCCACATATCCAAATTTCAATTGCCTCCAATGAGCTGCCATTCCAACGAGGTGCAGATCTGTAAGATGGTGACTAGTCTGGGTAACTTACAGAGGGCTTCAAAGCTGCCTCTAGATAGGCGCCTCTCCCCAGAAAAGATGTCTTGACCTGGATACCAGACACTGGGACAGCAAAACTGTAAGTTCTCTCTAGGAGCTGTGTACCTTTCTTTGCGAAGTCAGGGAGGAGCCAATCTCTCATCAGGCAAAGGAGTCAGATGCAACCAACAAACTATCTACATATAGTACTAGACTATGGTTTCAGGGAAGATAAAGGTCTCCAAATCTTCCTTGAGTACTTGAAAGAAAATAGAATGATGATGACTCTGTACACCCCTGTGGGAGTCAATACCACATGAACTGGCTCCAGGAGCATGAAGATGGCAAATATATTAGTTATATGGGTGAACAGGGATAGAGAAAAAGGCTGAACAAAGATTCACTATGTATATTATTTGGCAGTGGCTTGGATACAAGAAAATTTGGTAGTAGGGTTGGAAACAACAGGAAACTTTGCGTTACCAAAACATTGGTAGGTCGCATGTCATGCATACATTTAAATTGATCTTTGCCAGTTTTTTAATCAGGAACATTTGTGTAGTGCACACATTTACAGTAGGACTCTTTGCCTATGCAGAACACTGGTGACAGGTCTGATCTCTGCTTCTGCTTCAGGGCAACAGGCATTTGGAAATACAGGCAGTTTCTTCTTTGGACTATACTGCTACAGCTTCTGTCAACAATACACATCCAACATTATTTGAATGCTCAGACCACAAAGTAGTCAGAAATAGATTTTGACACATCATTTTTACACCCAAAATCATCAGTATAATCAATAATTTCACATAATATAGCCAGAACCTAATTTGTTTTTGGCACATTCGAATAAACACAATCAAAGGTGCAATAAACAGTGCATTTGAATTTACACACAAGGTCTATCCCAAATTGCTTCAAAGGAGTGGTGGGACTCAAGAGAAAGGCATCTTGGCCTGTAATACCACCCAGGGTAATGGAGACAGGATTGATAATATGGTGATGGACATGGGTGTTTGAAATGCCACAACATCAATGGACAAGCCCGAGAGAGGTACAATTTTCCGAGTAGATTACCTGACACAGGTATCAATAATGCCTCGGGTGATTTTTCTGTTATTAACACATTTTGCATACAGTCAGTTTGGAAACAAGGGGGCTTATTTACAAGCCTCTTGCACCACTTTTGCTTCATTTTTAACATGGGAAAAGTGACGTACGCTTGGCGCAAGGGGCTTGTAAATAAGCCCCAAGGTATTTATGGAGCAGGCCGCACCACTCGTTCTGTACCAAACTGTATTATAGAGACTGTGAGAGCGTTCAGCAAAAACAGATTGTTCAGGATGCTTGGGTGCATTAGAGATTAGGTTGGGGCAATCCAGTTCTAGTGACGTAATGGCCTGACCCAATGGGCCACAATTAAAAGAACCACCGAGTGGAGTTGAATCTTCCAGGCCCAACTCTGGCTTTGTCTTGCTCTTTCTTCCCTTTGCCTACCCTTCTTGCTTGATCTGTTAATTCCACCACATTCCCTCCCTTTTGGGGTATTTTGAAATGATTGCATGTATGTATATTTCAAGATAAATTCATTCAATTTCTTTTTTCCTTTCTTGTAATGCTAAGTAGTGGTTAGCAACTGACAAGGCATTGATCTTCCACCTAATATAGATGGTATGGGAGTGTTCTAGTACCTCGGGCAACAGACGTTGAATAAAAGTACCACCAACAGCTTCCTGAGCACTTTCGGCAACCTGAGGAATACCAGAATAGCGTTCACATACATCTTAAAATAATCAATGTCGTCAGTTGATCCACTCTTATTGTGTTTTTTATTAGAAATTTTTGACGAGTCGAACTTCATAGGACACATTTCATTATAGTATTTACTAGTGCCTTCTTTACATCACCAGATGTCTATTGAAGCCTTTATGTGTTTATTTATAAAGTTTTATATAGCGCAATGGATATCAGAGCGCTTTACAATTTGAGGGAGAGGAAGGTAATAGTTGCAGTACAGTCATCAAAAGGAATACCAACCCAAACAAATCAAATATGCATATCAAACAAAAGGTTACAAACAAAAGGGACAACAAAGGGAAATATAATAATTGGACCACAGAGAACTGGGAGGGGAGCAAGTGACTAGTAAAGCAAAATAGTACCAAAGGCAGGATGCAGGGTGTAAGTTCAGAGCATTAAAGCAGACGTTCGGAGACCCTTTTAAGGTAGGAACTTGTTCATGAGGAATCTTTTTACTTCCAATTTGAGGGCAACCTTGGAGGAGATTCTGCGTATTTCCGGTGGGAGAGAGTTCCAGATCTTCAGCGCAGAGCCGGAGAAAGCTCGTTAACACGTTCTCTTTTTGCGAAAGATCTGTGGTTTCAGGAGGAGAGAGTTAGCACTCCTAGTAGGTATACCCCCTTCGGATAATTCTAGCTTTTGCGCTCGATAACTGGGGGTTTTGAAATGGAGGGCTTTGTGAGACAGACAGGCAATCTTTAGCTGAATTCTTGCTTCATAGGGCAACCAATTTAGGGATTTTAAGACTGGGGAGATGTGCTTGTTTATTTTGGTACCTGTGACCAATCTGGCCGCCGCATTCAGAGAAGGCCTTAGTGGGGCTAAGGTATATTTGGGGAGGCCACAGAGCGTAGCACTGCCATAGTCTAGCCTCGGCAAAACAAGTGCTTGGACCACTTGCTTAAAGTCCGCTTGTGGGAGAAAAGGTTTTAGATTCCTGTGTATCCTCATTAGGTGATTAGCTCCCTTGCACACATTGCTGATATCATTTTTCATGTCCAGATGCTTGTCTAGGGTGAGTCCGAGAGATTTGGCTGAGTCAACAATGAGGGAGGAGCAGTTGAAGGCAGTGAGGTGCTTCATCCAAAGGTCTATTTTGGGAATATGATTCGGGGGAGTAATGAAAAGGAATTCTGTTTTGGAGGTGTTCAGCAAAAGGTGGTTCTCAGTTAACCAGTTTTGAGTATTTATTAGGGTAGAGTTGAGTGATATGAGGTTATTCGGGGAGGAGATTTGTATCATCCACATACATATGGAACAGAATGTCAGTGGAATTTAGTGCATTCGCTAAGAGTTCCAAGAACAGATTGAATGAGTATGGGGGATAGGGCGGAACCTTGGGGGACCCCATGGATACTGGTGATGGCTGTGAGGGAGAGTGGTTCACCTTAATTCTTTGGGATCTGTGGTGGAGGAAGGATGAGAACCATTGTAGCACCGCACCAGAAAGGCCCATCATGTGCTTCAAAATGGATAGGAGGTTGTCGTGATTAGCAGTGTCAAACGCAGAGGAAAGGTCAAGGAGGATAAGTAGGCAGGATTAATTTTGGTCGAGCATTTTTAAAATGTCATCCATAGCGTGAGTGAGAGCCGCTTTGATGCTGTGCCCACTCCGGAAGCCAGATTGGTGTTGGTCCAGGAGTTGAAAATTCTCAATGTGGGCACAGAGTTGAGATTGGACGCATTTTTTTAGGAGTTTGGCTAGTATGGGGGTGACGACCTCCTTCAGAACTTTGCAGATAGACAGTGGTAATGGGTCACTAAAATGATTAGATGGGTTGATGCTCTGAAGAATCTTGTTAGTGTCTCTTTCACTGAGGGAAGCAAAGGTGCTCCTTGAGGCATTGTTGTTGGTGTTCAGGCCTGTTCAGTTTGATTTTCTCAGATAGGGCTGAGGGGAGAGACTTCCCAGATAGCAATAGCGTCTTCCTGGAGTCAAGATCAGTATTGATGAGTTTGAATTTCTCAGCAAAGAAGGCAGCCTGTTCATCGCATAAAGGTGGGCTGACTCCAGAGACCGAGTGATCTGGTGTGTCGACTGATTGTAGTTTCACCAGCTCAAAAAGTTTCTTGGGGCGATTAACGGCTTGCTTGAGTTGGGACTTGAAGTAGTCAGCCTTCGCAATCTTGATTTGTTTGTTACAGGAACTCCTTACCGTCCTAAGCATTATTAGTTGGTCCGAAGATGGATTTGATTTCCAGGATCGCTCGATTGCCCTAAGGTTGCGGCGCTCCGTGTTTAAGTTGTCGTTTACCCTCGGTTTGGAAATTTTAGTTGGGGCATTTTTTTGTTGGAGTGGAGTACTTTACCACAAAATGATGTCTTATTTCACTTCCCTTAACAAGGTGAAGGGTTACTTCACATCAGCCAGTTAGATTGGTAACATAAAAAAATGGATTGCATCTCCTTTAGGAATTTCATTGGATTTTCAAGGATCTTAGGAAACTTTCACGTAATGATAGACAGGTCCGTGGGAAACCAAGAAAAATGATTGATAACTCAGACTAGTCTTTGGCACTCTCACAGAGGGAGGCGAAGGACATCATATGTTTTAAATACAGCATCCTAAGAAGCACCATTCTCTACATCACTTGACTAGGTGGTATGTTGATAGTTTTTGGGGTTTCCTTCAATTTCTATCACTTTTCTGCTAATGGTGAGCCTCGAGCTATCCCATGTTATATGCAACCTGCGCAATGATGAGTTCTAGATGAGATGTGTGAAGTTACAGATTCAGATTCTCATCAGGTGTGCGCTGCTCCATCCTCTAGTGCTTGTCCACCTGTATCATAGAAACTGGCCACTCTCACATGCATGTTATTTGTGTGTTATCTCAGTGCTGTGATGTCGGCACTGATCCATATCCAGGTGCCTCCACAGGCTAACCTCCTGCTACAGCTGACAGCTTGGTTAAACTTAAGACATCTAACAGGTCTCCCTCCTTGTCTTCTACTGGCTCTGAATTTTTGGTTGTGAACTGGGTAAACAGGGTAGGAGGTGAAGCAGTAGGGGTACTAGACTGAACCAGTTCATTGGCAAGCTTTGTATGAAATGCCTCATTTAGCATTCAAATATTTTGTGGATCTATTTCATATCCCACATCTGACATTTTTGTTTTGGTTTGTTTGCATTCTTATGCCAGTTTAGGAAGCCTGGCCTTCAATCGGTCTCTATGTTACTTTCAGTTTATTTGAATCTTCTGAAGAGAATAGTAATTCACTCTGGATCAAATGTAACTTCCTCTGAGAAGGAGTTCTTCCCATCCTTCTTAGTAAGCCCAACCCACTGCATGTATACAGACACATGCTTTTGCCATACTGGTGGTACATCACACGGGCAGGAGTACCTTCAGCTTGCTCCTGTTATCTTCTTTGCCCCTATTTTCCTGACTATACCCTCATTCACGACCATGAATCCATTGCGATCTCAGCCAGCCTTGTGCCCCAAACTAACACCTGGAGGAATGAAGCAGAAGGGTAAAAGGCTGAGGGTTGGACTGTCTGCTTTCAACATTTGCCCTTTTGAAGGGAAGTAGCAAAGTATCTTGCACACCTCACTGTTGACCCTCTTGCTTTCAAATTCTCCAATCACAGCCTGTTGAGGATCACAAGGGTTCTAGTTTGGTTGCTTTAGCATCCCTCCTTAATGGACACATTTATCTTCTAAGATCTGTGCCTGGATGGTAGACAGTCCGGGGCAGATTTACGACTTCTGGCACATCTCTCCTAATCAGCAGAGATGAGCTAGAAGAGTTGCGATGCATCTGCCCACCCGTGCGCCACCACTGTTGCGCCGCATTTACAATGCGGTTCACCGTGGCGCTCGGATGGGCAGATGCGTGACGCATCCCCGGCGGAAATGCGGCGCATTGCTGGAGTTGCGTCGCAAGCGCGACACAGCTCCAGCAAGTCTCGGGGGTGCCCTATCTCTAACATGCTGCGTCAATCCTCACGCCTGCTTCAAGCAGGCGCATGAGGTTTTGATGCAGCATGGCCCTAAAAGTGACAGAGTGAAATCTTGTAGATTTCACTCAGCCACTATTAGGAGGCATTCCTGCACTGGAACGCCCCACCCCTGCGCATGACCGCCTTCTTGTGGCGCAGGGCTTTACAACGTGACGCATCTCCCAGATGCGTCACGTTGTAAGTACCCCGCACCATGGCGCTGGATTTGCGCCACCGCTGCATCACAAAAGTGATGCAACTGCGGCGTAAAAGAGGCGCAAGGGGCTTGTAAATCTGCCCCTCTTTTTTTCCTCTTCACTTTCTAACTTCTTTTCTGGAATCTTCTGCTCTATACTGTTGATTTCATTCCCACCTCTTACTTTGCCAATCCTCAGACTTCCAGTGCTTATCCAATACTGGCTGACCCACCAACACTTGCCCAGACAACACCTTCCAAGTTCTCATTAAAGGTTTACCATTCAATTAGAAAACGCTCTAGCACTGTCTGACCTCATTGATGAGTTTAGCACCAGTCCACTCTCAACCCAATAACCTGTTGTTTAAAGAAATCTCTAACTTGCCTTAGTGCCTGAGGATCTTGTGTGGAGGCTGTTCCTGCAACTTGTCTCTGACCATGATCAATCGCAGGCAATTCCTGACCAACACACCAAGTTGTGAAAGAATCTGTTCTCATGTTGAATCCTGAACTGAATGTTTATCAACAAAAGAAAAAACATTGTGAATCACAGAATCTGGTGATAAGTGGATCCCCTCCCACCAAGTATTCTGTAAGAATAATGCTATGAGTACATTAATATTGAATGAAAATGTTTATGTTCTCATATAGAGGCTCTATTGAAAAAAATGTAAGGACTATACTTGTGAAGAAACTGTAAACATGGGACAGTACACAATCAACCTTCAAATTGATTCAGGAATCTACATTTTCAGAGCTGAGCAAGCTATTCAAGAATTCTCGTCTTCAACGGCTGACATGAGAGTAAGACTTTATATATCAGAGACAGGCACAGCTTTTTAGCATGGGTTTAGCATTGAGCAAGAACATGGCTGCCACTACTACAGTTACTCTAAAATCATTCAGTGCTCTGACGTTTCAGTGATGTGATGCACAGCAATAAATAAAGCCCCTACATATCTACCTGTATCTAAATAATCCCTTTCTCCTATTTAAACATATTTAAAGAAGACACCCAGCTCTGTAATTTATGGCCGTCTACAATTTTACCCAGGTTCAAAGATATACTGTAAAACCTTTAGATGCTCAAGAAGATAATGTGATCTTCTTTTACTAAAACCTTGCAAGAGCTAATTGAGATTGTAATCTGAGAAAGGTTACCATTACTGAAGGCTCAATACAGTTCATCAGATCCATAACTTAATTTTGTTAACAATACACAGTCTGTGCACTATATGGGACCATGTTCTGGATGTCTTCACTGAGCGCAGGGTCCAATGATGAACTTCACAACATTGTAGCAATTCTGCCTTGTTTAAATTCTTGTTCTAAAGCACCTATATGAGGATAGTGCTTTTATACACATTCACAAAATAAAATGGGCAGGGCTTCTCAGATGTGTGCTTTTAAGAATGCAAGCAGCTCACTTTATTAAAAAATTCAAAAGGTAAAACGTTCTGAGGGGCTTGACCCTGCATTTTTGCTTCAACCACTGGATTTTCCTGTAGAAAGAGTTATTTCCCAGTTTCAGGACTGTGGCTCTAGATTGAAACTTCTATCACATGAATGGCTGTTATAATTTGCATCTAGATTTAAGATTCTTCCAGGAATCTGAAAGCAAGGTACAATAAACTATGTGTAGGCCTCTTTTCTGTCTCATCTCAACTAGCAATACTCATATTTACTTAACTAGAGACCAGGCATTTGTGTGGAGTACACATGATCATATTGACTTTGCTATTGATAGCCATACCTCAACAAAGAGTGTAATTCGACTCTGGGGGCTAAGGTGTATTATTCAGCCATGTTTACGTACTTTAGGCACCCCATTAATACTGACTGTAAATCAATCTATGATCCTAGTGGTCATGAGGATTTCAGATCTTGGTGATCTATCGCCAGTAATTCAGATTAACTTGAACTCTTCATTGAAGAGTCCTGAAAATGAAAGACAATGGGGCATATTATCAAGGGGGTTTATCTCCGCTTTTTGGCTTTAAAAGCCAAGAAAGCGGAGATAAAATTATCTCCCTATTACCAAGCTGTCGCTAACACCAGTTAGCGACAGCTAATAGGAGATAGCGACCATCTTGGGCCCCGCTTTGCATGTCAGTGATATTTATCACTAATGACATGCAAAGTGGGCGTGCCAAGATGTTAGCGACTGGAAACAGTCGCTAACATCGCTATCTCCTATTACCAACTTTTGGAGATATTCGCGCTAAGCGCGAATATCTCCAAAAGCTAACACCTGCCCTGAGCAGTTCTTAGCCATGTTATCCAATGGGAGGTGGATAACATGGCTAAGAGCATTTGCTCGATAATGCATGAATATCGCTGACTTTTCAGCGATATTCATGCATTGCGGGAGTTTTTTATCGCATTTGCGATAAACCTTGCTAATAGCAAGGTTTATCTGCGATAAAAATCGCCGATGTGCGGCGATAATTTTTGTCTCTAAACAAGTTAGAGACAAAAATTATCGCTAGTTGTTGGTAATATACCCCAATATTTCCAAATTGGCATGGCTTACTTGGGCTAGCTAAAGCACGGGATCGACTTTTTTTTCTAGTTTTTGTTCTGAAGGTTACAGATCTGGTGCATAGAAGTAAGTCATGTAGTTCATTAAATGTGTTTGAGGGTGGCATTATCACCTCATCACTACTTTTCATTTTCTGGGAATGATATTAATAGGATTTTAGAGGAGTGATTTATTGTTTAACTTAGCTGGTGTATTTATATTGCAGCAACTTTATCCAAGGGTGACGCTGAGCTCTTGTTAATGTTAATGTTCAAAGATTAGTGGAGCGCTCGTTTACCCAAAGGTGTCTTGGCACTGAGCACATTGTAACACAACTGAAAGACCTGTTGAAAAGCCACATTTTCAACTCCTTCCTGAATACAGCGAGGGTGGGTAAGGCCCTGATGTGTGAAGGAAGGTTATTCCAGTCAATTCAATTCAATAGACTTTATTCGGCTATATTTCATAGCCATAAAAGTACATAAAATCACAGTAAAATTTACAGAGATCAAACATTAATGAAATATATGAGAGATGAACAGGCTTCATAAGTTTGTAAATACATAAACAAAGAAAAAATCATGTTATCATAGTTTTACGCAAATAGAATACACTTTTGAGATATGTAACAACAGAGGAGACAGTAAAAATATCCTCCAGGGTCTGTATGGCCAAAAAGGCAGGACGACAAGATCTCAAATTCATATATTTTAAGATAGGCACTATCCATCTCTTTCTAGATATCAGATAAAATCTGCAAAAAAATAAAATATGTATATCTGATTGGTCAGAGGTATTGTCACAGGAACATTTAGGCAAGACCCTTGCCCAGTCATTCATGGCTGGGAGACTTAGTAATCTGAATAAAATTCCAAACCTAAATCTAATTAATAAAAACCTTTCATGCTCTTTCATGTGTAGATTTAGATAGGGCTGAATAGACTTTGCATTGGTAACCAACTGATTAGAGATCACGGTTTTTCTTGTCATTTCACCTGTTTGTCTAAGACTAAGGAAGAAATTTAAACACAAAGACTTTAAACTCTTTCTGGTGATCCTAGACATAGTTTCAGGCTCGTCGAAAAACTCGGGATGTTTAATGTTCTTACAAACTAATTTAATGTAGCAAAACCATTTTATCCTTTTTGCCCCGTCTAATTTTAGCGCATCTCCCAATATGAGTCTGTTTAAATAACATTTCTCGTTGGTCCATACATGATGCCATAATAGAATCGGTTGAGTTCTAATTAAATCTTCCAGAAATGGAATTCCCAGTTCTGTATGGCAATTATAGTTGGACGTGCTCTTAGGTAGTGACAGTAAATAGCGTAAGAAACCATTTTCAGTTACCTGTAGTTTATGAACATCTAAGTTTCCCCATATGCCTGCCCCATATAGCGCTACTGAGACACAGCTAGTCTTGTAAATATAAATAAGTTCTTTAACCGGCTTTTTGCCCATTTTTTTACTAAAAGATTTAACAGCCATAATCGCTTTAGAAAATAATAAGTTTCTAGCCTGTATTGCATTGGTCCAATTTCCAGTTTGATCAAACAAAATGCCTAAATATGGAAAAGTAGGAGTGTGCTGTAATGGAGTACATTTAATGAACATGGTTTTTTTCTTTTGACGGATATTGCCACCACAATTCATTGCAAATGTCTTTGTGCAATTTATCTGTAATTCCAATTTCTCCATAAAGGCGCTAAAAGATGAAATCATGGTCTGCATGGCTAAGGGAGTTCTTGCCATGAGCACGGTGTCATCTGCATAAATAAGTGCAGGTAACCGACGGGCTGAGGCGGTTGGCATATCAATACATTCCTGTAGGAGTGTGTCCTCAAGATTATTAATATAAATAGAAAATAAAAAAGGAGCAAGGACACACCCCTGCCTCACGCCCCTGCCAATTCTAAATTCCCTTGTACATTCTCCCCTCAAACCAAATCTGACCATTGCACTGGCCTTGCTATATAATTGTCTTAAAAAACAAATAATGTTTGATTCAACACTCAAATTAGTTAAGATGGTCCACAATTTGCTGTGATTTACAAAATCAAAAGCCGAGGTAAGATCTAAAAAGGTTAGATAGAATCTACCTCCCTTGGCCGTTGTATACTTCTCTATCAATATAGATAGATTAAGAGCTTGCTCAATGGTGCCAACCCCTTCACGGAACCCGTATTGGAGATCAGTGATTATGTGGTGTTCCTCGGCCCATTTCTGGAGTCTGTCTAAGATGACTCTACCAATGATTTTAATGGTAGAGTCGAGCAAAGATATAGGCCGATAGCAAGCACAGCTAGATCTATCTCCTTTTTTAAAGATTGGGATGATAGTTGATTTGAACCACGTATCAAGTAGGCCCACAGAGGTAGCAGCATTAAAGGTTCTGGTGAGTAGCGGGGCCCAGAGACTTATATCCTTCTTGTAAATATCTACTGGGACACCATCTGGGCCTGGTGCCTTGCCCCCAAGACTCGACTTGATGCCCTTAATTACTTCCTCAAGTGTAAAGTCAAGTTGCTGCCCTTCTAGATGTTTTTTCATAACCATAGGCATTTTTGTTAGATCTGTGGTAACAGGTATAGAGTTATATAGGTTTTCAAAATGCTTAACCCAGTCCCCTTCATTAACAGCAACCTCTATGCGGGCTTTAGAGCTGTCTTTAAAAAAAGGAGCATTGACTGCTTTCCAAAAAGAAGTCATGTCCTTTGATTCTGAGGCCACCATAATATCAGACCATGCTTTGTTTTTTAACAGCAATTTTTGGGTTTTGAGTGCCATCTTATATTCTTTGCGAAGGGTCTTTATAAGGGGTTGATTTCTAACTTGCTGTTGCAAGGCTAGCTTAAGTTTTGTATGCGCCTTGCTGCAGGCCGGTGTAAACCAGCCTCTACTTTTCGTTTGATTCTTATTTGCCTTAGAATTAACCCAGAGCCCCTTTTTTATGCTTGCAATTATTACTTTAAAGTTTGTTATGATTTCAGCATCCTCAGAATCCGGATCCAGACAAGCATCAAAATTTGCACCACGGGAACTAACAAGTTTGCTGAGAAAAACCTCAGGGACCACCCTGGTCCATTTAATGGCATATCCATTTTGCCTATTCATGTCTATGTCCGTAGAAAAAACAGCTGCTCTGTTATGCACTGCTAGGTCTACGTCCATAAGTTCTAACCTGATAGGGAAATGGTCACTCAAAGGAGTATTCAAGACGTTACATTTGATGATACGATCCCTATAACATGATGAAATAAGTATGAAATCTATGGTTGACATCAATCCTCTGCCATTAAATGTTGGATTGAAAGCGATCTTATTATGGCATATTTCATTTGCAAACCCTAGATCATATTTAAACAGAATCTCATTTAGCGCATTCCCCAACAATGAGTGCTCAAAATGAGATAAATGAACGTCTCTTTCCAAGGTAAGTCCGCAGGTTCCTGTTCCGGATCTATCACAAAGAGTACAATTAAAGTCCCCACCCCATATTATCGTGTACAATCTATTAGAGCCATTAATAATACCATCTAATTCATTAATCATGGTTTTAAGTACCATCCCTACATTAGCTGGAGGAATGTTGTTATAAAAGTTAACCAATAATATGGAGGCAACGCCACCAAAATGCACCCCCACAATATGGAAAAAGCAGGTCTGAAAATGCACTTGCACTTTTTTGTAAGTTAAGCGATTCGAGATGTACGTACATAATCCCCCTTTCGCTCGTCCATGTATAGAACTAACAGCGGGAGTCGACACAGTTTTAAATCCACTCAGATGGTATTCACTCTTTACCCATGTCTCTTGTAAACAAATTACATCACTTTTTTCCGTAAACAGCTTCCAGTCTGGATTCTCTAATTTTGCCTGCAGACCGGCTATATTCCAGAAGTTAATGGACCATTGTTTGTCAGGATTTTCAACAGGACCACAGCTGGTAACTTGAACACTATCTTGGATAGTTTCCTTTGAGCCACATCCCAGGACTTCCCTGCCTATAGAGGCTTCATGACACTTAAGGGACCCATTAGGCTCCTCCAATAGGCTGTCCTCAATAACACTGCCAGGATCACCCCTATTACCATCACACCTCCCTTTCACAGAGTTATCCCTTGTCAAATTGCTACCTGAATTGTCAATGTTTTCCTTCACTAGATCAGGATTACATGCATCTGTTTTAGCATGACTAGCATGGAGTCATTCATTTTCGTCCAGGCTAGACAAGGGGTAGAAGAAATTTGCAAGTGGTATGTCCCAGTATTCCCTTGGATTGTTGTTGTGGAGGTACTTGTTAGTATCCATATGTTGTTGTAAGTTGACACCCGTATGTTGAGATAGAAAGTTGTCATTCTTGGTGTCATATCTATGAGCAACATGGTTTGGAACAAAATTTTGTCTGTGAGTTGGTACATGTCTCCGAGTCAGTGATGGATAATTGGTGGGCATATGTAGATGGGAGGGTGTATCATACTCACTATGATAACTAGGGGTAGCGTGGTTCCAAATTGTATCGGGTCTGTATGGCACGTCAGATCTGTACTTTAATGGGGGGTGGCGCGCAGGCCTCGTTGGTGGTTCGTTAGGATGCTTCATCAGAGCTTCAGGGTAAAAGTAGCTCAGATTCCGCGTGGATATGCCTCCCTCACATCTCCCAGGGAACCAGTCGCTAATATGTGTTACCAGTCTATGATCTTTAAAATTGACTATGATCACATCCCCCTCAATCTGTTTAGGTCGAATACCCACCCAATTACAGCGTCTCACAGAAACGATGTCGCCATTGAGATGCGATGGAAGTGGTCTATTTTTACTCAGCCAGTGGATGACCTTGTTTTTAAGGCTAGAGTTGTATTCAGTAATTCCACCTGGCAGAGTCGGGACACCTGTAAGAATAATACCGTAGTTTGCTGACTCAGGGGGTAAATCAACTACCTTACTAAATTTGGTTCTAGTTGTTTTGACAGCCTTAAGTGAAGGATCATTTGTCTTTTGATCTTTTTTTGATTCTCCTGGGTGAGATTTTTTCTTATTTATATTCTCGGCAGCTGTGACAATATTAGTTGCCACGAGATCATTCCGTTTATTAGCTACTAAGGTTTTATTAATTGGGATGGTATCAGACTGTGGCCCAGGGGGATTAGTAGGTTGCTGTTTGCCTACAATCTGTAGTTTGCTAGGGTTTTTGAGTGGCTGTTGATATGTTGAATTTTTTTCAGACCTAATCTGATCCATAGCCTCCCCCAACCTTTTGACCCTTTCGATGAGAGGAAGTATTAATGATTTGAGGAGACTTTCAATGCCCTCCAACAGCCCTTCATAATTGGGGGCAGATTTCAAATGATCATTTTTGTGGTCCGCTAAATCAGCCTTCTCTACATCTGTGATTCTCTTGTGTGGGGGATATACATTACTAGTAATAAAGGGAGGAAATCTATCCCCCTTTCTTGCCCCTCCCTTTCTTCTCCGTTTCCTTGGCGGAGAACGATTGACACTTCTAATCCCTGTGGGTAACGGTTTTTTATGCTTTTTATCAGATACGGTGGTCGAATAGGCATCTAATACTAAAGGAGTAAACACAGGGGAGGGTACATTTATGTTGTGAAGGGGTGCCACTTCTCTAGGCAGGGGAGTACTTAGGTCAATCAAAGAATTCGATGTTTGAGTAATCTCCATGGTGTTGGATTCAAAGGGAGCTAAGGTATCATCTGGTACTATGTGAATGTCTTGAAAAATTAAGGGTATATTATCCGTACTAAATAACTCGGCATCGGATTCTTTGCAGATAACTGGGTCTAGTGTTGTACATGTATCAACATTCTGTGGTAATAAAAGTGGTAGTTTTTTGAGTAATTCTATAGAGAGTCTACGTTCGGCCCGTCTTTCTGCCAACGTAATCTCTCGGTCCACCTCGCTTTTAGCTCTGGCAAAGTATTTATCTAATGGGCCAAGAATGGATACCCCTACAGAGCTGGGTAAAGAATTCGATTCTGATGAGGGCATCTTTGATGTAGGACAATATATATAAACTACATATACGTACAAATATCCTTAGGCTATATAATAAAGATGAGATAAGGGCCCAAATTATAAAATGCCAGTCTTAGTGAGTAATATAAATGAGCAGTCTGTAGTCACAGTTACGATACCACCATATCCGTATCCAAGTCGTCAAAGGGGGGTGGCCCAGCCCAGCCTCTGTCGGCCCCGGACGGCCACAGACGGTCCCGCCCTTGTCCCGGGCTTCTCCCGGTGCTCCCGCGCGCTCCCGCGCTGCGGTGATGACGATCTGTTAATTAGGGAGAGGTGGCTAAATGGGGCGTTGCCAACAGGGAGAGCGGCACCAGGTGGTAATTAGGTGCAGGTCAGCAGCAGGGACTCCTGGGAACTGGAGTCCTGCTGCAGACGCGCTCGCAGCCCTGTTCAGGAACTACCTTCTCCCAAATGTCCTCAACATACAAATACACCGCGCAGCGGGATTCGCGAAGCGGGTCCAGCCAGCAGTAGCGCTGCAAAGGAGGAAAAGCGCTCTAGTTTTCAAATGCGCGATAGGCTCCAGCGACGACAGTCTTCCAAACACAAGGTAATCCCACAGAGGTTTGTGTCCAAGTTCCTTTGAAGCAGGGGAGAGGGGCGTTGCCAACAGGGAGAGTGGCACCAGGTGGTAATTAGGTGCAGGTCAGCAGCAGGGACTCTTGGGAACTGGAGTCCTGCTGCAGACGCGCTCGCAGCCCTGTTCAGGAACTACCTTCTCCCAAATGTCCTCAGCATACAAATACACCGCGCAGCGGGACCCGCGAAGCGGGTCCGGCCAGCAGTAGCGCTGCAAAGGAGGAAAAGTGCTCTAGTTTTCAAATGCGCGAAAGGCTCCAGCGACGACAGTCTTCCAAACACAAGGTAATCCCACAGAGGTTTGTGTCCAAGTTCCTTTGAAGCAGGGGAGGGGGCGTTGCCAACAGGGAGAGCGGCACCAGGTGGTAATTAGGTGCAGGTCAGCAGCAGGGACTCTTGGGAACTGGAGTCCTGCTGCAGACGCGCTCGCAGCCCTGTTCAGGAACTACCTTCTCCCAAATGTCCTCAGCATACAAATACACCGCGCAGCGGGACCCGCGAAGCGGGTCTGGCCAGCAGTAGCGCTGCAAAGGAGGAAAAGCGCTCTAGTTTTCAAATGCGCGATAGGCTCCAGCGACGACAGTCTTCCAAACACAAGGTAATCCCACAGAGGTTTGTGTCCAAGTTCCTCTGAAGCAGGGGAGGGGGGCGTTGCCAACAGGGAGAGCGGCACCAGGTGGTAATTAGGTGCAGGTCAGCAGCAGGGACTCTTGGGAACTGGAGTCCTGCTGCAGACGCGCTCGCAGCCCTGTTCAGGAACTACCTTCTCCCAAATGTCCTCAGCATACAAATACACCGCGCAGCGGGACCCGCGAAGCGGGTCCGGCCAGCAGTAGCGCTGCAAAGGAAGAAAAGCGCTCTAGTTTTCAAATGCGCGATAGGCTCCAGCGACGACAGTCTTCCAAACACAAGGTATTCCAGTCAAATACAGCCCCTTCTACAAAACTCTGACCAGCCCAGTTAGTCCTCTGAAATCTGGGCACCACTAATTTCGTGGCACCAGAGGAGAGCAAAAGTCTACTGTATACATACCAGCCAAAAGAATTTCTGAGAAACTCATGGCCTGTGCCATGAAGGGCTTTGAGGCCCGTGCAGAAGGCCTTAAATTTAATGTGACTTCTGATTGGTAGCCAGTGTAACTTCTGGATTCCCTGTGAGACAGATTGAAATTTCGGAATCTCTAAGAGCAGTCTAGCAGCTGCGTTCAGAATTTTGAGTCTTCTTATGAGTTTTTCCTGCAAGTTTACATAGAGTCCATTGCAGTAATCTAATTTGGACAAAATGAGGCAGTGATAACAATTTTTGGGGTATTAGCTGGGATGTAATGGTGAATTGTATTGATCATCCTCAAGATGAAGGACACAAAGGAAATTCCCATAATTACATGGCTTCCAAAATTCAGCTTATTGTCAATGATGACCCCTAGATTCCTAGCTTTTCTTACAGGATTAGAGGGAGATCCCAATTCATCAAGCCACCAGGAGAGAGCCCAACTGGAAGAAAGGTTTCTAAACAAGACCACCTAAGTCTTATCCTAGTTCACCAACATGCAGCCACGGAAAAGGGAGCAAATGTTGGAGTCTTAGTTGAGAGCTGGAATGACAATTTGATCATTGTAGCCAACCCTGTCACATATATATCAAATAAGGTTGGACTGAGTGAGGATCCCTGGGGGACCCCACATGGAAGGGAAAAGGGAAAAAAGATAAACTGGTCAAGATTGACTGTTTGTACTCTGTCTGAGAGAAAGGATGATAGCAGAGCCAATGCTTGTCTTTAATGCCTAATTTACTTAGACGTTTGATGAGTGTGGTCAACTGTATAAAAGGCTGTGGACAGGTCGAGAAGAATGAGCACAGCCACTCCTCTCCTATTGGGAGCGAGTCTGATCTCTTTCATGTCTTTGATAAGGTCAGTCTCTCTATTATGTCCTGGCATGAACCCCAATTGTGTTGGGTCTAGGAAATGGTTACTGTGTATGAATCGGGTCAGCTGGAGATTAATTTCTTTCTCCACCAATTTGGCTTGTTAGAGGAAGACAGGAAATAGGACAATAGGTATTGGTAACTGTCTTATTTAGAATGGGCGTCTGTATAAGATGAAGACTTGATGCTTTCATCCACTGGGAAGGATAAACACCAGGGCTAAACATAGAGTTGAAAATAACAGTGAGGTTTGTGACAATTAGATCAGGGACCAGCTGTAGGAGTGCTGTGGGACAGGCATTTAAAGTAGAGTCTGACTTGGCAGTTCTGATCACTTTAGATACAAGATCTGGTGTAAGTGGGGAGAATTCTTTGAGGATTTTGTCATCAAAGTAGCTCTCAGTGTTTGCTTCTGTAGGGGCAGGTGAGTTGGAGGCCTCGAAGATAGAGTATTTTTCCCTAACTGACTGACTGCAGTTAGTTGACTTGTTACATTTAGGTTTGGTAAGTTTGGAGACTACTTAGGAATTTTTGTCCTTCTCAATTTGATGGGTATAATATGCACATTTCTCTTCTCTTTAGTAAGAGTTTATAAATAGATAATGCCACTTTATAAGAGGCTTTCTCTCATTCATGATAGTGTGAACGCCATATCATTTCTTGTCTTCTGCATATTTGTTTTTCTTTCCTGAGAGTCTCTGTAAACTGAGGCACTGATTGTGTGCTCCTGCATACAAAGGAGGATTTATATGGGGCTTCACTTAGTAACGGGAATATAAGCCAGGTGTGCATGGTCATGGCGTGCCTATAAGAAGATAACATTAAGTATGTGTTGATCTCTATTTATATCAAAGGAGTTTACAAAAGCATCACAGGGGTTTTGGACCAGACAATTTTTGTGAGATTTTCCCTTTGCACCTCACTCGTCACCAAAAGCACCGTGCACTCACAATATTTAAAGTTTTTTTCAAAAAAATACTATATTGCAGTAATGTTCACTTTTCTTTCCCTTATTTGGTAGCTTACCATTTATATTTGTACTTATTTTCAATTGTTGTGTTACATTATGAATGAAGCATTTTTTCCTTGAAATAACTTTCCCCTAGTGAGACACTACTTTTGATACATTGATACTGCCCAGATTCTCATGGTGAACAGACTTGTTTCATCTTTTTGTTACATGATCGAAAAGAGTGGCAGGGGAAAGGTATTCTGTGTTCAGCAGGAATATGGAGTTTTCAAGCTCTTTCCTAAACAACTGTATGGAGTGGGTGAGTGTGATGTGCTCATGTGATGCACTCAGTACAAAGACAGAGGCCTTGGAACATAACTAAGGAAGTCTTATTTTTGTAAGTTTTGTGCTAAGGCTAGCAAAGGGTGAGCTGCAAGATGTGTACATTTTCACTACATGGTAGGTGCTCCTATTAATACCACGGCTTTATAAAAGGGGCGGGTGGAACTCGTAGATTTTTACTCCATGGAATTCTGTGGAGTTACATAAAAACTCAGTGAGATTCTGCAGAATTCTATCCACCCCTACTAGTGTTGAGATGCACAGCAGAGGGTCGTCTGCCCCCCCTTGCTGCATTCTCTAACCTTTTTTCAAAATGTAATATACTTGCGAAGCAGCTGTTGTTCTGTTTTCCACTGTCTGACTCCCTGTGAAGTTCAAATGGTTCACTGGCAAGCACATACAGCTAGGTTCTGTCAGCTGGCTCACCAGAGCGTGGCACAAACCAGTCCGGCCTGATTCATGCTGTGTATTTCTCTAGGACTGGATAATTGCATCACCGAGTGACACCCTGTTGTGGAGACAGTGCTTAGCTTGGCCTTGGTGCACTTATGCTTTATTTCCGAACCATTCATAGTGGATGATCTAACACTAATGTTTTTCAAAGTGCAACAGAAAAAATAATGATATTTGGCAATGAAAGATGTACTGCAGTTCGGGCTCGGCACTTGAGCCAAATGCTCTGCATAACAGCACCGTAATGACAGGCACATCTTATATTCATAAAGTGCATGTGAGGCATTCATCCCAGTAGTGAAACATAAAAATCCTCGGCCAGCACCTTGTACCTTTTATGATATGTTTAATAAATGACAAGACTGTCTAAGCTCTGAGAGATTGGAGGACACATCACTAACAAATATTTATATTTTTAAATGAAATTCCATATTTACATTTAAGGGAAAGACCAATATGAATGTACTGTCATGAAATCATCAGCAGTTCACCCCAGAGTTCCCCTACACAGCTGTCCCCTACACATAGTTGTCCGCACACACTTGAACAGAGGGAAGACAACCACTCACCAATGCCATATTTCTCTAACTCGCGGGGCGCACATATCTGTGGGAGACGGGCACTGGTGTTGCTTGCCAGCCGGTCCTCTCTGGGCTCCAGCTCTTGTCCAGTGTTGCTCTGCTTGTCCTTCCCATGTACACTGTGCCTGCCACCCAGCTGTACCCCACCACCCACTCTATGCCTCTCCTCCCCGGGCTCTGGGTGTCCCAGGGCCCCGGTGTTGTGAATCTCCACGGGGCAGGCACACAGACTCATTGTTCTGATTGCTGACTGTTACGACTGTCGCTCTCCCAGCCACTGCAAGGCAAAGAAGCACAAACTGCCATGGAAAGGGGAGCAGAGCAAACCCGGCCCACACAATGAAATGGTAGCATAAATAAGCATTACGGATTTTGCACTTAGTAGTTATGGGTGTGCCAGTAAACTCCGACATGCCTCAATAGCAGAGTTTACGCCAAACTCCATGCTCCAAGTGCAGCACAGAGTGGCAAAACTCTGCGAACTCCACCTGTGGAGTGGAGTTTACTGCTCACCCTCACTTTATAATAGCATTTAAATAAGCTGTTTTCTGAAAAGGGAGCTTTTAGAGCTGTTTTAGTGCAGGAGTGACAGGAAAACTATTTGGCAGGCAACACCCTGTAGAACAGATTTCAGCAGATTCATGGTGGTGTCTAGGAGGCTTATTATGAGATCCAAAAAAGAGCCTCATTTTATTTAAAATAATAAATACGAAAAACCTTCCTGTTCCTGGGAAGGATAGTCAGCAATCTATATTATAATAGTGAATAATAAAACATATTTTGGTTTGGAATAATGGGTCAACTCACACAACAAGTTAATCATATCAGTAACATGGTAAATTCACCCTGATAAATAATTCAAGGGCTAAAGCAGTACAGCAGTGCATTCAGCAGATGTGTTTGCTCAATTAGAAATAAATGATATTGACCTCGCACTTACTGAGATGGGGCTTAAGTTTAGTCACGCTCTGACATATTTCTATAGACTGCCTTCAATATAGGGAATAATACTGGAGGAGGGGCATTATTTAAAAAAAAACTATTATTAACTGTTGAACCAATTGCTTTCAAATAAATTAAGCTTTAATGCACAATATCAAATTGAAGCTTTAAGTACAGTTTCAAACTACCTGATACAGTCACAGTTTACATTGTTTGTTTTGTCAGATGCCTGTTGACAAAAAAGAAATCTTTGAGGAAAGATTCTTTGAGCATGTTAACATGACACAAAGACCCAATGATAATAAATAACATTATAGCTGGGGACTTAAATCTACAGGTGGAGCAAGATTCAAATATAATAGTTCAATCTCTTGTTACTGAGAGACACAGGAATATCCACTTCTGATTATCAAACAGATCCACAGCATTGGAGAAGACCTCTGATCGGATTATTAGATTGGCCCAATTATACACTGGACCAAAGTTATGTAATGTTATGTTTTAGTATTTGGCTGATTGCACCATTTACCAGCATTGTGGCCTTTCTGTGCTAGAACACAGAAACCAGACAGAAGCACAAATCATTCCTGGCAGGACACTTCATGCAAAACGGATGGTTTCTGAGCTAGTCTGTCGTAGGCTGTTTCAGAGGGCTGTGTTTAGAAGTCATTGTTCCACAGTATGACAGCAAAGAAAGCATGTCCACCTGTGCTGGCTTCCCTAAAGCCTGATACATTTATCTTCTTGGCTGTAAAGGAGCAAATAACATTATTTGGCTCATAAACGCAGAGCCTTTGGATTAGAATAGGTAGTTCAATCTAATGAAGGGCTCGGTGAACCAGAGAACCAAACAAAGAGATTTAAATCTCATTCTATGCCAGAGCAGGAACCAGTGCAAAGATTTCAAAGCGGGGGAAAGATGATCACCAAACTTTAGATGCAATTATATTTAGGCAGCTGGGTTTTATGGTTTAATTCTGTTATTGGAATTTTCAGAAATAACAAACAGGTACAGCAGCAGATTTTGGTCTTCAAGGGCTTACAACCACGGAAGGATGAAACAAATCATAATTTCATGCTGAAGTGATAATTAATACAGAAAACATAAGGAAAAAGAGAGAAAATATACCCTACAAAACTCTGCCCCCAACTCCCCCATCCCTATCCCTCTCACCCTCATGCGATACCAAAGCCATTATATGGATGGGAATTTGTTCAATGCTCCGTATGCTTCTTCGGCTGTGGAGCCTCTAAAAGAGGCAAGAGTCTGAGATATTTGGGACATGTCAATTCATAGAATTCCTGCAAAAATAATGACACAAATGGGCCCCATAGCCCCAGAAACCCAGACCCCTTCCATGCCAGTGACATTGAAATCTTCTCCATTCCCAGAATATGCCATATCCTGTGTAACCAATTAGTATGCTTGGGGATTAGTGCGGTGTCCTAGTGAGCTAAAATGGCCTGGGCCGTCGTCACAACACCATCCCTATGTGCCGGCCTCGGGTAGATCTTAAGGGGTATGTTAATGGGTTTGGGAGGCCCAGCAACACATACGTTGGGAATCGTGGGAACTGTGTATCAAGATGTTTATCTATGTCATCTATGACCTGTGTTCAGTATTGTTGGATCTGCGGGCAATCCCATAGTATATGAGTCAGTGTCCCTCGGCCTCCGCATCCTCGCCAGCAGCTATTGCTTTGGGTGGGTTTAAGTTTATGTATCCTGACTGGGGTGCAATACCAGTGTGTCATGATTTTGGTCAGCGTTTCTGTGAGGGCTGTACTATGTGCTGTGTGGCGTGCCCTATATGCTATACCCTCCCAATCTTTCGCACACAGGGACCGCCCTAGTTCCTCCTCCCACCTTGTCCACCCAGCATGAAATGTATGAACCTGTGTTAAGAGAAGGATAGCATAAAGCTCTGAGATCAAGCCCTTGTCCGACGACTTGGCCAAGAACCTTCTCTCATACTGGGTTAGGTGGGGTTGGGTGTTAACGCAGTTTTTGAAGGGTGTGTGATCCAATATCTTAATTGTAAATAATGAAATCGTTCCGATTCCGGGTGCCCAAAGTCTTTGCGCATTTGAGGGAAAGAGAGTAAGCCCTCTGTATCAAAAAAGTGGCCAATCGAGCGACATGCGAAGCTTTCCAGGTTGTGAAATCTGTCACAATGGTACCCTGGATGAAGTCCGGGTTCTCGAAGAGGGGTGTCAATGGGGATGGGTAAGTAGTCAGTCCCATTTTAGTACTAGTGCTGTCCCAGGCCGCCATGGTTGTTCGGGTTATCGGAGACAGGTACAGGCCCGGGTCTATATGCTTTGGGTAGAAACGGTATCTTCCAGAGGGCCGTGCCTGCAATAGCTCTGTCCTGAAATAGTCACTGCTTCTCGGACCCTTGGTGGCTCCATTCCTATAGATATCGACGTTGCGTCACTTTGAAATATAGATGTGGGTCTGGTATGCCCAGGCCGCTGGCTTCGTGTGGGATAACTCAAGGAACGCGTCATGCATGGCTTCCTACCTTGCCAGATAAACTGTGCCAATTCTGACTGAAGTTTGGCAATCGTGCCCTGTGGCGGGGAGAGGGCAGGGTTTGAAAGAGGTACAGTATCTTAGGAAGGGCCGTCATCTTACAAGCCGCGATCCGTCCCAGCCAGGAAATTTGGAGATGTTTTCCTCCTCCCTAGGTCATACCGCATATGATGGAAAAGCACCTCATAAGTACTATCTACTGTAGCTTGGACCGTGGGAGCTAGATTGATCCCCAAATATGGAATCTTCTCTGAGGACCAGAGGATAGGGAATCTGGTCACAAGGAGATCTCTGGGACATGGGCTCCATGTATAGAGCAAATAACAATGCCCTGTAGGGTGCCTCTATGTATTGGGAAGGGGGTAGAGATGTAGCCATTGAGCTGGACTGTCATCGTAGGGGCTTGGTAACAATTTAGAATGTGAGTTCTGCATCTGTCTCTGAACCTGAAGTGTTTTAGGACTTGTTCGAGGTATGGCCAATGTACCGGGTCAAAAGCCTTCTCGGTATCGAACGTTAAAAGCATATATTCCTCTTGGATACTACCCAACTTTTCTATGATATGCAGTACTCTCTTGGTGTTGTCACAAGGGATAAAGCCTGCTTGATCCGGATCTATCAGATAGGGAAGCTATGTGTTAATCCTGTGTGCTATAATGCTTGTGTATAATTTTAAATCAATATTCAAAAGGGAGCTAGGTCTGTAAGAGCTGCAGTGCTGTTTATCTTTCCCTGGCTTGGGTAAGATTATTATAGAGGCCTTGAGCATCTGAGCTGGAATCATCCTGTGTTCGGAAATTGAGTTATAAAGTCGTGTTAAGGTAGGTGCTAGTGTTGAACAGAAGGACTAATAAAAGGCCGCTGAGAGCCCGTCAGGGCCCAGGGACTTCGCAAGTTTGAGGCGTGCGTTGGCCGATGTGACCTCGCCAATTCGGATGTCCTCGTCTAGGGACTCTGCCAGTTCCTGGGTGAGTGTTGACGTTTTAGCCCCCTTTAGATATTGAGATCCGGCCTCTGCGTCTAGCGATTGAGAGTTGTATAAGTGCACGTAGAAGTCCCTAAAGGCATTCGCTATGCCTGGGCCGTCAGAGACTAAGTCCCCCTTGATGGAATAGATTGCTGAAACTCACTGTTCTTGTCTTTTAGCCTGCAGTGTGTTAGTCGGGTGACGGGCGCACTTGTCTCCCCCAGGTAGTACGAGTGTCGCAAGCAGAGTGTGGCATATTCCACCCTGTCTGTATCTAACGCTGCTAGCTGAGCATGCATGTTACTTAGTTGGTGCCAAACCCTAGGGGCTCCAGTGTGCTCAAGCTCTACAGTCCACTAGTAAGATCTTCTCTCTTTTCCTGGCGGATCTTATTGTCTGCTGAGGCTATGGCAATGAATTCCACTCGAATAACTGCTTTAAGTGCCTCCCACAATACCGCGGGTGACGTTTTGGGGATATCGTTGTTCGTGAGGTAGTCTTTAAGTGACAGTTGGATTTGTTTAATAACTACTTTGTGATGTAACATGGAGTCCCTTAAGTGCCAAGACCTAGGGGGAAGGGTTACCGGGGAAGAGGCAGCGAGAGTTCAACCACCCCATGGTCCGACAGCACAGCTGTGTGTATGTCTACGTCATGTGTGAGGGAAAGGATTTTGCAGGTTCCCGAAAAGTAGTCGAGTCTGGTGTAAGTTTCATGTGTATTAGAATAGTATGAGAATTCTTTGGACTGAGTTATCAAATACTAAGTTGAAGTCCTCCCCCTAGTAGAATTAACTGATCGCCAGTTCCCAGCGCTCTCCCAGGGCCTCATGCAAAAACCCTTCCTGTTTCTCTGTGGGTGCATAGATTGAAGTGATCACTAATGACCTCCCCTCCAGGGAGAATTCGACCTTTAATCTCATTGACATTTTGTTCAACCATGCCCCGAAAAGATTTGGCTACCAAGATTACTACCACAGCTGATTTGGAACGAGTAGATGGGAGAAATTGCTGTGGAAAGGCCCTTGATCTCAATCTGTTGGAAATCCCCAGAGAGAAAATTAGTTTCTTGTAGCAGGCATATATCTGCCCGAGAGGACTCGAGGTTGTAAACGGCGGGAAAGGATCTGGAGGGCAGACTTTTCAGAACAGGGGAAGGAGCTTTATAGAAATGAACTCAGAAGTTATCACAAACTTATTAGAAAGGCTAAGGCGGACCATCTGCTAGAGAGAATTGACACAGCCGGTAGCTCCACCCGGGAACTCTTTAAGGTTTATAAGGAGCTGACCTCCACCACCTGCTTAGCAGCACCAGTTGAGGGCTCAGAGGGACTCTGCAACCAGATAGCTGAGTTCTTCTCCGAAAAGGTGGAAAAAATCTATTCCACCTTTCCGGAAGGGGCTAGGAGTGGTGAGATAGGAACGGAAGGGGGAGAACCGGTGGTGGAAGGAGCGGGGTTGAAGGAATTCTTGATACCCTCCCAGGAACAACTGATTAAAATCTGTAGCAGTATCAAGTCTGGCTCCCTCTATAAGATTAAAGGGGAGCTTGGACTGCTTAGAGCCTTTTATAAGGCACCTAGTGATGACTTCATTTGACACATGTTGTGTCCCTGGCTGTTGGAAGGAAGCTGTGGTCTTTGCCACTGAGTCCATCCGACAATTGGTGGATGCAGGTCAAATGGGGGCCTTAATCTTGCTAGATTTGAGTGCCGCCTTTGACATTGAAGCCCACCACACCATGTTGCAATGCTTGCCGAAGGGCGGGGTGTCAGGCAGGGCCTTGGGCAGGTTAAAATCTTTTCTGTCAGGGCGGTGCTTCCAGGTGAGACATGGTGAACATTACTCCTGGTCCCGCGTCGTGCACCATACCTTCTCTCTGCTGTTGCCGCCGCCCCGGGAGGGGTTCCTTCATCACCAGTAAAGCCGCCACTGAGGGGACATTGTCGGCAGGATCGCGCTGCACGGGACTCCAGGGACCAGGAGCCCGTGCGTGCTTGCACCTGCGGGGAGGCCCGCCCACAGCTCACCGTGCGCAGAAAACTGCTCGCCGGACCCGCTGGCGCGGGTCCCGCGTCGTGCACCATACCTTCTCTCTGCTGTTGCCGCCGCCCCGGGAGGGGTTCCTTCATCACCAGTAAAGCCGCCTCTGAGGGGACATTGTCGGCAGGATCGCGCCGCACGGGACTCCAGGGACCAGGAGCCCGTGCGTGCTTGCACCTGCGGGGAGGCCCGCCCACAGCTCATCGGGCTACATTACCATATCCGGGCCCCGCAGCGCGGGACGCGCGCGGGTGGCGCCGGGCTAAGCCCGGGCAAAGGGAGGGCCCTCTACGGCCCTCAGAAGGCCGGATAAGGACGGGACGGGCCACCCCCCTTTTTCTGCCACATTGAAGGTCTACTATCAGGAAGGTAAAGACCCCCTCTAAGCGATTTGTCTCCATATTTGTGGACTTGTTCATATATCGCCGCCCTATATCCTTCTATCATCATGACCTCCAAGGGGGACCATTCAACTAGCGTAGAAGGCATTGGGTAAATGTTCTCCCTCTTAGACGAGTTAAACGTCCTATGTAAAACCAACTATGCTATATTGGAAACTCCCCCTCCGCCCAAAAGTGTTAGTACACCACCAAACAAGGCTACACTCCTAGATCCCCCTATATTATTGAACAATACCTGCAGCCCGAACACTCAAAGTATTGAACCCCCTCAGGTCCCATCTGTGAAAAGGAAATATAACGGTGTCAATCAAGGTGGAAACGACCCCAAAATCCAAAAATTGTGCCTAAACTCGCCCACTGCTAATTCCTTAATGACACTAGCGATTGCTGAGCACCCAGATGCCATAACACCTCCTCCCCACCTGCACATATTACCCCTTATTGAACAACTGGTTAGCTCCTTGATAGCTCCGTTGTTAGAAAAAATAATCTTGTTAGGGGATAGGCTCTCTGGATTAGAGAAAGCCATCAAGTCAAACCTGCTGGCTGACAAATGTAGTGACACATTCAACCACCCTAAGTCACCTCCTACTCACCTAGGCCCTAAACCATTTGTGCAGGATAAAAGGCGTCAAATACAACCAACTGGCCCTAGTGCATCAGGGGAAAAAATAGCTAAATACCCTGCTAAAGTCTCCCTTCTCCAGTTGACCGCACCTAGAGTAGTTTACAACAAAGCTAATTCTATCCATTTACCACCGGAAGCGGCCCCATACGTGTGCATCCTTGCGGGTGTACCTCCTCTTCCATTTGGAAAAACTGAGAGACAACATGACTTAGTTAATAAAACCAAATTCTGGCTGTCAAAAAATAGGCCACTGTCTCGTAATTTATACGGAGCAATAAGGAGTGTCAGAAGGGTGGGCTGGTTGGGCTCCCTTCCTAAAGATGTTGCTGGGGACTTGGTACTTGTGAGATTTAGAGACAGAAATATTGTCCCTTACTTGAAAACTTGGCCGCCTCAAGTAAGAGACGGCCCAATATCCATATGGGACTTACATGACTTCTATCCCAAAATTCCGTGTTTTCCTCCTCTTCCGAAATCATACCCTATGTGGCAGGACTCATAAAATGTATTATGAATTTTTGGGAAACACCTGGACATGTAACAATGACTAACCACGAACTCCTCTGATACTTGAAGTGGAATAGAATTTTTATGACTGGGACTCTGCCTTACTGTATCTTGGTCTCTTAAAGTGTTTTTACTATAATCTGGATTGTAATTTGTATGTATTATGAACTTTTATTGTTTTGTATCACAAAAACCGAATAAAGTATATTTGATTTGATTTACTCCCGGGTCATCAAGCTGAGCCAAGGAGTGCCGCAGGGATCGGCCCTGAGCCCTACCCTGTTTAATATCTATGTTGCCCCTATGGCAAAGATTGCAGAGAGGTTTGGGGTCAGGGTCGTATCTTATGCGGACGATACATAGCTGGTAGTCGCCCTAACCCAGATGCCGGAATCGGCCGCCTTCGGCTTCAAAACATGTATGCAAGAACTTGCTGCCTGGATGGCTGATAACTGCCTGAGGCTGAATGGCGACAAGACGGAGTTACTGGTGGTGGGGCGGGCCCCGACTGTGTGGTCATCGGCATGGTGGCCTCAGGAGCTGGGGGCGACACCTACACCATGTGCACGGGCAAAAAACCTGGGAGTTTGGTTAGATCCTGGCCTGTCTTTTGACTATCTGGCCAGGCGGGTGGCAGGTTCGTGCTTTGGAATTCTGAAGGTCCTGCGTAAAACCCTGGATCTTTTGCCCGTGGCAGCTAGAAAGACACTGGTGCATGCGCTGGTGACATCCCGCCTGGATTATGGCAACATCTTGTATCTAGGTGCACCTGCGAGATGCGTGCAGCGCCTACAGGGAGTGCAGAATGCTGCCGCCCGTTTCATTCTGAGACACCCAAAAAGATCATCTGCCAGGGCAGCTCGGGCGACGCTTCACTGGCTCCCAATTAAAGAAAGAGTTGCCTTTAAAGCGCTGTGCGTCTGTCATTGAATCCTGCAGGGTAGGGCCCCGGCGTACCTATCAGAACTCGTGTCCCCATATATTCCTTCACGTCAGCTGAGATCGGGGGGGTTGGTTTGGTATGTGTTGCCCCTGTGGCAAAGATTGCAGAGAGGTTTGGGGTCAGGGTCGTATCTTATGCGGACGATACACAGCTGGTGGTCGCCCTAACCCAGATGCCGGAGTCGGCCGCCTTCAGCTTCAAAACATGTATGCAAGAACTTGCTGCCTGGACGGCTGATAACTGCCTGAGGCTGAATGGCGACAAGACGGAGGTACTGGTGGTGGGGCGGGCCCCGACTGTGTGGTCATCGGCATGGTGGCCTCAGGAGCTGGGGGCGACACCTGCACCATGTGCACGGGCAAAAAACTTGGGAGTTTGGTTAGATCCTGGCCTGTCTTTTGACTATCAGACCAGGCGGTGGCAGGTTCGTGCTTTGGAATTCTGGAGGTCCTGCGTAAAACCCTGGATCTTTTGCCTGTGGCAGCTAGAAAGACACTGGTGCACGCACTGGTGACATCCCGCCTGGATTATGGCAACATCTTGTATCTAGGTGCACCTGCGAGATGCGTGCAGCGCCTACAGGGAGTGCCGAATGCTGCCGCCCGTCTCATTCTGAGACGCCCGAAAAGATCATCTGCCAGGGCAGCTCGGGCGATGCTTCACTGGCTCCTAATTAAAGAAAGAGTTGCCTTTAAAGCGCTGTGTGTCTGCCATCGAATCCTGCAGGGTAGGGCCCCGGCGTACCTAGCAGAACTCGTGTCCCCATATATTCCTTCACATCAGCTGAGATGGGGGGGTTGGTTTGGTATGTGTACC
Organism: Lissotriton helveticus; assembly: GCF_964261635.1. NCBI lineage: Eukaryota > Metazoa > Chordata > Amphibia > Caudata > Salamandridae > Lissotriton > Lissotriton helveticus. The sequence goes on from NC_136061.1 coordinate 1,417,824,777, forward strand.
AGCGATAAAAAGGAACAGGATGGGTGGCCGGTCGCTCAGACTGTTGGCAGCCAAACAGGGGAATGCCCTCCCGGTGGAGCTCCGGATGGAGAGCCAAGAGAGGTGCTTTAGGAAAAAATTTAAAACATTTCTTTTTCCTTAGGTTGTGTTAGACTCGGTCTGGGTCGAGGTCACTGGCTGATTTCACTGCAGCGCGGGGACACACTGGCATTAGTGTAACCACGGCGCTTTATAAATGGACATATTATTATTAGCTATGTATTCCCCTTCTTTTGATCGGGTAATTGGGCCCTTATATGTTGAAAGTAAGGATTTTGAGTGTGCTACCTGTCATTCAGTCAATAGATGAGCTTACGCTCTGGCCAACCCGGCACCTCCCAGCCCCCCTGGGATGTGACGGGCCATATATCGCTTTGTATTGGTCTTATATAAAAAAAATAAAGCAGCCCCTGCGTGGTGAGTGCGGGCCCCAAAAAATCCACTCCCAAAACTAACAAACAACATCAATAAAAAGAAGTGAAAATACAGTCTTACGTATAGTCCTGTGGCTCAAATGAAGCCATATGGTAAGTTCAATGGGGTTTGAAGGTGGCCAGTGGTATGACTCCCCCCCACCCACCGCCCCCTTCTGTCTGTAGCTTATGCAAGAGCTGGGCCCACGATCTGGTCCCGACAATTTTAGCCAACGTTTAGGGGACTTGTTTCAGAGCAGCTTACCGACCATTGGCGATCTCCTCTGGGTCCGGTTTAGTTGAGGCGCGACGCAGACCAGCTCTCTGCCAGCCACTTTATTTCACTCTTTGGGAGGGGGTGGTGATCCCCCTGTGCTGCTCCTCTGGGTGGTCTATGCCCAGTACTCGGCATACTTCTTCGAGTGAACTTAGTTGTTAGAGCTTTCCCTCCCAGCAGAAAATAAGGCGGAAGGATGGCCGGAGGACTAGGAGATTCCCTGGCTGCGAAGGTGTGTTGTCACTGGGCGGAACGATTGGCGTTTCTGCAGGGTGAGAGCTGCAAGATCTTAAAAGAAAGTGGGGGAGTGGCCTTGTAAAGCAACTGGGTGCTTGTCACATGCTCTCCTCAGAATCTCCTCCTTGACTTGAAAGTCGTGCACACAGACAAGTATGTCCAGTGGGTTGGAAATGCTCTGCCTGGGGGGCCCACCCGATGTGCTCTGTCCAGTTGGATTGGCAACTGTGGTAGGCCTCATAAGATGTGATGGAAGAGATCTCAGACAAAGCCAAATATGTTCCCACCCTCTGCCGCAGACGCCACTCCCCTAATGTGCACATTGTTCCTTCGGGAACGGTTTTCTAAATCCTCATGGGGGGCTTGTAGGTCAATGTGCTGTTGCCGTAGCCGGATGACCTCCTGTTGGAGGTTCTCCATTTCCTCTATGCAGCCCCCTTCTCTGTCCTCCAATTCTGCACACACTCCCCCAGGCCCTCCACGCCCCTCTGAGTCTCCTTGATTTCTTGGGAGAGTTCATATTTTAAAGAGTGGAGTGAACAATGCCTCCATGAATGATCTTGTCACTGGCTCTTCTGAGGAGAGTTCGGGTTGGGCCCCCATCACACCTGGCTGCGAATATGTGTCCTCTAGCGCGGTCCCTCCTGGGGGTGAGAGCATCTCTTTGTGCTGTCTTTTTTAGGGCACCAGGACACCGTGCTGCAGGGTCTGGCTTTGCTAATCATCAAAGGTCACCAGGATCACAGTGCCTTTCTTCACCCAGGTGTCTGGAGGGGTATTTGTGCATGGCAGTGGAGGGGGAGAGCTGCCCCCACCGGCACAGCCTCGCTATACCCGGTCAGATGTAACAAGTTGATGTACTGCCTGGAGAGTGACCCAGAACTCTGTGGACATCTAGGCTTGCCTATGTCATTGAGAAGCCTTCCTCATCCCAGGCGGTCGGGAACTCCCTACTTGCGCTCCTGAGGCTAGGGCCCCGGGGCAGGCATTATATGAATAAGGGCCACTAGGGGGCTGGAGGGGGATACTGTACTCCCACGGTCCCAGCCCCTTGTTGTTGTCAGCTCCCAATCATGTAGTGTTGAAGGTTGGGTGCAGGCCACTCAAGGGAAAGAAATAGGAGGTGATAGGTGACAGAAAGTCTCCTAGTGGGACGACACCGCTACCGCTTCATCACCACAGGCCGCCCTCCACTCCTGGCACTGGGGGTGGCCTGACTGCGCAGAGCCCCGCGCCTCAACTTTGCTTTAAGAGTTTGCGCCTTATTGGGTGCTTGTGCTGTCCACTGTGAGTGCATGGTGAAGGGGGGGGCAAGGCAACAAGGATCTCCGTTCACGGCCTACGTCCCTCAGGGTCCAGGCCTCAATGCGTGTTTCCAGCATGTGGTAGTAAGCTGGACCGCTCCCCTTGCACCTCATTGCTGCAATCGCCTCTTCACCTCTGATCCGCGTAGTATGGGGGCCCGATGTGAGCAGATCTGCCCACCGAGATTGAGTAAATATGGAGGCCGGGTCCCAGAAGGGCCTCGGCGCTGCGTCACTGTAACCTTCTCTCTAGGACCAGTCCAATTGCTTACAGCTCAGCGCTTGTCATGGCCCCCGGGACCCGCACCCAGCCGAGTGCTAATGCTCCCCACTGTGAGTGCTCGGTGAAAGGGGGCACAAAGCAGGGGGCCTCCTCCGCTGTCCATTCTGAGGCCACGGTGTCTGCGAAACACAAGATCCTGAGTGTAGGCGTGCGCACCACAGCCCGCTCAGCATCTCTCCTCTGTTGCTGAAGCGATTCTCCTCAACCGCTTCCCGATATATTAATTCGGGATACCCTGGCCTCCTGATGTTGCGGAGGCACTGGAGTCTGGTGCTGCTTGAGCCCCGATCCAGGCCCAGAAATCAGTAATTAGGGCGACTGCAGGCAGGAGAGTCGTAAAGGCATGACTAGCCTTGGTGCCATCTTGGCCACACCCCCCGGCAGCTTGGTTTTAAAGGTGTCATTGAGTTTGTACATAATAAATACTTTTGGATAGCTATTAAATTTGAGACAAAATGAGTGCCAATAATACTTGGTCCCTAAGTCGAAAGAGTGTCTGGGAAGATCTTTCTCAGGATTTACTGTTGGCAAAAGCTACATTTAGCAAATTAAGATAAATTGGGAAGAGCAAATATATGGTCAAGAGCTAAGCCAAAGTTTTCCCAGCAGACCTGCTGTAGGAAGCGCAGTAGTCTAAGTACCTGCTGAATCGCCAACAATCATGATCTTTGGTTTCATGGCTTCAGTTTGGCATTGTTGATTGTCGATGCCCATGCAAGACGAAAAGGCCAAACTGCTGCTCAGAGGAACAAAGGAGTGCAATAGCTCCAAGTTAAATGAAGACTGGATTCTATTTGAGAGCTGTAGTCTTTTTCAGCGGCTAGTTATGCCTGAATTTCAGAAGACACTGTCTCCATCTTTTTCAATAAACAGACACTAGACAGTTAAGAAACTTTTGGATTTCGAAATCAGAAATTGGTCAAGTCTGTAGTATGAAGAATTAATCAGAACCTTTTCTGGAGTAAACACAGGCTTCTTAATTCTGCTCAAGAAATATAGTTCCTTTCTTTTTTTGAGCAGCTGTCCATGGCTACAACAATCAATATGAACAATCATTTTTGAGCCATATCTCTGGCATTTTCTGGAATTTCACTTTGATAGTTTTGAGGATGTGTTTATTTTAGTGTACCTTTTTTCTCCAGATTTCATGGTGAAATCCGAAACTGTTTAAAACCGATCTTGGAAAGATTGGTTCCTAGTCAGTTGTGTAGCAAATTAGAAAAGTACGCTGCAAGAACAACATGGGAAGATGAAACAGCCATCTCATTATTACGTTTCTATCAATGAAGGTACTTTCAATTTCCTTTAGGTATCCAGCTAGATTTACTTAAACATTGTTAAGAGGTCAATACCAAGATCTTAAATTCACTATCTTAGTGACCAATTCCATAGTGGGCAGCATAATAGCTTTTCTCTTTTTCATGCAAAATATGAGCCCTGACATGAGTTGTGTTATAGGTTAGCTTGGATAATTGTTTCCATAGATGTAAGACTGCTAGATTATTTAGAAGGCTTTGCAGCTGGTCAATGTTGCTTGATCAACTAGGGGGGTAATATAACCTTATATGTATAAAATCATGTCAGACATTACAAAAGGGCCACTACAGTCAAATAACTGATCAATGAAAGGTGAATCCTTGAAGAAGACTTGTAAGTTAGATAAAAGCATTCAGAATAGACAGACATGAGTGATGTAATATGTGACGTCATCAGCAGTGCATTGCACGCGCAAGTTATAGTGAGTTCAACTAACTATAACGTGGGAATTTCAATGGTTTTATGCGAGTAAAATTTCCAGCTGACCATAACTGGTGTGAAACCTATAGTTTTTTCAGTGAATTTAATAGGTTTTTTAAATGCTAATTCCTAACTATAACTGGTGTGAAACCTATGGTTTTTTCAGTGAATTTCATGGGTTTTTTAAATGCTAATTCCTAACTATAACTGGTGTGAAACCTATGGTTTTTTCAGTGAATTTCAAAGGTTTTGTAAATGCTAATTCCGAACTATATATAGGGCCTCAAACCTATGAAATGTAATATTTTTTATAATGAATCCTATATTGTATATTTATATAATACTATTTTTTTTATTAAAAACATTTTTTAAATTTTTTTTTCCGTGGAGCACTTTTGGGGCGCGTACCGGGGAGCGCCCCGGTCAGCGCAATTTTGCGGCACACCCCGGGGCGCGTACCGGGGAGCGTCCCGTTACCGCTATTGCCGCGAACGAAAACATCCTCGTGACGTATCGCGTAGCCACGTCCGCGTGATACGTACGGCGTAAGCGCGCCCGGAAGCACCCACGCGCATAAGAATGCGCTACGTAAGCGCCCCGGGACGCACCCCGGGACGCGCCCCGGGGCGCCCCCAAACATCATCGTGACGTATCGCGTAGCCACGTCCACGTGATACGCACGGCGTAAGCGCACCCGGAAGCACTCGAGCGCATACGATCGCGCAACGTAAGCATCCGACGCGCTTACGCGACGCGCCCACGCGACGCGCCCTGGGGGCGCGTAGCGTAAGCGCATCGGGTCATGTGACCTGAAAATAACACTTTTTATTGGTGCAGAACAGTTTTGGTTTCCAAATGATGAAAGCCCGGGTCTTGTGACCTGAAAACAACACTTTTCATTGGTCCAGGACATTTTTTTTTCCAAATGATGAAAGCCCCCACCTTTTTTCCTTATTCAGACTTTGTCCTTTGTCCTTTGACTGAGGAAGACCTGTTTGGAGATCTGTGACTAATATTTTGTACTTTAAAATGGCTACAGTAGCAGCAGCAGCTGGAGCATCTGCACCACCACCACCAAGAGGACAACCACAACATCACATTGGTGGTCAAGAAGAAGAAGAGGAGGAGGAGGAGGAGGAGGAGGAGGAGGAGGAGGAGGAGGAGGAGGGGAGTAAAACATTCCTGCCAGAAGACAATACCCCATATAGGCCAAAGCAGCACATTGTATGGGAGTTTTTTTCCATCCCAGAGGGCAAGAAGAAAGTGAATGCGCCAAAGGTGACTTGCCAAATCTGTGGCTCTGAACTTTCAAGGGGGAACCCTAATAAGAAATATTCATTTGGCAATAACACCATGATTCGGCACATGCAGCGCAAGCATCCCAACAACTATGCTGCGGCAGAGGTGAGAGAACTGGCCAGTAACCCTCCCCAATCTTCACCCAGCACCGCCAAAAGAAAGCAACCCACTCAATCGGGATCAGAGACAAGGGAGATGGTCCCAAACATACAACCACAGTTTGGTGAATTCAAGATCACTTGTATTTTTTGTGGTAAGACCATCACCTATGGTGAGCAGAGCATAAAGCTCATCAACCGTGCTGGTGACAACCACAATTCCCCCCCAAAAACATAATTTTTTCCTTATTTTTCTTTGCTCCAGTTGAGCCGTTTACAATTCCGTAATTTCCGACATAGCAAAGGCACATTGGCCTACCAGTCCCTACAATTTTGCCAAGTTTCGTGGGAATCCATTCAGCCGTTCAGGCTAAAAGTGAGTCCAACCGCCCTATGGAAATTAACAAGAGGAAAACACGTTTTGGGACCCCCCTTTTATCTCGGCCCCTGCTTGACGAATCCCCCCCAAACTTTCGGGGAAGGAGCGGAGCGGAGCTGGCCATTTTCTTGGAAAAATTCAGCCAATTCCGTCAATCAACGCCAAAGTTATTCCCAATAGAATGTTGCAGATTTCCTATGGAAACTAGGTCCTAACTATAACTACCTACTGACAACCGCCAGTATGTAATATATATATATATATATATATTTTTTTTTTTTGGTGCAATGTGGTCTTGTAACAGGATCGCTCTCCAGCGGGTGCCGGCGTTGGGCCAGACCAATGGCCAAAAAACAATTTTTGGTACAAAGGACGCCGCACACAGCAACTTCAGTTCACAGATTTATTTCAGTGCCCAGTCTAACACCAACGCGTTTCAGCCTGACGGCCTTGCTCAATAAATCGGTGAACTGAAGTTGCTGTGTGCGGCGTCCTTTGTACCAAAAAAAAAGAAAAAGAAATATATATATATATATATATATATATATATTCCCACGTTATAGTTAGTTGGACTCACTATAACTTGCATGTCTGCAATGCACTGCTGATGACGTCACATATTACATCACTCATGACAGTGTTTTTAAAAAAAAAACTTGATTGGTTAACTGGCTTATTAAGTGTATCTTAGTGAATACATATATTAGCGAGTAATGTTTAAATATTTAAATATATGCATGACTGATGTAATATGTGATGTCATCAGCAGTGCATTGCAGACGTGCAAGTTATATTAAGTCCAACTAACTATAACGTGGGAATTTCAATGGTTTTATGCGAGTAAAATTTCCAGCTAACTATAACTGGTGTGAAACCTATGGTTTTTTCAGTGAACTACAAAGGTTTTTTAAATGCTAATTCCTAACTATAACTGGTGTGTAACCTATGGTTTTTTCAGTGAATATATATATATATAAGATTTCTATGGCAAAATGAAACCCCTCATTTTGTTCCTTTTCAAATTAAATGTATTAAGTGTTACCACTTTATTCCAATCAAGATGACTTCAGGTGTGCCATACTTTTGTCATAAGTAAGACTGTTAGCGTTCTAGTTGTTCTTTAGAACACTCTGGGACATTCTGTCATTGGGCTATAGTTGGGCTACATCTGGCTGATATTTGGGCTACATTTGGGCTCTTTTGTCTCTGGTGGCCATCTTGGGAGACTGCATATCAGAATTTTTTTAATGAAATATAAGAGGATTTGAGAAGTCACTCAAAATGTGCCCTAATTTTTCTTTCTTCAGCACTAATCATAATTTCTATGGCAAAATGAACCCCCTCATGTTGTTCCTTTGCAAATTAAATGTTTTAAGTGTTAACACTTTATTCCAATCAAGATGACTTCAGGTGTGCCATACTTTTGTCATAAGTAAGACTGTTAGCGCTCGAGTTGTTCTTTAGAACACTCTGGGACATTCTGTCATTGGGCTATAGTTGGGCTACATCTAGCTGATATTTGGGCTACATTTGTTTTTTTTGTCTCTGGTGGCCATCTTTGGGCTACATTGTGCTACATTGGGCTACATTGGGCTACATCTGGGCTCTAACATATATATAGTCCAATGTAGCCCAATATATATTTTTTCAAAGTTAATTTTCGTAAAAACCACTGGAGCATATATCTTGAGACATAGCAAAGGCACATCGGGTACCAGTCCCTACAATTTTGCCAAGTTTGGTGGAAATCCATTCAGCCGTTAGGGCTAAAAGTGAGCCCAACCGCCCATGGAAATTAACATGGGGAAAACACGTTTTGGGACCCCCCTATTATCTCGGCCCCCGCTTGACGGATCCCCCCGAAACATTCAGGGAAGGAGCGGAGCGCAGCGAGGCAAAGTTAAGGAAAATTACAGGCTGATCCCTCATTTGGCGCCAAAGTTATTCCCAATAGAATGTTGCGGATTTCCTATGGAAAACGATCCTAACTATAACTACCTACTGGCGTCCGCCAGTAGGTAATATATATATATATATATATATTCACTGAAAAAACCATAGGTTATAGACCATATATAGTTAGGAATTAGCATTTACAAAACCTTGAAAATTCACTGAAAAAACCATAGGTTATAGACCATATATAGTTAGGAATTAGCATTTGAAAAACCTTATTTTACTCACACAAAACCATTGAAATTCCATATATAGTTAGTTGCACTAACTATATATCGCGCACCCGCAATCCACTGCTGATCATGTCACATATTACATCATTCATGACATGGTCAGTGACATCACTGATGACATCACTGATGACATCTCAAATGACATCACTGATGACATCACTGATGACATCATCCAGTGACTGTGTGTTTCTGTAAAGTTTAAATATGTTTTAGATATTGAAGAATGAGTAGATGTATAACTGTCTGGACGAAGGATTTAGTAGGTGCATGACTGAATGTATGAGTGAGTGATTAAATATGTCTCACTGAGTGCATGGGTTAGTGACTAAACTGTCTTAATTTGTGCATCATTATGTCTGTTGTTCTGTAAACTACTGCATGTGTTGATCAGTAGCTATATGATTAACTATATGGGTTATTGATTGATTGTCCAAGTATTTGTATGGGAGACTGAGTGTGTGTGTGGCTGGCTGGGAGGTGTGTGACTCTGTGCAGATCAATGTGTACTTGTATCAATGATTGTATAAGAAAGTAAGTATGTGTTACTATATGTTTGAAAATGTAAGGTGCTCTATGTTTAACTGTATAGACAAGAAAATGGAAGTGTGATTGATTCTTTACAGGACTGACTAGGTGTGTGAGTAACTCCATGGATGAGTGGCAGAGTGTGAGTGTCTGTATAGGTGTATGAGTGCATATGATAGTGTTGTAAAGATGAGTGATTGTATGTATGAATGATTGTATGGGTGAATGAGTGAATGTGTGTGTAGACGTAGGAATCAGTGAGTACGTATGTAGTAACTAGTATTGGTGTGTCAATGGTTTCAAAAATTATACTCTGTATTTAACACTGGGTGAAACAGAGGTTATATTAAAATGTGAGGAGATGCATTGTATTGTCACATGAATGATATCATCAGTGATGTGGTCATTGATGTCAAATGAGATGTCATCAGTGATGTCATCAATGATGTCATTTGAGATGTCATCAGTGATGTCATCAGTGATGTCACTGACCATGTCATGAATGATGTAATATGTGACATGATCAGCAGTGGATTGCGGGTGCGCGATATATAGTTAGTGCAACTAACTATATATGGAATTTCAATGGTTTTGTGTGAGTAAAATAAGGTTTTTCAAATGCTAATTCCTAACTATATATGGTCTATAACCTATGGTTTTTTCAGTGAATTTTCAAGGTTTTGTAAATGCTAATTCCTAACTATATATGGTCTATAACCTATGGTTTTTTCAGTGAATTTCAATGGTTTTTTAATACCAAATATCATAAGCTGTCGAATGTCAAGTACGTGGTAAGTGAAAACATTTTCGTGTTTATGCACACTGATCTGCTTTGAATGGTGCCCCCCCCCCCTCATTTCTATTAGGAGTACTCTCTCTTTGCAGATAGTGAAAGGTAGTTAACGCAGGCCTTTGCCCCGGTTGTAATCCGTCGTGCCTGCTTCTCTCTCCATTTGATTGATTGTTATCCAAGTATTTACTGTTTTAGAATTAGTTCTCTTTGGTTCATTCTGTATTTACAAACAAACACAGAGTCGCAATACTCTGTTTAGTCTTTGCAGATAACGAAAAATCGTGTAAAAAAAAAGAAAAAGAATCGAGCAAAATCAGTAGGCCACTAATGGGATCTCTTTTTGACCTCGCTAAAATAGAAACATTAGGAACAACCCCTCATGACAAATACAAAACTAGTGAGATGAACTGAACTCCACACAATGATGGCTGCAAAACAGCTCGGCTCCGCCACCCACCCCGCCCAAAATAACGATAAAGAGCGGCTGCCATGATTGGTTGCGGAATGGCCACAACGGAGCTACGAAATGGTGCTGCTCTCATGCTAACCCCAGCTTCGGTCTGAAACATCCAGAAACACTGTAGACTACCAATTCGATCAGTTCCGGTAGCGCCCCAATGTAACCCGGTAGAGAAGAACTAGCCCTCCCCTCTTTGACTGATGGTTCTTGTTGCCTGTCCCTTCTGTTGTCATTTAACAGAACTATTTAGCCTGCTGAAAGGGGTTGTGTTCCGACCGCTGGTTGGTGGAGACATTTTGACTATATTCTGGACCTGCGTTGTCGCGTAATGCGTCATATGACGCGCCGCGTTAGCGCATCCGGAAGTCATCCGGGGCGCGCAGCGCGTAACGTAAGCATAACAAGTCATGTGACTTGTTAATAAAACTTTTCATTGGTTCATTTTACTTTTCTTATTCTAATGATGAAAGGCTTGGTCATATGACCTAAAAATTACGCTTTTAATTACTTCCGAACATTATTTTCTCTTAAATAGATGTTATAATGTTCCAGGCTAATGTACTTTCCCGGAAATTTTACAACTGTCCTGCAAGTAAAATATATTCTTTTTTCGAGAAAAAGAGCGTTTCTTCGTCCCATGACGGAGCCGTTGAGCAAAAGAGGGTCGACCTGCTGTCTTAGTCGCCGATACGCCTGAATATGAGATTCTTATCGATCACTTTATGTTGCAGGAATAGAAAAAACAACAGCCCTTGACCATTTATCTTTACTGCGTTCCTTCGTATTATACCTTTTACCCTTCATGTAATTGGTCTGCTTTATTTCACTTGCCTTTTAATGATTCTAAAACAGTGACTATTATTAAAAACTTTACCAATGTATACACTACTACCATGTTTTCTTTTAAAAACCTTTATTGTGAAAATTTCATTATACAAATACGAGCCTATAACCACGTGGGCCTGCCACGGAGCAAACTGTAATCGTATATGATGAATAGACATTTACACTGTAGAGGAACGTAACGGGCGGGCCATTAGGTTGCAAAAACTAAGGTGTCTAACAGTTACGGAATCGGTGGACGTACATTTTATAATTAAAATACGACAGGGCCAGTTACAATAAAATTATCTAGATATACATTTGCGGGCAAGTACCATGGGTGACGTTAATTCGAATTTTCAACAGTACAGTAATCAATAACACATCAGAACTTAATATCAATAGGGATGTCGAAATATTCAATCAATTCTCGTCCCCGCCCGCCATGTGCTTCAAAACTGCATACGTATCTCGTGATTTCAAGGTTCTGCAACCAGTACACAACAAGGAGTTACGAGTCCCATTCATTCCGGCGCCATTTTGGGCGAGGACGGGCAGGTCCAGGATATAGTCAAAATGTCTCTACCAACCATCGACTATGATGATGTTCATATGCTGTATTTATTAGAGTAACACTCATCTGCCCACATGAAATTAATTTACCACAATCTAAACATGTCATTTTAATCTTTCCAAAGTTCTTCTAAATATTTGGGACCGTTTCCCTTGCCTCTGAAGCTCTCAGTGCCACTTCTTTGATGAATGTACTAGCAGGTCAGGGGTTCTCCTCCAAATCTCTCTTTTATGCAGCACTATAATTAATTGGTGCCACCTCTCCATATGACGATGCATGGTATAGTTACCACAACTATATTTTTTTTCGGTTCCTCTGGAGAGTTCATCGTGGCAGATGAAGCGTGTAACATACCGGGCATTTACCTTTTTTTGCATGTACAGGAAAGGAAAAAAAAATCGAGCGTCCGAGTTCTAAGGTGTCCCAGGACAATTTTAGTGGACCAGGCCCAAATCCAAAGAACAGGCCGCCATTTTGAGAGTCCTCTTGCAGCCGCCTGTCGCTGTAGCATCAAGAGCAGCCGAAACTCAGCTGAATGGCAACTGAAACGGTAAATGGGCGCCCCACTACATTTCAGCATTGTAGGATGACCACACCAGTACAGCAACTTGCTAGACATCACCTCGGTGCCATCCGGATCTCGGCGCCCCACTGCAGATGAAGTGCCTCTCAACTATGAAACCACCACGGTGACATCCGGATCTTGGCGCGTTGTGCTGCCTTCGGCCTATTCGCACATCGGTCCGCTACTGACGCCATCTCACAGGCTAATGGGGTGACCCACGCCGAGTTTCAGCATTGTAGGATGACCACACCAACTTGCTAGACATCACCTCGGTGCCATCCGAATCTTGGCATCTCAACGCCTAGTGGTATCTTCCATACAGAAAATATTGTTACGCTGCCTTTGGCCCCATTCGCACATCAGTCCGCAACTTAGACATCACCTCGATGCCATCCGGATCTTGGCATCTCAGCGCCTTGTGGTGTCAGTCAGAAAATATTGTTGCGCTGCCTTTGGCCCCATTCGCACATCAGTCCGCTACTGACACCATCTCACAGGCCAATAGGGCGCCCCACGCCGACTTTTACCATTGTACGATGGCCACACCAGTGGCACAACTTGCTAGACATCACCTCGGTGCCATCCGAATCTTGGCATCTCAACGCCTAGTGGTATCTTCCATACAGAAAATCTTGTTACGCTACCTTTGGCCCCATTCGCACATCGGTCCGCAACTTAGACATCACCTCGGTGCCATCCGGATCTTGGCATCTCAGCGCCTTGTGGTGTCTTCTACTCCGAAAATATAGTAGAAAATATTGTTGCGCTGCCTTTGGCCCCATTCACACATCAGTCCGCTACTGACACCATCTCACAGGCCAACAGGGCGCCCCACGCCGACTTTTACCATTGTACGATGACCACACCAGTGCCACAACTTGCTAGACACCACCTCGGTGCCATCCGGATCTTGGCATCTCAGCGCCTTGTGGTGTCTTCAAATCAGAAAATATTGTTGCGCTGCCTTTGGCCCCATTCGCACATCGGTCCGCTACTGACGCCATCTCACAGGCCAACGGGGCGCCCCACGCCGACTTTCAGCATTGTAGGATGGCCACACCAGTGCGGCAACTTACTAGACACCACCTCGGTGCCATCCGGATCTTGGCGCGTTGTGCTGCCTTCGGCCTATTCGCACATCGGTCCGCTACTGACGCAAACTCACAGGCCAACGGGGCGCCCCACGCCGACTTTCAGCATTGTTGGATGGCCACACCAGTGCGGCAACTTACTAGACACCACCTCGGTGCCATCCGGATCTTGGCGCGTTGAGCTGCCTTCGGCCTATTCGCACATCGGTCCGCTACTGACGCCATCTCACAGGCCAACGGGGCGCCCCACGCCGACTTTCAGCATTGTAGGATGGCCACACCAGTGCGGCAACTTACTAGACACCACCTCGGTGCCATCCGGATCTTGGCGCGTTGTGCTGCCTTCGGCCTATTCGCACATCGGTCCGCTACTGACGCAAACTCACAGGCCAACGGGGCGCCCCACGCCGACTTTCAGCATTGTTGGATGGCCACACCAGTGCGGCAACTTACTAGACACCACCTCGGTGCCATCCGGATCTTGGCGCGTTGTGCTGCCTTCGGCCTATTCGCACATCGGTCCGCTACTGACGCAAACTCACAGGCCAACGGGGCGCCCCACTCCGACTTTCAGCATTGTTAGATAGCCACACCAGTGCGGCAACTTACTAGACACCACCTCGGTGCCATCCGGATCTTGGCGCGTTGTGCTGCCTTCGGCCTATTCGCACATCGGTCCGCTACTGACGCAAACTCACAGGCCAACGGGGCGCCCCACGCCGACTTTCAGCATTGTAGGATGGCCACACCAGTGCTGCAACTTGCTGGACACCACCTCGGTGCCATCCGGATCTTGGCACGTTGTGTTGCCTTCGGCCTATTCGCACATCGGTCCGCTACTGACGCCGCCTCACGTGCCAACGTATTTTCTCCGCATTTTACACCCTATGCCGCATAACAGGTCATGTGACTTGTTTATAAAACTTTTCATTGGTTCATTTTACTTTTGGTTTCCTAATGATGGAAGGCTTGATCATGTGACCTAAAAACAACACTTTTCATAGGATGAAAACTTTTTTTTTTCCCCAAACGATGAAAGCCCCACCTTGTTTCTGGATGTTTCAGACTGAAGCTGGCGTCAGCATGAAAGCACCACCATCTCGTAGCTCAGTCGTGGTCATTCCGCGAGCAATCATGGCAGCCGCTCCCCACCAGAAGCCTGCAGGAGTCGGAGCCCCCAAAACTTTTGATGAATTCTCAAGGCGGAGGGGACGCTTTCGAGAATGGGGTCCAAGACCTAGCAGACAAGCGTCCGATTTCCAAGGTGTCCCAGGGCCATTTCAGTGGACCAGGCCCAAAAAGGAAACAGCCTGCCGCCATTTTGAGAGTCCTGTGACAGCCGCCTATCGCTGCACCGCAAGAGTGGGCGCAACTCAGCTGAATTGCGGCTTTTGACACAGTGGACCAAAAACGGACGGAATGGCAACTGAAACGGTAAAGGGGCGCCCCACTACAACAGATGACACTCCACCTGGAGAGGCCCGTTCACGCCGCCTCCCCCGGGGCGCTCCACGCCGTTATTCGGAGCAGCATTGTAGGATACCAAAACCAGTGCGGCAACTTACTGGACATCACCTTGGTGCCATCGTTCTGCTGCCTTGGAACTATTCGCGCAACAGTTTGCTACTGATGACCCACCCCCCGCGACGCCCCATGCCGTTATTTGCTGGGTGGCAACTTACTAGACATCACTTTCGTGTCATCTAGATTTCGGCGCGTTCTGCTGCCTTGGAACTATTCGCACAACAGTTTGCTACTGATGACCCACCCCCCGCGACGCCCCACGCCGGAAATCTGGACGTTGTGCTGCGTTGGGACTATTCGCACAGCCGACCGCTACTTCGTTGTTTTTCCCTAAAAATGTTTATATGTTATTACTATTTTTGTTTTCTTGTATATATTTATAAATTATTAAAGTTTTATAATCTTACTACTTTGTCGGAGTGCTATATATTTTTAATGTGACACATAATTGTAAAAACTTTGATGTACAAACAGTCATCCCTGGAATCTTCCGCTTCAGGCTCGGTCCCCTCCCCAATCACAATACAGGATGGTTTTCAGATAATAGCAACGCTTCTGCTGTGACGGATCTCATCGAGTGTGGGCCTTGATCTACTATAACTCCTTTGAAGAGGGGTGATTCTTTACAGCTGTGGCCATAAACTACATCTGCAGGGCTAGCTGATACCCTAGGACCAGCCTGGACAATCGGACACAGAGGAAAAGGAGTGTCAGAGGGTGCGGTAGTGAATAGGGCGAAAGGGAGGTGTCGGGCGGGCACAGGGTGTGATTCTCAGGGAACAGCAGCGCAGATGGGGGAGGTTTATTACCCATGCATAAGACAGAGAGCGGGGGTGACCACTGCCTGGGGGAGATGCTTGCGAGGGTGGGGAGCCATGCTAAGGATCGACAGCGTGCACAGAGTGGGTCTGGTCAAGGCATCTAAAATGGCTGCCGTGCACGACAAAAGTGTGGCATTTGAAAAAAGACAAGATGGCGCAGACAATGTTTTTCAACACTTCCTGATTTCCTTCGAATCGAACGTTAACAGACGTTGGGGCATATTACCAAAGTTAAGCGATATTTATCCCTAACGATGCTTAGCAACTATTTTTTTACCGTCAGAAATTATCGCAGATAAACCTTGCTATTATCAAGGTTTATCGGAAATACGATAAAAAACGACCGCAATGCATTAATATCGCTGAAAACTCAGCGATATTCATGCATTACCGAGCTAATGCTCTTAGCCATGTTATCCACCTCCCATTGGATAACATGGCTAAGAACTGCTCAGGGCAGGTGGTAGCTTTTGGAGATATTCGCCCTTATCTCGAATATTTCCAAAAGTTGATAATAGGAGATAGCGATGTTAGCGACTGTTTCCAGTCGCTAACATCTTGGCATGCCCACTTTGCATGTCATTAGTGATAAATATCACTCACATGCAAAGTGGGGCCCAAGATGGTCGCTATCTTCTACTAGCCGTCGCTAACTGGTGTTAGCAACAGCTAGGTAATACACATATAATTTTATCTCCGCGAAGCGGAGCGCTGTTACAGATATATATCTTGTTTCTGAACGTTAATTTCTCAAAATGCACTGAAGCACATATATTGAGACCTAGCAAAGGCACATCGGGCTACCAGTCCCTACAATTTTGCCAAGTTTCGTGCAAATCCATTCAGCTGTTCGATCCTACCGAGAGACAAGATGGCGGCCGCTACGGACTGTTTGGAATGTTTACAGACACCGGAGAGCCAATCAGCTTCGCTTCGCAAAGCTCCGTAACGCGAAAAGTACGCGAAGCGGTGCGCTGTTACAGATATATACCTTTTTTTTAACGTTAATTTCTCAAAATCCACTGGAGCACATATATTGAGATCTAGCAAAGGCACATCGGGCTACCAGTCCCTACAATGTTGCCAAGTTTCGTGCAAATCCATTCAGCTGTTCGATTATTATTATTTTTATTTTTTTTTGCCCCGCGGGGCCCTTTTAAAACCTCCACATCAAACCTAGGGGGTGAGCGACAATGTACTATGCCCCCTTATGGTCATTTGCCCCTTCGCTTTGGCCTCCTCTTGTCTCTCGATCCTACCGAGAGACAAGATGGCGGCCGCTACGGACTGTTTGGAATGTTGACAGTCGCCGGAGAACCAATCAGCTTCGCTTCACAAAGCTCCGTTGCGCGAAAAGTACGCGTAGCGGAGCGCTGCCCGGTCCGCTGTTACAGATATATATCTTTTTTTAAACGTTAATTTCTCAAAATCCACTGTAGCACATATATTGAGACCTACAAAAGGCACATCGGGCTACCAGTCCCTACAATTTTGCCAAGTTTCGTGCAAATCCATTCAGCCGTTCGGGCTAAAAGTGAGGCCAACCGCCCTATGGAAAACTCAATGTTAAAAACACGTTTTGGGACCCCCCTTTTTTCTCGGCCCCCCCTTGACGAACCCCCCCCCAAATTTTCAAGGGCTACTCAGAAACAAAATGTGCCATTTTCCTGAAAATTTCAGCCAATTCCGTCCACAAACGCCAAAGTTATTAGACATAGAATTTTCAAAAATCCCATAGAGAAAAAATCCTAACTATATATACCTACTGGCGACCTGCTGTCTTAGTCGCCGATACGCCTGAATATGAGATTCTTATCGATCACTTTATGTTGCAGGAATAGAAAAAACAACAGCCCTTGACCATTTATCTTTACTGCGTTCCTTCGTATTATACCTTTTACCCTTCATGTAATTGGTCTGCTTTATTTCACTTGCCTTTTAATGATTCTAAAACAGTGACTATTATTAAAAACTTTACCAATGTATACACTACTACCATGTTTTCTTTTAAAAACCTTTATTGTGAAAATTTCATTATACAAATACGAGCCTATAACCACGTGGGCCTGCCACGGAGCAAACTGTAATCGTATATGATGAATAGACATTTACACTGTAGAGGAACGTAACGGGCGGGCCATTAGGTTGCAAAAACTAAGGTGTCTAACAGTTACGGAATCGGTGGACGTACATTTTATAATTAAAATACGACAGGGCCAGTTACAATAAAATTATCTAGATATACATTTGCGGGCAAGTACCATGGGTGACGTTAATTCGAATTTTCAACAGTACAGTAATCAATAACACATCAGAACTTAATATCAATAGGGATGTCGAAATATTCAATCAATTCTCGTCCCCGCCCGCCATGTGCTTCAAAACTGCATACGTATCTCGTGATTTCAAGGTTCTGCAACCAGTACACAACAAGGAGTTACGAGTCCCATTCATTCCGGCGCCATTTTGGGCGAGGACGGGCAGGTCCAGGATATAGTCAAAATGTCTCTACCAACCATCGACTATGATGATGTTCATATGCTGTATTTATTAGAGTAACACTCATCTGCCCACATGAAATTAATTTACCACAATCTAAACATGTCATTTTAATCTTTCCAAAGTTCTTCTAAATATTTGGGACCGTTTCCCTTGCCTCTGAAGCTCTCAGTGCCACTTCTTTGATGAATGTACTAGCAGGTCAGGGGTTCTCCTCCAAATCTCTCTTTTATGCAGCACTATAATTAATTGGTGCCACCTCTCCATATGACGATGCATGGTATAGTTACCACAACTATATTTTTTTTCGGTTCCTCTGGAGAGTTCATCGTGGCAGATGAAGCGTGTAACATACCGGGCATTTACCTTTTTTTGCATGTACAGGAAAGGAAAAAAAAATCGAGCGTCCGAGTTCTAAGGTGTCCCAGGACAATTTTAGTGGACCAGGCCCAAATCCAAAGAACAGGCCGCCATTTTGAGAGTCCTCTTGCAGCCGCCTGTCGCTGTAGCATCAAGAGCAGCCGAAACTCAGCTGAATGGCAACTGAAACGGTAAATGGGCGCCCCACTACATTTCAGCATTGTAGGATGACCACACCAGTACAGCAACTTGCTAGACATCACCTCGGTGCCATCCGGATCTCGGCGCCCCACTGCAGATGAAGTGCCTCTCAACTATGAAACCACCACGGTGACATCCGGATCTTGGCGCGTTGTGCTGCCTTCGGCCTATTCGCACATCGGTCCGCTACTGACGCCATCTCACAGGCTAATGGGGTGACCCACGCCGAGTTTCAGCATTGTAGGATGACCACACCAACTTGCTAGACATCACCTCGGTGCCATCCGAATCTTGGCATCTCAACGCCTAGTGGTATCTTCCATACAGAAAATATTGTTACGCTGCCTTTGGCCCCATTCGCACATCAGTCCGCAACTTAGACATCACCTCGATGCCATCCGGATCTTGGCATCTCAGCGCCTTGTGGTGTCAGTCAGAAAATATTGTTGCGCTGCCTTTGGCCCCATTCGCACATCAGTCCGCTACTGACACCATCTCACAGGCCAATAGGGCGCCCCACGCCGACTTTTACCATTGTACGATGGCCACACCAGTGGCACAACTTGCTAGACATCACCTCGGTGCCATCCGAATCTTGGCATCTCAACGCCTAGTGGTATCTTCCATACAGAAAATCTTGTTACGCTACCTTTGGCCCCATTCGCACATCGGTCCGCAACTTAGACATCACCTCGGTGCCATCCGGATCTTGGCATCTCAGCGCCTTGTGGTGTCTTCTACTCCGAAAATATAGTAGAAAATATTGTTGCGCTGCCTTTGGCCCCATTCACACATCAGTCCGCTACTGACACCATCTCACAGGCCAACAGGGCGCCCCACGCCGACTTTTACCATTGTACGATGACCACACCAGTGCCACAACTTGCTAGACACCACCTCGGTGCCATCCGGATCTTGGCATCTCAGCGCCTTGTGGTGTCTTCAAATCAGAAAATATTGTTGCGCTGCCTTTGGCCCCATTCGCACATCGGTCCGCTACTGACGCCATCTCACAGGCCAACGGGGCGCCCCACGCCGACTTTCAGCATTGTAGGATGGCCACACCAGTGCGGCAACTTACTAGACACCACCTCGGTGCCATCCGGATCTTGGCGCGTTGTGCTGCCTTCGGCCTATTCGCACATCGGTCCGCTACTGACGCAAACTCACAGGCCAACGGGGCGCCCCACGCCGACTTTCAGCATTGTTGGATGGCCACACCAGTGCGGCAACTTACTAGACACCACCTCGGTGCCATCCGGATCTTGGCGCGTTGAGCTGCCTTCGGCCTATTCGCACATCGGTCCGCTACTGACGCCATCTCACAGGCCAACGGGGCGCCCCACGCCGACTTTCAGCATTGTAGGATGGCCACACCAGTGCGGCAACTTACTAGACACCACCTCGGTGCCATCCGGATCTTGGCGCGTTGTGCTGCCTTCGGCCTATTCGCACATCGGTCCGCTACTGACGCAAACTCACAGGCCAACGGGGCGCCCCACGCCGACTTTCAGCATTGTTGGATGGCCACACCAGTGCGGCAACTTACTAGACACCACCTCGGTGCCATCCGGATCTTGGCGCGTTGTGCTGCCTTCGGCCTATTCGCACATCGGTCCGCTACTGACGCAAACTCACAGGCCAACGGGGCGCCCCACTCCGACTTTCAGCATTGTTAGATAGCCACACCAGTGCGGCAACTTACTAGACACCACCTCGGTGCCATCCGGATCTTGGCGCGTTGTGCTGCCTTCGGCCTATTCGCACATCGGTCCGCTACTGACGCAAACTCACAGGCCAACGGGGCGCCCCACGCCGACTTTCAGCATTGTAGGATGGCCACACCAGTGCTGCAACTTGCTGGACACCACCTCGGTGCCATCCGGATCTTGGCACGTTGTGTTGCCTTCGGCCTATTCGCACATCGGTCCGCTACTGACGCCGCCTCACGTGCCAACGTATTTTCTCCGCATTTTACACCCTATGCCGCATAACAGGTCATGTGACTTGTTTATAAAACTTTTCATTGGTTCATTTTACTTTTGGTTTCCTAATGATGGAAGGCTTGATCATGTGACCTAAAAACAACACTTTTCATAGGATGAAAACTTTTTTTTTTCCCCAAACGATGAAAGCCCCACCTTGTTTCTGGATGTTTCAGACTGAAGCTGGCGTCAGCATGAAAGCACCACCATCTCGTAGCTCAGTCGTGGTCATTCCGCGAGCAATCATGGCAGCCGCTCCCCACCAGAAGCCTGCAGGAGTCGGAGCCCCCAAAACTTTTGATGAATTCTCAAGGCGGAGGGGACGCTTTCGAGAATGGGGTCCAAGACCTAGCAGACAAGCGTCCGATTTCCAAGGTGTCCCAGGGCCATTTCAGTGGACCAGGCCCAAAAAGGAAACAGCCTGCCGCCATTTTGAGAGTCCTGTGACAGCCGCCTATCGCTGCACCGCAAGAGTGGGCGCAACTCAGCTGAATTGCGGCTTTTGACACAGTGGACCAAAAACGGACGGAATGGCAACTGAAACGGTAAAGGGGCGCCCCACTACAACAGATGACACTCCACCTGGAGAGGCCCGTTCACGCCGCCTCCCCCGGGGCGCTCCACGCCGTTATTCGGAGCAGCATTGTAGGATACCAAAACCAGTGCGGCAACTTACTGGACATCACCTTGGTGCCATCGTTCTGCTGCCTTGGAACTATTCGCGCAACAGTTTGCTACTGATGACCCACCCCCCGCGACGCCCCATGCCGTTATTTGCTGGGTGGCAACTTACTAGACATCACTTTCGTGTCATCTAGATTTCGGCGCGTTCTGCTGCCTTGGAACTATTCGCACAACAGTTTGCTACTGATGACCCACCCCCCGCGACGCCCCACGCCGGAAATCTGGACGTTGTGCTGCGTTGGGACTATTCGCACAGCCGACCGCTACTTCGTTGTTTTTCCCTAAAAATGTTTATATGTTATTACTATTTTTGTTTTCTTGTATATATTTATAAATTATTAAAGTTTTATAATCTTACTACTTTGTCGGAGTGCTATATATTTTTAATGTGACACATAATTGTAAAAACTTTGATGTACAAACAGTCATCCCTGGAATCTTCCGCTTCAGGCTCGGTCCCCTCCCCAATCACAATACAGGATGGTTTTCAGATAATAGCAACGCTTCTGCTGTGACGGATCTCATCGAGTGTGGGCCTTGATCTACTATAACTCCTTTGAAGAGGGGTGATTCTTTACAGCTGTGGCCATAAACTACATCTGCAGGGCTAGCTGATACCCTAGGACCAGCCTGGACAATCGGACACAGAGGAAAAGGAGTGTCAGAGGGTGCGGTAGTGAATAGGGCGAAAGGGAGGTGTCGGGCGGGCACAGGGTGTGATTCTCAGGGAACAGCAGCGCAGATGGGGGAGGTTTATTACCCATGCATAAGACAGAGAGCGGGGGTGACCACTGCCTGGGGGAGATGCTTGCGAGGGTGGGGAGCCATGCTAAGGATCGACAGCGTGCACAGAGTGGGTCTGGTCAAGGCATCTAAAATGGCTGCCGTGCACGACAAAAGTGTGGCATTTGAAAAAAGACAAGATGGCGCAGACAATGTTTTTCAACACTTCCTGATTTCCTTCGAATCGAACGTTAACAGACGTTGGGGCATATTACCAAAGTTAAGCGATATTTATCCCTAACGATGCTTAGCAACTATTTTTTTACCGTCAGAAATTATCGCAGATAAACCTTGCTATTATCAAGGTTTATCGGAAATACGATAAAAAACGACCGCAATGCATTAATATCGCTGAAAACTCAGCGATATTCATGCATTACCGAGCTAATGCTCTTAGCCATGTTATCCACCTCCCATTGGATAACATGGCTAAGAACTGCTCAGGGCAGGTGGTAGCTTTTGGAGATATTCGCCCTTATCTCGAATATTTCCAAAAGTTGATAATAGGAGATAGCGATGTTAGCGACTGTTTCCAGTCGCTAACATCTTGGCATGCCCACTTTGCATGTCATTAGTGATAAATATCACTCACATGCAAAGTGGGGCCCAAGATGGTCGCTATCTTCTACTAGCCGTCGCTAACTGGTGTTAGCAACAGCTAGGTAATACACATATAATTTTATCTCCGCGAAGCGGAGCGCTGTTACAGATATATATCTTGTTTCTGAACGTTAATTTCTCAAAATGCACTGAAGCACATATATTGAGACCTAGCAAAGGCACATCGGGCTACCAGTCCCTACAATTTTGCCAAGTTTCGTGCAAATCCATTCAGCTGTTCGATCCTACCGAGAGACAAGATGGCGGCCGCTACGGACTGTTTGGAATGTTTACAGACACCGGAGAGCCAATCAGCTTCGCTTCGCAAAGCTCCGTAACGCGAAAAGTACGCGAAGCGGTGCGCTGTTACAGATATATACCTTTTTTTTAACGTTAATTTCTCAAAATCCACTGGAGCACATATATTGAGATCTAGCAAAGGCACATCGGGCTACCAGTCCCTACAATTTTGCCAAGTTTCGTGCAAATCCATTCAGCTGTTCGATTATTATTATTTTTATTTTTTTTTGCCCCGCGGGGCCCTTTTAAAACCTCCACATCAAACCTAGGGGGTGAGCGACAATGTACTATGCCCCCTTATGGTCATTTGCCCCTTCGCTTTGGCCTCCTCTTGTCTCTCGATCCTACCGAGAGACAAGATGGCGGCCGCTACGGACTGTTTGGAATGTTGACAGTCGCCGGAGAACCAATCAGCTTCGCTTCACAAAGCTCCGTTGCGCGAAAAGTACGCGTAGCGGAGCGCTGCCCGGTCCGCTGTTACAGATATATATCTTTTTTTAAACGTTAATTTCTCAAAATCCACTGTAGCACATATATTGAGACCTACAAAAGGCACATCGGGCTACCAGTCCCTACAATTTTGCCAAGTTTCGTGCAAATCCATTCAGCCGTTCGGGCTAAAAGTGAGGCCAACCGCCCTATGGAAAACTCAATGTTAAAAACACGTTTTGGGACCCCCCTTTTTTCTCGGCCCCCCCTTGACGAACCCCCCCCCAAATTTTCAAGGGCTACTCAGAAACAAAATGTGCCATTTTCCTGAAAATTTCAGCCAATTCCGTCCACAAACGCCAAAGTTATTAGACATAGAATTTTCAAAAATCCCATAGAGAAAAAATCCTAACTATATATACCTACTGGCGACCGCCAGTAGGTAATATATATATTACCTACTGGCGGTCGCCAGTAGGTATATATAGTTAGGATTTTTTCTCTATGGGTTTTTTGAAAATTCTATGTCTAATAACTTTGGCGTTTGTGGACGGAATCGGCTGAAATTTTCAGGAAAATGGCACATTTTGTTTCAGAAACAAAATGTGCCATTTTCCTGAAAATTTCAGCCAATTCCGTCCACAAACGCCAAAGTTATTAGACATAGAATTTTCAAAAATCCCATAGAGAAAAAATCCTAACTATATATACCTACTGGCGACCGCCAGTAGGTAATATATATATTACCTACTGGCGGTCGCCAGTAGGTATATATAGTTAGGATTTTTTCTCTATGGGTTTTTTGAAAATTCTATGTCTAATAACTTTGGCGTTTGTGGACGGAATCGGCTGAAATTTTCAGGAAAATGGCACATTTTGTTTCTGAGCAGCCCTTGAAAATTTGGGGGGGGTTCGTCCAGTGGGGGCCGAGAAAAAGGGGGGTCCCAAAACGTGTTTTTAACATTGAGTTTTCCATAGGGCGGTTGGCCTCACTTTTAGCCCGAACGGCTGAATGGATTTGCACGAAACTTGGCAAAATTGTAGGGACTGGTAGCCCGATGTGCCTTTTGTAGGTCTCAATATATGTGCTCCAGTGGATTTTGAGAAATTAACGTTTAAAAAAAGATATATATCTGTAACAGCGGACCGGTTAGCGCTCTGGTTCGCGGACTTTTCGCGCAACGGAGCTTTGTGAAGCGAAGCTGATTGGTTCTCCGGCGTCTGTCAACATTCCAAACAGTCCGTAGCGGCCGCCATCTTGTCTCTCGGTAGGATCGAGAGACAAGAGGAGGTCAAAACAAAGGGGGAAATAACTATAAGGGGGCATAGTAGATCCTCGCTGACCCCCTAGGTTTGATGTGGAGGTTTTAAAAGGGCCCCGCGGGGCAAAAAATAATAATAATAATAATAATCGAACGGCTGAATGGATTTGCACGAAACTTGGCAAAATTGTAGGGACTGGTAGCCCGATGTGCCTTTGCTAGGTCTCAATATATGTGCTTCAGTGGATTTTGAGAAATTAACGTTCAAAAAAAGATATATATCTGTAACAGCGCACCGCTTCGCGTACTTTTCGCGTTACGGAGCTTTGCGAAGCGAAGCTGATTGGCTCTCCGGTGTCTGTAAACATTCCAAACAGTACGTAGCGGCCGCCATCTTGTCTCTCGGTAGGATCGAGAGACAAGAGGAGGCCAAAGCGAAGGGGCAAATGACCATAAGGGGGCATAGTAGATCCTCGCTGACCCCCTAGGTTTGATGTGGAGGTTTTAAAAGGGCCCCGCGGGGCAAAAAAAAAAAATAATAATAATAATCGAACGGCTGATGACCATAAGGGGGCATAGTAGATCCTCGCTGACCCCCTAGGTTTGATGTGGAGGTTTTAAAAGGGCCCCGCGGGGCAAAAAAAAAAAAAATAATAATAATCGAACGGCTGAATGGATTTGCACGAAACTTGGTAAAATATTAGGGACTGGTAGCCCGATGTGCCTTTGCTATGTCTCAATATATGTGCTTCAGTGCATTTTGAGAAATTAACGTTCAAAAACAAGATATATATCTGTAACAGCGCTCCGCTTCGCGGAGATAAAATTATATGTGTATTACCTAGCTGTTGCTAACACCAGTTAGCGACGGCTAGTAGGAGATAGCGACCATCTTGGGTCCCACTTTGCATGTGAGTGATATTTATCACTAATGACATGCAAAGTGGGCATGCCAAGATGTTAGCGACTGGAAACAGTCGCTAACATCGCTATCTCCTATTATCAACTTTTGGAAATATTCGAGATAAGCGCGAATATCTCCAAAAAGTAACAGCTGCCCTGAGCAGTTCTTAGCCATGTTATCCAATGGGAGGTGGATAACATGGCTAAGAGCATTAGCTCGGTAATGCATGAATATCGCGGAGTTTTCAGCGATATTAATGCATTGCGCTCGTTTTTTATCGTATTTGCGATAAACCTTGATAATAGCAAGGTTTATCTGCGATAATTTCTGACGGTAAAAAAATCTTTGCAATGCATCGTTAGGGATAAATATCGCTTAACTTTGGTAATATGCCCCAACGTTCGATTCGAAGGAAATCAGGAATTGTTGAAAAACATTGTGTGCGCCATCTTGTCTTTTTTCAAATGCCACACTTTTGTCGTGCACGGCAGCCATTTTAGATGCCTTGACCAGATCCACTCTGTGCACGCTGTCGATCCTTAGCATGGCTCCCCACCCTCGCAAGCATCTCCCCCAGGCAGTGGTCACCCCCGCTCTCTGTTTTATGCATGGGTAATAAACCTCCCCCCATCTGCGCTGTTCTTCCCTGAGAATCACACCCTGTGCCCGCCCGACACCTCCCTTTCGCCCTATTCACTACCGCACCCTCTGACACTCCTTTTCCTCTGTGTCCGATTGTCCAGGCCGGTCCTAGGCTATCAGCTAGCCCTGCAGATGTAGTTTATGGCCACAGCTGTAAAGAATCACCCGTCTTCAAAGGAGTTATAGTAGATCAAGGCCCACACTCGATGAGATCCGTCACAGCAGAAGCGTTGCTATTATCTGAAAACCATCCTGTATTGTGATTGGGGAGGGGACCGAGCGTGAAGCGGAAGATTCCAGGGATGACTCTTTGTACATCAAAGTTTTTACAATTATGTGTCACATTAAAAATATATAGCACTCCGACAAAGTAGTAAGATTATAAAACTTTAATAATTTATAAATATATACAAGAAAACAAAAATAGTAATAACATATAAACATTTTTAGAGAAAAACAACGAAGTAGCGGTCGGCTGTGCGAATAGTCCCAACGCAGCACAACGTCCAGATTTCCGGCGTGGGGCGTCGCGGGGGGTGGGTGATCAGTAGCAAACTGTTGTGCGAATAGTTCCAAGGCAGCAGAACGCGCCGAAATCTAGATGACACAAAAGTGATGTCTAGTAAGTTGCCACCCAGCAAATAACGGCGTGGGGCGTCGCGGGGGGTGGGTCATCAGTAGCAAACTGTTGTGCGAATAGTTCCAAGGCAGCAGAACGATGGCACCAAGGTGATGTCCAGTAAGTTGCCGCACTGGTTTTGGTATCCTACAATGCTGCTCCGAATAACGGCGTGGAGCGCCCCGGGGGAGGCGGCGTGAACGGGCCTCTCCAGGTGGAGTCTCGTCTGTTGTAGTGGGGCGCCCCTTTACCGTTTCAGTTGCCATTCCGTCCGCTTTTGGTCCACTGTGTCAAAATCCGCCATTCAGCTGAGTTGCGCCCACTCTTGCGGTGCAGCGATAGGCGGCTGTCACAGGACTCTCAAAATGGCGGCAGGCTGTTTCCTTTTTGGGCCTGGTCCACTGAAATGGCCCTGGGACACCTTGGAAATCGGACGCTTGTCTGCTAGGTCTTGGACCCCATTCTCGAAAGCGTCCCCTCCGCCTTGAGAATTCATCAAAAGTTTTGGGGGCCATGATTGCTCGCGGAATGACCACGACGGAGCTACGAGATGGTGGTGCTCTCATGGTGACGCCAGCTTCAGTCTGAAACATCCAGAAACAAGGTGGGGCTTTCATCGTTTGGGGGAAAAAAAAAGTTTTCATCCAATGAAAAGTGTTGTTTTTAGGTCATATGATCAAGCCTTCCATCATTAGGAAACCAAAAGTAAAATGAACCAATGAAAAGTTTTATAAACAAGTCACATGACCTGTTATGCGGCATAGGGTATAAAATGCGGAGAAAATACGTTGGCACGTGAGGCGGCGTCAGTAGCGGACCGATGTGCGAATAGGCCGAAGGCAATACAACGCGCCAAGATCCGGATGGCATCGAGGTGGTGTCATAGTTGAGAGTTCTGAGCAGCGGTTGTAACACTGTCTGAAGCTTATTTGCAGCTGCTGCAGCTTCACTACGCGCCAAGATCCGGATGGCACCGAGGTGGTGTGTAGGAAGTTGCCGCACTGGTGTGGCCATCCTACAATGCTGAAAGTCGGCGTGGGGCGCCCCGTTGGCCTGTGAGTTTGCGTCAGTAGCGGACCGATGTGCAAATAGGCCGAAGGCAGCACAACGCGCCAAGATCCGGATGGCACCGAGGTGGTGTCTAGTAAGTTGTCGCACTTCTGTGGCCATCCTACAATGTTGAAAGTCGGCGTGGGGCGCCCCGTTGGCCTGTGAGATGGTGTCAGTAGCGGACTGATGTGTGAATGGGGCCAAAGGCAGCGCAACAATATTTTCTACTATATTTCCGGTGTAGAAGAGACCACAAGGCGCTGAGATGCCAAGATCCGGATGGCACCGAGGTGGTGTGTAGCAAGTTGCCGCACTGGTGTGGCCATCCTACAATGCTGAAAGTCGGCGTGGGGCGCCCCGTTGGCCTGTGAGATGGCGTCAGTAGCGGACCGATGTGCGAATAGGCCGAAGGCAGCACAACAATATTTTCTGACTGACACCACAAGGCGCTGAGATGCCAAGATCCGGATGGCACCGAGGTGATGTCTAAGTTGCGGACTGATGTGCGAATGGGGCCAAAGGCAGCGTAACAATATTTTTTGTATGGAAGATACCACTAGGCGTTGAGATGCCAAGATTCGGATGGCACTGAGGTGATGTCTAGCAAGTTGGTGTGGTCATCCTACAATGCTGAAACTCGGCGTGGGTCGCCCCATTAGCCTGTGAGATGGCGTCAGTAGCGGACCGATGTGCGAATAGGCCGAAGGCAGCACAACGCGCCAAGATCCGGATGTCACCGTGGTGGTTTCATAGTTGAGAGG
Organism: Lissotriton helveticus; assembly: GCF_964261635.1. Lineage (NCBI taxonomy): Eukaryota > Metazoa > Chordata > Amphibia > Caudata > Salamandridae > Lissotriton > Lissotriton helveticus. Next base: position 1,417,853,286 of record NC_136061.1, read on the forward strand.
CACTTCATCTGCAGTGGGGCGCCGAGATCCGGATGGCACCGAGGTGATGTCTAGCAAGTTGCTGTACTGGTGTGGTCATCCTACAATGCTGAAACTCGGCGTGGGTCGCCCCATTAGCCTGTGAGATGGCGTCAGTAGCGGACCGATGTGCGAATAGGCCGAAGGCAGCACAACGCGCCAAGATCCGGATGTCACCGTGGTGGTTTCATAGTTGAGAGGCACTTCATCTGCAGTGGGGCGCCGAGATCCGGATGGCACCGAGGTGATGTCTAGCAAGTTGCTGTACTTGTGTGGTCATCCTACAATGCTGAAACTCGGCGTGGGTCGCCCCATTAGCCTGTGAGATAGCTGTTCTTTGGATTTGGGCCTGGCTCGTCTGCTGTAGTGGGGCGCCCCTTTACCGTTTCAGTTGCCATTCAGCTGAGTTTCGGCTGCTCTTGATGCTACAGCGACAGGCGGCTGCAACAGGACTCTCAAAATGGCGGCCTGTTCTTTGGATTTGGGCCTGGTCCACTAAAATGGCCCTGGGACACCTTAGAACTCGGACGCTCGATTTTTTTTTCCTTTCCTGTACATGCAAAAAAAGGTAAATGCCCGGTACGTTACACGCTTCATCTGCCACGATGAACTCTCCAGAGGAACCGAAAAAAAATATAGTTGTGGTAACTATACCATGCATCGTCATATGGAGAGGTGGCACCAATTAATTATAGTGCTGCATAAAAGAGAGATTTGGAGGAGAACCCCTGACCTGCTAGTACATTCATCAAAGAAGTGGCACTGAGAGCTTCAGAGGCAAGGGAAACGGTCCCAAATATTTAGAAGAACTTTGGAAAGATTAAAATGACATGTTTAGATTGTGGCAAATTAATTTCATGTGGACAGATGAGTGTTACTCTAATAAATACAGCATATGAACATCATCATAGTCGATGGTTGGTAGAGACATTTTGACTATATCCTGGACCTGCCCGTCCTCTCCCAAAATGGCGCCAGAATAAATGGGACTCGTAACTCCTTGTTGTGTACTGGTTACAGAACCTTGAAATCACGAGATACGTATGCAGTTTTGAAGCACATGGCGGGCGGGGACGAGAATTGATTGAATATTTCGACATCCCTATTGATATTAAGTTCTGATGTGTTATTGATTACTGTACTGTTGAAAGTTCGAATTAACGTCACCCATGGTACTTGCCCGCAAATGTATATCTAGATAATTTTATTGTAACTGGCCCTGTCGTATTTTAATTATAAAATGTACGTCCACCGATTCCGTAACTGTTAGACACCTTAGTTCTTGCAACCTAATGGCCCGCCCGTTACGTTCCTCTACAGTGTAAATGTCTATTCATCATATACGATTACAGTTTGCTCCGTGGCCGGCCCACGTGGTTATAGGCTCGTATTTGTATAATGAAATTTTCACAATAAAGGTTTTTAAAAGAAAACATGGTAGTAGTATATACATTGGTAAAGTTTTTAATAATAGTCACTGTTTTAGAATCATTAAAAGGCAAGTGAAATAAAGCAGACCAATTACATGAAGGGTAAAAGGTATAATACGAAGGAACGCAGTAAAGATAAATGGTCAAGGGCTGTTGTGTTTTCTATTCCTGCAACATAAAGTGATCGATAAGAATCTCATATTCAGGCGTATCGGCGACTAAGACAGCAGGTCGACCCTCTTTTGCTCAACGGCTCCGTCATGGGACCAAGAAACGCTCTTTTTCTCGAAAAAAGAATATATTTTACTTGCAGGACAGTTGTAAAATTTCCGGGAAAGTACATTAGCCTGGAACATTATAACATATATTTAAGAAAAAATAATGTTCGGAAGTAATGAAAAGCGTAATTTTTAGGTCATATGACCAAGCCTTTCATCATTACAATAAGAAAAGTAAAATGAACCAATGAAAAGTTTTATTAACAAGTCACATGACTTGTTATGCTTACGTTACGCGCTGCGCGCCCCGGATGACTTCCAGATGCGCTAACGCGGCGCGTCATATGACGCATTACGCGACAACGCAGGTACAGAATATAGTCAAAATGTCTCCACCAACCAGCGGTCGGAACACAACCCCTTTCAGCAGGCTAAATAGTTCTGTTAAATGACAACAGAAGGGACAGGCAACAAGAACCATCAGTCAAAGAGGGGAGGGCTAGTTCTTCTCTACCGGGTTACATTGGGGCGCTACCGGAACTGATCGAATTGGTAGTCTACAGTGTTTCTGGATGTTTCAGACTGAAGCTGGGGTTAGCATGAGAGCAGCACCATTTCGTAGCTCCGTCGTGGTCATTCCGCAACCAATCATGGCAGCCGTTCTTTATCGTTATTTTTTGGCGGGGTGGGTGGCGGAGCCGAGCTGTTTTGCAGCCATCATTGTGTGGAGTTCAGTTCATCTCACTAGTTTTGTATTTGTCATGAGGGGTTGTTCCTAATGTTTCTATTTTAGCGAGGTCAAAAAGAGATCCCATTAGTGGCCTACTGATTTTGCTCGATTCCTTTTCTTTTTTTTTACACGATTTTTCGTTATCTGCAAAGACTAAACAGAGTATTGCGACTCTGTGTTTGTTTGTAAATAGAGAATGAACCAAAGAGAACTAATTCTAAAACAGTAAATACTTGGATAACAATGAATCAAATGGAGAGAGAAGCAGGCACGACGGATTACAATGGGGGCAAAGACCTGCGTTAACTACCTTTCACTATCTGCAAAGAGAGAGTACTCCTAATAGAAATGAGGGGGGGGGGCACCATTCAAAGCAGATCAGTGTGCATAAACACGAAAATGTTTTCACTTACCACGTACTTGACATTCGACAGCTTATGATATTTGCTATTAAAAAACCATTGAAATTCACTGAAAAAACCATAGGTTATAGACCATATATAGTTAGGAATTAGCATTTACAAAACCTTGAAAATTCACTGAAAAAACCATAGGTTATAGACCATATATAGTTAGGAATTAGCATTTAAAAAACCTTATTTTACTCACACAAAACCATTGAAATTCCATATATAGTTAGTTGCACTAACTATATATCGCGCACCTGCAATCCACTGCTGATGATGTCACATATTACATCATTCATGACATGGTCAGTGACATCACTGATGACATCACTGATGACATCTCAAATGACATCACTGATGACATCACTGATGACAACATCCAGTGACTGTATGTTTCTGTAAAGTTAAAATGTGTCTTACATATTGAAGAATGAGTGGAAGTATAAGTGTCTGGACAAAGGATTTAGTAGGTGCATGACTGAATGCATGAGTGAGTGATTAAATGTGTCTCACTGAGTGCATGGGTTAGTGACTAAAGTGTCTTAATTTGTGCATCATTATGTCTGTTGTTCTGTAAACTGCTGCATGTTTTGATCAGTAGCTATATGATTAACTATATGGGTTACTGATTGATTGTCCAAGTATTTGTATGGGAGACTGAGTGTGTGTGTGGCTGGCTGGGAGGTGTGTGACTCTGTGCAGATCAATGTGTACTTGTATCAATGATTGTATAACAAGGTAAGTATGTGTTAGTATATGTTTGAAAATGTAAGGTGCTCTATGTTTAACTGTATAGACAAGAAAATGGAAGTGTCATTGATTCTTTACAGGACTGACTAGGTGTGTGAGTAACTCCATGGATGAGTGGCAGACTGTGAGTGTCTGTATAGGTGTATGAGTGCATATGATAGTGTTGTAAAGATGAGTGATTGTATGTATGAATGATAGTATGGGTGAATGAGTGAAGGTGTGTGTAGACGTAGGAATCAGTGAGTGCGTATGTAGTAACTAGTATTGGTGTGTCAATGGTTTCAAAAATTATATTCTGTATTTAACACTGGGTGAAACAGAGGTTATATTAAAATGTGAGGAGATGCATTGTATTGTCACATGAATGATATCATCAGTGATGTGGTCATTGATGTCAAATGAGATGTCATCAGTGATGTCATCAGTGATGTCATTTGAGATGTCATCAGTGATGTCATCAGTGATGTCACTGACCATGTCATGAATGATGTAATATGTGACATCATCAGCAGTGGATTGCAGGTGCGCGATATATAGTTAGTGCAACTAACTATATATGGAATTTCAATGGTTTTGTGTGAGTAAAATAAGGTTTTTTAAATGCTAATTCCTAACTATATATGGTCTATAACCTATGGTTTTTTCAGTGAATTTTCAAGGTTTTGTAAATGCTAATTCCTAACTATATATGGTCTATAACCTATGGTTTTTTCAGTGAATATATATATATATATATATATATATATATATATATATATATATATATATATATATATATATATATATATACATATATATATATATCTAGATATATAGATATATATATACATATATATATATATATATATATATTACCTACTGGCGGTCGCCAGTAGGTATATATAGTTAGGATTTTTTCTCCATGGGTTTTTTGAAAATTCTATGTCTAATAACTTTGGCGTTTGTGGACGGAATTGGCTGAAATTTTCAGGAAAATGGCACATTTTGTTTCTGAGCAGCCCTTGAAAATTTGGGGGGGGTTCGTCAAGGGGGGGCTGAGAAAAAAGGGGGGTCCCAAAACGTGTTTTTAACATTGAGTTTTCCATAGGGCGGTTGGCCTCACTTTTAGCCCGAACGGCTGAATGGATTTGCACGAAACTTGGCAAAATTGTAGGGACTGGTAGCCCGATGTGCCTTTTGTAGGTCTCAATATATGTGCTACAGTGGATTTTGAGAAATTAACGTTTAAAAAAAGATATATATCTGTAACAGCGGACCGGGCAGCGCTCCAGGACGCGTACTTTTCGCGCAACGGAGCTTTGTGAAGCGAAGCTGATTGGTTCTCCGGCGTCTGTCAACATTCCAAACAGTCCGTAGCGGCCGCCATCTTGTCTCTCGGTAGGATCGAGAGACAAGAGGAGGCCAAAGCGAAGGGGCAAATGACCATAAGGGGGAATAGTAGATCCTCGCTGACCCCCTACGTTTGATGTGGAGGTTTTAAAAGGGCCCCGCGGGGCAAAAAAAAAACAAAATAATAATAATCGAACGGCTGAATGGATTTGCACGAAACTTGGCAAAATATTAGGGACTGGTAGCCCGATGTGCCTTTGCTAGGTCTCAATATATGTGCTCCAGTGGATTTTGAAAAATTAACGTTAAAAAAAAGATATATATCTGTAACAGCGCTCCGCTTCGCGTACTTTTCGCGTTACGGAGCTTTGCGAAGCTGATTGGTTCTCCGGCGTCTGTCAACATTCCAAACAGTCCGTAGCGGCCGCCATCTTGTCTCTCGGTAGGATTGAGAGACAAGAGGAGGCCAAAGCGAAGGGGGAAATGACCATAAGGGGGCATAGTAGATCCTTCCTGACCTCTTAGGTTTGATGTACCATTTTGCCAAGTTTGGTGTAATTCCGTTCAGCCATTCAGGCTGTAGACGTATGTAAATGTCCTATGGAAAATTGCATGGGGAAAACACATTTGAAAGTGTTGAAATTTAGAACCAATTAAAATGTTACTTTGGTTTTGTATTTGTGTGTGATGAAAGTTAATTGGTTATGTATATATGTCAAATGAGAGGAAACCACAGCCATTTTGTGATACTACTGTCTGAGGTACATTTGTGAGGAATTTTTGGTGGTGAATTTCTGGTGTTTGATTTACACAGTACTAACACTTCTGCTACTTTTAAAAAGGTGAGTTGTTAATTTGTAAGGGGAACTATGTTGTACACTTGAAGATAATTTGAAAAATGTTTTCTGTTATTTATTTGCAGTCCTTCTGTTATACTAAATACTTGATAAAGTTAGTTTTATATTATGTATTACTAAAAACGATAAATGAAAGTGATTATTTTTTTCTGCAATTTACAGCAAGCAATTTCAAAATAAAATGGCTCACAATGAAGAGACCGTGGCAATTTCTTTTGAATTGTCCACTACATTGATTGAAATTGAGAGCACCAATAATGAAATATTGTCACAAGGAGGACATGACTTGTATGATTCCATTAGATTGATTGAAATGGACAGCACCAAGAATGAAATATTGTCACAAGGAGATGACTTGAATGATTCCACTACATTGATTGAAATTGAGAGCACCAATAATGAAATATTGTCACAAGGAGGAGATGACTTGTATGATTCCATTAGATTGATTGAAATGGACAGCACCAATAATGAAATATTGTCACAAGGAGGAGATGACTTGAATGATTCCACTACATTGATTGAAATTGAGAGCACCAATAATGAAATATTGTCACGAGGAGATGACTTGAATGATTCCACTACATTGATTGAAATTGACAGCACCAATAATGAAATATTGTCACAAGGAGGAGATGACTTGAATGATTTTTTTGATCAATCTCTTGATGGCGAATTTATCGAGTGTTTGGAGACCATAGAGTTACAAGAATCATCATTGGAGACTTTTAATGAGGACATTGCTGATGAGGACATGTTACTAGTTCTTTCAAATTTAGAAAATTCTGAAGAATAAATTTATATTTAGAAATCAAAAATTGTTTGAGACATTATTCATTTTTATTTTTAATTTATGAGGTTGTAGCGAAGTGATTGTAGTATAAAATGAGACTTATAGTATAGAGTGCAACATTTTTATGTTACATGGTAAGTTTACTCATATTTACTTCCCTTCTGCCACTATATTATCTCCAATGTGTATTTGACATCTCTTCTTCATCTCCGGCCTCCTTTCTCTCACTGTGTGTCTCCGATGCATCTTATCGCTGCTATTTTGTGTAATTACAGAAGAGAGTAAAATAAAATAGTTCGGAACGTGAAAAGGGGGCAAAGTAGAGTACTCCTCACCCCCTAGGCCATTTTAGGCGGTCCCAAAAGGATCAGTTTCTGCTTTCCTGAGAGATTATGGTATGAGTTCCATATACCACAATAACTTGCATTACAACATGCAAGATATCTATCTCCTATTACCAACTTTTGGAGATATTCGCGCTAAGCGCGAATATCTCCAAAAAGTAACACCTGCCCTGAGCAGTTCTTAGCCATGTTATCCAATGGGAGGTGGATAACATGGCTAAGAGCATTAGCTCGGTAATGCATGAATATCGCTGAGTTTTTAGCGATATTCATGCATTGCGGCCGTTTATTATCGCATTTGCGATAAACCTTGATAATAGCAAGGTTTATCTTCGATAATTTCTGACGATGCTTAGTGGTAAAAAATTGGTTGGTAAGCATCGTTAGCGATAAATATCGCTTAACTTTGGTAATATACCCCAACGTCTGTTAACGTTCGATTCGAAGGAAATGAGGAAGTGTTGAAAAACATTGTCTGCGCCATCTTGCCTTTTTTGAAATGCCACACTTTTGTCGTGCACGGCAGCCATTTTAGATGTCTTGACCAGACCCACTCTCTGCACGCTGTCGATTCGTAGCATGGCTCCTCACCCACGCAAGCATCTTCCCTAGGCACTGGTCACCACCGCTCTCTGTCTTATGCATGGGCAATAAACCTCCCCCCATCTGCGCTGCTCTTCCCTGAGAATCACACTCTGTGCCCGCCCGACACCTCCCTTTCGCCCTATTCACTACCGCACCCTCTGACACTCCTCTTTCTCTGTGTCCGATTGTCCAGGCTATCAGCTAGCCCTGCAGATGTAGTTTATGGCCCCAGCTGTAAAGAATCACCCCTCTTCAAAGGAGTTATAGTAGATCAAGGCCCACACCCGATGAGATCCGTCACACCACACGTGTTCCTACTATCTGAAAACCATCCTGTATTGTGATTGGGGAGGGGACCGAGCCTGAAGCGGAAGATTCCAGGAATGACTCTTTGTACATCAAAGTTTTTACAATTATGTGTCACATTAAAAATATATAGCACTCCAACAAAGTAGTAGGAATATAAAACTTTAATAACATATAAATATATACAAGAAAACAAAAACAGTAAAAACATTTAAACAACGAAGAGACCGTGGCAATTTCTTTTGAATTATCCAATAGATTTATTGAAATTGACAGCACCAATAATGAAATATTCTTGTCAGTAGCGGTCTGTTGTGCGAATAGTTCCAAGGCAGCAGAACGCGCTGAAATCTAGATGGCACGAAAGTGATGTCTAGTAAGTTGCCGCCCAGCAAAAAACGGCGTGGGGCGCCGCGGGGGTGAGTGAGTCCAGTAGGCACCACAGCTATTCTTACCGGCATTGCAGAATTACTGCTGGGGACAATGCCTGTGCTGTAGCAGGGTCACAGCAGAAACAAAAAGGATTCTGTTGAAGATGTTGTTGGTTTTCAATTTGAAAACAGTTCTGGTGTCAACTGCTATGCTAATGTAGTGGTTAATGTTTTGTTTTCTCTAGAAAATGTAAAAGAGGGGGAGGCAGTCCAAAGTTCCGTTAAAAGGGCAAAGGAAAGGATCGGTGGTTTGAACTATCAGTCAAAAAGGGGAGGGGGTGCAATAATTTTTCCTACCGGGTCACACTGTGCTTTCACCGGAAGTGAGGTCTGCAGGATTCTAGTAATTCAAAGTGAGGCTGACGCCAGCATGGGAGCGCCGACGTCCCGCGGATACAGTTTCGTCACTCCACGGGCGATCATGGCAGTCATTCCCCATCGGGGGTCGGAGACTCCCGCGGCTCCTCTAGAATCTTCAAGGTCGTGGAGGACTACGGTGGTGGAGTCAACCAGTGACCGGGCCATTTCTTTATGCTGGGCCCGCTCTTGCCAGGTCGACCGCCATTTTGAGAGTTCGGCAGCTACCGGCGATCGCGGGGTCACATGAGCGGGCGGGCTCCACCCTGCCGGGCGAGACGTTGCAGCATGGCCACAGTGGAAGAACCCTTTTCCGGGCGCCTGGAGCGCTGAGGGTGCAGCTGGGAAGCCTCCACCTGGGGAGGCGGGAGAGGCCTGTTCGCACCGTCTCTCCCTCCCAGTGCACCCCACGGCGTCTCGCTTGAGATTTGTTATGGCCGGACCAGGCGATGAGGACGAGGGGGGGGTCGGAGGCATGTGCAAGACATCCCCCCCAGTGTTGTCGCAGCCATTATAAAAGAAAGAAGTGTCCCGTCCGTCTTCGGGCCGGGCTTCCGGTGGATGTCGGCCGGACGCCCCTGGCTCTGGCCCCATGAACGGGTTTCTTGGTTTATCGGCTGCAGCCGGATCCCGTCGGCCTCGGCCCCCCGACCGTTGGTGGTCGGACCGGAAGAGCATGTGGCGGGACTACCTGCAACTCTCAAGGGCCACCGCGGCCGGACTGGGAGAGAGAGGGGAGGGTCGAGGAGACATTCCCCCCCCTGCAACTGTTCAGCGTTGTAAAGGCAATCCCCTGGCCGGGTCCCGCTGGCCTCGGCCTCTCCTCCGGCTACACCCTACGTTAGGATCTCCTGGCCGAGGCGTGGCAGCAGGACCTGCCTTATATGGGCTGCTCCCGGCTGGGCGTAGCCGGAACCCTGCCCCACCTTGGAAGTTTCCAGAGTGGGGGTGGATGTTCTACTGACTTGCATTTTCCCTAGTCTATCGATTTTTTTGGCGTGGCAGGCGGTGGGACAGCGAGGGGTGATTTGGTTTCTCTTACTGTTTTTTTGGTCTCTCACCACTGGCATATTTTAACGTTTTCTTGTTTCTAGGACATTAATAGGTTTTATCATTACGTTATGTTATCGTTTCTTTGTTCGTTGTTTAATAAAAGTTCATGTTCATCAGTGGCCTACTGATTTTCGTTTTCCTATTTTTTTCTTTCCAGGTTGTTTCATGGTAAAGTTTCTGTTAACAGGATACAGTGATCACTTCGTTATTATTGCATATGTCCTTTTCACTAGGGGTGCTCTCTGGTCGGGCCAGATGACGTATCTCTAGTAAATGGTCCGGGTGAAAAAGGTGCATCAATCAGTGGGGAGTAGATAGGCATGACAGATTACAACGGGGGAGAAAGGTCCGCATTACGTACCCTTTCACTACTTGCAAAGATTTTCCTACGTTTATTTGCAAACAGGGAATACCTCCAAAAAGAACTAATTCCCAAACAGTCAATGTTCGGACAATCAATCAATCAATGAGGAATGAAATAGGTACGACGTGTTAAAGGCTTGCGTTACCTACCCTTCACTATCTGCAAAGGGAGAGAGAATATTCCTATTCTTCCTCGTTTGCAGGTAGAGAAGATCCTTAAGAGAATTAACTTCGAACAATTCAATGCTCGATTGAAACAATCAACAAGGGGTACTGTGAACACAAATGAACGCCGCTTATATACACACGCATTGCTATTTTCAACAGGTTGTTCCTAATGTTTCTATTTTAGCGAGGTCAAAAAGAGATCCCATTAGTGGCCTACTGATTTTGCTCGATTCCTTTTGTTTTTTTACACGATTTTTCGCTATCTGCAAAGACTAAACAGAGTATTGCGACTCTGTGCTTGTTTGTAAATAGAGAATGAACCAAAGAGAACAATCAATCAAATGGAGAGAGAAGCAGGCACGACGGATTACAAAGGGGGCAAAGGGCTGCGTTAACTACCCTTCACTATCTGCAAAGAGAGAGTACTCCTAATAGAAATGAGGGGTGGGGGGCAGCATTCAAAGCAGATCAGTGTGCATAAACACGAAAATGTTTTTACTTACCACGTACTTGACATTCGACAGCTTATGATATTTGCTATTAAAAAACCATTGAAATTCACTGAAAAAACCATAGGTTATAGACCATATATAGTTAGGAATTAGCATTTACAAAACCTTGAAAATTCACTGAAAAAACCATAGGTTATACACCATATATAGTTAGGAATTAGCATTTAAAAAACCTTATTTTACTCACACAAAACCATTGAAATTCCATATATAGTTAGTTGCACTAACTATATATCGCGCACCCGCAATCCACTGCTGATCATGTCACATATTACATCATTCATGACATGGTCAGTGACATCACTGATGACATCACTGATGACATCTCAAATGACATCACTGATGAGATCACTGATGACATCATCCAGTGACTGTGTGTTTCTGTAAAGTTTAAATATGTTTTACATATTGAAGAATGAGTAGATGTATAAGTGTCTGGACGAAGGATTTAGTAGGTGCATGACTGAATGTATGAGTGAGTGATTAAATGTGTCTCACTGAGTGCATGGGTTAGTGACTAAACTGTCTTAATTTGTGCATCATTATGTCTGTTGTTCTGTAAACTGCTGCATGTGTTGATCAGTAGCTATATGATTAACTATATGGGTTATTGATTGATTGTCCAAGTATTTGTATAGGAGACTGAGTGTGTGTGTGGCTGGCTGGGAGGTGTGTGACTCTGTGCAGATCAATGTGTACTTGTATCAATGATTGTATAAGAAAGTAAGTATGTGTTAGTATATGTTTGAAAATGTAAGGTGCTCTATGTTTAACTGTATAGACAAGAAAATGGAAGTGTGATTGATTCTTTACAGGACTGACTAGGTGTGTGAGTAACTCCATGGATGAGTGGCAGAGTGTAAGTGTCTGTATAGGTGTATGAGTGCATATGATAGTGTTGTAAAGATGAGTGATTGTATGTATGAATGATTGTATGGGTGAATGAGTGAATGTGTGTGTAGACGTAGGAATCAGTGAGTACGTATGTAGTAACTAGTATTGGTGTGTCAATGGTTTCAAAAATTATACTCTGTATTTAACACTGGGTGAAACAGAGGTTATATTAAAACGTGAGGAGATGCATTGTATTGTCACATGAATGATATCATCAGTGATGTGGTCATTGATGTCAAATGAGATGTAATCAGTGATCTCATCAGTGATGTCATTTGAGATGTCATCAGTGATGTCATCAGTGATGTCACTGACCATGTCATGAATGATGTAATATGTGACATGATCAGCAGTGGATTGCGGGTGCGCGATATATAGTTAGTGCAACTAACTATATATGGAATTTCAATGGTTTTGTGTGAGTAAAATAAGGTTTTTTAAATGCTAATTCCTAACTATATATGGTCTATAACCTATGGTTTTTTCAGTGAATTTTCAAGGTTTTGTAAATGCTAATTCCTAACTATATATGGTCTATAACCTATGGTTTTTTCAGTGAATATATATATATATATTCACTGAAAAAACCATAGGTTATAGACCATATATAGTTAGGAATTAGCATTTACAAAACCTTGAAAATTCACTGAAAAAACCATAGGTTATACACCATATATAGTTAGGAATTAGCATTTAAAAAACCTTATTTTACTCACACAAAACCATTGAAATTCCATATATAGTTAGTTGCACTAACTATATATCGCGCACCCGCAATCCACTGCTGATCATGTCACATATTACATCATTCATGACATGGTCAGTGACATCACTGATGACATCACTGATGACATCTCAAATGACATCACTGATGACATCACTGATGACATCTCATTTGACATCATTCTTGTGCTAATACGATAAACCTCTTCAGACTCTAATATAACCTTAGATACACTCAGTGTATACAGACACTCACACACTTCCACTCATCCATGGAGTTACTCACACACCCAGTCAGTCATGCAAAGAAACAATCTCATCTCCATTTCTTCAACTATACAGTTAAACACACCTTACTTATTGAAACATATACTAACACATATTTACTCTCTTATACAATCCCTGATACAAGTTCACAATGATCGATACAACCACTCACTCATTCGGTGGCTCTCATGCACAGTTATTTATATATGCCAACTCTCACATGTACTGTGTTTTACATATGTACTTACTATGACATGTAGCATTGAGATATCCATTCACTCATCAATACACTCATGCACACAGTCAACTGCCCATGTAGCTGTTTCCACATGCACTCTTGAACTCATACACCTAGTGAATAAACTGTTCACACATCTATGCATAGAGTCACACACCTTCCAGCCACCCCCACACAAACTCAATCTCCCATAGAAATACTTGGGCAAGCAATTAATAACACATATAGCCTCTCGTATAGCTAATGATCAACACATGCAGCAGTTTACAGAACAACAGACATAATGATGCACAAATTAAGACAGTTTAGTCACTAACCCATGCATTCAGTGAGACACATTTAATCACTCACTCATACAGTCAGTCACGCACCTACTAAATCCTTCATCCAGACACTTATACATCCACTCATTCTTCAATATGTAAGATATATTTTAACTTTACAGAAACATACAGTCACTGGATGTTGTCATCAGTGATGTCATCAGTGATGTCATTTGAGATGTCATCAGTGATGTCATCAGTGATGTCACTGACCATGTCATGAATGATGTAATATGTGACATGATCAGCAGTGGATTGCAGGTGCGCGATATATAGTTAGTGCAACTAACTATATATGGAATTTCAATGGTTTTGTGTGAGTAAAATAAGGTTTTTTAAATGCTAATTCCTAACTATATATGGTCTATAACCTATGGTTTTTTCAGTGAATTTTCAAGGTTTTGTAAATGCTAATTCCTAACTATATATGGTCTATAACCTATGGTTTTTTCAGTGAATTTCAATGGTTTTTTAATAGCAAATATCATAAGCTGTCGAATGTCAAGTACGTGGTAAGTGAAAACATTTTCGTGTTTATGCACACTGATCTGCTTTGAATGGTGCCCCCCCCCCTCATTTCTATTAGGAGTACTCTCTCTTTGCAGATAGTGAAAGGTAGTTAACGCAGGCCTTTGCCCCCGTTGTAATCCGTCGTGCCTGCTTCTCTCTCCATTTGATTGATTGTTATCCAAGTATTTACTGTTTTAGAATTAGTTCTCTTTGGTTCATTCTCTATTTACAAACAAACACAGAGTCGCAATACTCTGTTTAGTCTTTGCAGATAACGAAAAATCGTGTAAAAAAAAAGAAAAGGAATCGAGCAAAATCAGTAGGCCACTAATGGGATCTCTTTTTGACCTCGCTAAAATAGAAACATTAGGAACAACCCCTCATGACAAATACAAAACTAGTGAGATGAACTGAACTCCACACAATGATGGCTGCAAAACAGCTCGGCTCCGCCACCCACCCCGCCCAAAATAACGATAAAGAGCGGCTGCCATGATTGGTTGCGGAATGGCCACGACGGAGCTACGAAATGGTGGTGCTCTCATGCTAACCCCAGCTTCAGTCTGAAACATCCAGAAACACTGTAGACTACCAATTCGATCAGTTCCGGTAGCGCCCCAATGTAACCCGGTAGAGAAGAACTAGCCCTCCCCTCTTTCACTGATGGTTCTTGTTGCCTGTCCCTTCTGTTCTCATTTAACAGAACTATTTAGCCTGCTGAAAGGGGTTGTGTTCCGACCGCTGGTTGGTGGAGACATTTTGACTATATTCTGGACCTGCGTTGTCGCGTAATGCGTCATATGACGCGCCGCGTTAGCGCATCCGGAAGTCATCCGGGGCGCGCAGCGCGTAACGTAAGCATAACAAGTCATGTGACTTGTTAATAAAACTTTTCATTGGTTCATTTTACTTTTCTTATTGTAATGATGAAAGGCTTGCTCATATGACCTAAAAATTACGCTTTTCATTACTTCCGAACATTATTTTTTCTTAAATATATGTTATAATGTTCCAGGCTAATGTACTTTCCCGGAAATTTTACAACTGTCCTGCAAGTAAAATATATTCTTTTTTCGAGAAAAAGAGCGTTTCTTCGTCCCATGATGGAGCCGTTGAGCAAAAGAGGGTCGACCTGCTGTCTTAGTCGCCGATACGCCTGAATATGAGATTCTTATCGATCACTTTATGTTGCAGGAATAGAAAACACAACAGCCCTTGACCATTTATCTTTACTGCGTTCCTTCGTATTATACCTTTTACCCTTCATGTAATTGGTCTGCTTTATTTCACTTGCCTTTTAATGATTCTAAAACAGTGACTATTATTACAAACTTTACCAATGTATATACTACTACCATGTTTTCTTTTAAAAACCTTTATTGTGAAAATTTCATTATACAAATACGAGCCTATAACCACGTGGGCCGGCCACGGAGCAAACTGTAATCGTATGTGATGAGTAGACATTTACACTGTAGAGGAACGTAACGGGCGGGCCATTAGGTTGCAAGAACTAAGGTGTCTAACAGTTACGGAATCGGTGGACGTACATTTTATAATTAAAATACGACAGGGCCAGTTACAATAAAATTATCTAGATATACATTTGCGGGCAAGTACCATGGGTGACGTTAATTCGAACTTTCAACAGTACAGTAATCAATAACACATCAGAACTTAATATCAATAGGGATGTCGAAATATTCAATCAATTCTCGTCCCCGCCCGCCATGTGCTTCAAAACTGCATACGTATCTCGTGATTTCAAGGTTCTGCAACCAGTACACAACAAGGAGTTACGAGTCCCATTTATTCCGGCGCCATTTTGGGCGAGGACGGGCAGGTCCAGGATATAGTCAAAATGTCTCTACCAACCATCGACTATGATGATGTTCATATGCTGTATTTATTAGAGTAACACTCATCTGCCCACATGAAATTAATTTACCACAATCTAAACATGTCATTTTAATCTTTCCAAAGTTCTTCTAAATATTTGGGACCGTTTCCCTTGCCTCTGAAGCTCTCAGTGCCACTTCTTTGATGAATGTACTAGCAGGTCAGGGGTTCTCCTCCAAATCTCTCTTTTATGCAGCACTATAATTAATTGGTGCCACCTCTCCATATGACGATGCATGGTATAGTTACCACAACTATATATTTTTTCGGTTCCTCTGGAGAGTTCATCGTGGCAGATGAAGCGTGTAACATACCGGGCATTTACCTTTTTTTGCATGTACAGGAAAGGAAAAAAAAATCGAGCGTTCGAGTTCTTAGGTGTCCCAGGGCCATTTTAGTGGACCAGGCCCAAATCCAAAGAACAGCTATCTCACAGGCTAATGGGGCGACCCACGCCGAGTTTCAGCATTGTAGGATGACCACACAAGTACAGCAACTTGCTAGACATCACCTCGGTGCCATCCGGATCTCGGCGCCCCACTGCAGATGAAGTGCCTCTCAACTATGAAACCACCAGAAAACGCTTGAGTCAGCTTTGTGTGAAGCCGCCATTTTGATTCAATCAATAGCGTCCCCCTGCACACATTCAGGGACCTGGTCGTGTCTTCAGGTCAAACGAATTTGGGACAAGATGCAGAAAGGAAAAGGAAAAAAGTTCCGCCGGACCCCGGGAGGTGGCCGCCTATGTCATGGGCGATCTTAGGCCACACCAGGGCAATAGTGAAGCTGCAGCAGGTGCAAATAAGCTTCAGACAGTGTTACAAGCGCTGCTCAGAACTCTCAACTATGACACCACCTCGGTGCCATCCGGATCTTGGCGCCTTGTGCTGGTTCCGGCCTATTCACACATCGGTCCGCTACTGACGCCACCTCACAGGCCAACGGGGCACCCCACGCCGACTTTCGGCGCAGCATTGTAGGATGGCCACACCAGTGCGGCAAATTGCTGGACACCACCTCGGTGCCATCCAGATCTCGGCGCGTTGTGCTGCCTTCGGCCTATTCGCCACAAGTGCGCACGCAACTCAGCTGCATAGCGAGTGAAACACCAAGGGGCGCCCCACTGCAGCCGAGGAACCTCCATCTTGGGGGCGACGCACAGCATCACATTGCTTTCCAATGCAGTCAGATCCTCAAACAGCCCCCACTGACTGACGCGAACTCACAGGCCAACGGGGCGCCCCACGCCGACTTTCGGCGCAGCATTGTAGGATGGCCACACCAGTGCGGCAAGTTGCTGGACACCACCTCGGTGCCATCCGGATCTTGGCGCGTTGTGCTGCCTTTGGCCCCATTCGCACATCAGTCCGCTACTGACGCCATCTCACAGGCTAATGGGGCGCCCCACGCCGACTTTCAGCATTGTAGGATGACCACACCAGTACAGCAACTTGCTAGACATCACCTCGGTGCCATCCGGATCTCGGCGCCCCACTGCAGATGAAGTGCCTCTCAACTATGAAACCACCACTGTGACATCCGGATCTTGGCGCGTTGTGCTGCCTTCGGCCTATTCGCACATCGGTCCGCTACTGACGCCATCTCACAGGCTAATGGGGCGACCCACGCCGAGTTTCAGCATTGTAGGATGACCACACCAACTTGCTAGACATCACCTCGGTGCCATCCGAATCTTGGCATCTCAACGCCTAGTGGTATCTTCCATACAGAAAATATTGTTACGCTACCTTTGGCCCCATTCGCACATCAGTCCGCAACTTAGACATCACCTCGGTGCCATCCGGATCTTGGCATCTCAGCGCCTTGTGGTGTCTTCTCGTCAGAAAATATTGTTGCGCTGCCTTTGGCCCCATTCGCACATCAGTCCGCTACTGACACCATCTCACAGGCCAACAGGGCGCCCCACGCCGACTTTCAGCATTGTAGGATGGCCACACCAGTGCGGCAACTTACTAGACACCACCTCGGTGCCATCCGGATCTTGGCGCGTTGTGCTGCCTTCGGCCTATTCGCACATCGGTCCGCTACTGACGCAAACTCACAGGCCAACGGGGCGCCCCACGCCGACTTTCAACATTGTAGGATGGCCACACCAGTGCTGCAACTTGCTGGACACCACCTCGGTGCCATCCGGATCTTGGCGCGTTGTGCTGCCTTCGGCCTATTCGCACATCGGTCCGCTACTGACGCCGCCTCACGTGCCAACGTATTTTCTCCGCATTTTATACCCTATGCCGCATAACAGGTCATGTGACTTGTTTATAAAACTTTTCATTGGTTCATTTTACTTTTGGTTTCCTAATGATGGAAGGCTTGATCATATGACCTAAAAACAACACTTTTCATTGGATGAAAACTTTTTTTTTTTCCAAACGATGAAAGCCCCACCTTGTTTCTGGATGTTTCAGACTGAAGCTGGCGTCAGCATGAGAGCACCACCATCTCGTAGCTCCGTCGTAGTCATTCCGCGAGCAATCATGGCAGCCGCTCCCCACCAGAAGCCTGCAGGAGTCGGGGCCCCCAAAACTTTTGATGAATTCTCAAGGCGGAGGGGACGCTTTCGAGAATGGGGTCCAAGACCTAGCAGACAAGCGTCCGATTTCCAAGGTGTCCCAGGGCCATTTCAGTGGACCAGGCCCAAAAAGGAAAGAGCCTGCCGCCATTTTGAGAGTCCTGTGACAGCCGCCTATCGCTGCACCGCAAGAGTGGGCGCAACTCAGCTGAATTGCGGCTTTTGACACAGTGGACCAAAAACGGACGGAATGGCAACTGAAACGGTAAAGGGGCGCCCCACTACAACAGATGACACTCCACCTGGAGAGGCCCGTTCACGCCGCCTCCCCCGGGGCGCCCCACGCCGTTATTCGGAGCAGCATTGTAGGATACCAAAACCAGTGCGGCAACTTACTGGACATCACCTTGGTGCCATCGTTCTGCTGCCTTGGAACTATTCGCACAACAGTTTGCTACTGAAGACCCACCCCCCGCGACGCCCCACGCCGTTATTTGCTGGGTGGCAACTTACTAGACATCACTTTCGTGTCATCTAGATTTCAGCGCGTTCTGCTGCCTTGGAACTATTCGCACAACAGTTTGCTACTGATGACCCGCCCCACGCCGGAAATCTGGACGTTGTGCTGCGTTGGGACTATTCGCACAGCCGACCGCTACTTCGTTGTTTTTCCCTAAAAATGTTTATATGTTATTACTATTTTTGTTTTCTTGTATATATTTATAAATTATTAAAGTTTTAT
The DNA here is from genome assembly GCF_964261635.1 of Lissotriton helveticus. Lineage (NCBI taxonomy): Eukaryota > Metazoa > Chordata > Amphibia > Caudata > Salamandridae > Lissotriton > Lissotriton helveticus. The sequence goes on from NC_136061.1 coordinate 1,417,872,066, forward strand.
AATCTTACTACTTTGTCGGAGTGCTATATATTTTTAATGTGACACATAATTGTAAAAACTTTGATGTACAAAGAGTCATCCCTGGAATCTTCCGCTTCACGCTCGGTCCCCTCCCCAATCACAATACAGGATGGTTTTCAGATAATAGCAACGCTTCTGCTGTGACGGATCTCATCGAGTGTGGGCCTTGATCTACTATAACTCCTTTGAAGAGGGGTGAATCTTTACAGCTGTGGCCATAAACTACATCTGCAGGGCTAGCTGATACCCTAGGACCAGCCTGGACAATCGGACACAGAGGAAAAGGAGTGTCAGAGGGTGCAGTAGTGAATAGGGCGAAAGGGAGGTGTCGGGCGGGCACAGGGTGTGATTCTCAGGAAAGAGCAGCGCAGATGGGGGGAGGTTTATTACCCATGCATAAGACAGAGAGCGGGGGTGACCACTGCCTGGGGGAGATGCTTGCGAGGGTGGGGAGCCATGCTAAGGATCGACAGCGTGCACAGAGTGGGTCTGGTCAAGGCATCTAAAATGGCTGCCGTGCACGACAAAAGTGTGGCATTTGAAAAAAGACAAGATGGCGCAGACAATGTTTTTCAACACTTCCTGATTTCCTTCGAATCGAACGTTAACAGACGTTGGGGCATATTACCAAAGTTAAGCGATATTTATCCCTAACGATGCATTGCAAAGATTTTTTTACCGTCAGAAATTATCGCAGATAAACCTTACTATTATCAAAGTTTATCGCAAATACGATAAAAACCGACCGCAATGCATTAATATCGCTGAAAACTCAGCGATATTCATGCATTACCGAGCTAATCCTCTTAGCCATGTTATCCACCTCCCATAGGATAACATGGCTAAGAACTGCTCAGGGCAGCTGTTACTTTTTGGAGATATTCGCGCTTATCTCGAATATTTCCAAAAGTTGATAATAGGAGATAGCGATGTTAGCGACTGTTTCCAGTCGCTAACATCTTGGCATGCCCACTTTGCATGTCATTAGTGATAAATATCACTCACATGCAAAGTGGGGCCCAAGATGGTCGCTATCTCCTACTAGCCGTCGCTAACTGGTGTTAGCAACAGCTAGGTAATACAGATATAATTTTATCTCCGCGAAGCGGAGCGCTGTTACAGATATATATCTTGTTTTTGAACGTTAATTTCTCAAAATGCACTGAAGCACATATATTGAGACCTAGCAAAGGCACATCGGGCTACCAGTCCCTAATATTTTACCAAGTTTCGTGCAAATCCATTCAGCCGTTCGATTATTATTATTATTTATTTTTTTTGCCCCGCGGGGCCCTTTTAAAACCTCCACATCAAACCTAGGGGATCAGCGAGGATCTACTATGCCCCCTTATGGTCATTTGCCCCTTCGCTTTGGCCTCCTCTTGTCTCTCGATCCTACCGAGAGACAAGATGGCGGCCGCTACGGACTGTTTGGAATGTTTACAGACACCGGAGAGCCAATCAGCTTCGCTTCGCAAAGCTCCGTAACGCGAAAAGTACGCGAAGCGGTGCGCTGTTACAGATATATATCTTTTTTTGAACGTTAATTTCTCAAAATCCACTGAAGCACATATATTGAGACCTAGCAAAGGCACATCGGGCTACCAGTCCCTACAATTTTGCCAAGTTTCGTGCAAATCCATTCAGCCGTAAGATTATTATTATAATTTTATTTTTTTTGCCCCGCGGGGCCCTTTTAAAACCTCCACATCAAACCTAGGGGGTCAGCGAGGATCTACTATTCCCCCTTATGGTCATTTACCCCTTCGCTTTGGCCTCCTCTTGTCTCTCGATCCTACCGAGAGACAAGATGGCGGCCACTACGGACTGTTTGCGGCCACTACGGACTGTTTGGAATGTTGACAGACGCCGGAGAACCAATCAGCTTCGCTTCACAAAGCTCCGTTGCGCGAAAAGTACGCGTCCTAGGCCGCTGCCCGGTCCGCGCTTACAGATATATATCTTTTTTTAAACGTTAATTTCTCAAAATCCACTGGAGCACATATATTGAGACCTACAAAAGGCACATCGGGCTACCAGTCCCTACAATTTTGCCAAGTTTCGTGCAAATCCATTCAGCCGTTCGGGCTAAAAGTGAGGCCAACCGCCCTATGGAAATTAACATGGGAAAAACGCGTTTTGGGACCCCCCTTTTTTCTCGGCCCCCCCTTGACGAACCCCCCCCAAATTTTCAAAGGCTGCTCAGAAACAAAATGTGCCATTTTCCTGAAAATTTCAGCCAATTCCGTCCACAAACGGCAAAGTTATTAGACATAGAATTTTCAAAAATCCCATAGAGAAAAAATCCTAACTATATATACCTACTGGCGACCGCCAGTAGGTAATATATATATATATATATGTGTGTATATATATCTATATATCTAGATAGATATATATATGTATATCCAAACAATGATTCCTTCCGCGGAATGGAATCCTGGAGTCGCAGTTACCCAACACAATTCTCAAGGAGGTTAATTCAAAGTTGTTTATTCAATTCCATAGGGTGCCAAAACCAAGACAAAACCAACGCGTTTCGACAGCCTCCGCTGTCTTGTTCACGGTCAGTATATATATATATATATATATATATATATATATTACCTACTGGCGGTCGCCAGTAGGTAATAATAGTTAGGACCTACTTTCCATAGAAAATCCACAACATTCTATTTGGAATAACTTTGGCGCCGGTGGACGAATCTTAGCAAAATTCTCCAAGCAAATGGCTTGCTCGGTTCTGCTCCTTCCCTGAAAGTTTGGGGGTGATTTGTCTAGTGGGGGCCAAGAAAAAAGGGGGTCCCAAAACATGTTTTCCCCATACAATTTTCCATAGGGACCTTTAGCGAGGGCTACTGCCCGAACGGCTTAACGGAATTACACGAAATTTGGCAGAGAGGTAGAGTTCTTTTGCAGATTGTGCTTTTTGTTAAATGGTGTAAATCCGTTTAGTAGTTTCTGAGAAAATTGCAAGTAAAATCATAGCGATATCTAGAGACGGAGTTCAGCATGCGTACGGAAATCCGTTCAATTACGAGCGCGAGCTGCATGCTGATTGGCTGTGAACTGTCTGTCAACACTCGAAACCAGGAAGTGTTGGCGGCCATCTTGTGCCTCGCTAGAATTGAGTCACAAGAAAACAGTAAAGCAAAGTTGAGAAATAAGGCAAGGGGGTAGGCTACAAACATTCTGACCCTCTAGGCTTGCTCAGGGGGTCGTACATGGATGTATAGGCTCTATTTTTTATTTTTATTGTTTTAAAGGAAAATCGCGGCGTACGCGTATGGAAAACGTACAATTACGAGCAAGAGCTGCATGCTGATTGGTTGTCAATACTCCAAAACAGGAAATGTTGGCAGCCATCTTGTTTGTCGCGAGAGCTGAGTCACAAGAAAACAGTAAAACAAAGTTGAGAAATATGGAAAGGGGGCAGGGTAGAAACATTCTGACCCTATAGTCTTGGTCAGGGAGATGGTACATGGATCTTTAGGCTAAATTTTTATTTTAAATAAAATAAAAAATGGCGGGGTACTCGTGCAGTACTTGTGATGAAGCAAAGCTTCGCATATTTTGCGGCTTGCCGAAGTCAAGAACCTCGTTTATGTGTAATACGGTAACAAGTGTATGTTCTACTAACATTTATGTTTAGTTTGGATAAGGATCGTGAAGCTTGCACATGTGTTTTACTAAAATAATTTACTCAAGTCATCTAAAATGGCCGCCGCTTGTATTTAGTTACTGCGCATGCGTCAGCCACACTCACGTGTCCTGACGCGTCTGCAGAAGTGGAGGGAAAGTTATGCGCATGCGTAATTCATAGCTGTGCTTATCATGTGGTACTGCTCGTGCCACTGCTCTTGTGACTGTATCAATGTGGCTAACATTTAAACGCAATAGTTTTATTTCTTGATGATGAGTTAAAAGTATAAATCCTGTGATGTGTTTTCATAATGACATTACTATGTATTAATTTGTTTTCGCTTACTTTTCATGTACCGCGGGGAATGGGGTTTTGTCTGTGCCGAGAACCATCTTGGAGGTCCCTCTGCGCCTGCGCGACTTGCCGAGGCATGACAGACCTTGACTGATGGAACACAGCCAGTTGGCAGTGATGAGCAAGATGCTCCTGAGAAACGACCCGAAAACTCGGCTGAACCAATCATATGTGCTCACAGAGCAACAATGTTAAAGTTACCATTGTATTTCTGCACCAGTTCTCATGAGAACCCCAATCTAGTTAGGCGGTACCCTATTATGCAAATGTAGGCTTGAAACACTATGTCGTGATTGGTGTGTTACCCAAATCCTACCTTAGGACCAATCGAAATTAAGGGATTCTGACACTTTGCAACATTGGGGGGTGGTACACTGTCCCCAAACTGTATATCTACCCTGGGTTCACCTAGTGAACCGTCCGACTTGTCTGGTTTAGCTGACCTGTCACTGACCCAACGCACTCAATAGGTGACTGAAGATACAGAGCGCTGCGAAGCACTCTGTCCGAATTTGACCATAGACTGAGGTTCTACTGAACTTTAAAGTGCTGGCAAAGCACTTAGCTGGGAGTTCGCTGACCCAATCGGGGTCTTGATCGATAGCTGCAGAGCGGGTGGAGCGCAGGCGTTGCTTCCGAACTGTGGGTTCCGGTCCTGTCCTGAAGAGGGTCCTGTCCTGAGGGTTTGCTGTCCTGTCCTGAGGGTCCTGTCCTGATTCCTATTCCGAGGGTATCCTGTTCTGTCCTGGGTGTCCATTCTGCACCTGCTGTCCTTTGAGGGGTATCCTTCCTTGAGGGTTTCCTGTCCTTAACTGACCCGTGGCCAGGGTTTGGTTTCCACACCTTTCTAGGTAAATATTGCTCTGAAACTCTTAAATCTTGCACCTTCTGAATTTCTAACTTTTGCTTTAATAAAGTTCATCAATTGCATATGTTACATTTCCATGCCTTTCCGCAACTATTGAAAGTCAATTACATATTTTTCAAAGGTTTTGTTCCTATGTCTTCTCACTGGTTAGAAATTATATTTTGCATTGCAGTTTGTAATTTTATGATATGGTCTAGAACTTCATTGCCTAGATTGTTCAAAGGCCCATTCACCTTAAGTGAAGCGTGTTACTCTTTATAGGCCCTCCCATAGTTATTCATGCATAAACTGTCCATGCTTAAACATTTCTGAGATTTTATAGTATTTTCCATCTGCATTTCATATTACATTTGAATGATTACCCTGTCATTATTTCTTTATGCCTATATAATTTACGTTATCTTGGTTATTGATTGCCTTATTTTACTGTACCTCATGCAAGAAAATAATGAATTTTAGATAAACATTTTAAAACTTCCAGTTGTCCGTGGTCATTTAAACAGTATTTGAATGTTATTGTTTGGGTTTGTATTTGCTGCCTTTCTTTTACAGCTAGCTCCCTGATTCATTGTGGTCATTAGGTACCCGCATCGGTGGATGGTAAGTCGGGTGCACTGAAAATTATTAGCAGGGAACACACACACATCAACTTGGTAGAGCTCGTGAAGTCACCTGATCGATGTATATGGTGATTTGAAAGTATATGGGCCCTGAAGCCGGAAACGGCGAAAACTATTGGTCGGGTGGCCTCGCGCGCTCTATCAGTTTTCTGGTAGCTAGAGGATGGTTAGGGACTAGTTGAGAGTAAGGCAGGGATTAGTTGGACTAGTTGAGTCGGAAGCTGCTAGTATATTGATGCTGCTAGAAGAGCGGCTGTTCTAAGAGACCTGATCATTCTCTTGTGAATACGCTGCTGAAACTCATGAATTTTTGCATTGTTATTATTCTTGTTCTTATATTGTTATATGTACTAATCCATGCATTTGTAAACCGTATCGTTTCATGTTGTCCGAACTCCCCGGGGAATTGAAAGGGCAAGTGGTGAATAGAATCCATTGTCCTGAGGTCACAGGCTCGAGGAAAGTTAGGTGCAGGTTAGGATAACCGGGAAGCACTAACTAGGGTTTTTCTGAATACATGTGTGAATAAATGACAGTAACGGGGTTCATTGGCAAAATTCCCATAGTGGCGTAACCTAGTAAGGGTCACATCGGAAGAGTAGCAGGTTCCTCGGAGCTAGCGTGAAAGCAGAGGGGTCCGCTGAGAAACCTTAAACTCGGATTATATCCCGGAAAGAAGTGGATGAGTTTAGGGGAATAACAGGTTCACCGATGCTAGAGTGAAGGGTAGGCGGAAGAGATCTGCCCGCAGCGAGTGAAAAGTAAATGGAAGTAGTTTACTTGCAGTAAAACAATTCTTTCTCTGTCTAGACACTTGAGCACTGTGGCGAATGTGTATTTGTTGTAAAATAACCAAGCACTGAGCACTTTAAAAGAAAGAAAGTTTCCGTTACCTTGTGAAGGGAGGGGGTCAGCCGCGAAGCGTCTCTGACGTCACTCTGTGCCGCGCTGGGATTGGTGGAAGCAGCGGGCAGGTAGCGGAGCTGAGTTTGTAAAGGAGGGGTGAGCGCCGGAGCGTGGGAACTATCTCACGAAGGGGCCGCGCACCCATTGGCGGAGCTTATTTAGTGCCGCGCACCCATTGGCCGAGATTATTTAGAGTCGCGCACCCATTGGTTGCACGAATTTCTGAAGCGCGTTCTGATTGGAGGTAGTTTGTAAACAAAGTTTAGCGTAGAAGTCGTATGTGGCACTCGCAGACTACAGGAACTCGACCTGATCCAAGGCACCTAGGGTTTGAAAGGGATCAATGGAAGACTAATAGATACGATATTATGTACGGAACAAAGAGAAAAATGTCCCTTATAAGTAAGGTGAAAAATTATTTTAAAACGGACAAACCGATTAAATCTAGAGAAGGTGTTCTTGTCCCACCACCTAATACTCCTGCCTCATTCATGATGTTTGACCGAGGGTACAATACCTGTGTGTGGTTGGAGAATTGGGTGAAGTACACAAAAGATGACGGAGTATTGGCTTTTCCGTTAGATGGTACTTTCAATGGTAGGATCCTATTTAATTTAAGGACTCGGATGAACGAATTGCATCCCAGACCGAGACTAACGCAGTATGAGGCATTAGAGGAATGGGAGATTGAGGCTTTTGAAAGGGAAAGACCCCGAATGGACAAGGGTTTGACCAAGTGGTACCCCAGGCAGAAACAGGAGTCCAGGGATAAAAGGATGAAACAGTGGAGGCAGAGCATGATTGTTGAGGGTCTGTTCCCCATGATGCCGGCATGTCATAACCCTGCAGCGGGTGAGAAAAGTACTGAAAAGTGTAAGCATTGGGGGGCCCCGGGGGAATCAGATGATGAATTGATAGATGACATTTGTACCAGAAGTCCGCCACCTTATAATGAGGGAACCCGTCCTTCCAGTGTAGGAGATGCTCCCCGACGCCACTTCCTCAAGGAAGAAGACAGGTCCCTAGGACTGGGAGGGGGTGGTCAAGGGTTACCCTATTTTGAGAAACCCGAACCGACGGAAACAAGGGATATATATCCCAAAGTGCCCGTAGGTCAGGAAGAAAATTACTCACGTACAAAAATGTTCCTTCCCAGACCCCTGTATGAAAGCGAAGAGAAACCATCGAATTCAGGACTGCCTTTTGTTCAACCTCCATATGGGGAAGAGCGCAGGTCCTTTAATACTGGGACTTTATTCCCGAAACCAAATTATGGTGGAGGACCAAGTGAAACGCATCCTACTGCCCCGAGTTTTACTCCTCCATTGACCCCACAGATATTACATGACACAACTTTAAGAAGGATACTAGTGGAAAAAGAGCAAGAGGCTCTAACTAGACAAAGGACAGAAATAATTCAGAAAATCTCCCAGTTAAATACCAGTCCTGAGGCATTGACTATTCCAGTAACTATTGGACCGGTGGTCCCGTTATACGGAAATGGTCAGGGAAATCCGATTACTCCAGTTATGACCCCAGTCATGGCACCCCCGAGACAGGAACCGATAATCATAGATGATCAGTCCAGTGAGTGCGAGTCTGAAGTTGCGTTCTTGGACTTGCCAAACAAACCGACCGGAAAGGGATTGCAGCAGAGATATAACCCTTTTAATACAAAAGAAATTAAATTAGAGACAGCAACAGGTACTAGGAATGTCTCTCTGGTAACTCCGGATGAAATTGAGAGTTGGAGTCGTGAATTAGAAAAACAAACTCCACAAACGAAACCTTTGGACCTCTACAAGCTGAGGGTAGAAATAGAAGAATTAATGGCAGGGAATGTGGGGTTGGATCGATTGAACACTTACTCTGAAGAAGAATTGTTGTTCATATGTAAAAGCTTTACAAGGAACACCAGAGTGCTCCACGAAAAACTGACCGAAACAGCAGTTAGTATGGGGGTAGATATCTCAAAATCCAAGCCCTTACAGAAACCGTACAGAGCAGACTTCTCAGACAAAGATATAGAGCACCTGAATGTGGCGGGAAAAAAGCTGCAGATTAAAGAATTAATGGGGGTACTGCAGAAATGGGGAGATGTGGAAAGATGGAGAAGCAGGTGGGCGAAAAAGAGGGAAGAGGTTCGCTCCCGACAAGTGACTCCTGAATTTGCTTTAAGGGAGGTAGAAAAACCTGAGCAGTTATGCCCCATGCGCGAAGTTCCAGGAGGGAAATATGTGCATGTCCCCTGGTCTAGGCAGGATATTGTGTCCTTCACGAACGATTTTCCAAAATTACGAGAGAAACCAGTTGACTGGTACAGGCAGGTGGAGAGGTTCGTGAAGGTACAGAAATGTCTGTGGAAAGACCTGGATGGGTTTTTCGACATTGTGGTTCCGGTAGATTTGTGGACCCAGTGTAAAATAGCCATAGACTGGCCCAGTGAGGAGTACCCAAGAAATAAGGAAACAGGGGAGCCATCAAAGGATGTCATGCGAAAATATGAGCAGGTAATTCAGCATTTGAAAGAAAAGGTGCCCGCAAAAGAAACTGATTGGACAAAAATAGATAGAACAACACAGGAAAGGGACGAGACAGTGCACTCCTTCTATGAGAGGTTATTGCAGGTATTTAAAACATACAGTGGTATTGATAACATCGATTTGAAGGACATGACGCACTTTATTTACAGGTTTGTAAATGGTTTAAGACCTGAAATTTGTCAGTGGATAAAAGATAATAAAATCTGTTGGCATACTAAGAAAATGGATGAGGTCCTGCGGTACGCTAAGTACTGCGAGGACGAGATGGCAGAAAAGAAAAAGGCCCTTAAGGAAAGGGTGATGTGGGCTCAGGTGAAGCTCGCAGAACAGCAGGAAAAACAATTGAGTAACATGGTTAAGAATGCTGAGAACAAAAGTCCTGGGGAAGGGGGTGGAGGAAAGCCCCGGCCCAAATTTAGCAGGGAAGAGGCTATGAAGAAATTTCCCTGCCATCAGTGCGGCGAAATTGGACACTGGCGTAACGAGTGTCCCCAATTATTAGATGATAATGCAAAAACTCCTGATTTAACTCCACAGACGCAGAAAGAAAGACCAAGAAAGACTCAACCCCAGGTAAAAACAGTTCAGGTGCCTCGAGCACCCAAACAGGTATACAGGGGAAGACAGGCAGAGGGTGAGGAGATAGAAGTTTGGGAAAGCGGGGAGAACAGAAATACAGCAACTTCGCAGTATCTGCTAAATGATACCTTCCTTTGTAATGATCAGGACTGACGGGGCCTGAGAGGGGAGGACGAGGAGTGCGTACTTGGCGCTTCCTTGCCGGTAGACCAGTCTGGACCATATATTGAAGGAAAGGTTGACGGAAATGATGTCACCTTTCTGTTGGACACTGGCGCTACCCGTTCTACTGTAAGAACAGTGGACGTTCCAAACCTACCCCTCTCGGGAGAAAATATCCAAGTAGTGGGTGTATCTAATCAATTGATTAGTACTCCTGTTACCGAACCAATGGAGATTTCAATTGGAAATTTCAAACAGATGCATAGATTTGTCGTCTGTGACACCAGTCCAGTGAATCTACTGGGTCGTGATTTGCTGTGCAAAATGAACTGTACCATCTTTTGCACACCAAAAGGTGTTGAAATACAGACCCCAGATGAAGATGGCATTTATAAATTATTGTTACTTAGACCTGACTCAGAAATTAAAAGATTGACCCTGCAGGACTTGCCCCAAGAACTCCAGGAAGCAGTAAAGCCAGAGGTGTGGGATTTCACTGGAAAAGATGTGGGGTTGATGAAAGATGTGGACCCCATACAGATAGCCATCAAGGACAATGCAGTATATCCTAACACTAGGCCCTACCGAATGAATGCTGAAGTGAAAGCAGGTGTCACTCTGGAAATACAAAAATTATTAGAAGGAGACATCATACAGGAAGTGATGAGCAGCCCATGCAACTCACCGATTATGGGCATCAAAAAGCCTAGTGGCAAGTATAGGGTAGTGCAAGACCTGAGAAAGGTTAACAAAATTGTAGTTCCTTGCTGCCCTATTGTCCCGAACCCTGCAGTGATATTGTACCAGATTCCTTGGGATGCTGAATGGTTCACTGTGATTGATTTATGTCATGCATTCTTTTCGATACCCCTGCACCCCGACAGCAAATTTCTTTTCTCTTTTGCCTTCGAGGGTCACGTGTATTGTTGGAACCGGGTCCCTCAAGGGTATACAGAGAGCCCCTCTATCTTTAATCAGATCTTGAAAAAATGTCTAGAGACTTTGATCTTACCTGGGAACTCTGTGTTAGTGCAGTACATAGACGACCTTCTACTGGCGTCTAAAAGTCATAGGGACTGTGTAGTTGACACCATTGCCCTCCTAAATCATCTGTGTGAGAAAGGGCATAAAGTGGCCCCTGACAAACTACAGTTCTGTGCGAAATCAGTGAAATATCTAGGACACCAGATAGAAAAGGGTGTCAGAAAAGTCACATCAGAAAGAGTGAGAATAATTCAAAAGATGCAGTTGCCCCGTACTCAAAAAGATGTCAGAATGTTCCTGGGTGTATTAGGGTACTGCAGGCAGTGGATTCTGGGATTTGCAGCCTTAGCCAGGCCCTTGATAAAAATGACCACGAGAGGAATGCCAGATATTGTAGAGTGGGACGATGAAAGCCTAATGGCTTTCACAAGACTGAAAAACTGTCTGTGTACAGCCCCTGCGTTGGGAATGCCAGATTATTCCAAAGAATTTGCCTTATTCTGTGACACTCGCGATAATTGCGCATTGTCAGTCCTGACTCAAGAACATGGCACGACCAGAAGGCCTGTGGCCTATTTCTCTGCCACTTTGGACCCAGTAGCTGCTGGGTTACCAGGCTGTCTGAAAGCAGTAGCTGCTACCTGTGCAAGTTTAGAACAAAGTGAGTCCATTGTCATGGGACATCCTGTGACTGTGTATGTTTCGCATGGAGTAGTAATTCTATTGACCAGAACTAAAACGCAGTATCTCACCCCTAGTCGGCTGACTAAATACGAGAGGATTCTTGTGGGTGCAGCAAATGTAAGCATTGTTAGGTGCGGTATTCTGAACCCTGCCACTTTGCTCCCCGACCCCTTGGAAATGGAAGGTGGGGATGATGATGAACATGACTGCATTGACCTGACAGAGTTCAGTACTAAACCACGCCCAGACATAAAAGAAACGCCGTTGCCTGAACATGATAAAGAACTATTTGTGGATGGTTCCTGTCTAAGACATGAACTAGGAGGCCTGAGTGCTGCTTATGCAGTAGTCTCTTTTACAAAAATTGAAGAAGCAGGTTACCTATATAACATCAAGTCTGCACAAATAGCCGAATTGATTGCTATGATAAAAGCTTGCAAAATTGGGAAGGACTTACGCATAACAGTGTATACTGACAGTCAGTACTGTTATGGAGTTGTGCATGACTTTGGCCAATTGTGGCTACAGAGGGAATTCATGACTTCCTCAGGTACTCCCATTCGGAATGCAAAGGTTGTTCATGACCTTTTAGAGGCCATCCAGTTGCCCAAAGAACTTGCAGTGGTAAAATGTGCTGCTCATAAAAAGAGCATGGACAAAGTATCACTGGGAAACGATTATGCTGATCGAGTGGCCCAATGGTGTGCCAAAGATCGGTATATTGTAAATCCAAAACGAGGGGGGCCAGGAACCAGCTGCCAGCTTCAGGTGTTTGAAGAAGTGCCTACGTGGGATGAAGTGAGAGAGTGGCAGGAATCGGCTCCTTGGCAAGAAAGAGAGAAATGGAAGGAGGATGGGTGTAGACCGAGACGTGTGGATGGTGTGATTTTGGGCCCAACTGGTATGCCTGTGTTACCCCGACACTTGCTTGGCACAATGGCAAGATTAATACATGAAGGATCACACATTGGTAGGGATGCCATGATTCTGGTATTTCAACAGACTTGGTACAGTAAGAAGTTCAGGAAGGTAGCAGAGTCCCTCTGCCAGAGGTGCCTATCATGTCAACAGATGAACCCAGGCAAGAGGACAATGGTTGAACTGAGCAAGATTGGGAGATCAGGGGGTCCCTTTGTAAGGATACAGATTGATTTCATCACCATGCCCCGTTGTGAAGGGAAACGATATGTCCTTGTCATTGTTTGCGTATTTTCAAAATGGGTAGAAGCTTACCCTACTCCCCAAAGTGACGCACTGACAGTAGCGAAGTGTTTACTAAAAGAACTGATACCTAGATTCGGAATACCATACATTATTGAATCAGATAAGGGTGGACATTTCCAGAATGAAATACTGGCTGAACTCTGTAAGGCCTTTGGAATAAGGCAGAAACTCCATTGTGCATACCACCCAGAGGCTTCTGGAATAGTGGAACAAGTAAATGGAACTATCAAAAACAGACTAGCAAAGCTGACAGATGCTACTGGCATGACCTGGGTGAAGGCCCTGCCTCTGGTCCTAATGGGACTAAGAAGTGTTCCTGACCGCAAGACAGGCCTAAGTCCCCATGAAATCATTATGGGAAGAGTGATGAGACAAGCATGGGTGCCAGGAAGCAAACTGTTGAGTATTACTGATGATTTGGTGCTTGAATACTGCAGAAGATTGGGTGACCAAGTGCGTTCTATCTCTCGCCAGATTGGAGACGACGGCATCCTCAATCCAACGACTCCTCTCCACAACTTGGTTCCAGGAGACTGGGTCAAAATAACGAAGCACACTCGATCTAATTGTCTGGCACCAAGGTGGGGAAAGAAACGCCAAGTAATCCTGGTAACAACCACTGCAGTGAAGGTCGCAGGTGTTCCCCAGTGGATCCACGCTGGACACACCCAGAAGGTATTACCAGACAAAGAATTTGCAGAAGAAGGGCAACCAGCAGAGGACCCTGCAGGAGCCAGTCCAGAAGCAGCTGACAACGAGCAGCCCAGCACCAGTCAGGTTGCAGGAACAGCAGACGTTGGCCCAGGAGTAGTTGACTACGAACTGCCAAGAATCCAGCCTGCTGAAGAGGTCCAGGAAACTGAGCCAGGAGTAGCTGAAGACGAGCTGCCAAGCATATGGCCAGAAGAATGGATACCGATGATTGATCTGACCGAAGATCCTATCAGAACAAGAGAGCGACTTAGTGAAGGTAGAGAGTGGACTAGTCAGGAAAAGCAAGGCACAGGCGAAGAACCTCAGCCGCTTGAGATTCACATCAAAACTGAGGAAGGAGAAGGTCAGACAGGGACAGAGCAGGTGTTCGATACACCACCGCTAACACCTGATGCAGATAAAGGAGAGACTAGAAATAGCGTGATAGTTCGAGCAGAAGAAAATCAAGAGATCGAAGTGCTTGAACAGGATCAGAGAGGGTTATAAGAACGGGTTCAGGAAACAGAAACAGAAACAAAGACAATCGAAAGCCAAAAACAAAATATTCCTGAACAAGGCCAGATTAGCAACCAGGCAGAAGAATTTGATGCTAGCCCTGGAACTAGCCAGATAGGGGAAGTAGAAGAAGAAAGTGGAGAAGAATTACCACAAGATAAAGAGAACAAGAGAATAAGAGAAGAAAGTGAAGTCCAAGTACCGACTAAGAGACTAAAGAAAAGAAACAACCTTGAGCCTAGGTTTGTAAAAAGATTGAGACTAAGGATAAAGACAGTGGAAGAAAAACGTGCAGAAGCAAGAAGAAGTGCTCGGATAGCAGAGCAAGAAGAAGACTCTTCCAAAAGAAGGAGTGAACGAATAAAAAGACAAAACAAAAAGTACAAGTCTCCTGAATGGACACTGGTTTTGGAAGAACTTGAAGATCTTGATATAACTGACGTGAGCGACGGAGAGCCCGTCCCTGAGTACTCAGCTGAAGAAGAAGACGAACCACCGTGAATTTGCACAAAGTAAGCTAGTTGTGTAAAGCCAAAAAGAGGGGTCGAGAAACTCCTTCTGAGCCAAAATGTCTGATTCAACAGTGAATGGTAGACCTAGTTGCAGCCGTTTTAAGACGTGTTGCAAGGTGTGTATATGTAGTGTAGTAGTACTGATAGTTATCTGGATAGGACTAACAATTTTCATTCCCTTTGCTGTAAGTAAAGATACTAACATTGTCCCTACTGAAGTTGTAAATACTGACAGTGAGGAGCTAACAACACAGAGTGTAGCAAGACATGAAAGAGCCCTGAGACAAACAAAACAGAACTTAGAAGCATCAGATGAGGGAGGACTACATTATCATGGAGTTAAGAACAAGACACACTTAAATGTTTTCGCAAACTTGTTAATACACTATGTAGACACTATGGAAATTGAAGATTGCTATGTCTGCATGAAGCTACCTACTTCTGTGGCTGAAGGCGTGACATACCATCACCTGCCATTGACATATGGAATCTCCTGTAGCATTTTAGCTAGTTTATTTTACAAAAGAGGACCGTTACAGTACTATTACTCTAACAATGACGTGATCTTTTCTGAACTTCCTATACGTGGGAACTTGAATCCTGTACATACCAAAAGTGACACCATAAGATATATGGGAGACTACTTTCTGACTATAGGTAACATTGACATAGCAGACGCACACAGAGATAACTTGACTTGTTCTTTGCGTGAGCAGGAAAAGATGTTCCTGAACATGGCAGAGAAAAGAAGAATTAAAATTCAAAAGAAGGCTAATGACGAAAGTCAGAAAAAGCCAAAGTGGGCAGAGAACATGGAAGGCACCTCATCTGGTGGAGCGGGTCCTGCTCTGTTGCTGGATTTTGAAAAGAAAGGCAAGCTATGTCTTCACCGCGAGAAGACTAGCTATTATAATAATGTTTTCATTGGTTCCAGTGAATGCGAACATAATTACAAGGTAATTGGAGGTTGGGGTTTCAAAAATGGGTCAGAGCCTGTGTTTCCTGGAATTTATTATATTTGTGGGGACAAGGCTTATTTCAAATTGCCGGATCACTGGTATGGAAGCTGCTACTTTGGCATTGTCTTCCCGAAAATATACCATGTGAATGGGAAAGCTGGAAGCAATGAAGATACTAATGGCTTAGTGCGTAGTAAAAGAGAAAGTATAGGTGAAATTATGGGTAGTATTTTCAGTGCACTGATACCTGGAGTGGGAGTGGTTCTGAACACTCACAGAATTTGCAAATTGTCTACTATAGTGGATGTGCTGTCTACTGAAACAGCTCATGGATTTCTGCTGGTCAATACTGAAATGGTTGCGATCAGATCAATGGTTTTGCAGAATCGACTTGCTCTTGACACCTTATTAGCGAAAGAGGGCGGAGTCTGCCGGATGTTGAAGGCGCAACATTGTTGCACTTATATTCCGGATAAAAGTGTACAGATCAAAAGATATGTGAAAAACATTACTAATTTGGCAAAATAACTCAAACCACTCGAGGTTGATAGTGCCTGGAAGAGACTGGTAGATGGTCTCTCAAATGTAGGTCATTGGCTTGCTAGCATAGGTAAAAGCTTATTGTTCAAAATTCTGATGCCAATTGGTATTATAGGTCTTATTATACTTTCCATTTTCTTGTGCTGTAAATACCGCAAGCGCACCAAAAAGCACGAGGTAAATGCAAGAGGAGTGAAACGAAGTGTGGATGAGATTGAATTAGAGGAAGTGAATGATCAGATATACAAAAAGGTGAAGACTTCTCACCCTACTAAAACTGAGAGAGAAAAGTTAGAACGGTTGCTGGAAGAGATAGAACTTTATAAAGTGTGAAAGAAAGTTGGCATCTGGTTCCATTATAATTTGTGATGATAGTAAATATCATCAAAGAGGGGATTGATGAAGCAAAGCTTCGCATATTTTGCGGCTTGCCGAAGTCAAGAACCTCGTTTATGTGTAATACGGTAACAAGTGTATGTTCTACTAACATTTATGTTTAGTTTGGATAAGGATCGTGAAGCTTGCACATGTGTTTTACTAAAATAATTTACTCGAGTCATCTAAAATGGCCGCCGCTTGTATTTAGTTACTGCGCATGCGTCAGCCACACTCACGTGTCCTGACGCGTCTGCAGAAGTGGAGGGAAAGTTATGCGCATGCGTAATTCATAGCTGTGCTTATCATGTGGTACTGCTCGTGCCACTGCTCTTGTGACTGTATCAATGTGGCTAACATTTAAACGCAATAGTTTTATTTCTTGATGATGAGTTAAAAGTATAAATCCTGTGATGTGTTTTCATAATGACATTACTATGTATTAATTTGTTTTCGCTTACTTTTCATGTACCGCGGGGAATGGGGTTTTGTCTGTGCCGAGAACCATCTTGGAGGTCCCTCTGCGCCTGCGCGACTTGCCGAGGCATGACAGACCTTGACTGATGGAACACAGCCAGTTGGCAGTGATGAGCAAGATGCTCCTGAGAAACGACCCGAAAACTCGGCTGAACCAATCATATGTGCTCACAGAGCAACAATGTTAAAGTTACCATTGTATTTCTGCACCAGTTCTCATGAGAACCCCAATCTAGTTAGGCGGTACCCTATTATGCAAATGTAGGCTTGAAACACTATGTCGTGATTGGTGTGTTACCCAAATCCTACCTTAGGACCAATCGAAATTAAGGGATTCTGACACTTTGCAACATTGGGGGGTGGTACACTGTCCCCAAACTGTATATCTACCCTGGGTTCACCTAGTGAACCGTCCGACTTGTCTGGTTTAGCTGACCTGTCACTGACCCAACGCACTCAATAGGTGACTGAAGATACAGAGCGCTGCGAAGCACTCTGTCCGAATTTGACCATAGACTGAGGTTCTACTGAACTTTAAAGTGCTGGCAAAGCACTTAGCTGGGAGTTCGCTGACCCAATCGGGGTCTTGATCGATAGCTGCAGAGCGGGTGGAGCGCAGGCGTTGCTTCCGAACTGTGGGTTCCGGTCCTGTCCTGAAGAGGGTCCTGTCCTGAGGGTTTGCTGTCCTGTCCTGAGGGTCCTGTCCTGATTCCTATTCCGAGGGTATCCTGTTCTGTCCTGGGTGTCCATTCTGCACCTGCTGTCCTTTGAGGGGTATCCTTCCTTGAGGGTTTCCTGTCCTTAACTGACCCGTGGCCAGGGTTTGGTTTCCACACCTTTCTAGGTAAATATTGCTCTGAAACTCTTAAATCTTGCACCTTCTGAATTTCTAACTTTTGCTTTAATAAAGTTCATCAATTGCATATGTTACATTTCCATGCCTTTCCGCAACTATTGAAAGTCAATTACATATTTTTCAAAGGTTTTGTTCCTATGTCTTCTCACTGGTTAGAAATTATATTTTGCATTGCAGTTTGTAATTTTATGATATGGTCTAGAACTTCATTGCCTAGATTGTTCAAAGGCCCATTCACCTTAAGTGAAGCGTGTTACTCTTTATAGGCCCTCCCATAGTTATTCATGCATAAACTGTCCATGCTTAAACATTTCTGAGATTTTATAGTATTTTCCATCTGCATTTCATATTACATTTGAATGATTACCCTGTCATTATTTCTTTATGCCTATATAATTTACGTTATCTTGGTTATTGATTGCCTTATTTTACTGTACCTCATGCAAGAAAATAATGAATTTTAGATAAACATTTTAAAACTTCCAGTTGTCCGTGGTCATTTAAACAGTATTTGAATGTTATTGTTTGGGTTTGTATTTGCTGCCTTTCTTTTACAGCTAGCTCCCTGATTCATTGTGG
The DNA here is from genome assembly GCF_964261635.1 of Lissotriton helveticus. NCBI lineage: Eukaryota > Metazoa > Chordata > Amphibia > Caudata > Salamandridae > Lissotriton > Lissotriton helveticus. The sequence continues at coordinate 1,417,890,161 of NC_136061.1, forward strand.
TCATTAGGTACCCGCATCGGTGGATGGTAAGTCGGGTGCACTGAAAATTATTAGCAGGGAACACACACACATCAACTTGGTAGAGCTCGTGAAGTCACCTGATCGATGTATATGGTGATTTGAAAGTATATGGGCCCTGAAGCCGGAAACGGCGAAAACTATTGGTCGGGTGGCCTCGCGCGCTCTATCACTTGTACGTGGTGGAAAAGGTGAAAAAAACAGAAGTCTGTTTTGTTTATTAAGTCCCGGGGTGGGGCAAATTACGGGGGCAATTTTTAGAGCTATATTTCTATGACAGTATGTAAAACTCTCCGGTTTTATTCCTGCATCAGTTGTACTCTCTACGCATGCGCAGCCTTATTTGCAAGTGCACTTTTTTTTCTTTTTCTTCTAGTTCCCCAAGCAAACCTCTCCTGATTTTAGGTATTAAATTTGCCGCTTTCTTTTCCCGGGTCATGTGTGTCATCCGGTGCTATACTTTTGTAATATATTAATAAACATATTGTATGTATGTTTATTTGAAATGTAGTGTAGAGGTGCCAAAAGTTGATTACATACTCCGTCCAACCGCCATTTTAGTAGTTTTTCTCCGTTATTTTTATTATACATGTTACTTTCATTTTACCCTGTGCAAATTTTCTCTGTGATCGATGAGATTTCCTGCCACAGATACCACAGTGTTTGTCCATGGTCTCCGATCTTATCAGACTTGGTCACACGTATAGCTAGAAACTAATGTGAAGGACGTAAGCCACAGGCATTACAACACGTGTTGGTCAACAAAAAAACATTATTAAGATTATGCATTTGTCATGTGTGGTAAATGCATACTAGTTGTAAAAGCATGTGTGGAAAAGCGATATGCGTGGTAATGGTTTTGTGATGACGATCACGCATGCTTATGAACCGGGTCTGGGCGTGGTGGAGTCTAGGGTACCAGGCGGAGGGGCACGCAGCTGCACTCATACAATATAGAAGCAATATAGGATTGTAAAACTTAAAAAAAAAAAATCCATAATTATCCTACATTAAGTCTTCTGTTAGTATGTTCATTAAATACATGAATATATGTTTTTAAACAACTAAAAACATTCGCGTATTTTTTGTACGGGGCGCCGTACATGACGTCACACGGAAGCTTTGATGCGACGTGTAATGTCAAAGGGTATTCGTAGCGTATGCTGAGAATGATTAGCAGTAGAAACTATGGTGCGATCACTCTCTCACTGTCAAATCAGAGCACAGGGCGCGCTATGAGAATGGTTAGAAGTGCTGACTCATTGGAGATCCAATTCAGCTGTGTGGCTCATCCACAGTATCATAACATTATTTTTTAACCTGGTTAAGTTTGAGGTTTGCATGAAATACTATGCTATAGGCAGATATGGATGTTTAGGGAGCGCTTATCTGCATGAAGGTTGGTTATTACCATTTACATATAGGTGTCTGAGGGAGGTAAAAGAAGTCTATGTGAATGGTGAGGATTGCACAATAGTACCAGACCACTACTTAATTTGTAGACACATACAATTGCATGGCTCTTGTAATCAAGATGCGGCTAATTTGGACTGAGTTTTGAAAGGTAGTCCGACACCTACTATCATAACAACGTTCACTTTACTGGAAACGGGAGTTATTTACTTTGAAATAATGGAGATTGTTGTGCAATGTTAGCAGGAATCTGTTACATGATTACGGTAACTGAGCATGTGGTTTGATTAAAAAAACGTTGTGTTAACTTCTCTGCATGGGAAGCTGGATGTTTCCATCTGGCTGTCGATTTTGACCTTGAAAGCAGAGTCAACCAAATGAGTCGTATAAGAGCGCTATTGTCTCAAAAAGAGGTCGCTCTTATATCTGGTACATAATTATTTGTCCTTCATGTGGCAAACACCCGCACAGAAGTGAATGCTTTAATAAATACAGACGTGCTCTTGAATTTTGGGGAGTTAATTCAGAGTATCTTTAATGTGTCCTTGACTACGGGGTTACCTTACTTTTTTAAAGTTAGAAGCAGTGGCCTTGTGACTTCTGTAGAAAGTATATTTGGTGTCTTTTTGAGATTTTTTCATTCGATTTTTTCCAGTATCTTTGGTGGTTTGCGCTTAATACTCGCATTAATTGCCGGTGTGCTTTCATTAATTTGTTTACATAAATATGGATGCACATCCTGCAGCAGACGATAATATGTCCCGGCTGTTGATGCTTCGCAACCGAATGATTAGTTACTATGGAGCGCTACCTCTTGCAACTTTGAGTGCAGTTTATGGATTATCGTTTCGATTCTCCTTTTTCACATGCGTTCAACCTGTCTTCCATTGCCTGAGCTGTGATTTCGACTGGGCCTTGGATTTGTGTCTCTGCAGTATGGTATCTCCCAACGCGGAACATGACCAGTTGATGAGCCCCTTACTGGTTCATGACGTGCTCTGGTCTGGCGGCGGGATTATGGCCTTAGCAGCGACACAGGGAATAATGGGACGTTGGAATGTTTTTGCAGCGGCGCTTGAGTTCTTGGCACGCAGTTATATTGAAGATGACCCGAGTTTTCCTCCGATGGTGATAGAGGCTCCGGTCGTTGAGGAAAATGTATGTTCATTCCCACTATTGAATTGGATGGCTGAAATGTTTTCAGATGAGAACAATGACTTCCTGGTGGAGGCTGTTGCTACATACTGTGCTTACACGCTGTTGGATTAAGACTCTTTGATTTTTCTACGTATTCTTTATTATTTAGCTACTGCTTTCTATCAAAGATAGAATAACTTTTTTTTGGAAATGTGAACTTGACTCTGCTTTTTAGTCTTGGACTCTGTGTTTCTAATTCGCCCACGTTTATATCACGTGCTTTGATCAAGAAAGGGTGCCTTGGGGCTGAGCGTTGCACTCACACCCTGTTAAGTTAGCATGGGTTTATTAGAAGCTTATACGCTATTTTTGTTTTCCTGCTCTGCTTTGCACATGACAAGTACTTGTGATATTGTTTAGAGAAGGCTGAGTATTTTGCTTTATATGAGAATAGTTTGGTATGCTAGATTTGTAAACTGCCTCGCTAGTTTTGCGTGTATAGTGAGAGCATAGAACATCAAGGTTATCTTCAATACTGTGTCTGTAATTCAGATTGATCCTCGCACGTTCGAGCCATAATACATATGGAGCTGTGGCCACCTCTGATACTTGCGCGTTTCATAATCCATTGTGGAGGCAAAGTTACACACAGTTGGAGAACATTCGTATCTTGACAGTTTATGGAGCACTGAATATGATCCACTACTGCTGAGTACCAGAGGTATGAGTCTGCCCATGTAATCCAAGAGACTTTCTGTAGTTATAAACTAATCTTCTAGGTAGGGAGGGTGAAATGTATGTATATTTTAAATTTGTTTACCTTTAGCATTATAGAATGCTTTTTCCGTTTGTATTTCATAGAATAGTAACAATGCTGACAACCTTGTTTCCGATAATATGTTTGGTTGTATTTTCTAAGGTACTGTGCATGAGATTATGGCGTTAGAAATAAACATCTCAAAGTTGCACGTGTCTTTATTTACATCTTGCTTTGGACTGGTGTAAGACTATATTGAAAGAGTGTTTTTGTTATCCACTTTACTTCATGTAATCTAAGTCGCATGTTCTGGGTTGACTAGTCCTTGGTGTTTTTGCTCTAGGGCGAAGAACCAATGAGTCACTGATTGCTAGTTTGGTAGGGGGTTTGTGCAGTAAGGTCGGTTTTGGAACACCGTAATTCACTGAGGTCCTAAGTCTTTATGCACAGTTCTGTGTATGAGCAGAATTCCTGGAACAGTAGTTACAACAAAAAGGCTCGATAAAGGGCTTGCACTTTGAAGATGAATATAAAATAGAAGAATAGTTGATAATCACAGCTAAGGAATGCAGCAATTAGATGTGTGTATGTGTGGATGATGTGCAGATTGAGCGGAAGATGAAAAACGTGAAAAATAAGAAAGGTTGGAGAGATGCAAACTACCCACTGCATTGTCAGTGATGTGGATCTTTGGATTTCCAGGTCATTACACAGATAGGTTGTTGGATTCTACAGTGGGAGCAAGAGAAACTAGTACAACAACTAAGGAAGAAAGCTAGTGCATAAAGTACACACAGTTGGGCAGATTTACAAGGTCGTGGGAAAAATGATGCAAAAGTGGCGCAAGGGGCTTGTAAACCTCTCGCAGTGTGTGGTAGAAAAGATGCAAGAAAGGACAGAAGTGTACAAATTACCAGCTACTATTCATGGGTAGTAGTTACCAAGAAGGATGAATAAAGGGCCTGCAATTTGAATTTGAATTAAAGAAGAATAATTGAGAAGCTTAGGCAAGAATGGTAGCATGTAGGTGTGTGTATTTGTGGTTGTTGTGTTCATTGAGCGGAAGATGACTAAGGTGAAAAATTAGAGAGGTTGCAGAGATGCAAACTTTCCATTTCTTTGTAAAGGAAGTGGGTGTTTAGTTTTCCAGTGCATATATATATATATTCACTGAAAAAACCATAGGTTTCAACCACGTTAAAGTTAGGAATTAGCATTTAAAAAACCTTATCAATTCACTGAAAAAACATAGGTTTCACCCATGTTATAGTTAGCTGGATATTTCTCTCATACAAAACCATTGAAATTCCCCCGTTATAGTTAGTTCAGCTAACTATAACTCACGCGCCCGCAATGCACTGCTGATGACGTCACATATTACATCACTCAGCACATGGTCAGTGACATTACTGATCACATCACTGATGACATCTCAAATGACATCACTGATGAAATCATCCATGTGAAAGAGTGGCAGACCTCCTGTCATCCTAATATAGCCTATAATACACACATTCAAAAATAGATACTAAAATGTTCAAAAAAATGGAGATACCAATACCAGTTACAACAACCTATTCAGTAATTCAAACATCTACATACACATCCACTCATTCGCCAACAGTCCCTATGCAGTCACTCATACATGTACTCACTCATCATATGTACTCATACCCCTATACATCCTGTTACACACCGCCACTCATCCATATAGTTACTCACACACAGTTGCACATGCAAACAAAGTATCAAACATCCATTTACTTGCATATACAGTTATATACACTCTACCACACTTCTACAGAAACTTACATTCATTCATTTGATAACTTTATTTCGGTCATAGACCATAAAAGTGCACATAAAATACATACAAGCACGAAATATTAAGACAATAAATAATCATCAAATCGCTAAAAAGAGAATTAAACTTTGAGTTATCAAAAACAGGAGAGTAGGAAATGTCATATTTACTGCAATTAAGTTAAAAAAGTTTGTCTTCTACGCCACATACTAAGTAAATAATGGGATACGGCAAACACAATGGGGGGTGAGTATCATAGGTCAGGATCCGACAAGCCTGAATGAAATGCAGAAGTTTGAGGTTCCTGCAAATTGGGATCAACCAACAATTTCTAATTGCTGAATAAGCAGGGCAAAAAAACAGTACATGTGCGACATTTTCATTTTTATAGTCACATGCAGGACAAGCTACATTATTAGACTTTAACCATTTACGTGTAAATGACCTGATAGGTAAAGTGCCATGCCTTAACTGGAGATACAACTTTCTAGCAAACGGAGGTTCAATTACATCCATGAATTCCTCAATTTTAGATTCCATTTTAACAAGGAGAACCTCCGTCGTTAGCCTGCCCGTGATTGCAGAGCTCTGGTGTTTTAAAAAGTTCTGCCTACGTATCTGAGTATGGAGTTCCCTTTTTGATATCCCAGGGCAATGAATCTCCGGTGTCTCCCAAAGTCCCGGGAGACCTATCCGGACACTAACGGCCCTAATATGCTGCAACCATGGGATCTTTTTACATTTAAGGGATGTCCAGACCTCAGATAATTCTGCTCTGTAGGCGGTCAGTTTGGGGACTGACGAGATCCTCTTCCAGTACATAATTGGTCTCGCACTTGTGATCTCCTCTTTTGGCTCCATCCCAAGGTCTAATCTAAGAGGAATCAGTGGTGTGCTTACTGGTAATCCAACTAGGTTCCTCATGAAGCTTTGTTCCACCCTTATGAGGTTCTGAGTCTGTTTATGCCCCCAAAGTTCAGCACCGTATATTGCCGCAGTTCTAGCCTGACAACAGTATATTTCCAAGGCCGGAGACACCGGCTTAGAAACTGACCCCTAAATACTTTGCTTCTACCCCCCGCTAACTGTGATAGTTTGAGTGCCGACTTGGCAATCTGCATGTTCCACTCAAAACTCTCTGTCAGGGTAACACCCAGGTATACAAAGGTCTTAACCCTCTCAAGGGGAATACCATTTAAGACCGGGTTTGGGCGTGTACGCTTCGGGGGGTTGAAAATCATGAACTTTGTTTTTTCTAGGTTGATTTCCAATCCCCTCTTCGCGCAAAATGCTACAAATCCGTCAAGCGTTCTTTGAATGCCCGATGATGTTCTAGACAACAACAAAGTGACGTCTGCGAATATCAGAGCGGGCACTCTCCCTGTGGCCAATTTTGGGGCATCGTTGTCCGCCACACCATTCAGATGATCCACAAGACCATTAATGTAGAGACTGAATAGTGTGGGTGCCAGGATGCACCCTTGGCGCACTCCTTTCTGGACAGAAAATTGATCCATAAGGTCGCCATACCTTCCGCACCTGACCTGTGCATAGTTGTTTGTGTGGAGCCTAGATAGAATGGCCAATAAATAGGGCGGGAGTCCCAGGTCTGCCAGCACCTTCCACAGTTTCTCACGAGGGACTAAGTCAAATGCTGCCCGCAGGTCCACAAAGACAAGGTAGATGCTGCCACCCTCCACACTTGCTGTTTTCCAGTACAGGACCTGCAAGCGAAGTATTTGATCTATGGTAGAAGTGCCAGACCTAAAGCCTTCCTGGAGTGTTGTTAGAATCCCGTTCTCATCTATCCACCCAAGGATCCTATCAAGGACGATCCTCCCCATTAGCTTTTGTGATGTATCTATTAAGCTAATGGGTCTATAATTTGATGGAGTAAGTGGACAGCCCTTTTTAAAAATTGGCACAATCTCCGCTCCCACCCAAGTTGGGGGTAAATCAGCTCCCCGCAGGATCTCATTAAATAAAACAACCAAGTAAGGTGCCCAAATTTTGGGTTCGGTACAAACAAATCTCCAGGCAATTTATCCAGACCTGGGGCCTTATTGGGGAGCAATTTTCCTATTGCTACCTCAACCTCTCTCAGTGTGATAATTTCAACCTGGGGGACACAGGACTCTCTTCCTACTATCAATTGGTCCCTCCAACAGGAATTGACCAGGCTCCCCACGTGTTAATGCTTAGTTTGGGGACCTTTAATAGGAACAACGGTCATCTTTTCACAATCTACAACCCCTGGGACACTTTGGATTTGTTGGGGTCCAGTGATTTCATGGGTTAGGATGTCAATCTCAGAAATTCTGTAGAGTGCTTCAAAGTGCTTTTCCCATATTGCAGGAGCGATATTGGGGGCAAACACAGGGGTAAGGCTACTCAGACCGGTTGCAACGATGGACCAAAATAACTTGGAGTTCCTACACCTTAGTGCAGATCCAAGCTCCTCCCACATCTTAGCCTCCCAATCCTTCCTAGCGTCATTAATTGCCTTTTTGTACACAGAGCGTTGAACCCTAATAGCTGTAGTATCCTTAGTTTTACTAACAGCAAGGCTTTTTTTGATTTTCGACAAGAGGCATTAAACCACGGGTGCGTCTTAGTCTGGGGTGAATTTACCCTTCTCACAGGACAAAGGGCATCCTTTAAAATGGCGACCAACTGATAATGAATATCTGTGGCCCTTCCCCTGGAGCCAAGATTCCCCATTTTCGCAATAAATGGAATAATGATCTCATATAATTCAGCAAGTTTTGTTGGGGAGTGTTGGAGGTCTGGCTATTTTACCCTTCATCTACAATTAGATATTATTAAAGGTTGCAGAGCACTTTTTTGGGAGGGCGGTGGATTTGTCAGCTCGAAACTCCCCGGTTTAAGGGACAAAACTAAAGCATTGTGGTCGCTATCATGCCTTTCAAGGACCCTAAATTCGAGCAACCTATCCCAATGCCTAGCTTCAATGAATATATAATCAATCACTGAAGTTTGATTCAATCTATTAAACGTTTCTCTCCCCGGCCTATCAGGCTTGACCCTCCCATTACATGCTCTCAATGATGTAATTAGCGCAAATGCCTGTAATTGTAGGACGAGAGGGGTCCATACCTTGACCTGAGGAATCAGCGGGTCCGGGATGTGCCAAAGCTGGTCAACTTCATCCTGGACACCCAGATTCGGGTCCACAAGTGGCTCAAAATGGCAATGGAAGTCTCCACTCAGGATTAAAACGGTGCAAGAATCTATCGACTGGGTAAAGTTTAATAAAGTTTCAATTGCCTTAGACTCCAGACCCTGCCTAACTGGCCTTGAATATACATTTATTCACGCTATATTTTGCCTATTTAGCTGGGAAAGTAATACGCACTGGACGTCTGGTGAATTGGTTGGAATTTGAGTAGCCTGAACTCCCAAGTGGGTGCCCACCCAGATTGACAACCCACCCGAGGGCCTTCCCCTGCCTCCCGTTGTTGCTAAAATATCAAAGGTAGCAAAGCCCGACACTGTACTTTCTTGTAACGCCCAAGTTTCCTGTATCATGCAAATATCATGTGATGCCATGAAAGTACCCCATTCAGGAATAGACAATTTACTCTTCAGTCCCACCACATTCCAGGACAAGATCTTTATTGGTGGGTCAGCTAATCCTGGCCTAATTGATGCACAGTCCAAGAGGCTAGTAGGCCCAGCAGTAAAATTGAAACTCACAAACAACCTTTCCTCTATCTCATCACTAGGTGTATGTCTATTAGCCAATATGGTGGTAACTAAAGGCTGTAATGCCTGATCCAGTACCAAGGTTTTTGCGGGGGAGCAGGGGTTTACATATACATTAGGCTGTTCAGTCGAAAGCGAATGACTACAAGAATCCTCTCTCTGTCAGTCGCAGTCATCGATGCCAGAGAGGGCATTGAATCTGTTTGTGACCTCCACCGGTGTAAGCTCTCCAAATGTGTCCACCATCCTAGCTTTGTGATGCCTAAATGGTACAGTGTCCCATCCAGATAATCTGTCGAGGACCGTAGGGTTGGGTGTATGTATCGTGTTTCTATGAGTACGTGTGTCATATATACCTGGCCTATAAAAAAAACCAAGAGGCAGTATGACAATGCCCTGTCTACCCTGTAGTGTGCCACCCCGCTCTTCCCTCAATAGCCTATCCACTGGTACCGGGCTATTAAAGTTGACCACTATACAATCACCTTCTCTACATTTCCGCGTTTTTCCAAGCCACGCTACTCTTCGTGCCATTATTATGTGGTCTCCTACTCCTAAACCTTCCCTGGTGTTTCCACTCAACCAATGTATAACCTTGTTTTTCAATTGGTAAAACTCCTCTCTCTCTCCCTGTCGTAATGGAGGAACATTTCCCAGGACTATTACTAACGGGGAACATTCAGGTGGTAAATTTAGAATGGTTTGGTTGCCTACACATATAGTTTGTTTGACCGTGTGTTTTGGGCCTGGCAATTTTTCCCCTTCTATAGATTTCTCCGGTAGCCTTGTTGATCTATCGCTACCCTCTATTCCCTGTTGTTTCTCCCTAGGACTTCCTCTGCTATGCTCTCCCATACCACCCTCCAATGGTAATGCATAGTGGCCCGTGTTTGCAATATTAGGATGTTTTGGGTTAACCAAGCTCTTTGCGTTATCATCCTGACCCTCTGGCCTTGTGCTATTTAGTCTTTGGCGCCCCGGCTTCATGCTGTTTAGGGCTGAATTAAGTAATTGGGTGTTATCTACTGTGACCTTGTGGAGGTTATTTAGGGTTTTATCAATTACCTTTAGTCTTTCAATAATAGGGAGTATTAAAGATTTTACAAAGTGCTCCACTTTCCCAAACAGCCCACCCTCTTCGTACTCCACTATTTGTATTTTTTTCGATGACTGCTGTTGGTTATTGTTACTAGTAAGGCGGGCACCTTTATTTTGTACAGGGGCTATGTCATGTGTGGGGTCAAGGCGATTAGAGCCCTTTGGTGTGCCTAATTTGTCTCCTAATTTAGGGATCTTGGCCTGTTTGCCTTTATAACCTCCACTTCCCCGCTTTCTTTTCCCGGTTGTATTCACACTGATAGGTGTTATATTAACAGTCGAGAGTTCATAGCTATCTAGGGAGTTCGTATCACATTGTCCATTATCCTCCAGAATGGTGACACTGTCTCTGGTACTATTCCCGGCTGTAATACCACTTAATGTATCTGAGCCAATACTAATGTCAGGCAAACCTAAGTCGCTAAGCCGCTGGCTCAGCCGGTTTTCGGGTGTTGTGCTGTATTGAATTGGGCCCAGGGACGACCGTTTGGAGTTGAAGAGTTCAGTAGAGAGCCTTTTTTCGGTAGATAGAGTCTCTTGATCAAGGGCATCAACAACCCTGGTGATATATTTGTCCATAGTTCCCACTATGCATCCACAGCCTACATTGGAAATTAATGTTCCCCCTTTTACTTGTCGTAGTGACATGCTAATAACTGCCTTCACCCCAAAGCCACGACAGGAAATGCAGAAGTTGTCTTAATCCACCCGCTTTCGCCTGTTGTAACAGTAAGGACACTGTTAATGAAATACCTTGTAATAGATGACAGGGATATGGCCCAACCCAGCCTCCTCAGGCCTCTGAGAGCCACAGAGGGCCCGCCCTTTGCCCGGGCTTAGCCCGGCGCTGCCCGCGCGCTCCTGCGACGTGGGGGCTGTCTTCACTTATGAAGCGCCTCCGTGCGCGGAAATGGTGATGGCGGCTTCCGGCGCTAGGTGACCTAGGAGTTGTAGTCTCCCTCCGCACTGCGGCCGCGAGATGGAAAACTGCGGCGGTGGGAGGGAGACCAAGGCGAGTAACGGCAGGGCAGGAGCAGGTAGGAACTCTGTATTAGCACCTTCAGGGTCCACAAGCGTTCAAAATAATGCCCAGACAGACAGCCCGCTCCACCGGGGCTGTCCTCACTTATGAAGCGCCTCCGTGCGCGGAAATGGTGGTGGCGGCTTCCGGCGCTAGGTGACCTGGGAGTTGTAGTCTCCCTCCGCACTGCGGCCGCGAGATGGAAAACTGCGGCGGCGGGATGGAGACCAAGGCGAGTAACGGCAGGGCAGGAGCAGGTAGGAACTCTGTATTAGCACCTTCAGGGTCCACAAGCGTTCAAAATAATGCCCAGACAGACAGCCCGCTCCACCGGGGCTGTCCTCACTTATGAAGCGCCTCCGTGCCCGGAAATGGTGGTAGCGGCTTCCGGCGCTAGGTGACCTGGGAGTTGTAGTCTCCCTCCGCACTGCGGCTGCGAGATGGAAAACTGCGGCGGCGGGAGGGAGACCAAGGCGAGTAATGGCAGGGCAGGAGCAGGTAGGAACTCTGTATTAGCACCTTCAGGGTCCACAAGCATTCAAAATAATGCCCAGACAGACAGCCCGCTCCACCAGGGCTGTCCTCACTTATGAAGCGCCTCCGTGCGCGGAAATGGTGGTGGCGGCTTCCGGCGCTATGTGACCTGGGAGTTGTAGTCTCCCTCCGCACTGCGGACGCGAGATGGAAAACTGCGGCGGCAGGAGGGAGACCAAGGCGAGTAACGGCAGGGCAGGAGCAGGTAGGAACTCTGTATTAGCACCTTCAGGGTCCACAAGCGTTCAAAATAATGCCCAGACAGACAGCCCCTTACACAGAAACCTACACATACTCTCTTAAACAATCACTTATAGAAACACATACTTATTTGTACAGGAACTCTTCCAATCTTTCACTCTCACATATACTCACTTATATACATCAATGCTCATATATACTAGTTTAAAAAATATGTAGTTACTCATAAAGACACTATTTAAACAGTCATTCACTCACTAACACACCCATACACACACTCATCCACCTATACAGTCCTGCACACATGCTGTCTTCAACACATACACACAGTGAGTCACTTATTCATGCATCTATGATGCACTAAGTAATACCCCCCACCGAACCATATAGACACTCAGACACTCATACTGATACTCAAAAAAACAACTAATACACCATATAGACACTCATGTAGCTACTCACCAACGCATGCAGTCACTTATACACCAAATGAGAGACTGATACAGATATTTATATATTTAAACATTACTCACTAACCCATGTATTCACTAAGATACACTTAATCAGTCAATTATACAATCAATTTTACAAAACAAATAACCATTTAGACACTTATATACCCACCGACCTTGAGATATACATATATAAAACATATTTTATTTTCAGAAAAAAACACATTCACTGGAGGATGTCATCAGTGATGTCATTTAAGATGTCATGAGTGATGTCTCCGACGATGTCATGAGTGATGTAATATGTGACATCATCAGCAGTGCGTTGCGGGAGCGCGAGTTATAGTTAGCTGAACTAACTATAACAGTGGAATTTAAATAGTTTTGTACGAGTGAAATGTCCAGCTAATTATAATGCCCCTGAAACCTATGATTTTTTCAGTGAAAATATTTATGTTTACACACACAGACACACACATATATATATATTTATACATATATTTATATCTATATGTATAAATATATGTATATATAGATAGATATAGATGTACATATAGATATATATATATATTACCATCTATTGTGTTTTTGTTTTGCCTATAACTTTGGAGCTGCTTGATGAATCTTCACAATGGTTTCAAAATACTTCCCCTTTTTGGTTCAGCTGCTGTGTTGAAAGTTTCGCAGTGATTCATCAAGCGGGGGTTTAGAAAAAGGGGGTCCCAAAACACGTTTTCCCCATGTTATATCTACGGGGATTATTCATTTTTTGAACATGACTACAGCCTTAACCGCTTAACAGAATTACACCAAATTTGGCAGAGGCTAGATGTTGGTCCAGAAAGTGTGCTATGCGTGATTTGGTGTAAATCTGTTCAGTAGTTTCAGAGATATTTAAGTTTAAAAACGATACACAGATGGGAGACCAAAATCCTACTGAAATCCTACTGAAATTTGATTGGCTGCCAAAACTTCAACAAGGAAGTGTTGGCTGCCATCTTTTGACTCGTTTTGAAGCTGAGTCCCACAATAAATGTAAAAAATAAAGAAAAGAAAAGAGGGCATGGTATGATTCCCCAGATATGGTAGGGGGGTCCCACATGCATTAAAAAGTGATGTTTGTTCAATGTTGCCACGGATTTGCTGGTAGACCTGCAGATTCGCTGCACAATTGGAAAAAAACAGCTCAGGCTAGAGATGCCATCAGTGATGTCATCAGTGATGTTACTGACCATGTCGTGAGTGATTTAATATGTGAGGTCATAAGAAGTGCATTTTGGGGGTGTAAGTTATAGTTAGATCAGGTAACTATAACTGCTGAATTTCACAGATTTTGTACGAAGGAAATCTGAGCCTATCTATAAGGTTCCTGTAACCTTTATTTTTTTCCCCAGTAAATATATATATATATTATGTATCGGTCGAAACGTGCCATGGCAGGCAGAAGAGAGAAATAAAGAGATTCTTTATTGCCACAAAGAGAAGTTCTCTCATCTTTTATTGCCGTCTCTGGAGGTTAAGGAATGTTTGGAATCAATATATATATATATATATATATATATATATATATATATATATATATATATATATATATATACTCTCCACTCCTGTGTTTACCCGATGATAAACAGGCGCTGACACCGTGGGATCTCATTCAGGAACAAGTTTTATTTTTCAAGTGCAAAGTTGACGCGTTTCGACGGATAAACCGTCTTGTTCACAACAAAGAATTCAGGTAAGTGAGTGCTTTTAAACTTTTCACAGTGCTCATTGGTCTGTGTGGCGACATCATTATTGTTATAGTAACCATTGCATCATGGCCACTGAAGAGTTACAACTTTACATGCAACAATCAAATCCGCGCTACACATTATATTCATATTAGGCACAACAAATTAAAATTTAGACATATCTGATAACAATTCAATTTCATTGTATCAAAGTAGAGTCTTTTACCAATTAAGGTTCAGCACTTAAGAATATTTGCAAAATGCCAACTATTTCATTCACAGTGACTCAGCGTGGCGTGTGGTGGATTATGTTTAATCATGTATATATAAATACATACATCTCACATATGTATGTTATACGCTGTGGGGGGGACCATGTCTGAGGGGTCTAATGCCCCAAATTTCTGCTCTAACACTTTAGTGGTGCTAAGCCCCTCCCTCTATTTAGCAACTTTTAGATTTTTCTCAAATACAGCCCCTGTGGGCAATTGTAAGTGACAATCTAACACATAGTGTTTTAATTTATTTCCATTAATTCACCTATAGCGAGATTTTAATTACATTTATTTACATGACAAATATTGTTCACAAAATCATACTTTGTATCGCCACTACCGTAATCACTTGCCACCTTGTGTATACTCTACTGTGATAAATACGGCCTTTGCTGAAAAGTAATAGTGAAGCTAATGTTACTCTTCTCTAGCGGAAGAATGGGTTCGAATTTGCATGGACAGCTACTTGTATTGTTACATTTTATTGTGGGCTATAAATGCACACTAAGGGCCTCATCTGCGTTCAATCCCTGTGGGGCCTTGGTGTCCAACAGGATAATGTACCGAGATTCTAATCTTCGGAGGGCCAATTGTCTGTTCCCCCCTCTGATATTCTTCTTAACATGGTCAATCACAAAGTACTTAATGTTCTCTGCTTTTCCCCATGCATAGCGTTGATGTGCCTTGCCACTGGGTATGAGGGGTCGTTGTTAGTAATAGCTCTTAGGTGTTGTAACACCCTTACGTGGGCAGGATGGATAGTGCTGCCCACGTATTTTTTATTACAACTACATTGCAAGACGTAAACTGCAAAGTCTGTCTTTCATGTATAGTTTGCACATATCTCAAGTGGTTTTCTTCTATTTGGCACATCGACTTTGGTAACATTCATTCCATACTGGCATGCTTTGCACTTAATGCATTTAAAAAACCCATTTTTTGTTTTTAGCCACAGTGGTTCTTTTTTCTTTAGGACAGGATCATTCACTACCAGTTCCTCCTTCATACTTTTAGTTTTTCGAAAAGTAAGCTGAGGGATTTTATTACAATCTTTCCCTATCACAGGATCATTCCTGATTATGGGCCAATGCCGATAGATGATATTTCTAAGTTGTTTCTGATAGGCATTGTACCCTGTGATTAGGCGTGGGGTCCCTGTGCTTGCTTTGGACTTTTCTGTTACAGGTTTGTGAGAGAAAAGTAACTCTTTTCTTTCTTTCCGATCGCATTTTTGTTCTGCTGTTTTTAGTGTATGTTCAGAATAGCCCCTAAGGCGCAACCTGCCAAACAAACTAGCCTTGGATTCTTTGTAGTTTGTATCGGTACTGCAGTTTCGCCGCATTCTTAAACATTCTGCATAAGGGATGCTATTTATTAAGTTTGGGGGATGGTAGCTTGAGGCGTGAAGGATTGTGTTTCCAGAGGTGGGCTTACGGTAGGTGCTCGACTGAATTTTTCCATCTGCCACAAACAGCTCCAAATCTAGGAAGTTAATCCTACTCTTGCTGGTTTCACAGGTAAATTTAAGGTTCAGGCTGTTTTCATTTAGTTGCTCTGCAAATTCCCTTGCACTTTCCTCACTCCCTTTCCAAATAGTAAAAATGTCATCAATATAGCGACTATAATGTGCCATATTTTCTGACATTTCCACAGTGTGTGTCTTCATGAGTACTTGCTCCTCCCACCAGCCCATGTGCAAATTAGCATAGCTGGGGGCGAAGCAAGTACCCCTGGCAGTCCCCTGTATTTGTTTATACAGTAATTTGTTAAAGGCAAAGGTGTTATTTTCTAAACACCACTCAGTCATTTGGAGCAGCATCTGAGTGTGTTGATACAAATCACTGCTTCTTCCGCCAAAATAATGCTTAATCGCATTCAAACCATCTCTATGCCTTATACTTGTATAAAGGCTTTGTACATCCAAAGTCATAAACACAAAATTGGTTTCCCATTTTATATCAAAGATTTTTTTAAGAAAGTCCCCACTGTCTTTCGTGTAGGAAGGTAGTGTCTTTACATGTGGTTGTAGGAAAAAGTCTATGAACCGGCTAGTGTTTTCAAACAGCCCTCCTATTGTGGAAATTATAGGTCTCCCCGGGGGGCAGGTTGCATTTTTGTGCACCTTTGGGATGAGGTATAGGTTTGGCGTTACTGGATAGTTGTTCTTTAAAAAATCGAATTCATTCTTCGAAATTGTTCCAGCACTTTTCCAATCGTAGAGACCCCTATGGTACCTCATATATATATATGTAACAGCAATCTTCACTACCTCCACCACTGCGGCGAAATGAAGAGACAGACCCCACGGCTTCAGGCAAGGTACGATTTTATTTTACCTCTCTCATATATCCAAGCTTGACTACTCCCGCCACTTCCGACTCCCACACAGCGGCGGTACGGCGAAGAAGGAGGCACAGACCCCACAGCATTTCAGGCAAGGACTAGTTTATTTTTCACGAATATACGTCAAGGTTGCCCAATTGGGGAGCCACACACCCCAGGAATCACACCATTCTCACAGGCGGCAGTGCCTTAAGCTTGCACCACGCGTTCCAAATTGCCATACGTGTTTCGAGCAGAAGCTCTTGATCACTGGCATGATTCAATGAAAAAAAGATTAAATCTTAATATAATTAGGAAAAAATTTGTTATTCTTTCTAAAGTGAACCAACCTAAACTATACAAAGCTTATACATTCTAATGTTATCAACTCACTAGCCACAAAACATTCACTATATATCTGCTTTCTACCATGTACATTGTTCTGATAAATTATTCTTTTTAATGAATGAATGAATGAAAGCTTTATTGTTCAATTGATTAAAGTTGTTACAATATTCTATCAATAAACAAAGGAATGTTTAAAATCTTACTCGATTTTACTAAGACTGAAAAAACATTAAAACAATTAAAATCATAACAGAACTATTGCTAGAACTATTATCCAATCTAGCAGTAAGGTTCTGTGCATAGGACTTAAGGAAGAATGTTGTCATAGTCTCTCTTGCTTGATAGCCGACTGATTACTTTTATGTCTCAGGTTTCAGTTTCAGTGCAGCCCAGATTGTGTCTATGAATTTCCGTAATCGGGCCACAGTTTGAGTTGTGTTAACAGAGAAGCACAGGTCTGAAACTTCTCTGCAACTTCGAAGGCCATAAAACCTACAGATGGAGAGAACCAGCCGCTGCCGCTCACTAGCTAACTTTGGGCAGCAGCACAACAGATGGAGCCAAGATTCGCGATGGTAGCTGCAGAGTCGACAGGCCACTAAGTTGTCCGGCCGAGCCCAAGTTGAATTAAAGTCTGTGATAGGCAGAGCGAGAAGTCTCATGTACATGATTCTGTCCTGGGCCAAGACTGTCAGAGCTTGCTCAAGGTAGGGCTGCGGTTTTCCCACGATGTATGAGGCGTCCAGTGGAGAAAGATTAAATTGATGATGCAATCTTTCCAGGTCCCTTTCAAAAGATATTGTCTTGACCTGTGTGTTCACTGTTTTTCTCTAGGCTATTACTGATTAAATTTGACATGTAATGAATCTTGATAGTAATGCTATAATTTCACATGCTATAAGTGATGTCATAGAAAAGGGTGCATGGATAAGATGTAAGATATTGTTAATGTATTGATGCTAGTGAAAGTCAATGTTTTTAAATAAAAATATGTTTTAAATTACAGAGGTGAGTGTTGCCAAGTAGAGCGTCATACAGTGACAGAGTGTAGTATAGTGTTGCAAAGTAGAGTGTCGTAGAGTGGAGGGTTATAGAGTAGAGTTGAGGAGCGTGTTGTAGCATGAAGTGTCATCCAGTGGAGTTTTGCACAGTGGTGTGTTGTAGAGTGCAGTGTCATAGAGTGGTGTAGAGTGAATGAAGTGTTGTAGAGGAGTGAAGTGAATGAAGTGTTGTAGAGCGGAGTAGAGTGGAGTGGCATCATGTAGAGTAGAGTGGCATAGAGTGGAGTTATGTGTCATAGAGTATAGTAGAGTATCATGTCAGAGTAGTGTGTCGTACAGTGTTTTAAAGTGGAGGGGCATAGAGTGAAGTGGGGTAGAGTGGACTGGTATAGAGTGTAATAGCGGGGTCTGGAGTGGCATGCAGTGGGGTAGAGTGATGTAGAGTGGAGTGGCAAAGAGATCTGTACAGTGGAATAGCGTTGACTAGAGTGGCATGCAGTGGCTTAGAATGGTGTAGAGTGGAGTAGCATAGAGTGGAATAGCATAGAGTGGAGTGGTGTTGCATGGAGTGGGGTAGAGCAGAGTGACGTGGCGTAGAGTGGAGAGGCATCGAGTAGAATGACATATGGCACTGATGATTGGAGCGACAAGTCAGAGTAGTGTGTCATACAGTGTCTTACAGTGGAGGGGTGTAGAGTGGAGTGGAGTAGAGTTAGGTGGCATAGAGAAGAATGCCTTAGAGTGGATTGACATTGAATGGAGTGGCACGCAGTGGAATAGCATAGAGTAGAGGTGTGGAGTGTCATAGAGTGGAATAGCGTACAGTGGTATGGAGTAGAGTGGAGTAGCATGTTGGAAAGTGAAATTGGATCTTGTAGATTGGGGTGGCATGTCATACAATGGAGTGGACTGGCATCTTGAGGAGTTTCTTTAGTACTTTCCATTGACTTTTTAGACAAGCATGGCATAGAGTGGAGTAGCACAGAGTGGAATAGCGTAGAGTGGAGTGGCATAAAATCGAGAGGCATAGAGTGGAATAGTGTGTTGTACAGAAGAATGGAATGACAGAGTGGAGTGGGGTGTTGTAGAGTAGAGCAGAGTGGAGAGTTTTTTCAGAGTAGTGTGTTGTACAGGGTCTAAGAGTGGATTGCTGGCGAATGGAATGACGTAGAGTGAAATGGACTGTTGTGGCATAGAATGGAGTATCATGGAGTGGCATAGAGTAGAGTGGCATAGAGTGAAGTATTGTGTCATAGAGTAGAATAGAGTAGAGTGGCGTAGAGTGGCATAGAGTGGAGTGGCGTGTCGTACAGTAGAGTGGAGTGGAGTGGCATGTTGTACAGTAGAGTGGAATGGCATGTCAGAGTAGTATGTAATACAGTGTCTTACACTGGAGGAGCATAGAGGTTGGAAAAGCATAGAGTAGAATAGCGTAGAGTGGAATATCTTACAGTGGAGTGGCATAGAGTGGAGTGGTGTGCAGTGGAATAGCGTAGAGTGGAGGGGCAGCATTGAGTGGTGTGTCATAGTGTACAGTGTAGTGGCGTAGAGCAGATTGGCATGTCATAGAGTAGATTGGAGAGCTATTTCATAGAGTCTCATATCATTCAGTGTCTTCCAGTGGAGAGGTTTAGAGTGGAGTGTTGTAGAGTGTAGAGTCATTGAGAGGAGTGGCGTGGAGTGGTAAACAGTGAATAGAGTATAGTGGCATTGAGTGGAATACAGTAGAGTGACAGAGCAGAATGGGTTAGAGAGGAATGGTGTAGAATGGAGTGGTGTGTAATGGAGAGGCATGGAGTGGAGTGGCATAGAGTGGAGTGGCATAGAGTGAAATAGCATAGGGAAGAGTGGCATACATTGGAGGGATGCATCGTAGTGTAGAGTAGAGTAGCATAGAGTGGAGTGGAGTATTGTGTCATAGAGTAGCGTGTCGGTTAGTGTCTGACACAGGAGGGTCATAGAGTGGAATGACATAGAGTGGAGTGGCATAGAGTGGAATGGCATTGAATTGAGTGGCATAGAGTAGAGTGGTATGTCGTAGGATAGAGTAAAATAGCATGAAGTGGAGTGGGGTGTTGTAGAGTAGGGTGTTGTCATAGAATTTTGTGTTGTACACTGTCTTACAGTGGAGGGGCATGGAGTGGTGCAGAGTTGAGTGGCGTGAAGTGGCCTGGAGCACATTGGAATAGCATAGAGTCGAATGGCGTAGAGTGGAGTGGCATTGAGTATAATGGTGTGGAGTGGTGCAATTGGAGTGGAGTAGCATGTCTTTGAGTACAGTGGAATGGCATCTTCCATAGTAAAATGGAGTGTTGTATCATAGAGTAGCATGTTGTATAGTATCTTCCAGTGGAGTGGCATAGAGAGGAACAGCAGAAAGTTGTGTGTCATGGATTGGAGTGGTGTAGAGTGGAGTGGCATATGGCCGAGTGGCATAGGGTAGAATGGTGAGGAGTGGCATAGAGTGAAGTGGCAGAGCGGAATGGTGTAGAGTGGATGGTGTAGAGTGGAGTGGCATAGAATGGAGTGGTGCAGTGTGGTGTAGAGGAAAGCATGAAACATCGTAGAGTAGATTGGAGTGGCATAGAGTAGAGTGTTGTGTCATATGTTAACATGTCATCTAGGTCTTACTGTGGAGAGTCGTAGAGTGGAATGGCATTGAGTGGCGTAGAGTGGAGTGGCATAGAGTGGAGTGGAATAGAGTGGAGCGGCATAGAGTTGCATGTAATAGGGTGGAGTAGAGTGGAGTGGCGCAAAGTGAAGGGGCGTTAAGTGGACTGGTGTGTCATACTGTAGAGTTGAGTGGTGTAGAGTGTATTTGGGTGGTGTAGATTGAAGTGGAGTATCTTGTCATAAGGTATCATGTTGTACAGTGTCTTACAGAGGAAGTTCATGAAGCGGCATGGAGTGGAGTGGCAAAGAGTAGAATAGTGTTGCGTGGACTGGTATTGAGTGGAGTGGCATGTTGTAGAGTACAGTGGAGTGGCTTAGAGTGTCGCAAAGTGGAGTGGATTGTGTAATTTCATAGAGTAGCATGTCATACAGTGTCTTCCAGTGGAGTGACATAGAGTGGAGTGGCATAGAGTGGAGTGACATAGAGTGGAATATTGAAGGGTCAGTGGCATGGAGTGGTGTTGATTAGAGTGGAGTGATGTCGAGTGGAGTGCCATAGAGTGGAATAGGGTAAAGTGGAGTGGCGTACAGTGGAGAGCCACATCCCGTAGTACAGTGGAGAAGCATAGAATGAAGTCTCTTGTTGTTTTGATTAGCATATCTTATAGAGTCTTACAGTGGTAGCGTGTAGTAGCATAGAGTGGAATGGCATAGAGTGAAGTGGCATAGAATGGACTGCAATAGAGTGGTGTGGTATAGAGTGGAGTGGCATGGAGTGGCATAGAGTGGAATAGCGTACAGTAGAGTGTCATGGTGTGGTGTAGATTGGAGGAGCATAGAGTGGAATAGCACAGGGTGGAGTGGTTTGTGGCTGAGAAGAGTGGAGAAGCGTAGAGTGGAGTGCAGCGCCATACAGTACAGTGGAGTGGAGTATCAAAGTAGCATGTTGTACAGTGTCATACAGTGGAGGGGTGTAGAGTCTAGTGGTTTGGAGTGGAGAGGCATAGAGTTGATTGGCATAGAGTGGAATAGCATAGAGTGGAGTGACGTACGGCAGAGTGATTCATTGAACAGTAGAATGGAGTAGCGTAGAGTGGAGTGGTGTATCATATAGTGGAGTGTCTTTTGCCTTTTCTATTGACTTTTTAAACAGCTGTATTGGCTACATGGGGGATGTCTTGGTTTGTATGGAGTGGCACAGAGTAGAATAGCGTAGGGTGAGAGAGCATAGAGTGGAGTGGCATAGAGTGGAGTGGATGGCGTGTCATATGGTAGAGCGAAGTGGTTTAAGAGGAGTGGCATAGAGTGGAGTGGTCTGTCATTGTTGAAGCCTTCACTCACCTGAAAGTCCAAGTGGTTCACCTTGAAAGACGTGGAGATTATTCTCGTCTGCCCCTAAGAATTTGATCCTGAATGACTGATGAATGACTACAGTCACACTAGACCAAAGTCCCAAGGGAAGGGGGAATTGGATAAAATAATAAACTGAAAAAGACACTCCCAGAATCAGCTTCACTCTCTAGGAAGACCTTGGCATGTAAGGACTGTGTCTCTGTTTTACAAGACAAAAAAAAGAACAAATCAAAGAAGACATTAGAAAAAGAACATTGCGTGCTGACACATTCAATTATTCTACTGTAAAACCAATGTACCTTTCGTGCCTGGTTAATACTCCACCAGACTCCAGTTTTCAGAAACAAGACCTCTTTAGCATTTTAGAGATGACATATAACTCTGTAAGGATAGTATGTATCACAAAGTATTAACATCAATACAACTCCACACCAAGGGTATGTTTATACAAAGTCAGATGGATAGTGTCCTTTACTAAAACTTACTAAAACACCTGTTATTCATCAAAGAAGAGTTTGAACCCGAACCTGCTGTCTTTCATGTACAGCTTGAATGAGGTTTTTTAACCTGTTTCATAACAGTTATGAGCAATGTGTAAATAAATCTCTTTAAATCACTGCAGTACTTTTCTTCTTGACAGTCACGAGCAATGTGTAAATAAATCTCTTTAAATCACTGCAGTACTTTTCTTCTTGCCCGAATTAAAAAAGGGAATGTCTGTCAGCCTCGAGTTGTGGATGTTCCAATGATTAATTCCTCATGGGGAAAGTATTGCACATTAGTCTAAAAACAAGTTTGAATTACTGAACTCTCCTGCTGCCGGGACACTTGTGAAAACTTCTCTACTACTTGGTCCTCACCTGATGGTCTCCTGCGTTGCCTGCTAGCCTGCCTTCCGCCTCCCGCCTCCTGCCGCCGCACATTACCAGCTTGCCGTGTGGCCGCCGAGTGGAGGGGGGGCCCAGCGGGCAAAACAAACTACAAATCCCAGCATCCTTAGCACCACACCTGGGATCAGCGTGCCAAGCGGCGCATAAATACCGGCAACATCTCCGGAGGAGCGGGGAACTCTCCTGCTGCCGGGACACTTGTGAAAACTTCTCTACTACTTGGTCCTCACCTGATGGTCTCCTGCGTTGCCTGGTAGCCTGCCTTCCGCCTCCCGCCTCCCGCCGCCGCACTTTACCAGCTTGCCGTGTGGCAGCCGAGTGGAGGGGGGGCCCAGCGGGCAAAACAAACTACAAATCCCAGCATCCTTAGCACCACACCTGGGATCAGCGTGCCAAGCGGCGCATAAATACCGGCAACATCTCCGGAGGAGCGGGGAACTCTCCTGCTGCCGGGACACTTGTGAAAACTTCTCTACTACTTGGTCCTCACCTGATGGTCTCCTGCGTTTCCTGGTAGCCTGCCTTCCGCCTCCCGCCTCCCGCCACCGCACTTTACCAGCTTGCCGTGTGGCAGCCGAGTGGAGGGGGGGCCCAGCGGGCAAAACAAACAACAAATCCCAGCATCCTTAGCGCCGCACCTGGGATCGGTGTGCAGTCATAATATTGAGTCTTTTATTTCGACTGGACAGAATATCGAGTAAAAAATATAGAATGGACATAATATCGACTAGACATAATATAGACAACAAAAATATCGACTAGAGAAAATTAATATCGAATAGAAATGACATAATATCGAATCAAAAATATAGAATGGACATAATATCGACTAGACATAATATAGCCAACAAAAATATCGAATTTAAGGTAAGTTAATAATAATTTTTATTTTTTGTGTAATATAAGTCTGTAGCGGGTTGTGGGTTTATAGGGGAATAGGGTGGGAAGTAATTTAATTCTAATTAATTAAACATGTTAATTTATTTATTGATATTTATTTGGAATTAATTGTTAATTACTTATTAATTGGTAATTAATTAAAATATAATTGGTAATTAATTATAATTGATTAATTGATAAATATTTTAATTTTAGTAATTTATTTTCTGTAGCGGGTTGTGGGTTTATAGGGGAATAGGGTGGGAAGTAATTTAATTATAATTAATTAAATATGTTAATTTATTTATTGATATTTATTTAGAATTAATTGTTAATTAATTATTAATTGGTAATTAATTAAAATATAATTGGTAATTAATTATAATTGATTAATTGATAAATATTTTAATTTTAGTAATTTATTTTCTGTAGCGGGTTGTGGGTTTATAGGGGAATAGGGTGGGAAGTAATTTAATTATAATTCATTAAATATGTTAATTTATTTATTGATATTTATTTAGAATTAATGGTTAATTAATTATTAATTGGTAATTAATTAAAATATAATTGGTAATTAATTATAATTGATTAATTGATAAATATTTTAATTTTAGTAATTTATTTTCTGTAGCGGGTTGTGGGTTTATAGGGGAATAGGGTGGGAAGTAATTTAATTATAATTAATTAAATATGTCATTTAAATTATTGGTATTTATTTTGAATTAATTGTTAATTAATTTTTAATAGGTAATTAATTAAAATATAATTGGTAATTAAAATAAATTTATTAATTTTGAAATTGTAAATTAATTTATTGTTAATAGGTAATTAATTAGTATGAGTAGGCAATTTTTATAATTAAATAATTTTATTTTGTATTTATAAATAAATATTTAATATTTTTTATACACAAGTAAAATATTTTATTTATATGTAATTGGTATCACTAGTTATGTTATTTATATCTATTTGTGAAGTATTTACTTTCCCTATTATTGCACTCTCTGAAGTTGGAATAGTAATTTTAACCCCTACGCTATACAACACTTTCCCTACTGTTGCACCCACTGGAGTGGGTATGCAACGTTTACAACGCAACTTTTACTATGCACTACCATTACAACGAAACTTTTACAACGCAAAAACTTTTACAACGCATACATTTACAAAGCATGTTTTTACAACGCAGATACCTTT
This sequence comes from Lissotriton helveticus, assembly GCF_964261635.1. Lineage (NCBI taxonomy): Eukaryota > Metazoa > Chordata > Amphibia > Caudata > Salamandridae > Lissotriton > Lissotriton helveticus. Next base: position 1,417,914,930 of record NC_136061.1, read on the forward strand.
ACAATGCATACCATTACAACGTAAGTATTGCTAAGTATATAATTATTTTTAAAATGTTATATGTTTGGGTTTTTGGGTAAAGGGGTATTTTTAGGGTTCAGGGTCAGTTTTCAGTTTTTGGGTAAAGGGGTATTTTTAGGGTTCAGGGTCAGTTTTCAGTTTTTGGGTAAAGGGGTATTTTTAGAGTTCATGGTCAGTTTTCAGTTTTTGGGTAAAGGGGTATTTTTAGGGTTCAGGGTCAGTTTTCAGTTTCTGGGGTAAAGGGGTATTTTTAGGGTTCAGTGTCAGTTTTCCGTTTTTGGGTAAAGGGGTATTTTTAGGGTTCAGGGTCAGTTTTCAGTTTTTGGGTTAAGGGGTATTTTTAGGGTTCAGGGTCAGTTTTCAGTTTCTGGGGTAAAGGGGTATTTTTAGGGTTCAGGGTCAGTTTTCAGTTTTTGGGTAAAGGGGTATTTTTAGGGTTCAGGGTCAGTTTTCAGTTTTTGGGTAAAGGGGTATTTTTAGGGTTCAGGGTCAGTTTTCAGTTTTTGGGGTAAATGGGTATATTTAGGGTTCAGGGTCAGTTTTCAGTTTTTGGGTAAAGGGGTATTTTTAGGGTTTAGGGTCAGTTTTCAGTTTCTGGGGTAAAGGGGTATTTTTAGGGTTCAGGGTCAGTTTTCAGTTTTTGGGTAAAGGGGTATTTTTAGGGTTCAGGGTCAGTTTTCAGTTTTTGGGTAAAGGGGTATTTTTAGGGTTCAGGGTCAGTTTAGGGTTTTTGTGGTACAGGGGTACATGGTAAAAATAAAGTAAAATTACATTTAAATTACATTAATTAAATACAATTAAATAAAATTAAATTATATTATAATATTTTAAATTAATTTATATAAAAAAAAATATTATATACTTACCCATACTTACGTTGTAATGGTATGCGTTGTAAAGGTTGGCATTCAAGATCTAGGAGGGGATTGCTCAGCTATTGTGACAGACGCCCTGATTTAAGCTCATATCTAACATCATCCTATGCCGAGCTTCCCGGCGCACAGGTACCCACAGAGACCCCTATAGTGGTGGAGGACACCCCTATAGACCTGAACCCATCCCCCAGATCGGAAATCCCCAAAATAAGCAGATCATGTCCCAGAAGGAGAAAAGACAGCATTCCAAAAAAGAAAATGGGGAAAAAAATCATAACAAATCATAACTTGGTGACCCCATCAACCAACACGCATCAATTGACACCAGTTATACATTGCTATGTCACTAATATGGTGGTTGACCTACAGGCATGCCTGGAGCAGACTATTGTCACCCACATCAAACCTCTGGTGTCTAAGATTGACAGATTAGCCTCCATTTTAAACAATAGGGGGGTAGGAACTACAAAGCCCTTGAATCCCCCAAGTAATCGAGCCCCATCTGAGCAGAGAGGCACAGCAAGAATTACACATAGGTATAAGGTAGCTTTACCAGTAAACTCTCCTACATCGAACATAAATATAGGAACATCCATAACCACCACCAAGCCCACTAGTGTTTCACCACCCCGCGTCCCACAACCTCTACTCATGGCCAGATCCTCCAGGGAGTAGGAAACCCTAACCCCAACATTGATAAATTTGGTTCCAACCCCAAGGGGGGCAGAAATGATATTAAAAACAGCTTGCCCAAAACAAGAAATATACCAGCTAAAGCCGGTCCAGCACGACTGCCGACCATTAACCTCCCCCCGGAAGCTATGCCCTTCGTTGTCGCACTTACAGGAGTTCCGCCCTTAGATGAAGGGAGAAGGGAAAATCACTCCGACTTAAAAAACAAGCGCATGCAATGGCAAAGTGCAAATAGACCATTACCCTCAAACATCCCAGGGGAAATACTCACTGTCAGAAGAGTGGAGTGGATTGGGGAGGGACCAAAAACCCCGACAGGAGACATCATAGTAATAAACTTTAGGGATACCTCTACTGTGAATTACATCTGCAATGCCCCCCCGGGTGGACCAGGCACCCAAATACATCCACTACATCTGTCATACTTTTATTCCACCCCACCCTGGAGATTAGTTCACCCTAACAGGGCTCCTTGTAGGAGGGGCTACTATGGTCCACCAAACAGAATGCAACAGTGGCGAGCACCAAGGGAGGGCTTCTTCCCACACAAACCTATAAATCCATTACAAGCCCACTGGAATAGGTTCAGTGTACTGGAGGAGGTGGATCGACTCCTATGGGATGGAAATTCTCCAACTCAATCTCCCAAGGGAAAACTTATAAAAAAAAGCCCACAATGAAGGGAAACACACTACCCACTACCCCTGGAGAAAGTATGAGAGAGGGATGTAATGAGAAGGGTGAACCAGAGAAAAAATGGGAAACCCAGCTTACAGATCATGAGGCACTGAGGAAAGATATGTGGGACGCTTCCAGCTCAGAGACAATAGAAGGGACTAAGTTAGACACTGTATTTGTCCCAAATGGTACAACTATAGCTGAGGGAGACAGGACCAATTATCCACCCGGGGCTGGGGCAAACATACCAAACCGGCAGGATGGACTCAAAATCAAATCCTGGAACATAGCAGGACTCGCTGCCAAATACAATGTACAGGAATGGAGAGAATTCATCACCAGGTTTCAAGTTATATGTTTACAGGAGACCTGGATGATTGATTCTAATCACTTCACCATGGAGGGGTATAAGTGTTTCCCAGTTCCTGCACAAAGGTCCTCCTCAGGGAGAGCGGTGGGAGGGCTACTTATATATGTAGATCTCTGGATAGATGGGGTATGGTCCAACTATAACTGGATATCCCAAAACATGCAGGCAATAGGACTTCGCTCTAAAGGGTCAAACATCTTACTGGTAAACTGGTATAACGCTCTGGGTGCAAATAGTAGGGGAAATATAACAAAAGAATTAGACTTTTTCCTAAATGCCCAGCTATCGGAGACAGAAGCAGTAGTTGCCCCTCGTGTCGTCCTTGTCGGCGACTTTAATTGCCACCTTTGTGGGAATTTAAGACCAATAAACAAGGACTGGCCACGATGTACAGTAGAGAAAGGGTCTCACTTTGTACACTCCCTAGAGGGGCGAGAAATAGATAAGGTAATGAAAAGGTATAATTTGGCCCACACAATGGACATGATTGAGATGAGTAGCGCCGGAGAACCCAGCCCAACCTTTAAGGGGAGAGGATTTCATTTGTGCATAGATTTTATTATGGTTTCCCCTACACTTAAAACATGGGTTAGTAGGGCGGCAATTGAAAATAGCACATTTAGCGACCATAACCCATTGGTGGTGGAGCTAAAACGCTTAAAACTCAGGAACGCACTACCCAGAGTAGATGAGATAGAAAAGATAACAGACCAAGGGAAAAGGCTCAGATGGTTCAAAATAGACAGGGATAAGTTTTATAAAAGCCTAATAACTATAGGTTCAGAGGCAATAAATACATGCCTCGACCTAAATAAAGAGGGAGTAGCGGTAGTGACTGCTTTCGAGGAGATGGCACATCTCATCGATGGAACATTTAAAGACCACAAATACCAGGGCACGAGCCATTATACCTCGATGGTTCGATAAAGAATGTTCAAAGGCTCATAAAGACCTCAGAAATAGCCTAAAACAGCGTCCCAGGGATAATACTCGAATAGCCCAAATCAGAATGAAATACAAAAAGACGCTAAAAACTTGTAAAGCTAGCCTCCCAAGCGAAGCCTGGGAGGATTTAAGAGAGGCGGCAGATAGAAGAGACCTGTCCGAGTTTTGGAAAATTATAAATAACCCATGCTTCCAAGACTCAGACGCCCCACAAATCCTGAACACCATCTTACCCTAGCAGTGGCAGGCACACTTTCAGAACTTGTAAAATCATACAGGTGAAACAAATCATGATGAAGGGCAGAGGCTAAAGCTAACTGCACGGCTAGAGATTAACTTGGCAGAAGTAGAAGGGGCAATTCTTGGGCTTACTACTAAAAACAAAGCACCTGGCCCTGATGGTATACCCCCCGACCTCTACCTCAGTAATGTGGAATTGTGGGCTCCGATTCTCACGAGGGTCTCAGAATGGGCAGATAGCAACCAACAAATAACAGAAGGAAGGAAGATCAACCACGGATCAGTGCCTGAACTTATACCTCTTGACTGCAAAGTACACTATAGCCAGCAAGGAGGCGGTCTATCTAGGGTTCATGGATCTCTCCGCGGCTTTCGATCACGTGAATAGGAAGAAACTATGGGCCCTGTTGAAAGACCTAGGGGTGGAACCAGACCTAGTTGACATCCTTAAGGCCCTACACTGGAATACATCTGCGTCTGTCTGCTATACCCTAGATGGAAGTAAGACCCTACAATTTCCATGTACGAGCGGAGTGCGGCAGGGCTGCATTTTAGCTCCATTTCTGTTCTCTTTGTACATCAACAACCTGGACAGGGAACTATGTAACTTGGAATGGTTTCCCCCCAAATAGGCTCCCGCCCAATTCCTGTCCTGCTTTATGTAGATGACGCGGTGTTGCTAGCCCGAACACCGCGGGGGCTCCAGAGGCTGATTGATGGCTTCGTACGTTTTATGGCCACACTTGATCTGTCAGCAAATCTGGTCAAGTCACATGTTATGCTAGCGGGGGCAAGACCAAATAAGAATTTTCTTTTCAAGATTGGCCCCCATAAAATAGGCCTGGTCTAGTCCTTTTCTTATCTAGGGGTACTTTTTGATGGGCTCCTAAAGTTTAAATCCCTGGTAGATAAACATGCTGCAAAATCAGTGGCTTCGACAGGGGCTATAATGGGCTATGGGAGAAGACTGGGTAGATGGTCCCCTGACCAAGTGATGAATTTGTACAGAGCAATATGCTGCGCCAAGGCAGCCTATGGGTCGGACGTTTGGGGCTTTGCAAACACACACCAGGTCCAGGCAGAAGAAAACAAGTTTTTTAGAAGGATCTTGAAAGTACCACAAAGCACCCCATCCTATATTACACACAAGGAATTGGGAGAATCCTATATTGAAGACCAAATCAAGATCAGGCCGCTCCTGGCATGGGTTAAAATCTGGTCCAACCCTGAGGCCGGACTGAGCAGGCAAATCATCAAAGACTGAGTAAAAATAAATCCCCTTGAGAGTGTCGTGGGAATTAGTTTAACACATAGCCTAAATTATCACAATGACATAAAATCTATTGTAAACACCAAAGTATATTGTACAAATTATTTATTAAACATAAATAGTTAAAAACAATTCATAATACTATTGAACAAATATCATTCTAAAGGAAAAAAACAACATATTTCACAATCAACTATGACCTGCATAATTGACAAGACAGACAAAAACTGTAAAACATAAAAATTGTAAAATACAATTTGTACATTCGTTGCTCGCGAAGATTATCACCTATGTTTTAACATTACATCATTCATATATACACATAGGTGATGGAGACTCAAATTGTACTGGGAGTGCGTCGACACGTTTCGGTGGTATGAGCTGATTTGTTCCACCTTTTTCAAGACGGTTCTTAGTTGTCTGTCGTGGCTGGGGGTCTGTTACAACACCCTACGGTAAACATACATGTCGTTACAACAATGCATGGGATCTATTGTATTCATAATTACAACAACTGGCATTTCATTCCTACCAAAATGTTATCTTTTGTACACTAAGTAGGGCGAGAATTTACAGTCTGACATTTAGGTAAAACAACATATCACTCAATGGTCTTATGTCGCAAAATACCCATTAGCTATTATTGGAGCCCCGACAGTGATATCAGAAATGTTTTCAGAAACGGTTATATATAAATACTGAGATGTTTTCTTACTACCATGCAAAGATTCTTTAATTGCTACAAAATTATGCTAAATCTTAATACAAAGAAATGAATAGGTAGCTATTTGATGGCGAGGATCTTGTTGATATTGATTCTATTAATAAGGATCTACCAGCTGTTGGAATCGTAAAGGGGGGACATGTCTAGTCTACATGTCGGCTAAATAAGACTACAGAATATCTGTGTCTTACATTCTGGCACATTTTCTCGTATTAATAGTATAACGGGTATTAAGATCAGGGTTTACCTGTTGGTAATCACAACGTTGACCTAGGCGTAATTACAATGATTTTCGTTTTATCTCTGAAGATTCAGCTTCCTGTTTATCTGTATGAGGGAGTCTTGAGCCCTAATAGAAGAATGGTGTACATCAGAATTGTTTTTAAAAAAGCTGAGGATGATAAAAAAGGTCTTTTTAGTTATATAAAGGGGTGTGTTCTAATCCTACAGGGCATACCTGCGGTAACAGAAGCTAGACTAAAGTATCCTCGGCGTATTGATCCCCAGCGAGTAAACATAGGTCCTGAATGTTTGTTGTATAGTCTAGGAATTAAAAGCATAAGGGTGTATAAGTTCAAATTTTATCATCCCAAAGTTACGTATTATCCAAGGGAGGACGTTACTTGTGACTCTATACCACACACCTAAAGGGAGGGAAGCACAGGAATCTCCTCAAAAGGTATTCGGATTGAATTTTAGGGGATGAGTTGTGAAGATTTCTAGGTCAAGAAATGGCCTGTAGAGCATACAAAATAGTGAGACATCGTTTGTTAATTACTATAAGGTAAATATCATCACGCTCTATTGGTACTAGCTTCTAGTATCGATAGCTCACCTCCACTGGGAGTTGTTTCTAACGTCTTGTTGCAGAGAAGTTCAGAAAATGCTGATGTGGTTTCAGCCCGGTCAGTAATATGGCCTAATACAGATACAAGATGAGAAAGACCGAAGCCCCAGTTAATTTAAGAAAAGCGGCGCCGCTTAATGTTCCTTCCGTCTGCTCATCGTGGGAGCTCACCTTCAAGTACGGATCGTGTCTCACATCTGCTGGGGTTCTGTATTTAATCTACAATGCACCTGTGTAAACGCAATTTTAAATGTCCCCTGTTTCTGAATGATTGGTCCAGAGCGGTATCCGCCGGACCAATCAATCAGAGAAGGCTCTAGGCGGGCTGATTAGAATATTGAGCCTGCTACGTGGAGGAGCTGATAGGTCTAATCTGTATAGAGTATTGCTCCACCTCCTATTTCGTGCGGTTCCCAAACAGGTCCGCTACGCTTTTCCCGGTGATTGCATGTTTAGAGTGTTGGGTCTACCCTAAGATCATTGCACTTATTCTATTGGCTCAACAATAAACCAATCGTAATCACTCTCTCGTTGCTTACGCAAAATGCGGGGTTATTAGAGCTATTTTCCAGTTAACTTAGCACGCGCGGATAGGAGCTATATGTAAAAAGTCCTTGTAATTGAGGTAAATTGTAAACTGGTGTTGTGCAAGGTGGAGATTGGTCATGTTGCTCACTAACTGATGTAGCTAAAGAAATTGTTTAGGCAGAGGAACCATGTAATCTAAACATGTTCAACGTCTCGTGAGTAATTTGATGTAGCTCAACAGAATGAGGAGAGGAACCATATGGTCTGCCCATGTTTAGCGTCTCATAAGTGTCGTTCAGAGTTCAAACTGCAACTGAGAAATCGACTAGGGGAATTGCAATGTATATAGGTAGTTAGATGTTAAAGATACAGTCGTCATCACTACATGAATCCCCTGTATGGTCGTACATGTTGGGGAAAATTATCAAATATGACAGTATCATAACACGAATAGAGGTATTTAAAGGCATTTCGCCCAATCTTCCCTAGTGTTCAGAACTTTTCCTATGGTATTGAGGTGGCAAAAGTACCATTGCTCCCTAATCTTTCTCGTTTTATCAATATCGCCTCCTCTTCTGTTAATCCTAACTTTCTCAAGAATGAACCATCTAAGGTCCTCACAGGAATGGTTTAGTGTTTTGTAGTGTTCGGTTAGTGGAGCATTGCTTTTGTTGGTTCGGATAGCTGATTTGTGTTCAAGTACCCTTGTTCGTAACTCCCTGCTGGTCTCCCCCACATAGGCCAGATTGCACGGACACAGGAGAAGGTAGATTACATTCGTTCTACGGCAGTTGTTTAAGGTTTGGGGGATGACTGTTTTGCCATTATGTTCTATATTTTTGCTGACTATACAGTGGGGACATACCAAGCATGTCCCACACTTGTAATTCCCTATTGCTGGGGTGCCTAAAAGATTTCGTTGACTCTCTGTGGATGGCCTGTATTTGTGAACCAAACTATTTTTAATCGTTTTGTTCCTCCGAAAGGAAAAGAGGGGTCTATTTAATTGTGTATCACTGTTGTAATTGAGTATTTTCCAGTGCCGGTTGATTATATTCCTGATTTGATTGCTAACATGTGAATATTGTGTCACGAACACAATTCTGTCCAAATTCATTGTCTTCTTGTTGGTGTTTCTATTCTGATCCAGTAAACTGTCTCTATCATAGAAACGTGCCCGTTTAAGAGCATGTTTGATCAATTTATTCGGATATCCCCTATTTCTCAATTTAGTTTTTGTATTCTCTGCATGTCTATAGTAGTCTGCTAGGTCGGTGCAGTTCCTTCTGAGCCTAAGGAATTCACCGAATGGCACATTATCTTTTTGGGCCTTGGGGTGGTTACTGGAGTAGAGGAGAAGGGAGTTTTTATCAGTGGGTTTTGTGTATAATTCCACTTTGAGAGTACCCTCATCATCTTTGATTACTATGTCAAGAAACGCCACCTTCTGATTGCTTCGGTGTCCAGTGAATTTTAAATTTGGGTCTCCAAGGTTCAACCATTCCAAAAAGCAATCTAATTCCTCGCTGGTACCGCTCCAGATAAAGATGATGTCATCTATATAGCGGTACCAGCAAGAGATGTTCTTGAAGAAAGGGGTAATCTCGTTGAAGATATGCTTATCTTCGAAGTTTCCCACGTAAAGGCAGGCCAGACTGGGGGCACAAGTGGCCCCCATGCTGGTCCCCTTTACCTGAAGGAATAGATCTTCCTTGAACAGGAAATAATTTCTCTTAAGGATTAGGTAAATACAGGACATGATGAAGCTGCTATTGCCGCCTCTCAAATCTTCTCTATCCAAAATTGATGCGATAACCTCAATTGTATCATTCTGTGAAATGTTGGTATAGAGGGCTTCTATGTCTAGGGCGACCAAGATCTGGGTCGCCCTGTTAAACCCTCTCCCCTCAAATGTAGTAATGGCATGTGAGGTATCTTTCAAGTAGGACCTCTGTTTCTTGACTATTGGCTGTAAAAAGAAATCCACATAACGGCTCAAAGGTTCTAAAATGGAGCCTATGCCACTGATGATAGGTCTCATGGGAGGGTCTGCTATATTTTTGTGTATTTTAGGCAGCCCATAGATCGCGGGGATAACTGGATGAGTGTTAATCAAAGACTGCCTGAATCGTGACAAAGGGAGTTCCATCCCATGGATAAAATATGTAAAAGACACCCTAGAGGCCATTGGATGTAAGAACTTTTTTACCGTGCCTGAAGCCCTCAATGCCCAGAACAAGACAATGGTCAAAAAACTGTTTGGCGAATGGACAACCATGAGTAGGGCGGTTACAGAAGAGCGTAAATCCACGGTTGTGTCTTATAGATTATTGAAAACGGAAAGTGGAATGGAACCCTATTTATCAGTGACTCACATTGCACAAGACAGATTTTACATGACCCCTCTCAGATTTAATATGTGCATCATTTATTGTCTGTTCCTTCTGGTTCTACTTTAACGGTGGAGCAGAAGGGTACCTGCGGCTGCGACAATAGGTCTCCGCAGGATACCCTTCACTTTGTACTGTTATGCTCATTTTATTCATCTCCCAGGCGTAAGTTCCTCGTGGGAATTTTGAAACTAGCTAAATTTAAACACGCCAAGGCAGCCCTATTGTTTTTGCAGAAGGCCACAGATGCTTACACACTGTCTTGTATGTTGAGTTTTATTAAGGTGGCAATGAGACTAAGGAATACGAGAGAAATAAGTGATTGTAATGCCCTGCAAACAGTGACCGTACAATAGGAAACCTCCGAAATGTACGAATGTAATGGTTTTTATCTTTTTAACGTGGTTTTTAAATGTTTTTATGTACTTTTATGGCATCTCTTGAAGTGCCGAATAAAGAATTTTGATACTTGATACTTGATACTGAATTAAAAATGCACTTACTGTTGGCCTTTGCGAGCGAGATCACCTGTTCTTTTAAAAGTGTTCACTCTTACTGTTTCATTTCCGGCAGGAGTGTGTTCACTGGGGAACCCAAGATGACTGATGACTTCCTTTTGGTGATGCAGGGGGAAAAGATATGCTGCCGGACCTGGAAGAATTCAGCGCGCTGCCTGTTCCTTCTTTGCCATGACAAGAGCCTTGAAGTATGCACGACCGAAGGAGAATCCTGGACTGCAGGTAAGGAGGGCTAATCATGAACACAATCGTGTCTGAGTCTTTGAGTAGGGGTTTTATAGGGATCTGGTGGGTGGGGTTCTTTCAAGAGGCAGAGGGTAAAGGTTTGCACGTGACAATTAAACTTTGCATAACTGTCTCTTATGACAACGTGCTGATTTATGCAAATGCTGCCCAACACATGAATGCTTTCAACGTGCAGCCAATGTACAAAGCTTTGCTATCCCAACAGAGAAACAAGCACTGGCAATTGCAAAGAAAGCATTCTAATAAACAAGCACTGGTAATTACAAAATGCAAATCATTTTCTATTTAGCAAAATAAGTAAAAACAGAGTCCAAAACTAAATTCAACACTCCTATTATGAATCAGAGTGGGGTTGCGCATATTTTTGTACAACTACCCTAACAGTCATAGGGTAGAGTGGAGTGGCATAGAGTAGAGTGGCATGTAGCAGAGTGAAAAGGCAAAGAGTGGAATGGCATCTTGTACAGTAGAGTGAAGTGGCATGTCAGAGTAGAGTGTCGTACAGTGTCTTTCAATGAAGGAGTGTAGAGTGGAGTGTGGTAGAGTGGAGTGGAGTGGAGTAGAGTTGAGTGGGTTAGAGTGGAGTGGTGTAGAGTGACATGGAGTGGCTTCCAGTGGAATAGTGTAGAGCATAGAGGTGTAGAGTGGAATAGTGTAGAGTGGAGTGACATCGAGTGGAGTGGCAAGTCACACAGAGTCTTAAAATGGAGTGGCATAGAGTGGGATCAAGTGGAGTAGCATAGTGTTGAGTGGTTTAGAGAGGACTGGAATAGAGTGGTGTGGCTTGAAGTGGAATAGTGTAGAGCAGAGAGGAATAGAGTGGAATAGTGTAGAGTGGGGTGACGTGGAGTGACATGGCATAAAGTGAAGAGGAGTGTTGTAGATTGGGGTGGTATGTCGTACAGTGGAGTGGACTGGCATGTTGTGGAGTTTCTTTTGCATTTTACATTGACAGACATAGTGTAGAGTGGAGTAGCAAAAGAGTGAAATAGCATAGAGTGGAGTGGTGTAGACTGGAGTAGTATAGATTGGAGTAGAGTGTTGTATGGTAGAGTGGCATAAAATGGAGTCGTTTTGAGTGGAGTGGTATGTTGTACAGTAGAGTGTTGTAGAGTAGAGTGGAATGTCATGTCAGAGAAGCATGTAATATAGTGTCTTAGAGGGGAGTGCTGGAGAGTGGAATGGTATAGAGTGGAATAGCGTATTGTGGCGTAGTATCCAGTAGAGTGGAGTGTCATAGACTGGAGTGGTGTAGGGTGGAGTGGCATAGAATGGAGTGGCATAGAGTGGAGTATTGTGCCATAGAGTAGAGAGGAGTGGCATATATTGGAGTGTTTCATACAGTAGAGTGGGATGGAATGTGAGAGTAGCATGTCGTACAGTGTTTTACAGTATGGGATGCATAGAGTGGGGTGACTTAGAGTGGAATAGCATAGAGTAAAATAGCACAGAGTGGAATATTTTAGAGTGGAGCGGCATATAGTTGAGTGGAGTGGTGTGCAGTGGAATAGTGTAGAGTGGTGTGAAGTGGCGTGGAGTGCAATAGCATAGAGAGGCATGTCATAAAGTGAAGCAGCATGTTGTGGATTGGAGTGGCATGTCATATAGTGGAGTGGAATGACATGTCATTGAGTTTCTTTTGCATCTTCATTGAATTTTTAAACAGATGTAGTGGCAAAATGGGTGAGTTCTAGGTTTCTATGGAGTGACATAGAGTGGAATGCATAGAGTGGAGTGGGGTGTCATAGACAAGAGTGGAAAGGTGAAGAGTGGAGAGATATCTCATTCGTTAGAGAGGACTGCTGTGGCATTGATTCAAGTAGCGCAGAGTGGAGTGATGCAGAGTCTAGTAGCACAGAGTGTAATAGCATAGAGTGGAGTAGCATAGAGTGGAGTGGCATTGAGTGGAGTGGTGTGGAGAGTGGCATGTCATAGAGTATAGTGGGGGAGCATGGAGGGGAGTGGCAGAGTAAAGTGGCACAGGATAGTGTGGCATAGAGTAGAATGGAAGTGCAATATGGGGCGAGTTGAGTGGCATAGAGTGAAGTGGCATAAAGTGTAGTAGGGTGTCATAGAGTAGATGGGAGTGTCAATTCATAGAGTAGCATGTTGTTCACTTTCTTCCAGTGGAGTGGCATAGAGTGAAGTGTCATAGAGTAGAGTTGCATAGAGTGGAGTGGCAAACAGTGGAGTGGAATACAGTGAAGTACGGTAGAGTGGCATGGAGTGGCATAGAATAGAGTGGCAGAGCGCAATGGGGTAGAGAGGAGTGGTGTTGAGTTGAGTGGCGTTGAGTGATGTAGAATTGAACAGTGTAGAGTGGAGTGGCACAGATTTAAGTGATGCATTGTACAGTAGAGGGGTGTAACGCAGAGTGGACTTATGTCATTGAGTAGTCAGTCGAATAGTGTCTGACACTGGAGGGTCATAGACTGGAGTGGCATGGGGTGAGTGGCATAGAGTGGAGTGACTTAGAGGAGACTGGCATGGAATGGAGTGACAAATTGGAGTGGCTTAGATGGGAGTGTCATAGAGTGGAATGGGTGTCATAGAGTAGAGTAGAGTGTCATAGAAGTGTGTCTAGTACACTGCCTTACAGTGGAGAGGTGTGGAATGGACCAGAGTAGAGTAGCATAGAGTGGCCTGGAGCCGAGTGGAATAGCATAACGTTGAATGCATAAAGTGGAGTGGCATTGAGTGGAATGGTGCAGAGTGGAGTGGCATGTCAGTGGAGTGGAGTGGAGTGGAGTGGAGTGGCGTGTTGTACAGTGGTGAGTGCTATCATGGATTAGCATGTTATACAGTGTCTTTCAGTAGAGAGGCATAGAGAGGAGCAACAGAGAGTGGAGTGGCATAGAATAGAGTGGTATAGAGTGAGGTACAGTGGAGCAGTGTAGAGTAGAGTGGCATAGAGTGCAGTGGTATAGGGTGGAGTGGCATAAATTGGAGTGGCATGGAGTGGCGTGGAGTGACAGAGCAGAAGGGTATACAGTGGAGTGGCATACAGTGGAGTGGTGTAGAGTGGAGTAGCACATCATGGAGTAGGTTGGAGTGGTATAGAGTATAGTAGCATTTCATAGATTAGAATGTCGGATGGGTCTTAGAGTGGCGAGTCGTAGAGTGGAGTGGCATGGAGTGGCGTGACGTGGAGTGGTGTAGAGTGGAGTGGCAAAGAGTGGAGTGGCAAAGAGTGACATGTCATAGGGTGGAGTAAAGTTGAGTGGCATAAGGTGTAGGGGTGTAGAGTGGACTGGTGTGTTATACAGTAGAGCAGAGTGACGTAGAGTGGATTTGGTGCCATAGATTAGAGTGGAGTGTTGGGTCATAGAGTCGCATGGTGTACAGTGTCTTACAGTGGTAGGGTGTGAAGTGACATGTTGTAAAGTATGGTGGTGTGACATAGAATGGAGGGAAGTGTCATAGACTAGAATGAAGTGTCATTTCATAGTGTAGCATGCTGCACAGTGTCTTCCAGTGGAGTGGCATGGAGTGGAGTGGCATAGAGTGGAGTGGCACATTGTAAAGTAGAGTGGAGTTGCATAGAGTCGAGTCTGGTGTTATAGAGTAGCGTGGAGTATTCTGTCTTACAGTTGTGTGTCACAGAGTTGAGTTGCATGGAGTGGCGTAAAGTGTTAAGGAGTAAAGTTGAGTGGCATAAAGTGGAGGGGCGTAGAGTGGACTGGTGTGTTATACAGTAGAGCAGAGTGACGTAGAGTGGATTCGGTTCCATAGATTAGAGTGCAGTGTTTGGTCATAGAGTAGCATGTTGTACAGTGTCTTACAGTGGTAGGGTATGGAGTGGCATAGGGTGGAATAGTGTAGAGTGGAGAGACATTGAGTGGAGTGGCATGTTGTAAAGTATGGTGGTGTGGCATAGAATGGAGGGAAGTGTCGTAGACTAGAATGAAGTGTCATTTCATAGTGTAGCATGATGTACAGAGTCTTCCAGTGGAGTGGCGTAGAGTGGAGTGGCATAGAGTGGAGTGGCACATCGTAAAGTAGAGTGGAGTTGCATGGAGTGAAGTATGGTGTTATAGAGTAGAGTGTAGTATTGTGTCTTACAGTTGTGGGTCACAGGGTGGAGATGCATGGAGTGGCGTAAAATGTAAGGGCGTAGAGTGTAATGGCATAAAGTGGAGCAGCGTAGAGTGGATTGCAATAGAGTGGAGTGCTGTTGAGTGACATAGAGTGAAATAGCAGTACAATGGTGTGGAAAGGTGTAGATTGGAGGAGCATAGAGTGGAATAGCATAGAGTGGAGTGGTATAAAGTGGAGAAGTGTGTCGGTTAGAAGAGTGGAGAGGCATAGAGTGAAGTGGTGTGTCATACAGTAGAGTGGAGTGATGTGTCAGAGTAGCATGTCATACAGTGTCATACAGTGGAGGGCATTGAGTGGAGTGGCATAGAGTTGAGTGCTTACAGTGGAGAGGGTTTGAGTTGAGTGGTGTAGAGTGAAATAGTGTAGAGTGTAGAGGAGTGAAGTGAAGTGGCATGCCATGGAGTGTCAATTGCATTTTCCATTGACTTCTTAGACAGCTATAGTGGCAACATGGATGAGGTCTTGGCTTCCGTGAAGTGGCTTAGAGTGGGGTAGCGTAGAATGGAATAGCATAGAGTGGAGTGGCATGGAATGTAGTGGAGTGGCATGTCAGTAAGTGAATCTTTGTGTTCTAGATTGGGGTGGTATGTCATACAGTAGAATGGACTGAAATGTCATGGGGTTTATTTTTCATTTCCCATTGATATTTAAGACAGGGAGAAAAAGCACAGAATGGAATAGTGTAGAGTGGAGTGTCATAGGGTGGAGTGGCAGAGTAGAGTAGAGTGGCGTGAAATGGAGTGATTTAGAGTGGTGTGTTGTATAGTTGAGTGGAGGGGCTTAGAGTGGAGTGGGCTGTCATAGAGTACAGTGGAGTGTAGTGTCATGTCAGAATAGCACATAGAGTGGAGTGACATAGAGTGGAGTGTTATATGGTAGATTGGAGTGTGGAGTGAATACTGCAGAGTGGAGTGTCATAGAGTGTCGTGGAGTGGCATGTCCTATTTTAGAGTGGAATGGCATAAAGTAGATTGACGTAGAGTGTGGTGGTGTGTTGTACAATAGAGTGGACTGGCTTAGAGTGGAATGGGGTTCTGTAGAGTAGAATGGAGTTTCTTGTCATAGAGTAGCACGTCATACTGTGTTTTACACAGGAGGGGCATGGGAGAGGTGCAGAGTGATGTAGAGCAGAGTGGAGTGACATGAAATGGAGTGATGTCGAGTGGTATGTTGTACACTTGAGTGGAGGAGCTTAGAGTGGAGTGGGTGTTGTAGAGTACAGTGGAGCGGAGTGTCACGTCAGAATAGCACATAAAGGAAAGTGGCATAGAGTGGAAGTGTGTGTTGTTGAGAAGAGTGGAGAGCCATAGAGTGAAGTGGAGTGTCGTACAGTAGAGTGGAGTGATGTGTCAGAGTAGCATGTTATACAGTTTCATACAGTGTAATACAGTGAAGGGGTGTAGAGTGAGTGGCATAGAGTTGAGTAGCTTAGAGTGGAGAGGGTTAAAGTTGAGTGGTGTAGAATGGAATTGCGTAGAGTGCAGTGGAGTGAACCGGTATGTAAAACAAATATTCACTTTGGTTATGAAAGGAACAGGATACAAGGTTCAACTCACAACTAGGTCGTACCTCACAAGGTGCACAATAATACAATTCATCAAGGAAAATCCCACCTAATATTTGAATCAATTGCTAAAAAGCACTGGAGTTTTAGAAAAATCTTTTATTATTAAAAAACTAGTTACAATGTTAAAATTTCAATACACTTCCTATCTATCACAGTTGTATGCAAAACAATTGATAAAAACTATTCATAACAACAATACATGTAAAATCCCCAATTACAATCAGTTTACACAATATACCATGACATAAAAAGAGAACAATAGTTAGACAGTGTACTTTGTCTTTCAAAGGAACATATCCTATGGGACAGTATAGAAACCTGGCCTGGATACACCCATTTTCGTATCTGCAGGTCTAAATTTTCCCTTGGATTATGTATAATGATGTGTTGACGCGTTTTGATGGGTTTGATTATTATTCCATCTTTATCAAGACAATAGTTAGTTTGTTTCTCTCTGTATTCCTTATTGTATAGCTTGGTTTACATGACCTGCTTAGTGCACTCGATGTACTTATACGTTCTAACTGCCTTTTGGCCAACCAGAGGGGTCACTTCAATTTCTTGCTGAGTGGCTACAGTATTTAAATGCCTTAATTACGTATTCACTTTCTTGTACACTCTCCTGTGTCCGTTAGTTCATGAGGGTAGAGGGTTTTTTGATTCTACAACTCCTCTAACTTGTTGCACTTTTTAACTGCAGAGAATCACCAAGCAATTGCTACTCTTCGTGGGTGGGTAGTGGTATGCCATAGAGTTTCATTTTCATTTTCCATTGAATTTTTAGACAGCTGTAGCGGCAACATGAGTGAGGTGGAGTGAAGTGTCATGTCAGAATAGCACATAGAGTGGCGTGACATAGAGTGGAGTGTCATATAGTAGATTGAAGTGAATGGTGTAGAGTGGAGTGTCGTAGAGTGGAGGGGAGTGTCATGTCAAATTTTAAAGTGGATTGGCGTAGAGTATAGTGGTGTGTTGTACAGTAGAGTGGACTGGCCTAGAGTAGAGTGGGGTTCAGTAGATTAGAGTGGTATTTCATGTCATAGAGCAGCATATCATACAGTGACTTACAGAGGAGGGGTATGGAGTGGAGAGGCGCAGAGTAAAGTGGCGCAGAGTGGAGTGGCATAGAGTGGAGTTGCATACAGTGCAATATTGTAGAGTGGAGTGCTGTGGAGTTGAATGCCATTGGGTGGAGTGGCATGTCACAGAGTATAATGGATTGATGGTGAGTGGAGTGGAGTGTCACAGAGTACAGTGAAGTGTTGTATCATAAAGTAGCATGTCGTACAGTGTCTTCCAGTGGAGAGGCATAGAGTGGAGTGATATAGAGTGGAATGGTGTAGAGTGGAAGAGAGGGGAAAGGCTGAGAGTTGAATGGGGTTTTGTGGTATAGGGTTGAGTAGTGTAGTATAGTGTAGTGGCATTGAGTGGAGTGGTGTAGAGTGGAGTGGCATAGAGTAGAGTGGGGTGTCAGACAGTGGAGTGGAGTGGTGTGTCAGAGTAGTATGTCGTACATCGTCATACAGTTGCGGGGTGTAGAGTGATGTGGGGTAGAGTGGAGTGGCTCAGAGTGGAGTGGCTTAGAGTGAAGTGGCATGCAGTGAACTAGCATGAAGTAGAGTACCATGGACTGGTTTAGAGTAGAGTGGAGTGGTGTACGGTGGAGTGATGCATCATACAGTAGAGTGGAGTAGAGTTGCATGTCATATCATAGAGAAGCATGTCATATGGTATCTTACAGTGGAGGGCCGTAAAGTGGAGTGGCATAGAATGCAGTAGCATTGAGTGTAATAGCATAATGTGGAGTGGCATAGATAGGAATGGCATGTCGTAGAGTAGAGTGGAGAGGCATGGAGTGGTGTGTCATACAGTAAGGTGGAGTGGCATGTCAGACTACTGTGTCATACAGGATCTTTCCCTGGGGGATTGTAGAGCAAAGTGCCGTAGAGTGGAGTGGCTTAGGGTGGAGTGGCATGCAGTGGAATAGTGTAGAGTAGAGTAGAGTGATGTGCAGTGGCATAGAGTAGAGTGGCATAGAGTGGAATAGCATAGACTGAAGTGCCATAGAGTGAAGTGGCGTGGCGTGGATTGAAGTGGATTGGCATGTTGTGGAATGTCTTTTGCCTTTTTTAACGATTGTTAGAACTGGCTATTTCTGGTAGGCTAAGGCTGACGCCAAAGCCAGGCAGAAACCACCATTCTAGTCAGGGCAAGGGAATCACACGCCAAGATAACCCCTGCTCACCCCCTTGGTAGCTTGGCACGAGCAGTAAGGCTAAACTCGGAGGCAATGTGTAAAGCATTTGCGCCAGCACACAACAGCAACAACATCCTAGGCACACCACAAAAGGAACTCCACACAAGGTTATATAAAAATAACTTCTGTATTGTCAAAACACATCAGATAGAAATCACACATGTACATTGTGCCAACTGGCAAGGGCAATATTCACAAGGGATTATGTACAGGACAGGGCCACATGGGCCACTGCCAGAACCAACACTTTTAGAAATAGCACTTCTAGAACATAGGATATAAAATCACTGTAGCACAAATTAGCAAGTATAGCACACAACCAGTAACTACTGGTAACAGGTAAGTACCACCTACGCAACCCTAACCACCTTAGGAGAATGTCACGCAGGGGACCAGGACCTCACTAGGATCACCTGCACTGGAAAGAACAACCACCTAAGAATAAAATACATTTAGGGGTATCAGCAAGAACACATTACACATGATGCATCACAACATTCAGAGGTATAGGGAAAAGGTAAACACATGATGCATAAAAACACATTCAGCGGTGTAATAACAAGGCACATGATGCATCAAAACACATTCAGAGGTACCGGAGAAAACACATGATGCCTAAAACATTCAGAGGTGTAAGGAAGGAAAAAGACATGATGCATAAACCAACACATTCAGAGGTGTACAATCAAGGAAGACACATGATGCATAAAAACATTCAGAGGTGCCAGAACATAACTCAATAGCGCAAAAACACATGATGCCTAAAAACATTCAGAGGTGTAAGATCAAGGTGCGTAATCATATTAAATGCATTACATTTCCTAGCACCACATCGCATTGCACAAAACTCACATTAGGCAATCACCATCACATAGATAATCACATTGCGCCTAAATAAAATCACATACCAGCCCCCATCTAATAAAGGGACTAAAGAGCCCTGTGTCCAGAATGTCAGGGCGCGCTGCCAATGCAGCGCCAGTCAGGGGTGCGCCACCGGCGCAAAACCTAATTGTTGCAGGTGCCCACTACTTGCTGGGCACCTGGGAACCACACAAGACCTAAACAGTGCAGCTGCCCACTAATTGCTGGGCAGCTGAGAAACAAACTGCGACAGGGGCTGTCACTAGCCCCTAGAATAAATCTGTGCCCTCTGTTGGAGCCCCACAGGCTCTGAACTGCGCAGAACGTTGGAGCCACACAGGCACTGACACTACACATACCCCAATGCTGGAGCCACACAGGCTCTGGGCATATCACATGCCCCAAACGTTGGAATCCCCCCTCCGGGGACTCGTGAACAAAAGAAATGCCCTGTCGGAGCACTCAGGCTCCTAAAACACTCATGGGCCTTCTGGACCCCCACTGGGGCCTTTTAACCAAAATAAGGCACGTTGGAGCCTTCGCGGCTCGAGAGGAAATATGCCCCGTCGTTGGAGTCCCTCAGCGGGGACTCAGAAACACAGCAATGCCCCCGGAGCCCTCTCAGGACTCTACACACAAATGTGGGCATTGGGGCCTCAGGCTCCGGTGAAACGTTGGGGCGGCCCACTGCCATCTGGGGCCACCCTTCCTCCACTCTCGCCCTTGTGCCCCTCTCCGGCACCAATAGCAGCCGCACGGAGCCCCCCCCCCAGCCCTTCCGACTCACCGGGCTGTCTCTTGTGCGGGGCTCCTCCGGGCGGCGGCTTCTCTGCTGGGCGGCGGCTTCTCTGCCGGGAGGCGGCTTCTCTGCTGGGCGGCGGGGCTTCACCCGGGCCACCTCCTGGGACCCGGGGCTCCTCATCACATCACAGGGCTCCCCCAGCTCATGGGAGCCCTGCAACACTTCTTCTTCCCCTCCTCTCGGGTGCCGGCGGCGGGCGCGAGACTCCTATCGCAAAACCGGAAGTCCCGCCCGTCGCCAGGCAAAACATCACCTGACTTCCTGGTCTGAGGGCCGCCAATGGCAGCGCGGCCCCGGGCAGGGAGGCGGGCGCAGCGCCTCCATCTCGATCTCCGGGCCAGCGGCGGTGATCTTTACGGCCACAACACCATTTAAATATAAAGCGAGGTGGGCACTCGCAACCATGGGAAATCCACGGCAAATGCCGGGTGGGCACCGGCTTGGACAAATAAAGCGCTCCCCAGCGCTAGCGAAGAATTACTCAATTTCGCTGGCAATGCCGGGTGGGCACCGGCTTTAAGGATCCATTAATCGCTCCAGGCTCTATAAGCAAATAAAACGCTTCCAGGCGCTTAGGGGCTAAAAGTACAGCGCTCTCAGCGCTAGGAAGCAACCACAGCGCTCCCAGGTGCTAGAACAGCAAAAAGAAGGTCTCTGCCTCAAATAAAGCACTCCCCCAGTGCTACCAGCAAGGTCCAGCAGCAAAGGGAAGCAAAGGGGACCCAGCAAAAGGTCTCCAGAGTCCAAGATAGGTCCATCAGGTATCCAGGGCAAAGCAAAGTCCCCCTATTAGCCCAGGCAAGGCAGAGGGGTCCCCCAGAAGTCCTCCAGGCATCCAGGGGCTGGGCAGCGCCCCCCCCTGGTAGATTCAAGTCAGAAACAAGAACATTTTGTAAGGGGTCCCCGCCCCTTTTTATACTATAAATCCTTTGTCTAGCAGGGTGCAGGCAGTGTGAGAACCAGCTAGAACTGGTTATAGGGAACTCCTTTCAGTGTGAGGGGCAGAAGCGACAGCCGCCCAGCGGGAGGTTGAGCCAGCATTGTGGCAGGCAGGCACAGCCTCATTCACTCCCAGGTGCTATCTCCTCCCACTTCCCTGGCAGCAGATGCAGCCTTTCATCCACGGGCTGACTCAGACAACCTCCTGGGGGCTCCCCAGCCCCTGTCATCCTCAAACCAGACAGTCAATCCACAAGCAGGCCCAGGCACTCCTGGAGCCACGCGCCAACCAATCACGTCCCAGCAGACTCACTACACACGCACACCCATGTCTAGAAGTGGCTCTTCCACACTAGACACACTCATGCCACATACATCATTACGCAGCATTTAATCTCACAAGTTCGAACATACCAAACTCGACCCTGCACTCCCCACACATCAGGAACTACCATGGGCATACATATTCCCCATTCATTCCTATGGGAGGGTAGGTCACTCATCACACATACACAGAGAGCTCACGCACTTTACACTGTACCACAGTGAAAAAGTGCGCAAAGGCCTAAAATCACCAACACCAGGTCACAGAAACAGGCTAGGAAAAAGTAAAAAGTTTCGGGGTGAACCTGCCAAAAAGGGCCAGGTCCAACAACGATGTTTTAGGTAGATCTAGTTGCAACATAGGTGAGGTCTTGGTTTCGGTGTAGATTGGAGTAGTGTGGAGTGAATAGTGCCGAGTGGAGTGTCATAGTGTTGAGTAAGGGTGGGCGTAGTTCGCGAAGTAGCGCTACGCGAAGCTACGCGAAGCTACGCGAAGTGCACTTCGCACTACGCAAACTTCACGAGCTGCGTAGTAGCATGTTCGCACTGTGCAAGATGCGTTTTCAATGATTGCACATTGCGGACAAGCATCCGGCACTGTGCAAGCATTGAAAACGGCATCTTGCACAGTGCGAGCTGTAGTTTTCTGCTGCTCGAGGAGATTATTACTCGAGCGGCAGCTTTCTCAACGCGAACAGGTAGTTTCTCATTGAGGGCGGTCGCGAGTATGCGCAACCACTCACAATAAGAAACCTGACCTCCTCGCGTTGAGAATCTCGCCGGGATGTCATTTTGCTTGCTCGTGGTCGAGAACATGACGTTCAGGACCGCGAACAAGCAAAAAATGAGCGCTGCACTACGCTACGCTGCACTACGCATGTTCGCACTGTGCTATGTGCCGCTCGCGTAGTGCGAAGTTGCAAAAACTTCGCAAACTCCGTGAGCGGAGCGTAGTGCTTCGCCCAGGGTTAGAGTCGAGTGGAGTGGCATGTCCAATTTTGTAGTGGAATGGCATAAAGTGGATTGGTGTAGAGTGTAGTGAAGCTCTGTAGAGTAGAGTGGAGTTTCCTGTCATAGAGTACCATGTCTCACATTGTCTTACAGAGAAGGGGCATGACGTGGAGGGGTGTAGAGTAAAGTGGTGCAGAGTGGAGTGGCATAGAGTGATGTGTCATACAGTGGAATAGCGTAGAGTGCAGTGCTGTGGAGTTGCATGACACCGGGTGGAGTGGCATGTCACAGAGTATAATAGAGTGATGGTGAGTGGAGTGATGTGTCGCACAGTACACTGGAGTGCTGTATCATAGAGTAGAATGCTGTACACGGTCTTCCAGTGGAAAAGCATAGAGTGGAGTGGTGTAGAGTGGAATGGCGTAGAGTGGAGTGGCGGAGAGTGGAATAGCGTAGAGTTGAATGGCATGTTGTGGCGTGAAGTGGAGTACAGTGTATTGGCATTGAGTGGAGTGGTGTGGAGTGGCATTGAGTGGAATGGCTTTGAGTGGCGTGGTATTGAGTGGAGTTGCATAGAGTGGAGTGGCATAGAGTGAAGTGTCGTAGAGTAAAGTAGGGTGGAATGGTGTAGGGTGGAGTGGCATGTCGTACAGTAGAGTGGAATGGTGTATCAGAGTAGCATGTTGTTCAGTTAGAGTGGAATAGCATTGAGTTGAATAGTATGGAGTGGAATATTTTAGAGTGGAGTAATGTGCAGAGAAATAGAATTGAGTAGAGTGGCGTAGACTGGAGTGGAATTGCATAGAGTGAAGTGGAATATAGGTGCATGTGGTAAAATGAAGTGCTGTGTTGTAGATTGGTGTGGTATGTCGTAAAGAGTAGTGGCAGGTCATGGAGTGTCTTTTGAAACTTCCATTGACTTTTTAGACAAACATAGTGGCAAAATGGGTGAGTTCTTGGTTCTATGGAGTGGCGTAGAGTGGAGTAGTGTAGGGGGATTAGTGTAGACTGCAGTGGCATAGGGTAGAGTGGCATTTTGTAGGGTAGAGTAGAGTGGTGTAAAGTGGAGTGGTGTGTCGTACAGTAGAGTAGAGTGGAGTAGTGTGTCTCAGAGTGATGTCTGACTGGAGTGTTGTGTCATAGAGTAGCGTACTGTACAGTGTCCTTCAGTAGAAGGGCATGGAGGAGAGTGTTGTACAGTGGAGTGGCATAGAGTGGAATAGAGCAGAGTGGAGTAGCGTATATTGGAGTGACATTGAGTGGAGTAGAGTGGTGTTGAGTGAAGTAGCATGTCATAGATTACAATGGGGGGGCATAGAGTGGCGTGTCCTAGAGTGAAGTGGAGTATCATATCACAGAGTAGCATGTCATACAGTGTCTAACAGTGGAGTGACATAGAGTGGAGTAATGTACATTCAAGTGCATAGAGTGTAGTAGCATTCTGTGGAATAAAGTTGAGTGGAGTGGCGTGGAATTCTATGGCAGACTGGAGTGACATGGCGTGGTTCAGAGTGGAGTGACTTAAAGTGAAGTGGAGTGGAGTGGAGTTGCATAGAGTGGAGTGACATACAGTGGACTGGTAAAGTGGAATAGCATAAAGTGGAATAACATGGAGTGGGGTGTTGTGTCATGGAGTAGCATGTCGTATAGTGTCACAGTGAGGGCCATTGACTGAGGTAGAGTGGAATTGGGTAAAGTGGAGCAGCATAGAGTGGAGCACAGAGGAGTGGCAAACAGTGGAGCAGCACAGAGTGGAACGGCATATCGTAGAGGGAAGTGGTGTGTTGTAGTCTGGCATGGTGTGCCCTCCGCATGGGACAACACCTGGTGGCGCTTCGCCCTCGGCAAACCACCCACCCCCACAGACCACACACGAAACCTCAGTATCATCCTCGATTCCTCCCTCTCCATGAACCGCCAGATCAACACTGTTGCTTTCACCAGTTTCAACTGCATGCGCATCCTCTGCAAGACCTTCAAATAGATCCCCCCGATTGCAGAAGGACCATCACCCACACTCTCATCACTAGCACACTGGACTACGGCAATGCCCTGTACACCAGTATCAACAGAATTCTTCTACACAAACTCCAAACCATCCAGAACACCGCAGCCAGACTCGTCCTTGGAACCCCATGCCACGAGCACATGACCCAACACCTAGGAGACCTCCACTGGCTCCCCGTCGAGAAGAGGGTCACTTTCAAGCTCCTCACCCACACCTACAAATCCCTCAATAACATCGGAACCAAATACCCCAAAAAGAGAGTCTCCTTCCACGCACCCAAGAGGAACCTCTGCTCCTATTGATCTCGCACTGGCAGAGGTCCCTCTTATCCGCAGATGCAGAACAGGCGGTAGAGCTTTCTCATACATCGCAGCAAAGATCTGGAACAAGCTCCCTGTGAACATCAGATGCTCCCCGACCCTGCACATGTTCAGGAAGGACCTCAAGACCTGGCTGTTTGACTGATCCGGAGCTGCCCTCCGCACCCCCCGACCCCAGTGCCTTGAGACCCTCACGGGTGAGTAGCACGCTTTATAAGCCCCCTGATTGATTGATTGTTATAAAGTGGAGTAGAGTGTTGTGGAGTGCCTTTAATGTTGTTTTCCATTGACTTTTTAGACAGATGTAGTGGCAAAATGGGTGAGTTCTTGATTGTTATTTGAGATATACTGTATTGGTATGTTTTTAAACCTTTATAAGTCATGAGGTACTTGTTTGGTAAAAGTATTTTTCTTGTGTTATATATTTCTAGAGAAGGTAATGGAGTATCGCAGTACTATGTTGGAAGTACAGTGGTACCTAAGGAACTTTAAAAAAAGGAATTTTGAGAAACACTAAAACTATAATTGTTATTGTTCTTCATTATCTTTCCATGAAAATCCTTTCAACTGTTTTGTCGCTATGTTCGTTTAAAAAGTCTATGGAAAATGTATCTTTGGAAAAACGTGTTTTCGGTAAGCGTGGGCAGAGAACCCCGCTCCGCCCGTGGAGTATGCAGAGATTTGCCTACTCCTCGTTCCACGAAGAACGCGGAGTAGGCAAATCTCTGCACACTCCACGGTGGAGCTGAGTTGACCAGCCCCCGCCTCCAACCCCCCAAGTAAGAATTAGACAAATATACAATATAAGTAAAATAATAATCACTTACCTTGCCTGCGGGGTTCCCAGGCTGCCGTCCTCCTCTTCCTCGGCATTTCACGGTGATCTGTGCATGCGCGTGTGCGCATGTATGTGCATTCCTTGCAAGAAATGCACATGCCTGGGGGCGCGCACATGCGCAGATAACCATGAAACACTGAGGAAGAGGAGGACTGCAGCCCGGGGACACTGCAGCCAAGGTAAGTTTTTATTATTTTACTTATAATGTATATTCCTTTAATTCTTACT
Source organism: Lissotriton helveticus (assembly GCF_964261635.1). Lineage (NCBI taxonomy): Eukaryota > Metazoa > Chordata > Amphibia > Caudata > Salamandridae > Lissotriton > Lissotriton helveticus. The sequence continues at coordinate 1,417,940,471 of NC_136061.1, forward strand.
AGGGGGGTGGAGGGGAGCGGAGGGGAGTTGGTCCCCAACTCCGTGGACTTCCACATAGAGCCGCTACGCCCAGGGTTAGTTTTCAAAGTTTTGTGGTGATTAGTTAACGGAGTGCGGATTTACAGGAAATTTGGCAGACATATAGATTATGGTGTGAAAAGAGTCATTTTTGTAATTTTATCTGAATTTGTTCAGTTGTTTTGAAGAAATAAGGAACAAAACATATTGGGACACAGTATAACATGGTACTTTGCGGCATACTGTGGTATATAGTGATAATAAACACATTATTATTAGTTAATCAAAGCCCTTGCACAATAAAAAGGCCTCCGTATTGTTTGGATCACACCAGGAGCAGGAGGTACTGCTGAAGGGACAGACGCATGGGTGTTGGTGGAAGTGCTGATGGAACGCAAGAAGCTGAAGGTGCTACTGGAGGGTGCACATGCAGTGGGTGGTGGTGGAGGTGCTGATGAAGTACAAGAAGTTGAAGGTGTTGCAGTGACTGAAGAAGTGGCTACTGCGAACTTCCTTCTTCGGCCTCTTCTATCTCCCTCTGATGGTATTTGAACATAATTTCAAGTTATTATCATCAAGTTACAAAAAAATCAAGTTTGTAATATTGTGACACTATAATATTGTGATGCAGAAATATCGTGGACATAACTATTGATTTTTAGCTAAGTAATATTGTTTGCTAGAATATCTGTGTTTTTAATATCATTTGAAATAATATTTTTGTAAAAATAGTTTTTTAATTATTTGTATGCATTATTGTTCATATTGTAGTGTATATGTTATGTATTGTTTGTATAATTGTTGTTCATAATTTGAAATTATAGTTTTTAATTTTAAGTTAATATTTTTTTAAATAATTGTTCATAGTAATTTACAGTGTTGTAGTTGGATGTGAGGTTTGCAGGGCAATAGGGTGTGAAGTTAATTAAGTATAATTAATTATTCATTAATTTGTAATTAGTATCATTTATTTAATTGATAAATAATTATGTAAATATTTTACTTATTATATGTGTTTGTTATATTTTAGGAGTGGGTTGTTTTGTTTGTAGTGGTATAGGGTGGGAGTTAAATGTTAATAATTAGTTCATTGCTAATTACTTATGTAAATTGTGTAAATATAAATGTTTCTGTTATTATTTTGTTGCAGGTTGTTGGGTGTGATGGGGAATAGGGTGGAAAGTTAGTTAAGTAATAATCAATGATCAATTACTTATTAATTTCTGATTACATATTTTATTTATTAAAACATATGTAAATTGTTTAAAAATTAGATTTTCTTTTCGTTTGTTTGTAGGGGAATAAGGTGGGGAGTTATTGAATTATAATTAATTAACAAATTATGAATCATGTATTAATAATTTGTTTATATATTACATAACATACTGTGCATTTTTCAGTTTAATTATATTTAAATGGGTGTTGCTCTGTTTGTCTGAGTTTACTTTTGTATTTTATTTAAATTCTTAAATAGTAACTAATTAAAAAAAATACTTATTAACATTTTTTATAATTATTTAATTTATGTAATTGCTTTTTACATTTTTATTTTTTATATTTATAATTTTATAATTTTGGACAATTAATAGAGTTATTAAAATATGATCTGTTTTTTAAGTCAATTACTTTCTTTTACAGTTTCACAGAGTTGAATGAGAAAAGTAAATGATACCTCTCCAGGCTCCACCGCTTTTTATACTGTTACACATAATGGAGTGGGAATAGTAAATTTTACCCCACCAGCACCTAACGCTTCCACTACTTTTGCACAGACTGGAGTGTGAATAGTAAGTGTTACCCCTCCGGCATCTGATGCTTTCCCTACTATTGCACAGGCTGGACTTGGAATTGTGAATGTACCCCTCCAGTTTCCAGTGCTTTCCCTACTGTTGCACAGACTTGAGTGGAAATAGTGAATTTTACCCCTTTGGCGTCCAACGCTTTCACTACTGTTGCATAGACTGGAGTGGGAATACTACATTTTACTCCTCCAGTGTCAAACACTTTCCCTACTGTTGCACAGACTGGAGTGGACTAAGTATATTTTGGGACAATTATTAGAGTTATTAAAATATGATATGTGTTTGATGTCAATGACAGTTTTTACTGTTACACAGACTAGAGTGGGAATAGTAAATTGTATCCCTCCGGTGTCAAACATTTTCTCGACTTTGCACAGACTGGAGTGGGAATAGTAAATGTTACGCCTCTGGTATCCAACGCTTTCCCTACTTTTCCACAGACAAAATTGGAAATAGTAAATTTTACCCCTACAAAATCCAATGCTTTCACTACTGTTGCCCAGACTGCAGAGGTAATAGTATGTCTATTTTTTTACAAACTTTACTATAGTTTTATTATTGTCTAACTTTATGTACTAATATTTGTTTAGTTTTTTACATTGTATAATATCTGTATATATGTGTGTATAAGTTTGTATTTTGTTATTCATATTTTTTGTAAATGTTGTTTAATGTTTTCATTTGTTTAATTGTATTAATGTTTTATGCATTTATATATATAAATATATGTGAATGTATGTTTTTATTAGTAAATAAAAACAAACAAAATGTATATAATTTAAAATATATCTTTTTTTATTTATTTGTTTTTTATAGATGTGTATATATAAACTGAAACGAAAGGTTGCCCTTACCGATGAGGTGCACTCTCTGGTGGCAATCAGCTGACAATCACAAGAGACATTCGGCACATCAACACCCCTCCGTTTAAAATTGCCGACGTGTTTCGGGCTTCAACCGCCCTTCATCATAGGCAGACATCACAGAGAATGGAAAACAGATACCTCTAAGAACATCCCCTTTATTATACATGCAATAGACACCAGGTGAGTATTCATTGCTAGGAATTATGGGTCTGGAAGTCCAATTATAATCCCCATGTGGGTCGCTGCCATTCCCTATAAATGAAAACAAGTTCTTCAAGTGAGGTAAAATGATGCACTCCAAAGGCTCTCGCCTGTTAGGCAGCTTCCGCCAGCTCCGCATCGCAGTCACTTTGATCAACTGCAGACCCCCTTGGATCTCGGGGTGGTGCTCCTCGTGACCGGGCCGGCCACAAATTTCTGAAACAGAAGGTTGCCCGAACCGATGAGGTGCACTCTCTAGCGGCAATCAGCTGACATTCACGAGACATTCAGCACATCAACACCCCTCCGTTTAAAATTTCCAATGCGTTTAGGGCTTGAAGCGCCCTTCATCATAGGCAGACATCACAGAGAATGGCAAACAGTTACCTCCAAGAACATCCCCGTTATTATACTTGCGATAGACACCAGGTGAGTATTCATCGCTAGGAATTATGGGTCTGGAAGTCCGATTATAATCCACATGGGGGTTGCCGCCATTCCCTATGAATGAAAACAAGTTCTTCAAGTGAGGTAAAAAGATGCACCCCAAAGGCTCTTGCCTGTTAGGCAGCTTCCACCAGCTCCGCATCGCAGTCACTGTGATCAACTGCGGACCCCCTCAGATCTCTGATATATAAACATACACACACATATATTTTTATGCGTGTATGTTTACATAAGTATATATTTATTTTTAATATTAAATTCTACTTAAATGTATGTGCTGTACAATATATTATAGTTATGTTTTAAAATGTTTAAGTTTTACTATGTTAAACTGTGTATTGATTGAAAAACTATATTTTTGTCATTTTGTTAATGATAGTGTAAACAATACTATTTACTAAATAGTTTTGTACTTACCTTTATAAGTATAAGAAAACGATATGTCTGTCAATGATATTTTTGACACAATATGTCTGTGTCACGATATTGTGTGGTTGATATTCTGTCACTGATGCCTCCTGATCCCTTATTTTTTTCATGCTCCAACCTGATGGAATGAATTGCGTGCAGGTGTTTTCTCATTGCCGTGTTACCGAAGGAGCATTGTTTGATTTTTCTACAGGAAATAACTTTGTTACATAGGTTGCATGTAACAAGTTTGGAATTAACTTTTTCCCTCCAGGTGGCAAAGAAATAAATTCCCATACAATGGAGCATTTCAATGTCTTCTTCTGCACCTCCTCTTCTTCCTCTTCTTCCTCCTCTTGCAACAGCACAGAATAATCTTCTTAAGCTAGTGCAGTTATCCAAAACATCCAAGGTGGCTTCGGAACAAAAGATGTTCCTTCTTCCAAAGAGGACAACCTTTTCCTTTGAAGATATCAAATGAAATGGAAAGGGATTATGCACTTGCTGTTTTCTACAATTGACAGAGTTCTAAGCAATGTACTGCGGTTTTACAAAAATGAAAGTATTGTGGTTGCATCTTGATACTACTGCATCACTAGTGAAGTATTTGTATACTTCACAAACACAACCTATAGTTACTATACTAACACATATACCAGTTAAAAACAAAACTAGAAATGAAACTCTGAATCCATATCTTAAATGAAAAATAATTCTTTGGTGTAAATATAATTTAAACATTTTACTGAGGTACTGCAGTATTACTGAGGAACCGCCATTGAAAGCAAAATGATTACACAGACGAAGCTTACGTTCCTAATAAACTTTGATCTATCGCGAAAGTACTGTGGTATCCAAAAAGGAAAATGTTAATAATTAATACCATAATAAACAACAGCATATGCTTAGATTTCTTTTTAACCCGCTCGCTGTGCATGTTGGCCAAAAGCCGTCGCAAGCACTACCTCCGTAGTGCTGCGCACGTCCGTTGGCCGACGCGGCCCCGCACACTCTTCAAAGTCGCCGCACCGGAGCGGAATTTTGTCCGCTGTAAAGGGCTTAAAAACATGCAAATTCAATAAAAAAATTATGGTTTAAGATTATTTGTAGTTAGGGAAACTTAATTTACTATTTGTATACAAAACAAATATAAAATACACAAACCTTAGGAATTCAAAAGTTATAGTCATTAATCAAAGTAATAACTTACCCCCTGCCCAAAACTTACTATAACTTGCGCAACTCCGTAATGTGTTGTCAGCTTGCTAGCCAGACTAAATTAACTATGACTTGCGCCTTTCCCCATGCACTGCTTATACCCTATCATATTACATCACTTATAGCATGTGAAATCATAGCATTCAGAACAACACTCATGACATCTGAAATGACATCATTTATGAGACGTGTGCTCATGGTAGAGGAATGAGTTACGGCTAAGTGTTTAATTTGTCTGGCTAGCGAGCTGACAATATATACAGTAAGGGCCTCATTTTGATGTCGGTCAAAAAGCATTCCAACCGAATCCTTGTTGGAATCCTTTTCGACCTACTCGGTTTGGGGAGTCCGACTGATTTATTAGGATGGTTCTGAACAATGTTCGGTCGGACTCCCATTGACTTCAATGGGAGCCTGTGTTCCGACCGACAACACAGGCTCCCATTGGAAAAAGGGGTGGTTGTGGAAAATTGTGCACTCTGTGGCGGGCACCCCATGGCGCCTGCCACACTGTGCATGGTTCCAAAGAATGGTCTCATGGGTACCCCCACGGGCCACAACCAGAGGTCACCGGGTGAAGAGGGGCCTGCTGCGGGCCCCTAAAGTTAGTTTCTGACAGTCATTTCATGACGGACAAACTGAGTCGGAAAGGTCTGAGTCCGATATTGTAATACGTCGGTCAGAAAGCAGTCCGTTGACCTGTATGATTCTGCTCTGACTGACTTCGAGTCTCTGAAAAGCGGTCGGAACAGAGTCGGACAGACCAAACGGTTACCTACCATCGTAATAGGTCGGTTGGAAATGTTTCCCAGTCAGTCAGAAACGTGGGGGTTCTGACTTGGATTGGGAAAATCCAAATGGCGTTCGGAGCCTTTCCGACTGACATCGTAATGAGGCCCTAAGCTGTATAGCCTAGCTTTAACAGTTCATCTAGTGTGTATTTTGTCTCTCAATCAACAACTCTTATGCATTTAACAAGTACAAATCAATCTGCTATCGCTCAAACTGTGCAGAATTCTGTCACTCAAGGCATCCAAGTAACCAATCACACGCCTTATTAGTGCAAAATGGCAGCTAGGCCTTGCCCATTAGTCCCTCAATCAGGTTTCATGCTGCTATGAAAAATCTGCATGTAACCAGCCACCACTACGGCAAGGTAGCTGTGACACTTAAGGAGACAAGGAGGTACTCTCAAAAATACACTCACTTGTGTGGTTTAATCACAGCTTTCATCTGTTTATGCACTCTGTATGGAGGAAGTCCTACAAAACAGTAAGCACGGGCCACATGTTATGCTCATCAGTCATGTTCGGTAGTATCAATACTTGCATTATTTTGTCTGGTGGGATGAGAAACGTGGCATATGGTGGCAGTAGGCATTGATTGACTGTTATGCAAAGGAAAGAGATCTTCCTCTATTTTGCTTCCCAGTGGATATCTGAGGACTTCAAATAATCCAAAACCAAGCCACCAGATTATGCATTAATAGGATTAAAATTGACCATGAAACTCCTGCTACGAAATCAATGCATTCATGTGTGGTTCCGGTTCCTTTCTAATCTCTTGAATGGTGAAAGGAGCTGGACCACTGCCAAGGAACTAGGCACCTGTGTCCCAGCTCGGGCCTGGTGCCTTGGGACCCTCGTTAGGTTCTGTCCCACACAGGGGGTTTTGGGTATTCTGAGTCAGGACCATCCGCAGGGGCTCACTGAACGCGCCTCTCTTGATTTTGGTAACGCACGCACACACACACACTATCAGACTCAGACATTTGTAGCCTGATCAGGTCCGTTTGGCCATCACTTTCACACCAATAAAATTAGCAGATGACCAGACCTCCCTAGCTATGTTTACCTATAAGATATCCCACGGCCAGCCAGGAGGCGCTGTGCAGCAGTTTCCCCTGCGTTTACCTGCTCACACACTCTTAACAAGCATTTACAATGCAATAGGTCTCGCAGCATTAAAGTTTGAGCTATTGCCATTGTATATTACAATGTGTTGCATTAATTTGTTATCAAACTCTGAATTGTTTTATAAAGATTGATTGCAAACTGTCAAATGTTGCTGAATAGTAAGCAACGTTGTGAATAATATTGTTTGCTAGTCATCCTTGGGTACCAGAGTACTTCACTTGAGGCAGAGATATTATCTTTAGACTACAGGTGCCGGTGCCGCTTGAGCTAGAAACAGGGCCAGCCACTCACTACTCTGCACTCACCACTCACCACTCACTACTCACCACTCACTACTCTGCACTCACTACTCTGCACTCACTACTCTGCACTCACTACTCACTCGGCACTCACTACTCACTCGAGGACTTATCCCAGAAGACTGCTGAGAGCTGAAGAACAATGGTTCAGCCAGAAATCATACCCTTCCCTCCAACAAACACAAAACACCAGCACTGAAAGCTATTTATGCTTCAGAGCAGAACTATGTGGAGCACACTGTACTTGTTAGGGGCCTGCACCACTAGCAGGGCTCTGAAGACCAGTTCCAGACTGTCTGCCGATACTGAGAACTTGGCAATAAACAGCAGTGGGTTTTCAGTTTCAAACTGGACTGGTTTGTGCTGCATCACTGTTGAGAACAAAAAGAAACAGGCCTTATTTTTTGGAACTTCGCTTTCAACTCATCTCTTTGTTCTTATACGAACAGTCGGTCTTCCTAACCCCCGTGAACAGATCTAACGTGTCAATTATGTGGCAACAATGCTTTAGCCACCGGCAGTTGTTACCCACAAGCGCCCATCCGTTTCCCATCCCTGCATTCCAATGCACTTTTGATCCCCTCCTCACTGGAGAACATGGCTTTGGAATGTTCACATAAAAAAATGGTTCAGCTGAGATGTAAGTCTGATTACGCTTATTCTGTGCGCCTTACCCACTGCGGGATCTCTCGGCACTGAGGTGGAACAGAGAAACACGACAGCTAATCCCAGCATCCCCACTTCACCAAGCGTGGGTGATCTTGTGCAAATCAGCACGTATCATTGACCTGTGTGCTAAGGCTAGAAGTAATGTGCAAAAGGCGTACTGCTCATTTGAAACATTGTTCAAAGAATGGAAACGTGCACTACCTTGAAAAGAAATGCTACCACCAAACGTCAAAAAAATACGTGTGGAATCAGACAAACGACTTAAGTTCCGAAGTGCGGCCTTGGACTTGAACACAGCACAATCACAAAAAGTATTGAGAAAATGATTGAAATAAATCTGCTGAGAGAAGATCAAAGTTCGGCTGAATTCCAGTAGGTAACCTCGCTGGTGGTAGCTCAATAGGGGACGTTAATAAGTAACGACATGGCAGAATGGCCGGAAATTGATTAAACCACAACATTTGTCACTAATGCTCAGCTCCAGTAGGAAAACAAGCATTTAGATGAGATGATCTGCGAGATCAGGCGAGATGCGATCTGCGCGCGCATTCCAAAACGAAACGAAACCTAGCGTGGGGGCGGGACTTCCGTCTTGTGCGCGAAGCCCGCGCCCACGGAGTTCCTGGTCAAGAGCAGTGCGTGATGCGGGGCTCCCATGCCGGAGAGCCCCGCGGAGGCGACAGAACACACTGGCGGTAAGTGGGCCTTGGGGGGCGCTCGTGTGTGTGAGTGTGTGTGCGCGTGTGTGCGTGTATGTTCGCTCCTGTGTATGTGTCTCTGTGTGCGAAGGCAGGGGGAGGGGGGAGTGTATCTGTCTGTGTGTCTGTCTCCGCTCGTGTGTGTGTGTGGGCGCATGCGTGCAGGGGGAGGTGTGCCTGGGTATGTTTGTGCCTCCCAGGAGACAGCCAGGCCGAGCGCGGCGCGTGCCAGTCAGCGCGTGCCACTTTCAAATCGCCTCCAAGGCGATGCGCGCGGCCAGGACTGTCTCCTGGGAAGCTCACATGCCGACAATAGGGGCTCAGCGGAGACGCGCTTCGCGCGGCTAGCCGAGACCTAAAAAGGAACCCTGTCGATCTAACCGATTTTAACGGCATAACTCAGATGTTTCAGCAGTAGCTTTAAAGAGTTTTATTTCTGCGCTTAGAAGGTGATTTGAGACAGAAAAATAACATTGTAAAATACATGCGATAGCTTCCTTTTCATTTTAGCAATAGGAAATGCCTCAGTGCTGAAAGGTGCAGCCATGTGCTATAAGTTTTTTACAGTACACTCGATGTAGCTGAGAAATGTACCGTCCCATCGTTGAGTGGTTTATTTGAGGACATGAAACAAACATATTACTGTAGCTGGATTGTGACTAATAACAAAACATAATCATAAAGCTGATGAGCCATTAATTTTTACAACTGACCACATAAAAATTGTGTTATGTAATAACCACGGAGCAGCACTACACGTTTTCAGATTAATCATCCTTCTTATCAAAATAAACATTGGGCCCTGCTTAGCAGGAAGAGATCTATACGAAAATAGAGCAAATCAATGCATACGAAGAACAAAAGGTTCTCAGACAAGCAGCAATGCAAGTACCAGTGTACTGAGCAACGAAGAACATGTCCATCATGGGGAAGTGCGCATGAGCAGAAGACCACGTCAAAATTAGAATGGCAAAAATAAAATGTCTACAGCTTACCGAAGCCCATTCAGTAAAAAACAAGGGCAGGCGGGAGTGGCATCATTCATTTTGTGACCTCTAATGACATCCCATTTGCTGAGGGGATGGCCAATGGTCAAAAAGTGCAACGTGCGGTTAGTAAACTAGGCTTTAGGGTCTTGATAGCTTTTTGTTTCAAATCATGGTGTTCGAAACCACAGGGAGCAAGTGAGTACCAGAAGTAGCAAAGTGCAAGCGAGGAGTAGATGCTGCCATTGGCCAAATGAAGTCCATGGCAGCCCGTTTGAGAAACATTCCTGATTCAAATCACCTAAGAAGGACAATTGCTCTTAGCAGTTACACAACATGGGGGCATATTATCAAGCGGCAGCGATAATTATCGCTGACCTCGCTTAGCGCGCATTTTCCTATCGCCGGCTATCGCTGGAACTTATCGCCATGTTCGCGCTGTATTAACAACGCCTAGCGCTATGACGAGAAATATTCCCGCGATAGCGGGGATATTGCCGTTTTCCATGGAGCAACGCTGGTATTCCAGCGATGTTCCATGGAAAACGGTGATATCCTTGATGATAGGGCCTGTGGTCTTAGCCACACAATCCACCTCCCATGTTAGGTATGCCTTAGTCTGGAATTTAACAGACGTTAAATTCCAGCGTTAAGGCCCAGTTAGTGCGAAAAAAATCAGCGCTAAACGGGACGGGGCTTCGTTGTAAATACAGCGAAGCATCGTTAGCGAAATTTTATAATGTAGGTGTAAGGGGCACGCCTACCTTGCATCTCATTAGCGATGCGAGGCAATAGGATACCGGGCGCTAAGGCAAGGAAATACGCGCTAGCATGTCCTTGTTAAAGAGATAAAATTATCACCGCTTTTTGCCCAAAAACGGATGCTAAAACGGCTATAATGTTATCGCCAGCCCTTGGTGACCTAGATGGTCTAAATGTTTCAAACTATGGCCCCCATTACGATGGCAGGCGGACTTTGCCCGCCCGCCATCCTTGCGGAAAACGGGACCGCCCGCAAGCTGAGCGGCATACCCGCCTTGCATATTATGATGTGCCCGCCACAGTGGCGGGCGCATCATGCATTTATAACATTGCGGCGGGCGTGTTTACACCAGCACCCGCGTCAATGCTATAATGCATGGCATGCATTTGCATACACAAAGCGGCAGGCATGCGTGGTGCCTGCCACATTGTGAATGCAATTGCAGGGGGGTACCACAGGACCCCCCATGTGCACCCCCCACCTTGCCTTCACCATGGGGGCCCACAGAGTGAAGACCGCCTGCTTTCCGTGGTGGCAGGCATTCCCAAAAGCCCATGCTAACATGGCTGGCGGTGTCTGATAGACACCGCCACCATATACACCCTTTTTTGCCCCGGCCGCAAGGCGACCGGGGCGTAAAAGCGGCGGACGGTGTTTCCGCAGACTCCCCTGCCACAGTAATATGGCGGGGGGTAAACAGGTGACGGGTGGCGGGCGGACAAGGATGTCGGGCGGATCGCCACCGCCCGCATGGCGGTGGCGATCCGCCCGACATCCTTATGGGCCCCTATGTGTGAAGGATGTTCCAACATTTTGGTAGTGGGCGCCAAGACCATCTCTTAGGTAAAGCAGCCTTGCCTATGAATGAAATGGCATGGTTCCAAAGCACGCACGTTTATTGCAATAGATTTCAGTGGTAGGAAAATTGGGTCTGACACCATAATGCAGCTGATCCCACTGCTAATACTCGCTGAGAAAGGGCAGCAAAGGTAGAGAACTTCCACAGATAAACAGAAAAGCATTCCCAAATGCTTTGTCCTCTCCTTCTTCATGATAATGTATCTTGGTTATGATTTAGTGGGCTTATTTAATGCTTTTATGTGTCTGTAATATTGTCCTTGTATAATGAAACATTTTCCCATGCAAACTGCATTTTTTATTTTCTGATTAGAGAGAACTGAACTGTTTGCTCAGCCTCCATTTTAGATTGGGTTATTTTGGTAGCCACGTTGTGAACCTATCTAGTCAATGGAGAAAGTAACCAGATTGGAAGTTACAGATGGAGCTGGAGAGTCCTTGTGAGATGCAAAGTTGTGAGGCGTCTAACATGATTCCTTGAGAAATTGTCTATTTTCTGCCATCGACTTCCCTAGGTTTCTGACTTAAATTGACTAGCCAACCAGTTAAGAAGCAACAGTGTGTAGCTGGGATTTGTAACCAGACCAGTTAAGGCAAGCAACATCAGCTAAACCTGACAAAATGAGGCTCACTGTTTGTAATTAGATATATAAGCACAAACTGTAGCTGCTCGAGTGCACTAGGTCTTGGCAGCTAGCTACAAGCAGTTTGGCGAATAAGGAAAATAGTGGACATTTCATTCTAGCACTTTATAGTAAATATTAAATTACATTTTCACTGATTGTTACGATTGCTGAAAATTGTATGCACCCATTTTAACTTATACTTTTTAACATCCTTTTATAGTAGAGCAAATTCCATCCAGATGCAATGTATTCTGCTTAAATTACAAATATATTCACAGGTGTTTTCAATAATGTATTGTATGATTTGTTTTATGAGCCATGCCCACGATAAACATGTAATAATATATATATTTACACACACAAAGACACGCACATACACTGTGCAGAGCTTGCAGATCAAAGGCAATATTTATTATTACTAGTGAAGAATCTAATTCTAACCCAACGCAAAATGGGGTTGCCACAGTTTCAAGAAGTTAAGTTGGTTACTGTCAGAAACAGAAATTTCACCAGCAGGCCATTCCCAATGGGGTCGCAAATTGCGCTTGCCTCATGAATATTGATGAGGCATGCAATTTGCGACCACATTGGGAGTCACAAACAGTGTCTGAGATTCTGTTGTACATTGCATTTAGTGAGTCGCAAATTGCGAGTCGCAATTTGACGCGATTTGCAACTCGCTAAATGTAGGCGTCGTACACCTGGGCCTGTATGTGTTAGTGACGTAGGGAAGCACAGATGATTTTTGGGAGCCAGTCAGCAAACCCCAATAGTTCTACCCTGGTGACAGTGCGGTGAGTGGCGCATGTTTCCAAGATCACACGCTGGGAGTTTGCCTAACGGAGCAGGTATTGATTTGTTTACTTTGCAAGCCATAGGCAGGAGGATCTATCAACATTCTGTCTGGCTTACTCACAGACAGCTGTAACCACCACCATCCCTAAACATGCCAACGGGTTCTATATTAAATAGACAAATGATTCATTATGTAGATTTAACTCATGTAGTCCCCACACGTGGGAAAGGCTAATTGCCTGGCCCACAAAAATAACAGATAAGCTGAGGGACACTGAAGGCCCTTGTGGAGCAGTACCTAGAGTATGTGTTGCATCTGTTCAAAGCAGGGCATCATCAAGTGATGTAGCAGGGCAGGACATAAATGGCGGCAAGTGGCACTGTGACATATGGTCAAAACACGTGTTTTTTGTTAGTAGTGGTAGGCAGCCTCTTTCCTGACCAGCACGCAAACGAGTGATAATTTTGGCAAAAAGTACGGATATTGTTGTTCTAAATCGTTTTCAATTTATTCGTAACAAAGGGTGTGCGCAACACAATCTAGTCTACTGTGACATATGATACCATCAGCCATTCTTGGTGTTTCAGCCAAACACATGTTGCATTATACGTCTTGTAGCTTTGCCTTTAATATTTTCTTTAAAGTGTCACAACCCCAGCATGAAAAGAGCAGTTGGCTAAAATGGTTGCACCACTCCTAGATATTACCCATAACATGATGCCACTTGTCAGCTGTGTTTAATTTTTACAAAGTTGCATAGGTCATTTTAAAAACTGCTTGTTTCATGAGTACAATTAAAAGTAAACTCTGCTCACATATTTCATTCACATCATTCATTAAAATAAGCATTGGCAATGCTAATCATGTTGTCTTTTGTGCAGTGGAAACTTTAATACCAAGCTTCATAACACGACAAAGGTACAACATGGACCGTACCAGTGCAACCTTTCCTAACAAAAAAGAATAAGAAAAGGACCGGTGGCAGTAGAAGGTGGGCTATTACATGCTTCTCTCACACTCACAGATCAGGCACCTGTAGATAACATACTAAAAAGGGAGCGAAATGAGTTAAAGAACGGGTGTGCACTTTCTGTAAACACACATAAACATACTAGAAGCCCAAACCCCCTGAAAGAAACATTCAAACCTCTTAGGGAATTACTGTACATTTAAGTACTCATATAGAAGACTGACCCCTCGCCTACCTAGTAGGTATGATTCAACATTGTAAACAGATCCAGCACTGGGAAGCATCCAAGAATACTGTTGCTCGTTGGATCTGCAGTCTCCCAGTTATGGGGTTCCTAGTTTAGTTAAAGTTGTGTCCCTTATTTAAGCGTTTATGTTCTCCCTTTTGTTAAAACTGTCAGACCTATATTAAAATAGGTGTGAGGAAGAGTTCAAATTGTATGTACTGCGATCTCCCTGACGCAAAATTTAAAAAAATGGAGGGTTGAACAACAGGCCCTGCTTCTCTTTTCAATCAACATGGTTTGTCTTTCAAATATAACTCCTCTAGGTGAGGTTTCATCCTCAGGACTATCGATCTTCGTATCCTACATTAAGTAATGTGAAACAGTGCTGGTTATTAGGACATATTATGCAAGCGCATTAAATACCTCCTTTGCTTTTTATCATTGGATAGGGAATGGCGAAGGGTGGAAACAGTGCAAACATGCCTCTTTCAGAGGACAGGTGTAGCCAGGGCAGCAATAGCACAAGCTTTCCCCATCACAGGACACATACTTATCGTCAGTATTGCCTGAACGGAGATCGAATCAGACGTCCCTTCCTATGCCCACACAGCGATCGCCACGGCGGCACTGAACATCACAGAGCTCCACACCGGCTGGTGGGATAGACCGAACATTCGGAATAAAAAAGAGGACATCTCGCCTCACTGGAGTATGTTAGACGACATCCTCCCCAGCACATCCATACCTTGTTGATAAATCGATTTCTAAAAAGTCCTGAGGAAGACCCGCTTTTAGATGCACACAGCCAGCGCATCCCACCAAGGGTAGAAACGTCGACGTTCAGTCTATGTATTGGTCCACACAGTGTTTCAACCAAATTAGAGAAATAAGAGATCGGTTTGAAACAACTGGAATTAAATGTGGATACTTGTATTGTAAATAGAATGTATATATTTATGTCCATGTCCTCTATTGTGAATTTTCTTTGAGCACCCAGTCACCAGTCACGACTTTACCTTCTAATTGTACACCTTGTTGATGTATTTTTTTGTTTGGACAGCATCCTTAGCTAACTTGAATATCTAACCATTTGAAAGGCAAAAAATACTAAAGAATTGTCTATAAAAATCCAGTGTGGTCAGGTGTGTTGGTTTTCCTTTTTCTTTTCTTGGAATTGAGTTCCCATAGGTATCATTCAGAGGATAGTTATTTTCTATTGTGTATTCGTATATTGTCAATGCAAATGTCCCAACAGAACCATTGTTTTTCTCTAATTAAACATACTTACCAAGCAGCAGCAGTGTAGGCTTTGCTTCCTCACAGAACAGGCACAGCATGGTGGTAGCAAAGCAAGCTTCACTCTCACAAAAGGCAGCAGGTGCAGTCTTTCATTCCAGAAACAAAAGATACCGCAGAAAAGGCTAGTATAAGCTTTCATCCCTCACACACCATGTACCTCTAAGACATGAGTAAGACAAGTTACAGACAGATTGCCTAAATCACTTTCAGAAATATATTACACCATCCTCACTTACGTGATATTCCACATAAGCATCCCAAAAGTCCTACTGCTGTCACTCAGAGACCCAATGTTTGTATTAATTCCTTGGTTTTCCACATACTGAGAAGTAGCTGTAACTTAGTATGTTATTGCTATTTTCCCAGCCACCGTCTAAACAATAGTGCTCTAGACCAGTGGTTCTTAAACGTATGACCTCTGTGGCACCCCACTGAATTATTACCGGAAGTCGGGGACCCCCACTAAATCATTACTGGAATCTCGGGAACCTCCCTCAGTCATTACTGGAAGCCAGGTATCCTGGCATAAGCGTTTTCAATGATTTAGACTGCAAAACAATGCACAAATAATACAGAAACAAGCATTCATTAAACAAATACATAAATAATGAAATATTGTATTTAGTTCACAAACAAATTTAATGGAAATATACATTTTAACTTTAATGGAAAGGTTGGAGCTTTTCTAAATTCTATTGTGGCCACTCATCAGCCATACAATTTTCTGTTTGATGCACTTGCACTGCTCCCAAAAATCAATCCGAGGATATTAATGTCTTTTTTTAGCTTCTAAATTCAAATTCCTTAAAATGTACAGAATGTTTTAAAATGTTCAGTGTTCAATGTTACTTCCTTAATTATATCCACTTTATTAATCTGCTAATATTTATTTTTTTAAGCAGGCATCGGCCCCCTGAGTAGGTTTCATGGACCTCCAGAGGTCCCTGGACCACAGGTTTAGAAACACTGTCACAGAGGAAAAAAGCTCTTTTAAAAGGTTTCAAAGTACTGTGCAAGAGGCACCATGCAATCCCAAACTTTGTGGTGTACCTGTTCAGAATTTTAGGGATGCCACTGCGGGGGGGAACTACAGGATCCTCTATCAGGAGGTACCAGCTTGTCAGAAGAGAGGCTCCTCCACAAAAACAGTCAGGGGTTACTTGCACAGTTGGGTTGGAGAAATCAGCATAGGGAGTTTCCCTCTGTGGAAATACCTTGGTGATAATTCCAAGTGAATATTGCCTGTGGACCACTTTAGGCTGCTCACGATAATTTAGCCAGAGATTACATGTATACAAACAAGAGACAGCTTCCTTCTCATACCTTGTTGTTCATCTCTACGAGGAATTTCTCAAAGCAGCACACTATGATGAGAAAATGTTTTAAGACCATGTGCCCTTAGACAATAAAGTCTCTCATCTTTTGTAACTGCTGCCGGAGTATGAAAGGGCCTAGGCCCATTTGGTCGGTTCTCCTTCGATGTCGATCCTTTGATGGTTCTTTTTAGCAGCATGAAAGTGTAAAGGGGAGCAAAATTCCGTAAATCAATTTAGTATGCAGTGAAACTCAATATATAGCTACACAATACCTCAGGTCGACAACCAAATGAAGGATAGTCAAATTTTATTACAAATTCAACAATTGTTGGACATATACAAATCTTAGCATGAGAGTATAAAAATACAAAGGAGACAGAAGAAATCCAAATCTCCTGAACAGATTTACTTGGTGCAGCAAGAAAAGAACAACAAGTTCTATAACTATTATTCATTAAGTCAGTAAACAAAAGACTCCCCCAGCATCTGTATTTTATTGGAGTAAAGCATTTAATTTGATCTATCCCTGCTCTAACTCTAGATGTGGCATTCCAAAATTAGCATTTAAGCAAGAGGTTCAAAAGAGGAGAGGTATCAGTGGTTAGAGTCTTCCTAGGAAATCACTCCACCATCAGATGGATCTGCAGCATAAAGCACAAGTAGAGGAGGAGCAAGCTAGCCCTCATGTGCTCTCTGTCAGAGAGGCAGAAGTGGATGGACATCTGTCAGAAATACAATGCATCATATACTCAAAATTGTATTACGTAAATGTCCCATAATGCTTTCCTCACACATAGTCTACAGCAGGCTCAACCACGAAATGTTCCATGACATTGATTCCTAGCACGGCCTTCTCCATGTACACCCCCGTAACAGTTCGTCCTTGTTCTCTTCGCCTTCTCCTGTGTGAACACACCTCACTTCACCTTATCTTCGCCAGGCCATGCTAACTGTAACTCCTTTCTTCCTCAACTATCTAATGGTAACAATACACTTCTCTTCACTAACAGAGCATTTGTCCACCTTCAATGCAAAGCATGGTAACAAGAAACATTCGACAAGCCTTGCATGGGAATCTGAGCATTAATTTCAGAAAGGAGAACATTTAAAATGTGATGTAGATTCAGGCCTACAACATAGGCTAAAATAATGAAGGCACCATGTTATTTATGTTTAACATTTCTATAAAATCTTCAGCATGTTTGATAGAAACTTTCACTAAACTATATTAGTATGTTTATTTCAACTAAATCATTGCCCTAATAAACATTCAAGATACATTTAATATGTCAATGCGTCACATCACTGGTAAGTCCTATATAAGTGTTCTACATTGTTTATAAATTTCAGCACAATTCTATAAATCATTTGTTAAGCTTCACAATGAATCATGTTAATATCACAACATGTGCCTTGGTTCACATTTCCTCGAACATATTGTTTCTCTAATAACACTGAATAATATATGAGTGCATACTGCAAGCGGTTACATTGCACTCCTAATAGGTACCCTGTGCAGGATACATATTTCTGCTCTATCAGGTACATGCCTGGTTTCCAACATTTACCTGTTTTTGAACATTGAATCCAAAGAGTACTGAACAGGACCCGCGAGGCAGTGTTGCTTAAATTACCCCCATTTTGGTTTGAACTTGGGATCATCACCTCACCATCTAGATGGTAAATTATATGCTCTGAATAATTTTCCTCTCCTGTTGAGACAACCAAGGAGCACCTATTTGTACTTTTCCACTGATCTCTGGTTATCAGCTCACCAGTCTCTTCCGTGGGTACCATTCTACATTAACAGCTGGCAGGGGCATTGAGTCTGAACAGATTTCCATTGCACATCTAGCTCTTGAATGTTAACAATGTTTTGTTCCAAAACAGAACTATCACGACTCGCCAGTTCTTAAGGAATCTCATGAGCTCCAACTTTGTAACAGCTACCAGTCTCTTAGACCAGATGAACATGTGATTTCTTGCTAAAGGTATGTGTGACTGGCAAACCATGTTTACCTACAGGTACGTAATGTCCTGTGAACATCCTGCTAGATTCTGACACTATAAACATTACTTTCAGTTTCATTGCTTGCTTAGTTGCAATTTTTTTTCTCAGAAGAAACAGGATGATCATACACCATACGAGGACCAGGGTTCAGGGGCTACCGCCCTAATTAGAGCATGTAGCCCACGGCCCCATCACAAGTGGCCCAATAACTCAAATGGGCCTAGTAACAGGAGTTACCAAACACAGTGGATTTAGGAGGTCCACAGAAACACCACAGACCTGTGCTTAGCTGTAAATAAGCTCCAGATACTGATCCAAGCAATAATGTCTCATTTCTCAGTGTAATCTCAGAGTTCCACTCATAATATCTGCTAACTCTACATTCCCATAGTCGAAGGGTCCATCAGTAACATTAACTCAAGGGGTTAGAACTTATAGGTAACTAATAATGAGACCCTATTGATATCTTTGCCCTCCCGACAACCACTTACTGCAAAACCCAAACAGTATAAATACACTTCTCATTTGTCATTTATCTTTTCTCACCAAATTGCACTATTACCCAGGCCAAGCCTGTCTGGGTGCCATAAAATAGTCAATCAATAACTTGGGGACATGTAAATTAAATTTCCCACGGGTGTGAGGCCATAGTTCAACTCTCACCCATTCTAGATGTGCACTCTGACTCATCCTAGCAACTTTACAGTAGGTAATATGTGGTATTTGCTGAAGTAAACAATAACAGTAATCTCTACTGGGTGTTGTTTGGTTCTGGAAATGTTCAGGGATGGCAGTGAATTTGTTCTTGATATGCAGCTTTACTTCACAAAGTACACTCTATTCACCGCTCCTTCGTACTCCTCAAAGGAATACAGTACATAAGATATAGATGTATGTATCGATTCAATGTTGAGAATGAGCTGCCTGTTGCAGTTTCCCTAGCCTTTATCCTTCCCTCACTTTAAAACATAATGTTATAACCCAGGGGGCTGCGTTGCAGAGAGGTGTTCTGAGGCCACGCCCCTTTTTACACCTCTCTGCAACGCAGCTCCGTGGCACTTACTGGAGGTACCTGGTGGGCTAGTTTGCCCCCAGGGGACCTCAGGATTCAAGGGGACTTAATCTCCCAAGTTAAAACACACCACGGGGTGTGTTTACATAGTGGTGAAGGTAGGGGGCAGGGCCTGAGGTGATATGTGTGCAAACACACCCTGTGGCGCGTTTTAACCACATCACTGCGGCGGCTATTCCGCCTCAGCGCTAGAGGGGTGGGGGGCGCGTGGCGGGTGCATGCTGGTGACGGAACCGCTCCGTCACCAGCCGCGGTTGAGCTGTGCTCATGACAGAACGGTTCCGTCATGGCCCCGCCCGCTTAATGGAACGTGCTGCGCAGGCGCGAAATCAGCGCCGCGCAGGCGTGGCGGCTGGGCCATGACGGAACCGCTCCGTCATCAGCAAGGATAGGGTTAAGTTGGGGAATTAACTCCTCTTCAACCCTGAGGTCCCCTGGGGGCCAACTAGCCCACCAGGTACCTCCAGTAAGCGCCACTTAGCTGCGTTGCAGAGTATTGAAAAAAGGGGCATGGCCTCTGAACACCTCTCTGCAATGCAGCTCCCTGGTGCACACTGGAGGTACCTGGTGAGCTAGTTGGCCCACAGGGGACCTCAGGATTAAAGAGGAATTAATTCCCCAACTTAAAACACGCCATAGGCCGTGTTTGCAGACATGTCACCTCAGGCCCCGCCCCCTTCCTTCACTATTGTGCAAACGCACCCTGAGGTGCGTTTTAAGTTGAGAAATTAATTCCTCATCAATCTTGAGGGTCCCTGGGGGCCAACTAGCCCACCAGGTACCTCCAGTATGCAACAGAGAGCTACGTTGCAGAGAGGTGTTTAGAGGCCACACCCCTTTTTACACCGCTCTGCAACGCAGCTCTGTGACGCTTACTGGAGGTACCTAGTGGGCTACTTGGACCCCAGGGACCCTCAGGATTCAAGGGGACTTAATCTCCCAAATTAAAACGGACACACGGCGCGTTTACACAGTGGTGAAGAGAGGGGATGGTGTAGGAAAGTGGCTCTATATATAGTGGACCAAAGTAAAATCAGCTGAACTACGAATTCCGATTTACTCACCGGTTATCAGGAGAGACCTCAGTGCTGCATCTTTGAGCCCAGTACTGATCCTGAAAAGTAATTCTAACCTTACTTACCAGTAATTTGAATTTCCTTCCATAGGGTAACATTGACTGGTTTCACTTGGAAATTCTTTTAAGTGTGGAGTTTTGGAACTTACAAATATTCCTCTAAAACCAGCTGAACTATGAATTCCGATTTACTCACCTGTTATCAGGAGAGACCTCAGTGCTACATCTTTGAGCCTAGTACTGATCCTGAAAAGTAATTTTAACCGTACTTACCAGTAACTTGAATTTCCTTCCATAGGCTAACATTGACTGGTCTCACTTGGAAATTATTCTACGTGTGGAGTTTTGGAACTTTAAAATATTCACCTAAAATCATCCGAACAACGAATTCCAATTTACTCACCTGTTATCAGGAGAGAACCCAGTGCTGCATCTTTTAGCCCAGCACTGACCCTGAAAAGTAATTCTAACCATGCTTACCAGTAACTTGTATTTCCTTCCATAGGAATCCATTGTCTGGTTTTCACCAGAAAAGTTTCTAAGTGATGTAATTTGAGATGTCATCAGTGATGTCATCAGTGATGTCACTGACCATGTCATGAATAATGTAATATGTGACATCATCAGCAGTGAATCGCGTGTGTGCGAGTTATAGTTAGCAGAACTAACTATAACGGAGGAATTTCAATGGTTTTGTATGAGTGAAATGTCCAGCTAACTATAACACCCCTAAAACCTATGTTTTTTTCAGTGAATATATATATATATATAACATTTATATATATATATATACATACCTACCTTAAGCACTTTTACCAAGTGTATGCCTTTACTACGCATGCCTTTGTGTTGTAATGGCATGAGTGGTAAAGGCATATTCATGGTAAATGTTTGCTTTGTAATGTTAGGTCATTGTAAAAGTATTTGCATAGTAACTCGTGTTGTAATGGCACGCGTGGTAATATTACGCGTTGTAACGTCACATATTCTTGTACTGCTGTGCTTTCTGTCTGCTACTGTGTAGCTTAGGCAGTGTTTTAGGAGGGATGAAAGGCAGATGAGAGCTATAAAAGGGGCGGAGCCTAAGACACAATTACAAGAGATGTTTGGGGGATTTACTAAGATTTTGCACCGTGTTTGTATCACAAAAGTTACGCAAATTGGCGCACAATCTTTTGTTCTCTATTTACTTTCCAGCACTAAACATGTTTAGCACTGGAAAACTCTGGAAAGTAATGTGAAACAGAGCATAGTTCTGCTTTGCATCACTTTGTACCATGGGAGCATACCAAGGGTGGTGCATGGGCATTCCAATTCAACCACCCAAGGTTTCTCATGCTAAACCCCATTTACTAAATAAAGAAGACTAGGTTTAGCGTGAGTAAATTGCGCCCTTTTCAAGTATGCGCACAGACGGAGAAATGCATTCATTTCTCCCTCTTCTTCTGAATTTGCATGCGTGCTGCACTGCACAGCACACATGCAAAGTTGGAAAAACTTTGCATTGTGTCTGGGCATCATCTTTTGTACAAGACGGGTACCCTTCCTGTACAAAATCTGTGCTGGACTAATGTACACACCCTAGTGCTCTGGCGCTTGGTGCACAGCTGTAATCAGCGTCTGCGCAAGGAAAAGGAGAGGAGAGAGCCATATCTCTGAAGATATGGCTCTCTCCTGCTCCCTCCCTGTCGCACAACACAGTGCAGCCTTGTGGAGGGCTGCTCTGCGTGAATGTTTTTGTAAATTTCCCCCTCAGACTATATAACTAAGGGCGTGGAATAAAATCCTGTGCTTGGCAAATGTATAGATAGACTTTGTCTCAACAAATAAAAGTGGAAAATCAGCAACCTGATAGCTTGCTGGATATAGCTAATGACAGCAGGAAATATGGACAAATACTCCAATTGCTTCATGCAAAGGTGGTTTCAGGTAGCATTTTTGTAAAACCAGATAATAGCTACGAAGTGCACTGTGTCTTGTTCAGACTGCCCACTAATTTTAAAAAACGAGAGAGTACGAACTGGGAAATTCAGTCATACCATGCAAATAAATTGCCTGACACCATTAAATAAAACAATTACTATGTGTTTTTTAATACTTGATAAGCATTGAGCAAGGCACATTATACCAATTTTATTGCATTGTTTACAATTATTTTTAACAATTCTGAGAAGCATTAAAAAATCATAAGCCACAGCCAAGTTGAATAATCAGAAATGCTACCCAATACGCACCAGTGGTAATCAAGTGATAACCAAGAAATAAAGCACAAGTAGACATCTCGATAATTAATTATTTCCCCTCACCCTTAGTTACTGTCAACAATATCACTGCCTCCCAACAACTCTGTGACAACCTATCTAACTTTCCACAGAGCAAAATCAGAAACACCCACAGCAACTTCGAATAACAACCCAACTCTTGAGAACTAGTTGCTAACCTACCCACTGCCAATCAAGACAGCCAACTGACCGGATGGAAACCCTCCCTCACCAGAAATGACACAGCTTCAACCATGTGGTCCATCCACTCATGGACCTCAACTGACCCATGCCCCTACTACATCTACAACTTGGCACCACCCGAAACCACATCATCAACTCCACCATCATGTCAGAGACTTACAGATTAACACCTTGGCTGCTATGACTTTTCCCCTCCTGTGCTGATTGATTGATAATTCCATTGTTCATGACAAGGTCAGCTCGTCATTAGCACAGCTCCAGTGTGCCTCATGACGAGCTGAGCTCGTCATGAGCATGGAAGGAGTTAATGGAAACTTGCAGAAATCAACACGATCCTAAAGAAGCCCAGAGTCAACCCAAATCAACAGAGCAACTTCCAACCTATCACACTGGTCCCCAATCTAGCCAAAGTGACTGAGAAGGCCATTAAGAAGCAACTCACAGCCCACCTCAAACTTCACCATCTTCTAGACAGCAGTCAATTAGAATTCAGAAAGAACCACAGCACTGTCACAGCACTCATCCCAGCCACTAATGACGTTCAAATCATCCTGGACCGAGGTTAAAGAGCGGCCCTCATCCTGCTTGATCTTTCCGTGGCCTTCAAGACCGTCGCTCATAACACCCTCATCAGAAGACTCCACAAAAGAGGCATACAAGGATCTGTCCCAAATGGGTCCATTCCTTCCTTGCAGGAAGAACCTAAATGGTCACGTTGTCATGCTCACATCAGAGACCAAGAGACTGATAGCCCTAAACCCACAGTGATTGTGCCTTAGTCCCACCCTTTTCAACATATTCATTACACTGCTTACCAACATCACCCGATTACAAAAACAACACTGTCATCTCCTATGCTGATAACAGCAAACTCATCCTTTCTCTGACGGACAAGACAACCACCACCAAGACCAACTTTACCAACTGCATCACCATGGTAGCGGACTGCATACAAACCAACTGCCTGCAGTTCAACTTTTAGAAGACAGAAGTACTAGTCTTTGGCAACAAGATCTCCCCAGGAGACTCCACCTGGTGACCATTGGAACTAGGACCAACACCCATACCCATAGACCACGCAAGAAATCTTGGGACCGTTTTAGACATCAAGCTCACCATGAAGGCTTGTGTCAACGCAGTGTGCACCTCCTGCCTCTACATCCTACATATGCTATGAAAGATCTTCAAATGCTTGACTCAGAAGCAGAAAGACCACCATGCAAGCACTCATCAACAGCATACTGGACTACGGCAACACTCTCTAAACCGAAATCTCCAAACAACTTCTACACATACCTCACACCATCCAGAACACCACTGCAAGACTCATCCTCTCCTCCCATGCCACACCCACATCACACTGCACCTCAAGAAGCTTCACTAGCTCCCCATTCACAAGCCCCACAAGTTCACACTTCTGAAGCACACATATGAAGCCTTACACAGCACAGGGCCAGAATACCTGAACAGCCACATATACCAGACACCTATGCTCTGCCTCACTCTCACTTGCACACATTTCCCATCTCTGCAAAAGCAAAACTGAAGGTAGCTCATTTTCCTACATTGCACCCAATACATGAAATGACCTCCCTTAACACTTCTGAGCCTCCTGCTCACTTCTTGGGTTCTACAAGATGCTGACGACCTGGCTCTTCATGTAAGCACCTTGGGCACCTCACACCTGCCCAAGTGCCTGGATACCCTCTTTGGTCACTAGTGCGCTCTACAAATCAAAAAAACATAACAAGTAAATGCACAAATCAACATGAAAAATATAAAATCTAATAGTAAAACAATGAGTAATCTCCTAGGACGCCAGTCCAAATTATTTACTTTAAAAGCTGAAAATACTCCTCAGCTAAATCTTCCACTCTGAATGTACAAAAGGGCAAAGTGGGCTAAGGTAGTGTCCATTTTAGCAATTATTTTGCCCTTCCAAAGCTATTTTAGGAATATCAAAAATCCATCATTCTTGGCCCCAGTATCATCAACGTGTTTTGACCTCAGTCCTTTAGAGGGCTCCTCAACACTGGGACTGGTATGGCCCTCTAACTTATTCCGCAAAGGACCATTTGTTTTAATTTTAGTTCATCCTAGTCAGCAGTTTATCTTTATCCAGGGGTAGAAGGCTGGTACGAAGCACGTGTTTCCACATGTTACACCCTAAAGACCCTGACCTCCAACAAACGTGAGTCTCCCATGCAGGATCTGTTGAACCCCTCACGCTTGGTTGCGGTCCACGACTTTTTAATTGCGCCTCAGAATTGTTATAAATAATTGTAAACAATGCAATAACATAGGTACACTGTACCCTGCTGCATGGTTCCAAAATATTTTTCTAAAACGACAAAGTAATTGTTTCATTAAATGGTGTCAGATAATTTATTTTCATGGTATGAATTAGGCAGTTCGTACCTTCTTTTTTATTTTTTTAAATGAGAGGGCAAGGCCCCCTTGCTTTATATACAATTGGATGTTTGACCCAGCCTTGTTCCCGCTTTATACGGGCCCAACTCATGTTTGTTTGTTGTTCAGAAAACCCATCACAAGGACATGGAAGGTAATCCTTACTATCGATCCCTCTTTGGAAAAGTCACCAACTGGTGGTGACTTTTCTCGTTATTTTTAACATTACTAAAAAAAAATTTAAGGCTACGTTTAGAGTAAGAATAAGTAATAGCTTTCTGGTTTTCTCTTTCTAGTCGCTCATCAAGTAGACCACACGTATTGTTAATGCAGCCCAGTCAGGGAATATTAAGACCATGATCAATTGATAAATAGCCCTGTATGACTGCTCAATTAAAAGATGCCCCCAGTTTGGTCCAGATGTAATGCCATACCAACAATAGTTGCAATTTAACAAAGTCCTCCAAATAGTTCATTTCCAGTTCTTGGTGACTAAAGCAATCTTCTTAAGAAGGCAGGTTTTGAGGCCAGTTTTGTGTAAAATCTGAACACAGCTTCAGTCAGTTTAGAAAACTGTTGTATCTTAGAGGTTCTCAGCTGCACCCAATGTCCCAAGGGATCTACTTGAATTTCAAGGTATGCTAGGCTGGTGACTCTACTGAGCTGGGCCCCATTAATAGTATGTGGGAGTGTCTTTGCCCACATATCGTCGTATATTATTTACTTAAATTCATCTTAAGATCCAACTGACCCATGACATTTTCAAGTTAAAGAAGAGTAGGGTAGCCATACTGGTGAGATACTTATCCTGCTAAGGTCTGTGTGTAGCTTGCAGACCATGGCCCTTATTTATGAAGGCCTTGCGCTGCCGGTGCCTCACTTTTAGAATGGGAAAAAGTGACGCACCGGTAGCGCAAGACCTTCATAAATAAGGCCCCATGACTTTAGAAGCCAAGCTTCGCTGACTCAGGCCTTCATCATTCCAGGATTGGATAACGGAGTACCGTTAGGTTGGGGTAATTGCAACACTTGACACTTGCAGCACTGAGAAATACCAAAACCTGGAATGACAGTACAAAATCAAAGAGTTAGTTTTAAGTCATTATTCAAGAGTGGAACAGGTGAAGTGTTAGCTGCCTCTGACAATTTAAAGGTGGGGTACGAAGAAAGCTACTCACCGGAAGGATGGCACTATGTAACATGACAGTGATGGCATAGATATTGGATGTACTGTCACTCCTTGGTTCTGTGTGAGGGTTTGCCTACACTAACTGTGCAACTAAAATGGTGGACTGTTTACCGTCTGCGCCTCCCTCCTCGAAGCACCACACAATGCAAATCTTACAGCGTGGCTTACAGCTGTTTACATTCGGTCTGTGTCTGGCTGTAGAAAAGACTAGTGCTTAATTTGAGCTGGTGTTTACCAGGGTTCGGTGCCTGCACTTAACCGTCAGCAATGGTACTTGTGAAGGTCTGTCACATGGTGGCACTGTCTGCCTAATTTAGTTAAAAGCAAAACAACAGATATTTATTACTTTAATATACTTTAAAAATGACTGATACCTATCACCCAAGTCATTCTTATAGCTTTGGGAGCAAAGAATAGTATGAATTGTCTCACATGTAAGAGTGTGATGGTTAGTAGTTGTGTTCATACTATCATTGGCAGTGCTGGCACGGGCAATAGATGATGCAAGCTGCTGTGTCCTCCTGGCAAGAACACTATCAGTGTTTTGTTTTCAAATTAAGACCTGGCAAAGACCGTGGTGCAAACAGTGCAGCGTTTACAGTCTGTGTGTCAGGCAGCACCGAGTGTATGATACAAATTGTGTAGTGTTTATAGTCTCTCTGTGCGTCTACTTGCACTGGCTGTACATCATACAAACTGCGAATAGTTTACAGCCTCTGCTGGTCTATGCGTGCAGGGAGCACTGCATACAACTCTGCAGTGCTTTACTGTTTGCATTTGTGTGTTTTGCTGCATAGAATTGTTGCATAAATCACATGAAACAAATCATGCACTGTTTACAGTTTATGTGTGTCTGGCGAGAGGTGGACGTACCAATGAAAGCTCGAGCCAGGTTCCAGCCTAATGCCTGGCTCTGCCTCAGCTTGAGGTCCTGTGAGAACATCTAGACCAATAGATAGCAGCATGTTTCTCAGATTCCTGTGACTCACCAGAGGCCCGAACCCATGTGCAAATAAGACAGGGAGGAATGTATATATATATGTGGGTTTTCTATAATACAAACCTAGCCAAAACGCAGAAAAATTTGGCTTTCCAAAATAATTTATATTTTTAATAAAGAAGCTCTATACGAAATCCCAGGCGCACATTTTAATTAACTCTGTAAATATAGGGACTTGTCAAATAAATAGAGGCGCCATACAAGGATGTCCTCTCTCTCCGATTTTATTTGCGTTATTTATAGAGCCATTAGCAATCGCAATTAGACAAAAGTACATACAGCCCCTGTCCAAGGGATGACAAATATAAAACTCTATGCCGACGACATTGTTATTTTACTAGATTCGAAAACTGACACCCAGTTTGAAATTATGAGGATATTTTCGGACTTCCAAGAGGTAGGAGGATATAAAATCAATAGGACCAAAACAGAAATTATACTGTGTAATTGTGGTGTCAATTCCCTATTGACAGAAGTTAGACAGGTTTATAACACCCACCCTAAAAAATATCTAGGGATCTATATGATGGAAAGAGTAGAAGATCTATTTCACTTAAATTACATCCCATTACTGAAAAAAGTGAAACTTCTGTTAGCACAATAGAACCAGCTTCCACTCTCAATAAAAGGTCGAGTTGCGCTAATTCGTATGTCCATCCTCCCATTGTTCAATTTTCTTTTTAGCGCAGCTCCATGTGTATTACAGACCTCGTTCTTTAAGGAGATAGACAGTATGTTTTCCCCCTTTTCTGGTAAAATAAGATACCAAGACTGGTACTTAGCACTGTAAGTTTTCCTGTGTCAGAAGGAGGATTGTCTCTTCCAAATATCAAAAACTATTATTATGCGACATTTGCACATTAAAGCTTTAGATTTTTCTATGCGGACCCTCAAGAGGCAGATACTTTTTTTATGGAAAAGATGTTAAGGGAATTTAATATTACTGATCCCGCAAGAATAACTAAGTACCCTAAGAAAGTACGTTATAAGGTTCTGCAATGGGTGCTTAAGCAAAAATCACAGCATATTACAATATCCCAAGAGTCAGCAATTCAAGCAGGCTCTCCCATATATACACGGGGGAAAGTTGCATTCAAGAGCCCAGTATATTAAGGTTATTGGAAGAAAACGGGTATATACAGATCTGGGATTTTATCACAGGCAACTGCTGGAAACCTTGGCTAGAGATCAAAACGGGACTCCAGCACTCTAATACAATTCTGAAATGGTCATTTATTAGATTACAACCTATGTTGGAGAAACTAGGAATGGAAATATGACCCTCAGAATGAGTATAAGTGAAGCTTTGGACTCCCCAATACAACGGAAGATCAGTACTTGGGTTAAAATCTTCGATGAAAATAAACTTCTCTCGTTATATGAAAAAGCCAGGGATAGATGGAGGAAAAGTGAAGATATACAGGTCTCTAAATAAACCTGGAACAAAATCAATACATTTAATGTAGTTATATTTAGAGGCGCAAATTTTAAGGGATGCAATATTATTCGAAATGGCTGATTTATAGGACACCCTCCTTTCTCCATAAGATATACCCACAAACCGAAAACAGGTGCTTCCGTTTTGCAAAGGAGGGAGGAGGCACATGGACGCACATTGTTTGGGAGTGCCCAAAAATGTGCAGCTTGTGGGAAGAAATCGAGATTTATCGAAGCTCCATATTGAACCCCCCATTTCGATTGATATATATTGCAGTTCTAGGTTGCTCCCACGCTATCCATACATACGAAGAATGCCTATATATTGTAGCATTATTAGCAAGATCTATAATCCTACTATTCTGGAGATCGGAGAAGGTACCCACCTTCCAAGCATTGAGGGCGAAATTGCGTAAAATTCAAGAATTGGAAAAAAATATGCAATAATATCAGGCGCAATAAGAAGGTATGAGAAATACTGGAGCCTATTTGAGATATATGTCAGAGGTCTGGACCTATGGCATATTCACTATTATCAAGGGAAAGATTTGAAGGCAATAGGTCGAATCTGGAAAAACAACAGTTGATGGACAGAATGCAGAACAATGTCATACATTCACCCCAGTACAGAGATCTGGGCCTAAATCCATCGGTTTTTTGCACTCCACACCACCCCAGTTCAGACATTGCCATATGCAAATCAGAGTTAAAATTGAGGTCTAACGTATACACTCACACGCATAATTTTTGTTAAGCATTATTTAAGAAAGGAGCAGCTCGCAAGAGATTTTTAGGTGAAAGTAAGATAATCCCTTGTTTCGCGGGAGAATCAGAAAGATTGTGACCAATGCTAGCAACTCCACACATCCCGCACATTTTTTCCTCTGATCCCACCACTGTTAACACCTATACTTTCACTTGATTTATGTATTCCAAGGTCAATGCCGAAGTTACAGAGCTAACAGCAGTTGAGCGAGTAAATACTGTCAAACTAACAAATAATGTTTACAAATAGAACGTTGAATATTAGATGTAGACTATGTTATTATGTCATGCTTGATAATGTTATGAAAGTCGAAAAATTATTCATGCAGTATCCTAATGGGAGTCATTTAATTTTTGGTTTAGATATTCCCCTGAAGAAGTGCACATGGATGCACGAAATGCATTCGGTATGCCACACGAATTCTGTATCTAAATTTTGGATATGAGAACAAAAGTTCAGAGGATAAAGAAAAGTAAAGACATTTGATTTACGTTTCAATAAAATGTACTTTAAGTTGATCCTACTCAAAGGAGTACTCATTTGATTTTCAAAGGACGGCTAATGATTTAATTGCAAATTTGCGACCTTCGTTGTGCCCAGAGGGTCATCCTCTAAGTGTAGAGGTTGCCAGGTCCAGATTTAACGCGCACACACTCCAAGAGGCAGAGAGTGAAACCTCAGGAGCACACAACAAAAATACACCGGGAACACGAAAAGAGCAAAAGTCTGTGCGCTTCCAAATAATACATATCGTGACAGTCCAATCTGACCTCAGGACAGCAGCACGGCAAACAACTTTATAAAAACAAAGATGTCCTCTTACGATGAAATAACCAGAATGACAGAGACAAGGGCCGAAACATTCGCATTTGTGGAAGATGATGCATCAAAGATTTATGCTCTCATTAATGAGGATACAACACCAATAGCAAACAAACGCAACAAAGAAAACAATTTAAAACAACTCCTATATCTAATGAAGCGACAAATATACCAGAGGCTACACGCCAGCACGCTAATAAAGTATCACCGAGCGCAACGAATCCCAAGAGGTCTACGAGTACCGCTAAAACCACTTTTATGTAAAAACAATCCAAAATTTGTCGAAAGGTGGTATGCAATTTTGAACAAGTGTTTATTAGACTTAATATTACTGATAATAGAAGAAATATTAAGAGCCCTAGAAGATTTACAAAAGGACATTCAGAATTACAAGACATGATTGAAAAAGAGGATTGGCAAAAACATTGGAAGACATACAAGTACAATTGGACAAATACACAGAAGAAATAAACTAACAGAAAATTCGCAAAAATAAAGGGGTGCCATTGATTATAAGACTGGAGAGGGGTATTTATGGGCAGAGGTCTACGCGAGAAGATGGCAAAAAAAAACCACCTCACACCAATACGGAGACTGAAACCTCCTCGTCAGATGGAGATAATCGACCATCAGATAAGCGATCCACACAACAATTAACAATCCCGACCTCACTCACAACAAGCACTGCAGTTCCTTTTTTAGAATCAGGCCAAGCGACAAACGAAGACTCAGGAGGAGCAAGAGAAAAAGAACAAACAACACCACCAGTAAAACCAACAATTCAATTGAACAGACGCAACAAATCAAAGAAGATCAACAATTAGTTATCAACATTTCCCAACACAACTTCAGCAAATTGGAACTCAAAACCCTCCAAAAAGGGACATCTTTTGTCCCTATATACCATACAAACAAACTGGAACTAGATATCAGCCTATTCAAACTGATGCAGAACCTAAGATTACGTCATTTCTTTGAAAATGTCACAACAACGTCCATAAGAGATGAAGACGTACAACTTAAGAACTTAAGATCGAAAAGTATGTTTCAATCGCCAGTTAGCCACAAACTTTGGATAGTTTCGAAAACCTAGTCAAGAATGACATCAATAAATTGGATTTCAAAAAGCAAACCAAATTACAAAACATGTCCAAAAATGAAATAAACATTCTACGAAACTTAGCTAACAATTCCAACATTACCTGCCAAGGCGCGGATAAAGGGGAAGCCCTGGTTGTGATGGATTCCGCCTTCTATAAAGCGCAAGTACATGAACATGTACAAGACAAAGACACATACATGTTGCTGAGCCAAGACCCTACCACCAACTTCCAAAATCAACTAAATGACATCATACAAAAAGCATTGGAAAATGGTATTATCACTGAAAAGACAAAAAAATACCTCATTCAAGAACATCCCAAAACACCGACATTGTACATGCTTCCAAAAATCCACAAGCATTTAACACACCTGCCTTTCCGACCAATTGTGACAACAAAAGGAAGTATACATGAACCAATAGGCAAATTTCTAGACACTCATCTACAGAGTTTTGTAACAAACATGAACACATATGTCAAAGATACGACGGATTTCATTAACAAATTAACAGCAATCCAATTCACGGACAAGAAAGAAATCTGGATGTGTATCATTGATATAAAATCTCTCTACACCTCTATTCCCCACAATCTTGGTATAGAAGCGGTTGAGGAGACCCTCATGTCCTCTGAGCTAGACCATAACTTTCAGGTGTTCCTTATGGAACTATTGGCATTCACACTATATCAGAGTTATTTCAAATGGGACGATGACTATTATCTCCAACTCACAGGTACATCAATGGGCAATTGTGCCGCCCCAGTGTACGCCAATACATTCATGAATATCTTCGAAAACAAATACATCTTGAATCAAGAGTTATGGAAGAAAAACACATTAACTTTTCTCAGATTCATAGATGACATTTTTGTCCTATGGAAGGGTACTCAGCAAGATCTCTTATCAGCATTAGAACAACTTAACACTATCAACGATCGAATTCAATTCACATATCTAATTGACAACACAACAATAGCATATCTGGATGTATTATTGACCCGCAAGGAAAACAGAATTGAAACGACCATATACAAAAAACCTACTGATCGGAATAATCTACTTCATTATCAGAGTTTTCACCAGTTACCATTAAAAAACAATTTACCGACATCACAATTATACAGAGTAAAACGGATAGTGTCAGAACCGGGGGAATTACAAATTCAAACTCAAAATATGATTTCGAGATTTGAGGAACGAGGATATCCAAAAGCAATTCTAGACCAAGCAGAACAGAAATGCACACTAAAAACAAAAAATTATTTATTGAAACAGATACCCAAAACAGAATCATTAAAAACAGTGATCATATCGAAATATTCGACACACAGCCAAAAATATAAACGGATTATCAAAAAACACTGGCCGTTGCTCACAGGAGAACCAGACTTTGAAAAGTTCATTGCTAAGCAGCCCACATTTGGATATACTAGAAGTATAAATATTCAGGAACTATTAAAGAATCCTACAGTCAGTACAATGAGCAATCATAAAGGGACAATCCCATGCTTGAATTGTAGCAATTGTAATAACATCATAAGAGGGAATACCATCACACACCCGATGAGAGGAACATCAATCAAATTAAAAACTACAGCGACATGCGATTCAACCAATGTCATTCATTTACTAAAATGTCCTTGTGGACTAGTATACGTGGGAAAAACAACCAGGAAAATTAAGACTCGTGTATCAGAACACAAAAGTAACATAAGAACAAATATTATGAAATCCGCAATAGCAATACATTTCAATGAAAGATCACATAACATTTCTCAACTCAAATTCACAGTACTGGAAGTGATAGAGAGATTACCTGGAAGAGACATTAACAGATTCTTACTACAAAGAGAAAACCATTGGATTTATTTTCTAAATTCGATGAAACCCAACGGACTCAATGACAGCCTGGAATTCGCTTGCTATTTGTAAACAAAGAGACATACAACATCTAACACTGGCTGACCAGTTTTTAGTCACACTTTTTGTTAATGATTAATTGAGTTTTTTGTGATTGACTTGACACACTCTTGAACTTTACAAAATTTGCCATCATGTTGATAATTTAGTCTACGCAATTATTGCAGGTCTAGATTAATCAGTTAACGTATTGAATATTGTGTTCCTACATTCTTCGCATCAACATTCTTTTCAGTAAGTTCACTAATTTTTTTGAACACCACTAAATCGTAGACCCATAGAGTAACAAAGCACAATTTTAGAATAACCTCAAACACGACACATTTAGTACATTACCGACACCACTCCAAGATGGCGTCGGTTTAATGAACTGGAAGAAACGAGTCCTATTTCTAGCTCCAGACAACAACACTCACATTCATGCCGGTGAATTCACGATCCGGATAGAACTACCAACATTTGATCAAACATGGGCTAAGAAACATAGAACGGCAGGTAAGAAGCGTCGATATTATATTACCTTTCAATTGAGGTCTAACGTATACACTCACGCGCATAATTTTTGTTAAGCATCATTTAAGAAAAGAGCAGCTCGCAAGAGATTTTTAGGTGAAAGCAAGATAATCCCTTGTTTCACGGGAGAATCAGAAAGATTGTGACCAATGCTAACAACTCCACACATCCCGCACGTTTTTTCCTCTGATCCCACCACTGTTAATACCTATACTTTCACTTGATTTATGTATTCCAAGGTCAATGCCGAAGTTACAGAGCTAACAACAGTTGAGCAAGTAAATACTGTCATACTAACAAATAATGTATGAACACATGTTTACAAATAGAACATTGAATATTATATGTAGACTATGGTATTATGTCATGCTTGATAATGTTATGAAAGTCGAAAAATGATTCATGCAGTATCCTAATGGGAGTCATTTAATTTTTGGTTTAGATATTCCCCTGAAGAAGTGCACATGGATGCACGAAATGCATTGGGTATGCCATACGAATTCTGTATCTAAATTTGGGATATGAGAACAAAAGTTCAGAGGATAAAGAAAAGTAAAGACATTTGATTTACGTTTCAATAAAATGTACTTTAAGTTGATCCTACACAAAGGAGTACTCATTTGATTTTCAAAGGACAGCTAATGATTTAATCGCAACTTTGTGACCTTCGTTGTGCCCAGAGGGTCATCCTCTAAGTGTAGAGGTTGCCAGATCCAGATTTAACGCACACACTCCAAGAGGCAGAGAGTGAAACCTCAGAAGCACACAACAAAAATACACCAGGAACACGAAAAGAGCAAAAGCCGGTGCGCTTCCAACTAATACATATCGTGACAGTCCAAGGAGCTTCCCCTGCCCAAGATAGGTTAACAGGTAAATTGGGAAAGCCTCCCTTTCTTTTGTAACCTGGTTTTGGGTATCACCAGACAGGAGACTACCAGCTCCACCTCTACTTCCAGCTAGTACCTTGGAACAAAAACCCTGGCTAGAGCGTCTGAGTGGAATAAACAGACCTGTATCTAGCCAGACTCTGGGATACTCTGGAATAAACAATTACTGTCTGCAATTTCATTGTAAATATGGAGCACAATACTTCTCCCAGTGTGCCATGATTTCTCTATAAAGACCAGGGTCACACCATTGTTGATGAGAAACTCTCTATGCTCTTAGATTGCGTTATGCACTATAACTCTTCTTGCCAGGGTTGGAACCGGAAACCTTGGATCTAAGAGCATGACTGCCAGCTTCAAGGAAAGGAACTGACAAACTGTTTTGGAGGAGCAATGCAGGTGACTTATACAAGGGAGATGGAGGCGCTGCTCAGAAGAAGATAGGCTCTGAAGTAGCAGAGGCAAGATTACCCTAAAATGTCTGCTGCACACCAGCCAAGAACCTGCACCGGTCTACATCGATGAGGCCAAGCAGTCCCTGAACTGTCTATAAAACTTAAAGACTGTGCTCCCCGACGGACAGATGGTGCTACGGAACTCAAGCCAGTGCTGGAAGCCATGAAACGACAATGAGCTAAAAAAAACTGCCTGCTGACTCCGGTCCCCACAAACTCCAGTACCAAAGGGTAACCGCAGTGACTGGGAGGCCTGCAGCAGGATGTAATCACGCACCAGGGTGGCCACCTCACTTGTTTGAGTAGTAGGTTAAGTGGGTGTTGTGACTAGGTCTGAGGAAGGACCACAGCTGAAAGCCCCAAAGAACCGCAAATACCACCGCAAAATTCATGACTAATGCAGGTACAACCCAGGGGTTTCAGAAAGAAGGGATACAGTCCACACTAAAGGTGAGGGTAGAATCACCAAATGATTCACAACCCAGCTGGTCACCTTTCTAAGACTTCTTGAATACCACATTTCTACCAGAGAGGAAACTGGTGGCCTCCCACTTCACTTGAGAAGGAGATAAAGACATTTTTGGGCCTCATGCTTAAAATTGGGTTAGTGCACATATAAAGCTTGCAGTCTCACTGGTCTACTCACGTGGTTTGGGTAACACCCATCTCTATACCCTACATGAAACAGAGATCAGTTTTTGCTATTGCAGACTATGATGCATTTCAATGATAATTCTGTTGCGTTGCCCTGGGACTATCCAGGCCATGACAGATTGTTCAGAATTTGGCCTGTTGTGAAACATTTGTCTGGCAGGTTTCTAGAGATTTATACTCCTAGAAAGAATATATCCATTGATGACTCTTTGATCTTGTACAAAGTGTGACTGCTGTTCAGAGCAAAAGAACTTGGTATAGCATCAAATTATACTTGCTGTATGAGAGCTCTACAGGCTATGTATGCAGCTTGAAAGTGTAAACAGGAAGGTCTCCACTCTAAACCCGATAGATTGCCCTGCCACCCTAAGAGTCACAGCAAAGATTGTATAGGACCTTGTCCAGCCACTCCTTCACAAAGGGTATAACCTTTATGTGGACAACCTCTATACGGGAATAGTGCTGTTTCAGTGGGCTGTACAAAAATGGCACTGTGGCATATGGTACTGTTTGCTGGTGCCACAAAGGAATCTCACAGGAGGTTGTTTGTAAGAAGCTCCCATTTTTCCAGAGCACTGCGTTGCATTCCAATGAACTGCTCGCAGTCAAGTTCTCTTATATGTGTGATGTGTAAGTGCTCACTACAGTTCATGATTAGAGCACTTCCTCCACCACAGGTTGAGGTCAGATGGCCAATGTTCACAAGCCCACCTGTACACTTGATTAAAACAAGTATATGAGCGGAATGGAATAGAATGACCAGGTTCCTCAGCTGTACTGTGTGAGTCGTAAAACTCGCACTTGACTTATGAAGCTATTTATCCACCTTATCCAGATAGCAAGATACAATGCATATTTTATTTATTGACAGACCACCATGAGAAGACGCCTGCCTTTCAATGACCTTAAGTTGACCATCATTGAAAGTCTTACTGCTGCTGAAGCAGCAGCCTCCACTTCATTTTCTCTGGTGGAAGTGGCTAGGCTGCAGGATCAACACTTTGCTAATCACATTCCTCTAGCAGCTAAAAAGACGTTGTTATTCTCCCCAGTGCCCATCTCAGCCAGCCCTGTGTTTTCCTACTTGCTTTATGTTTCACCATACAAAAGTGAAGTATTGGGAAATTGACTGAGGTGGAACTGTCATATAATTCAATGGCTGTGCAAGGATACATACCTCCATGGGCCACCTCTTCACTAGGGAAACAGCTGTGTCATTTTTTGTCCTCTACTTGAGGAAATTATGGTCTAGCTTATGGTCTACTTAACACCTTTATCTGCCTTCAGCACATGGTAAGTGTTCTGTTTGATAAAAGACAAGTGCATTATAGTCACCACATTGCACATAATGTTGGATGGAACATATGCCATGGTGTGTCGGAGAACCCTGTGTGGAAAAAATGTAAATTCTTGACTCATTTCTGAAGTGCTCTTTAGGGAACATATGCAAAAGAAACAATTGATGGACAGAATGCTGGACAATGCAAACATTCACCCCAGTCTCAAGGATCTGGGTTTAATCCATCATTCTTTTGCTCACCACACCACCCCAGTTTGGACACAGCCATATGCAAATCAGTCTTGACCCTGTTCCTTATGGGAACAGTCTAGCCCGAACTGCCAAGCCAGGTCCTCCCTGGACCGGAAACAAGCCTCCTGGGGCTGGTTTCATGGCATCACCCTTCATCAGCCAGGCTAGCTTGAATCCAGTGCTGTAGTGAGCACAGGACCCACGTCTGGGCATACCCTTCCCACTTAGGCCCACATATGCAAAAGAAACAATTGATGGACGGAATGCTAGACACTGCAAACATTCACTCCCAGGCACAAGGATATGGGTTTAATCCATTATTCTTTTGCTCACCAGACCACCCCAGTTTGGTCCCAGCCATATCAAATCAGTCTTGACCCTGTTCCTTATGGGAACAGTCCAGCCCGAACTGCCAAGCCAAGTCCTCCCTGGACCGGAAACAAGCATCCTGAGACCAGTTTCAGCTAGGCTAGCTTGAATCCAATGGTGTAGTGAGCATGGCACCCATGTCTGGGCACACCCTTCCCACTTAGGGTGACATATGCAAAAGATACAATTGATGGACGGAATGCTGGACAATGCAAACATTCACTCCCACTCACGAGGATCTGAGTTTAATCCATCATTCTTTTGCTCACCACACCACCCCAGTTTGGACTCAGCCATATGCAAAGCAGTCTTGACCCTGTTAGGGAACTTAGGCAGTCTTCTCCAGCACATTTGCCTTAGTTTCAAAGGTAGATATGCTCACTCAGTTTGATGACTGTGGGCTTTGCATGGCACTCTCGGACACCTCAGCTTGCATCCACAAATTGTTAGGAGTTGGATTTAGCCTAGAGAGGATGCTGAAGCCGCATGAAAGATATGTTTCCTTGAGCTTCAAGTAGCTATCAATGGAAGGCATTAGTAAAGGTTCAATTGGCAATTATACAGCGTTAGTCAGGACTATGAAGGTGCAGAGAAATTAACACTTAGGAGATGCTCAGGCTAGGAGTGCTTTCACAGGTATATCACATAGGTAGAAGGCAGATAGTCAAGGTAGAACAGATATACAACATCACTTCACCAACAGACTCAACCCTATTGGCACAGCACTCACTCTGATACTGACTTACTCCCTTACTCAACTAAGCAGAGGACTCCAAACCATACAAAATGCCGCAAGCTGACTCCTCCATCAACCTCCCACCACACGCACACCCTGCACCTCAAACAGCTTTACTGGTTCCCCATTATAGCTTTTTTCAAACTCATGATACATAAATTCAAAGGCTTACACAGCACTGGTGCAGCATACCTCGGATCTGCCTCAGATTTCAGAAACCTTCCTGAAACCTATGCACAACCGGACTTGTACTCACACACATTCCAGGCATACATAGCACAAGAACAGGGAGAAGTGATGTCTCCTAACGCCAAACACATGGTTCTTCAACTAGGTTAATCCATGGAGCAGCCCTGACTGCTCCTGGGTTGGTGACAGGATACACTCCCAGGTGATATTAAGCTTTACAGACACACACTACATTACAGAGAACTCTGCACCCAAGGCTACATGTGGGGTGACATAAGTGTCCTGCTTACCATCTTTAACCTCTGTTAGAACATAGTAGAAGTTGAGTTTGTCGTACAACAAGGGCATTACATTCACAGCACTGCACATAACGATGAAAGGGACATTTGTCACATTCCAACCGACTAGCCTGTATGTTAAAAACTCAAATTGTTAGTAGTTTAGGACATGCTCTTTACAGAACTTAGTCATACTTCCCTCAGCAAGTTTGCCTTAGTTTCAAAAGTATATATGCTCACTCAACTTGAGGACTGTGGGCCTTGCATGGAAGTCACTGATACCTCCAACTTGCATCAACAAACTGGAAGGAGTTGGCTTTAGCATGCTAACGGCTCATGAAAGACACATGTTCCTGAGTCACATGTGACAGTCATGGGAGCTGTAAGTAAAGGTTTCCTAGACACACGTTTGATAATATTCAGAATGTTGACAGAGATGAATACTTGACAGGTAGTAAAAACGTGGTCAAAATTGTATTCAATTTGTGAAGGTTGTGAAGGAACCAATCGCCAACGTGTCTGGACATATGTCTTCATAGTGGTTTTTTTTGTGGTAGCTTTGTATACAAGATAGTTGATAACTGGTTGAGAGGTTGTTTTGAATGGGGATTCTGCCCTGTGGCATATGAATGTGATGAGTCTTTGAATGGCAGCGGTATGTTGCTATGAGGACACTAATCTCTTGGTTTGGGCCTGTGGCTGTCGACTTACCTCTATGTCTGTCCATCTAATTTAAATGGGCAGACATACAGGTCAGTTTTCACCTCCTGTCACCACTTGGAAAATCCTGGCAGTAAGGAGTGGTGAAAACAGTCTAATGCCCCCTTCGCAATGCTGGATTTCTACCATGGCGAGAGGGGCATTATTTTTATTTTTAAAAAGAAAATTTGGCTTCAGGATTTTGCTTTTGAAAATAAAAAAAACATGGTGAACAGCTCTGTAATGTTGATGGAGTTGTGCATGAAACATAATAAAACACTGACAGGAACAGCTGTAATATGGGCTCCTGCTAGTGTTTTTTAAATGACTGCCAGCTTTGTGGTAATTTTTAAATTTGGTGGGCGGAATAGTCTCAGCATGGTGGACGTTAACTCATCCGCCAGGCCAAAGAAGTCTATTCTGCCCACCAAACTTTTATTAGATAATTAAATGCCTTTACCATGCATCAATTAACATATATCACCATTACCACACGTTTTACCATGCATATGCCTTTTCCCGTGCATGCCTTTACAGCAAATGGTAAGTATATATAAGGGAAGTCTATTCATATAATATGTGATTAAATTAAGGGTGTTTTCGGGCTTAGAGATGGGTAAGGATTTACAGTGGTAAGGGTGTTTTTAGGGTCTATGAGTGGGAAAGGATATGAGGTAGTAAGGGTGCTTTTAGGGTTTATGGGTGGGTAAGGGGATTGGGTGGTAAGGGTGATTTTAGGGTTTAGGGGTGGGTGAGGGAATTGGATGGTAAGGGTGATTTTAGGGTTTAGGGGTGTGTAACAAAATTAGGTGGCAAGGGTGTTTTCAAGGGTTAGGGGTGGGCGAGGATATTAAGTGGTAGGGTGAATTTAGGATTATGGGGTGGGTAAGGGAATTGGACGATGGGGATGTTTTTAGTGTTATGGGTGGGTGAGGGGATAGGATGATAAGGGTGTTTTTAAGGTTATGGGGCGAGTTACAAAATTAGGTGGTAAAGGTGTTTTTTGGGGTTAGGGTTGGGTAAGGGAATTGGGTGATGATGGAATTTTCAAGGTTTAGGGGTGGGTGAAGAAGTAGGTGGTAAGGGTGTAGTTAGGGTTTAGGGGTGGGTAAGGACATTGGGTAGTGAGGGTGTGTTTCAGGGTTTAGGGATGGGTGTGTTTATAGGGGTTACGGAATTGGGTTGTAAGGGTACTTTTAGGGTTTAGGGTGGGTAAGGGAATTGGGTGGTAAGGATGTTTTTTTGGGTTGAGGGGTATGTAAGGAAATTGGGTGGTAAAGGTTTTTTCAGGGTTTAGGGGTGGGTAAGAGAATTGGGTGCTAGGGTTGTTTTTCGGGTTTAGGGGTGGGTAAGGGATTTGGGTTTCCCCCAATCAAATACAAAACAATTAATATACATATTCACTGAAAAAAACAAAGGTTACAGGGATATTATAGTTAGGCTCAGATTTTACTCATACACAACCATAGAAATGTAGCCGGTATAGTTACCTGAGCTAACTATAACTTACACCTCTGCAATACACTGCTTAGGACCTCACATATTACATCAGTTATGACATGGTCAGTGACATCACTGATTACATCTCAAATGACATCACTGATGACATCATCCAGCGATTGTGAATCTTTATAAATAGTTTACGAGTGTTAAAGATATCTAGTGCAGTACTCTAAAAGTTAAATTAGTATACTTTATCTATTACTAATGAGTGATGCTATTTCTGACGTATATCTTGTGAGTAGCTCTGTGACTGCATGTATCTGTGTGTGAGTGTGTGTCGA
Organism: Lissotriton helveticus; assembly: GCF_964261635.1. Lineage (NCBI taxonomy): Eukaryota > Metazoa > Chordata > Amphibia > Caudata > Salamandridae > Lissotriton > Lissotriton helveticus. The sequence continues at coordinate 1,417,982,221 of NC_136061.1, forward strand.
AGTGACTGTATGGGTTGTGTGAGTGGCTGTTTGAATGACTGCATGGGTGAGTAAGTAGGTGTGTGAGTAGCTGTATAGGTGAGTGACTGGCTGTGGAAGTGGTTGTATTGAATGACTGCATAGGTGAGTAAGTAGGTGTGTGAGTAGCTGTATAGGTGAGTGACTGGCTGTGGAAGTGGTTGTATTAGTGAGTGAGTGGGTGTGAGAATGGCTCTATGGGTGAGTGAGTGACTGTGTGAGTGGCTGTATGGATTGGTGAGTGGCTATGTGAGTAGCTGTATGGGATAGTGAGTGTGTGTGTGAGTGGCTCTTGCACAAGTTTGGAATCGGCCATAAGGAATGGGACCGTTATAATACAGTATCCGGATGTATCAACGTTCGCTTAACATTGATTTGGATGTTTATGGGCAGCAAGAAAATATTTGCAGACCCGCAATTTTATATATCTTTGTATCAACATGAACGGCTTACCACTTCCTGTTCACCTATGTGGAACAGGATGCTCATACTGCTTTAAAAGTTTCCTGTTTATCATATTGGACACCCTTACTACAGCAAATAAAAGTATTCACCAACGGGATATCTATCTCTCAGCCTTGAAAAAGCCCTGCGGGCGAAACGTGCATCAGCTGCTGTTATGTCTTCGCTTGTCCTGGAAATAAAATGAAATGACATGATTTGGGAGTGTGACTGAAACATTTTTTGAAGCCCTGTCCTTGGGACTGTATATCAAGGACTCAATGGAAACCTATGACAAGGGAACTGTTCTCACAACTTTTGCAATTGAGAAGTGTATATTGTTTCACAATTGGATCATAGATATAGTGATCGAGTGTGCTTTGGTGCAGTGTGGTTGATCTTCCCTCTGGACCATTTAGGTCTCGAGATTAGTCTGTACCCTGGTGGGTGGGTATCAAGATGCCATTTGAAGCACCTCTTACAATTTGAATCTAAACATTGCTTATAGACTTAGAATGTCATAGTATGTGCAGACCAAATAGCAAACCCATATATTGTCCCCTTGTGCTATTTTTTCTAAATATAATTATATATACTGCAACGTAATTCACATACCTGTAAAACCTCATTGGTGTTATCTCAGTTTTAGTTCTATGTGTGCTAAAATCTGTTTTAATTCAAAATCTCCAGTCAGAATTCTAGAAATCCAACTCCTCTCTCAGTAGAAAAGCAGCTAGAATGGCTACCATTCACCACTTACTAACGTACTTATGCTGTTCTAGTTAGGCTCCATTTCATCATTTGTCTTTGGTATAGCACTTTTAAAAGGTCGGTAGTCAGTCAGTCAAAAATACTTTTATTAGATTTCGTTAAAATCATAAAAGGGTGGGAATACCGCCATGGTACATAAAACATTGAATCAACATTTTAAAACATGGTAAGTAAAACAATAATTAGAAAGGAAAACGCAACAAGATCATCTCCTCGGGCAATAAGCAGCTAGTTAGTTTAGAAATAAAAAAGAGTGTAATTAATACAATTGAGAAATCTATAAACAGGTTATTTTGAAACAACTCAGATTGATGATTTTTTTATTTGACAAGGTCTTTTGCCACAATTTTTCAAGAGTTTATAGCTCTACAGGACCGTTGAATTGACGAGCTTCCAAGGATTTTTAGCAGCTAGTAAAGTAAGAATGTTAAAAATTGTAAATCAGTGCAATTGGGAAACTGTAGAAGGGTTATTTTGAAGGTACTTGAGTTAATTCGCTATTTTGTCCAGTTCTTTTGCCACCATTTTCCAAATGCTTATGGCTCTGCAGGATAGTTGAATCGATGATCCTCCAAGGCATTTTATGACTGTCGCTCTGCATGTTCTGGTTTGTGACTTTTTTTTTAGAGGTTTATATAGCACAAACTAGACCCGAGAAATCAGGTATCAGAGCGCTATACATGAGAACCAGTTTTGTTACAAATGGACACATTCATTTTTGTTAGGCACGGGGAGATTAAGTGATTTGCCCAGAATAACAGGATGTTGAGCGTCGCTGCAGAGACCCGAACCCGGTTCCCCAGCTTCCAGGTCGACCGCTCTAGCCGTAAGGCTACATCCTCTCCCCTCCTTAGTGCCTTCCTTAATGCCTCCCAAAGGACAGTTTTCCGGATTTCTAATAGTGAAGGGCAGGTGCATTGGAGATGTAATAATGACTCGTCCCGCTGTCCGCAGAGGCGGCATTCTTTAGTTGGCCATGTGTGTTTCTATTTCGGTGCCAGGTCCTTTGTGGGGAATGCCCCCAAATGCAGCAGCGTCAAATAATTCTTTTTGTGACATGAGAAATGTTCAGACAGGTACGGTTGGGAGTATGATAGGATTATATCACTGCTCAAAAACATTTTTTTTTTAAAAATGGTTGTTTTGTCAGTTAATAAAGAGAGCTGTTTGATTGTGTTGTTTACAGCGGTTTTAAATACAGAATACGTTGTAATGGTTAGCCAGGCCTCCTCTAACTGTAGTGCCAAGAGAGATTGTTCCAGGACTGTAGAACTAGAATTATTTAGCCTGGTTTGAATTTCGATCTTCACCCAGCAGTGGTGGGCTAAGGTGTTATCTTCGGCTGCCCTCATCCTCCAATAATAACTTTGTCTGGCTGGTTTCTGATTTTTTTAGGCCGTATTCTAATCGGACTTGTGCTTGTGCTTGTGAAATGGGTAGAGGAATTAAGAACACGCTCTTGAAAAGGATGGATTGTGCTGTGTTTAGAACTGTTGCATCTTTGATATTCAGTATTTCTGAGCCATATGATATGGAATGTAGGAATTTAGCTGCAATTACTTTGAGCAAATGACCTGTTGAGCAAACTGAAAGCTTTTTCTATAAGATTTCAAATGCGAAAAGCACTTGTTTGGTTTTCATGCGACCTTGGTCCACGTGTTGCTTAAAGTTAAGGTGGCAATCCAGTTGTATTTGTACAAAGTCACCCGGATCAACGTTTTTTTCATCTAATTTCCAGTCGAATTTGCATTTTTTCATTGTTGAATGATGTTTAGAGAAGCACATCACCTTCATTTTTGGGTGATTGATTGTTAATTAAACAGAGGTGATGTAAGCTCCTAGTTTGGTAATTAGTTGCTGCAGACCTACTGGTATTTTTGCTAGTAAGACGATATCATCCGCATATTGGAGACTTGGGATTGGGGTTTTGACCAATTTTGGGGGGTCAGCTTGGGTAAGCCGGAGATGCTTATTGAGGTCTGCGGTGTAAATGTGGAATAGGTAGGGGGGCAATACACACCCCTGTTTTAGCCCATTGAGTGTTGGAATCTTGTTGGTTTTACGCCCGTCTCCTTTCCTTATTTGGACCCATGTGTTTAAGCACAGGTTGATAATAGCCTCCAAAGGTTTGGTTGGTACCCCCCAACTTTGCATTTTAGCCCATAGCTTGGCTCTCGATACTTTATCGAAAGCCGCTTTTAGATCGATGAAGCATGTGCACAAGGTGCTGGATTTTGCAATGGCTTAATTGGCTAGGAGAGTGACAGCAGAGATATTCATGAGGGTGCCCATCCCTGCCCAGAATCCAGTTTGCGTATAAGGTATAAGATTTGTTCGGCAAACCTAGTCCTCTAAGTCTACTAACAGGTTCAAAGCATACATTTTTGCCTCCACATTGATTAATGCTATCAACCTATAATTAGATGGGTCAGAGCATGCGCCCAACTTATATATTGGCATTTAGGATACTTCCAGACCAGGAGTCGGGGATCGTACTAGACCCCAAGGCATGAGTAAAGAGAGGGGTGAGAAAACCAGACCAGAATGGGGATCATTCTAAACAGGCTGTTTGGCAAGCCATTGGGCCCTGGCACTGCCTCCGATCTTAATTTTGTTATGGTTTTAAGGACTTGCTCTTTTGAAATCCGCGGGTAGAGTTCAAGTGCTTCTGGATTTGCGATGTCATGGACTGGGCCTGCACAGGAATCCCCCTTTCCTATTGGTATTCCTTGGTTTGGGGTGCCGGGGGATGGAATTACATTGTACAGGAGTTCGATGTGAGCTCTCCAGGTGTCCTCCATTATGTCTGAGTTGTGATGTCGGTCCCTGCCATTTGTTAGCTGGTTGATGTTTTCCCAGAAGAGTTTAGAGTCTCCTTGTTTGCTGGCAAGGAGGAGTTTCGCCCAGGTATGTTCATTGAACATTTTCTTGGCCACTCTGATGTCCCGTTTTAGATCTTTTCTTTTTCTAGATATTAAGGACAGAATTTCCTGGGAGGATTCTGGGCTCCGAGTTCGTAATTGTCTTAGGTATTTATTCAATTGTTGCTTTTTTTTCCTCAAGCTGTTAGTGAACCGAGCTGCCCCTGTTTGTCTTCCAACTTTGCAGCCGTTGGCCTGATTCATAAATGTGTTATTTAATTCTTGAATAAAAGACTCCCAGGCCATTATGCACAGTGGTCCTGATTTGAGTCTCTCCAAAAGCCTAATGCATGTGCTCATGATATCGTCAATGCATTCCCTTTTCCAGATGAGGCGTTTAAGATTTTAGCTTTGAGTTGTTAAGGACATCGCGTTGTCTTTGCTGGTTTTGCAATATTTCTTTGCAGTGTGAAGGTTTGTGGTTGATGATTGCTTTCCGCCCTGTCAATTATTTGAAAATTCGAGATGTGGGGAAGAAGATCATTGTCCTTAAATATGTAGTCTATGATTGATCCTGTTTTTTGAGTTGCCACTGTGAAAGCAGCAGGGCAATCTGTCTGGCCTTCTCCGTTGAGCACGCACATTGAAAGGTCATCTAGATGGGCCGCGCATCTCTTGCTGTGTGTATCACGCCGATTGGGGGCTAGTGAGTGGCCTGTTGTACTTTTTTTGGTGTCATGCAGTAAATTCATGGTAAAGTCTACCAACAGGATGATTTTGGCATATGGATAGGCAAGTTTAAGCGTTACTACTTCTCAATTCTTGACCTCTTTTGTTTAGATGTGGGATGGATATAGATGTTCAGTATTAACAAACCGTTAAAAGGCGGGTACTCAAGTTTAATGCATAACATCCAGGAAGAGTCAAGATCTATGGCGGAAGCATGCCATGGGATATCTGTTGAAATAAAAGTAGAAAGGCCGCCTTTTGCTCTCCCGTATTTTGTGACTCTCTTAGCCAGATTCGAAAATTCTTTGTAGCCTACTATCGGTGAGGGATTTATCTGCCATGTTGAATGGAAGAGGAGAATGTTATACTTGATGATAAATTCCATTGAAATCTGGTTCTTCTAATTTCGTGCTGAGGCTGTACACATTCCAAGAACAGATGTTACATCCTCGGTTTGATTTAAGGGCTATTGATGAATTTCTACTATGCTATTTCAAGGGTAATACCATCTGTATTCGACTGTCGGGAGCTCAGAGGCTTGATTGCTTCTGGGTGATTTTCCTTGCTGAATAATCTGTGCCCTTTGCTGAACTGGGATAATCAGGGCCTTTGGCTCCCTTTAACAGGCCTTCTATATGGTTTGGCGGATGTAGCGGGCTTGGATAACAGGGAGGAGCGACCTTTTTAAACTCAATTCCCCATTTGGCAAATGGATCCTTCTGCTGTCACATCTGCTCAAAAAAGGACTTATCAAAAAATGTAACTGTGGTGGTTTCTTGACCAGTGGGGTAAGAGTTTTGTTTGAACTCTATGCTTTCTAGGTTGGTTGTGTTAATATGGCTCAAGGAGGGAAGGGCTTTGAATAGTTTAGGAAATATACTTCTGTTGAGGATATCATGAGATCCCCTTGAGACATAGTGGGGGATGAAATCCAGTTTATTGTTATTGTTAAGAAGGTCACACTGCAGCTCATATCCTGGGCTCCTTTCAGTAACTTTATCCACTTATATGTGCTCCGAGTTGGTCGGAGATGGGTTCGGAAGGACATGTATGTTGTGTTGTGAGTATGTTTCATTGTTCCTTACGTGGATAACTTTATTGCCTCTTTCTTTGCTATCATTTGCTGGGACCAAAGTGGCCTCTGGCAGACGAGTAGTACTGGTTTCTGGCGATTTGTGTAGCCTGGATATTTGAGTTCTGCTTCTCTTTCTTTGCAGAAGGCTTAAATAGGTTGTAGATGTTTACTGGCGGAGGTTGCTCCCTTACATCCTGATTCTGTCTACTTGAGATGGTAGCCGGGTTGAAAAGTGGAGTCAATGGCTCACTAATGCTTACTGCTTCCACAATATTTTGAGTTACTTTATCTTCTACAACTCTGACCCTGCAGCAGTTAGGACGCTAAAGTGACTCACCGCCAAAACCTCCGGAGTGCCTCAGAATCACCCCCGCCTCCCGCCGTACGACTCCCGCTGGTACTGGGAGACTGCCGCCGAGCGGAGAGCGGGGGCCTGGGGAACTACATCCCCCAACAAGCCCTGCGCCAGCACCACCTGAAAGGAGCGCCAGGAGGCGCATAAAGCCGCGCCTACCCTCCCTCGCGGGACGCCGGGCGAAGCCCGGGCCAAGGGCGGGCCCGTTTCAGCCCGTTCCAGACCGACCCAGGCTGGGCTGGGCCTACTCCCTTGGTCGCCATCTGCCAGTTGATCTACCGTTTTGTTGAAGGTATTCTTCTTTGCACTGTGACTTTTGCGCTTTTTACTTTATCCGTGCTCATACCTCCGCCAAAATGTCTGTTACAAGGGGATCCAGAAGTAAGACTGCCCTTAGAACTGCGCAGTTTACAGGACCTATTGATAAATTCATAACTTCCACTCATGAGGCAATTAACTTAAGTATTTCCCTCCTGGAGCGCAGGGTTTCCCAGGACCTGGCGATCGCCAGGAGATCATCTTTGGGTCCTATAGCTACGGCCCTAACCCCGCCTCAAACAGCTGTACCTATTCCCATTCTACTGCAGCCCGGAAATGCAGTAGTGCAAGTTCATTCAATTCCCAGTGCAGTTGACTTGTCGGCAACGAATCTGTCTTCGGATTTGGATACCACTGGGAACCTCGAGATAACCCCTGATTTAGAGTTGATCGTAGCCGAAGACTCTGTCCAAGAAGCTCGGTCTATGGGGGAGAGAGAAGGTGCGGTTCCTAAGCAGCCAGCACCTATAAACAAAGGGAATAAGGTCAACCGACCTCCAAACCATAGGAGAAACAAAGACCCCATTATAGCTGTTAACATGAATGCTTCCCTCAACACTAATCCTGTATCTTCTGCTTTGTCCAATTTGCCTGGTCCCACCTTGACTGCTGTTCGGGAGGGTGGTCCTAGTCAGTTGAACCATGATTACTCGCAGTTGTATGAAAGTATTAGGGACCTACTAATACACCATCTCCAGCCTTTGGAACGAAGTGTTATGGCAATTAAAAAACAGCTTGCTATACTTCTTGCTAAAACATCGAACCAGCCTAGGGTAACATTTGACAAAATTGGGGGGGGTTGTACAGCGGTCGGCCCGGGGGCTCCCCCGGTTAATATTGATAGACCGTCTGTTGTACATAACACTCATCCCAAAACAAATGTCCCTATAACCCCCATACCATCTGTGGTGAATACTTGTGCAAATTGCACAAAATCAAAGCCCAAAGCTATACCTGTACCCCAGACAGTGACTCTTAGCCAGCAAACACCCGCTGCCAATACCCCCCTAGTCAGGTCAACTGACACTAACCACACCCCGACCAATGTGCCCCTACAGCAACCAAACAGTAAACCTCAGGTTTTCCCTAAAACCCTTTCCTATGCAGGCAAGAAGGGGCCCAGATCTAAACGACCAGTTCATCTGGCTCCCGAGGTATCTCCATTTACTGTCATTTTAACAGGAGTACCTGAACTTACTGCTGGAACAGATGAACCTCATTGGTCCCTCCGGAACAAAATTCTTCAGTGGCTTAGTATTAATAGGCCCCTGAAGTCTTCCATTACCTGTGGAATTTCATCTGTACGTAGGGTATCCTGGGTGGGGAAGAGCCCTAAGAGTATTCAGGGGGATTGTGTTATTGTCCCATGTGACGATGCCTCTACTGTAAACCATATTTGTTCATGGTCAGATTTGGAGAAGAAAGGGGGAATTGATACACATCGTCTCTCCTTTTTCTACCCTCCTACATTTAATTACCATTACCCAATTCCGCCGCCAAATTGGGCCATGTCCGAAGAACATTCTTGGAATTATGGCGACCCATGGCGTACCCAACAGAATAGGGGCAGGGAATGGGTACATCGCCCTCGGTATCCCAACAATAATCATTATGCAGAAGGTGGGTGGGAAGGTATTCAGACATCCAACAGATACGACTGCCTGGAGACGGTTGATTGACATTATGTCCCATCTTCTGTTACTCAACCAGTCAATAGGCAGTCAGGATCTGGTTTAAGTGTACAATCCGTCCATACTGGTAGACAAGCGGTTCTTACCGCGGCATCTGCATCGCCAAGTGACCAAATGGGTTTAGAAAGGGTTTCCGTACCGGAGTGTACTTCCACTCAACCCCCTTTCAGTAATTATTCCATTATCACTGATTCTCCCACCAGGAGGTCAGTAACTGGACAACTAGGGACTACAGTCCAGACTACAGTTCTGGTCACTAAGTCAGCAGACCTTACTCTGATTTCCTGGAATATTGCCGGTATTGCAGGAAAATTAAACACCCCTTTTTGGCTTAGGTTTATAGGAGAGGGGCTTGACATAGTCCTCCTACAGGAGACCTGGAGCCAGGAGGATATAAATGTAGAAGGCTATTCATCTTACTGTCTTAATGCCACCAAATCTAGTTCAGGTAGGGCAAAGGGGGGACTCTTGATACTTCTATCTAATAGACTGAGCAACTGGAAAATTAGAAGTAGCTCAACTGTGGGGGCCCATAGCCAGGTGCTAAGGATTGAATGTGGCAAGGGGAAGGACCTGATACTAGTTAACTTTTATAATAACATCTTCAATGCTACCAGAGGGAATATTCTGTTCCCTTTGGAAAAAGAAATTGCTAAGGCCATGGCCATTTCCCATAAGGCGACAGACATCCTTTGGGCGGGGGATTTCAATCTGCAGCCATGCCATTTATCAAAGGGGAATCCCTGTGGTTTTGGGACGGAGTTGGATACCCCTAGTGGGGGCATTAATAAGGGCGAGGATTTTCCCCACTTCTCACATTGCCAATATGGCTCTGTCCTAAACAAACTGTTACTTAAATTAGATCTAGTCCTGTTAAATTGTAATAAAAATAACCACAATGCCAGCTGTCCCACTTTTACAGGGAGGGAAGCTGGGACTTTTATTGACCATATCCTGTTTTCTAGTAATGGTGATTACTTAGACTTGTATGTGAGAGAGGAAAGCCTGAGTGATCACAACAGTATCTGTGTAACTATTCCTGGCAGAGGTGCCATAACAGAGACCAGGGAATTTTGTATCATTGAAATTGTTTCAAGCAGACCTAATGGCCCGAGGATTAAATGGACAGGGGCCAATTCTGCGGCCAAACAAAGGGAGGTCGTTGTCAGCTGTAAAGCTGAGATTAGTTACTGCTTGAATGATGTTATTGATTCTGATCTCTTGTTATCACAATTTATCAGTATTAATGTTGTAATTGAGGGTATCTTCAGGAAAAAATTGTCAACCAACAAAACTGTAAAATTGGGTTGGTTTGACATTTCTTGTACTGTAGCGCTTCGGGATTTGAAGCTTGCCTTAGGATCTAAACCACGAGACGGCAACAGGATTAAACAAACAAGGGCCAATTATAAAATGGCCATCATAAACAGGAAAAATGTCTTAAAGAGAGAAGCATGGGACAAGCTGAACGAAGCAGTTGAGACAAAGAACAGCAAACTTTATTGGGAAATAGTCAATAGCCCATTTTTAAATACAGAAGGCATTCCGGAAATTATTTCTCATGTTGCATGTGAGGAGTGGATTACCCATTTTACAAAAATGTTTAACCCTGCGGGGATATTATTAACACCAGCCCTTGTTGAATCATCCTTATGGAAACCTCTTTCCTTGGGGATAACCCTGGAAGAGGGACTGGAAGGCCTTACCAACAGCAAGGGGGGGAAGGCCCCGGGCCCCGATGGGGTCCCGATGGATTTATTAAAAGCTGCACCCGACCTGTGGGCCCCTATTTTAGTGAGGACCTTTAATTGTGCAGCTGAAGGTAACATTCCCCCTTCCTGGGGCCAATCGGTTATCATCCCTTTATTTAAAAAAGGAAGTAAATCCGAGGCCGCCAATTATCGACCTATTTCTTTATTGGACGCCTCTGTAAAGGTTATGAGCAGAGTGCTGCTCATAAGGCTTGAAACTTGGGCCGAAGACATGAATATCTTAACCAAGGTTCAATATGGATTTAGGCAAGGCATGGGCACATTAGAGCAATGTGTAAACCTTGATTTGTTAATCAACAAATATACAGTAGCTAAAAAGGGCAATTTATTTTTATGTTTTGCTGATTTGAGCAGCGCGTTCGACTTAGTCGATCATGGTATTCTTTGGCAGGTTTTACTGGAGTTAGGAGCACCGTCAGAAATAGTTCATTTTTTGGCAAGGCTCTACGAGAAACTTTCTTGTAAAGTCCGATACGGTACCCTTGGGGAATGCACACCATTTTTTAAAGTGTCAAGGGGCATCCGGCAAGGATGCGTTTTAGCCCCTCTTTTATTTTCTCTTTTTATTAATTGTGTTGATCGCACTTTAGCTACTATACCGGCAGACGCTCCGCTGATTGGTGGCAATCCTGTAACAATCTTATTATATGCGGATGACGCTGTCCTTTTATCCCGCACCCAGATAGGCTTACAGCGTCTCATAAACAGTTTTATGCTGTTTATCAAAAACAGGAGACTCTGTGTCAATAAATCAAAGACCTTTGTTATGCTATGTGGTCAGTCAGCTAACAAACTTAAGTCTAGTTTTTATTTAGACAATGACAAAATGCTCCAAGTTAAATCATTTTGTTACCTAGGTATTACCTATGCCAGTGACGGATCCTGGAAATCCGAGCTTGATAATATCAGGATGAAAATGTTGCGAACTACAAGCAGCGTATTTCGCTTCGCTTCTAAACTCGGATCAAGAAGTATCCGAGATATGATCAATATATATAACATACGCTGTGTTCCTTCTGTATTGTACGGGGCGGGCGTGTGGGGTCACATAGATGGCACACTTTTACAAAAAGATGAAAATACGTTTTTAAAAAGAGTGTTGTGCCTCCCCCTCTCTGCTTCTGTTCAATTAATCCATGATGAGGTTGGGGTCGAGTTCATTTCTGACTTAGCAGCCGTTCGTCCACTCTTATTGTGGCGTTCTATTTGGGCTAAGCCAGAGACTCGATTCACTCAAGAAATTATTCTTGATTGTATAGGCTTGGACTTCTCATCACGCATCCTTTGGTTGAAATATATCCACTTTTGGTATAAAAAGATGTTCGACATCGATGTTTTCCTTGACCCTGAATTGGTGGTTGGCATACCCAAAAAAGAAATCAAACAAACATTTTTAAAGTACAAAAAGAAAGGGCGCGATGAGGTGTTTGGCAAGTTGGCTACTGTGAAATTTTATAGGGAACTCAGCTTACCATCAGGGTTCCAGGCTTATCTTTCAGTGGTCAACCGCCCATCTCATCAATTTGTCCTAACTCGTGTTAGGTTGGGTATCGCACACCACCTTGTTGCATTCCCAGTACAGAAACTTAGATCAGAAACTCCCTGCCCATGCGACAAGATTTCACGCCAGAGTTGCTGCCATTTTTTACTCTTTTGCAAATTTTACCATTTTTTAAGAATTAGGTATTTAAAACCTATTTTTATCAAATATAACATACGGTCCTTTAAGAATGCTTTTGCATTATTATCAACACTTGAGAATGAGGATATTTGTTTTTTTACTGCTACTTTTATTCTGAAATGTACAGCTGCCAGGAAAAGTATTGTATTGTCATAATTCTTATATGTTCCTGTCTGTACTCTATGTTTTTATATACTGTATGCTACTAATAATTATGTAAATTGCTCTTTTTATCTTGGGCTTGATTTAAAACTGTATAGTCGCCAGTAAGAGTATTTTCTGTGATACCCATTTCTGGTTTTATTTTCATAGTTATACTCCCTTGCCACCCAGCCTCCAATGTTAATGCTTAATTACTGCTTTATGTACTTATTGCCCCTGAAGTTATCTTATCTGGAAAAGTACAGCTGCCAGGAAGTGTTTAGAGTTGCCATATTTTACACCGTCCTGTCTGTACTTATTTTGTTTTAGGTCTATTTTGTTAGTCATAATGTCTCATGTCCTTGGCTTGGATTTTGTCTTAAAATTATAGTTGTCAGGATATGTACTATATGTGAAGATTATAACTTTTGTTACATATGAAACCCTGCGCTTTTAGTCTACTATCATATTTATAAAAATGAATTAATACCTAGATTTGCTATTATTTATATGTCCTCTCACCATATTTCTGGAGTTCCTTTTATAACTTAGCCTTCTCATTATAATTTTAATGTAATGAATTGTTATATAGGTTTTTGCTTGTATAATTTGTACTAACAAATTGAATAAAAGCTTTTGAAACTGAAACTGAGTTACTTTATCTTCACTTTGGGTCCTGTCCTGCTGTCGTGATGGTGTTTGAATTGGATGCCTGTCTGATTTGTTTGCTTTTTCTGGCATTTCTCTGGCATTTTCTTTCCCGCTTAGTTAGTGGCTTAAATACTTTGAGTTTCCTTACAGGTGATACCTTGTATTGACCGGTAAGTAAAGTGTCCAGAACTCCTGAATTCCCAGATACAATTGGTGGTTTTGGTGAAGGTGAGCTTGCCTGTGCTTGAGCTGAGTTCATCTGCATTTCACTTATATTTTGCCCCCTAGAAGGGCTGGGGCATACCATATCCACTTCTCTTAATACTTCGTTTTCTTTCTCAGCTGGTATTGCAGACTTGATTAGGGTATACCTGGTGGTTCCCAAACTTTCTGTCAATAAGGTTGGAACTGTTGCTAATTTGTCAATTATTTGAGTACAATGACAGTGGCAGCTTTGGTATGTTGTTTCCCAATCTCACTGCACCTTCGTAATCATCTCCTTAAAGTTATGCAACTTTTGTTCGACCCCCTAAACATGAGTTGCTAAGATATTTAATAGATTGACTTTGGTGTCTAACTTGTCTGCGTGGTAGTTCATTGGTTTGCCAATAGTGTCCATGGTGTTTAGCAAGTGCAGCCAAACTTAAGATGTTGGGGAGCTGCTTGGTTATGCTAATGACGAGTGAACAAGTTGTTCCCGGTGGGATGAAAACTCCAGTGATAAGTCACTCAAGGAACCCTAAATCCTGCTGGGTTGATCGTATTTATGTGAGAGGGACATTGTAGTGGTTGTTTCCAAGTTTTTAAGCTTAATTTGGGTCTGAATGTGTGGTTTGAGTTCCTGTCCGTGTTGATGATCCATTTCCAAGGAAAAGAATGATGAATCAAACTTATCTTGATTGTTAGTGTTTAGTTTGGTGAACCCCTGATCATCGGGGGATGGGTCTCACGACGGCAAGTGTGGCTTAACAAAAGGACTCAAGATATTTGTATTCATCTGATGTGTTAAGTTTCCTTGCTGGAATTGGCAGTCTAAAGAGGGCGAATGGCAATGAATTAGTGCCGCAATGACTTGGGGGTTAAACCTTTGACAGGTTTCCTGAGGGTAAAGAACTTTAGTTGTTCAATTTTGGAGGCCTAGGACTTCTCTGTTTATGTCATACGGAGCATCCGATCCCGTGATCTGAGATACTTTCCTTTTGTTTTCGCGGCTATTACAACCTGTGTCACAAGGAGGATTTGTATCGGCCTCACTTTGGAGGTCTGTGATGTTGTTGGTTACATTTATACTTTTAGAGGACTTAGGATCATTGTGGCCTGGTTTTCCTCAGTAGATTTGATGGCTAATTTTAAGAAATCGGTAATCAGTGCCCGTTTGCTGCTATTTGGGCATGAGTAGTGCCTGGTTGAGGCTAAGAAAGTGGCTTTCTTGCTTCCTTCACTGTTGGCATGTGAAACGGACTCTGTACCTTTTTTGTGATGGTTGACTTAGCACTTGCCATTACTAAAGTTGCTCCTGTTGGAGCTTCCAGCTCTCTTGCCATACTTCTTTATCGTCTTTGTTTGGTAGATCTTGGACTGAGAGGTACATTCCGAGAGAGTTACTAGTATGGTCCGTAACAGCGGACGGGAGGCCCTCCTTTGCCTTTTGGGTAATGGTTGAGGTTTTTTACCTTTTTTCTCCCCTCCTCTTGTTCTCCCTGACCTTATACCCGAATAATACTCACCAACCTGGGGAGGTTGGACTTCTGGGAGACTCCTGGCTGAGGATCCGCAGTCCTCGGTTGAGAGACTGCGTACTGGTTGGCACTTTAACAGAACACTTGGATTTAGCGGGTGCTGTGTGCTAGTCGACTAGTCAGTAATGATTGGCGGCAGGTGAGGGTCTGGGACGAAAGAATTGGCCATTGGCAGTTGGCGGTTAGCAGTTGGGGACAGTAACAGAATGGATCGACAAGTAACTTAACAAATGAATCAGGAATCAGCTCCGGCCAACGGGACCTGTACTCCAACCACTGCCATTAGCGAAGAGAAAATGGAATAGATGAAGCAGCAGCAAAAGGAGACGGCAAGGTAACAGAGGAACTGCAGCAAGGGCGGTGTGTTGGGTTTCCAGTTGAAGTTGAAGGCAGTGAGACCCCTGAGGGGGTAGCGTCTGGCAACTGCGGGGACCCGGATACCTGGGGGGTGTGACAGTAAAGGGCGATGGCCGTCGTGTGGGCCGGGAGTGGCGCAGAGCAGGGCTGAGGATGCAAGAGGGACAGAGCAGGGCAGGTTGGGGTGCTGCTAGCTGCACCCAACCTAGTTGGCCGCCTCCGCGGACACACCTGGGCACTTCAGTCCGCAGCCACCACTAAGGAAGATTGCACTCTCACGCACAAAGGTACCCCACTTGCCTGCTGACTCGCATTGCACGAGCCTCCTCTCTAGTGTTTCTGTTTTTTTTCTGAGCCCTCCGGGGATCTATGTAGGCGGGCGCAGAGCCTAATTGACTCCAAGTCCAAGTCCGATTTGCATCCTACACCGACGACCGAGCACCCCTGCACCTCGCTCCTGGCTCGCCGGACCTCTCGCAGCTTACAGCTTGCAGCCTGCCGCTCATGTGTCTTGCATCACCACGGGGGCTGCAGGGCTGTAGGACTCAGCGAGATGACCCGGCTTTCAATCCTCTCCGCTCTTCTCTCAGCAGCAGCAGCAGCACTAACACACCCACCACGGCTCTCTGGGTAATGGGACAGAGAAGCTATCTGTTAGTAAAAGCTCAGTATTTCTTTAACCCTTTCCATATTTCCTACGAAGAAGCCCAATTATTTTAAATGAATTTGCAGATCTATCTTGGCGCTCAGCATGACCCCTTGTAACTTCACAAAAAGGTTTCCGGATTTACTGGGGGGCTGTGCTGAGCACCTCAATGTTCTTGCTAATCTCACAAGTGACCCATTAAAAATTTCTGGCATTTGCAGCCCATTAAACATGCATTCACCTTATTTAAAACATACACACAGGGGCATCAAAGTTCTCACCTGGTCCCTTCAATTAGTGCGCAAGCAACATTTCCACCCAAGGGACCGTTTCCCGAGATTTAAAATGGCACCTGCAACTTTTATCTCAGGTGTCCCTAGATACACAAATTTGTTTTTCAGTTAATATCTCTAAAACGACGGAATTGATTCCCACCAAATAACAGAAAGCATACTTTCTGAACCAAGAGCTAGCTTTCTCCCAAATTTGGTGTAATCCTGACCAGCGATTTGTGCCGTAGTCATGCTCAAAATCCCTATGGGAAGCTGCATGGGGAAAAAGCATTTTGGAACCCCCTTATTCTACGCCCTCCCTTGACGGATCACCCCAAAACTTTCAACAAAGCAGATGAAGTTAATGGCAAATTAGTTTTAAAAAGTTCATTAGGGTTCAACACACTGCACCAAAGTTATTGCCAAAGCAAAAAAGCTTTTCCTAAATAAACTAGGTCCCAGCTAGAATGTTATACTGGCAACCACCAGTAGTTATTGCTTACCTCTCAACATTGCGCTTCAGGTTCTTTTACGTCATGGCCTCATGGTCCACCCATATACGGGGGGTACTGTTCTTATAGGGAGATGTGTGGGAACCCTGTTTGATAGAAAAGTTGAGGCTCTCCAAAGTTTCCAGAACTTTCCACCACAGAAATGTGTGGAAAATATGTGTTTCATACAAAAATCTGACATTTGCAAGGGATTCTGGGTGAAATTACAGCCCTGGAATCCCTTGGCTGTCTAATTTTTTTAAAATGTGCAGGTTTGCTAGGTTTCCCTTGGTGCCGGCTGAGCTTGGGCTCAAAATCCATGCCTACCCACATTACATAACATAACGTATATTTTTAAAGCTCACATTCACCCAAGGGCATCTTGGTGCTGAATAACAGATGTTTATTGTTACCCAACTCAGGATGAAAGGCTGAGTAGAACCACAGGATTTGAACCTGTAACCATGAGGTTGAACACAAGC
Source organism: Lissotriton helveticus (assembly GCF_964261635.1). NCBI lineage: Eukaryota > Metazoa > Chordata > Amphibia > Caudata > Salamandridae > Lissotriton > Lissotriton helveticus. The sequence continues at coordinate 1,417,998,712 of NC_136061.1, forward strand.
CCCTACACCGGGCCCATCTTAAATTGCAAAAAAGGGTATGATTTCTGTGGAAAAATGTGATGTGTCTATGTTGCATTTAGGGACCTTTTCTGTCATGGGCACTAGGCCTACCCATACACGTGAAGTACCCTTTTTATCGGGAGACTAGGAGCAATGTTACCTCAAAGGAAGTTTGTCGCTCTAGAACTTTGTATGAGAGAAATGTGAGGAAAATATGTTTCTTTAGTCCAACTTTGAGGTTTGGAAGAAATTCTGGGAAGAAAATACTGGTAGAAGCCATGCAGTTCACCCAACCCTAGGTTTCCTATCAGTCTAATTAAAAAAATTGTGGAGGTTTGCTAGATTTCCCTAGATGCAGGGTGAACTAGGACCAAAATTGCACAGCTATCAACATTGCAACAAAAAAAAAGGTTGCTTTTCCGGGGAAAATGGGGTGTGTTCAGGTTGCGTTTTGGCCTATTTCCTCCCGTGGGCACTAGGCCTACCTACACAACTGAGGTACCATATTTATCGGGACACTTGGTGGAATGCTAGGTGGAAGGATGTTTGTGGAACCCCACAGATTCCAGAACCTCCCATTACAGAAATGTGAGTAAAATGATTTTGTTATTCGAAGTTTGAGGTTTGCAAAGGATTCTGGGTAAAGAAACCTGGTGGGAGCAACACAAGTCATCCCATCCTGTAGCCTCCCTACATGTCTAGTTTAAAAAAATGCCAAACAAACAGCTGAACACCCGCCTCCCCTTCAAGATACATTCAGAGCAATAAGTCCCAAAAAAATTTCTTGGCACATAAGTATTTTATTACTTATTTATAAATTTTCATATCAAAATATAAATAATAAATTAAAATAGTGTGCACAGCATCATACTGAGTATGGCTTATTTCATTGTCAGTCTTTCAATTTTTCATTGCTTCATACCCTGCCAACAGCACTCATGACACATACACTCCATTCAACCAACATTTAAAAACAAGGAACATCTCAATATGCACATATTTCCAGACACAGTGTTCAACAGAACGTTTCTCAAAATAGAACATACATCAAACATACATCAAGTATTTTAATGGGTATTCCCAATAAACGTAGATTTTCTCTAGATGATTTCATACATTCAAATTTCTTTGTTTCCTTTTATTTTTTAATTATTCCTTTATTGAAATTCTGTAATAGCCACTGTTATTGTTCTTCAGTCAATATTCCATATTGGGGCTCAATAAGCAAAATTACTATACCGAAAACTATTACAGAATTTCAATTAAGGAATAATTAAAAATATTCAAAAAGCAAAGCAATTTGAATGTATGAAATCAGAGAGGGAAAGTCCAAATGTAAGCTAGTCTGTAAGAAAGAAGACATTTTGATAAATACCATCTAAAATATATATTAGTATGGGTATCCACAAATTCAGAGACAAACAAGTAATGACTGCTCCTAAACTCCATATCATGTGCCCATTTCAGAAATACATGGGTTTCATTGATTCATATTTTTTGCTCTACTGTTTCACCATATGAATTGGTCTTTATCCGGTACACAATGAAAAAACAGTGTATGGTGTAGCTCAGTTGTTGGCTTTGGATATCTCAGGTTCTTGAAGATATACACACCCTATATATCCCCACAACCAGACAGGTTCAGAAGACGTGATGGCATATTGCTTTTGTGAATTGATCATTGTGAGAAAAAGTTACAGATTAAAACATTTTCACAAAATGCATTTTTTCCTACTACTACTTTATTTCAGCAGTTAACGTATTGGTGAAAACCTTGAAGGATATACATAGCTATAGTTTTTTTGAATCACCCATGAATTTTACACTGGTTTCTACCCCAAGCTGGAAGCATGTTGAATGCACAAAAATAGCAAAAATGGGCTACTAATGCCAAACCTGTGAGAAAACATTCATTTTTTGATTCAGCTTGTTTCTGAAAGCTGGGATGATGGTTACCTTAGCACAGCAAACTGATCTTTGATGCCATTTGGATGAAAAAAAACAGGCACTTTTAACCGACGCTCTTTGTTCTTATTGTTCCTAAAAAAAACTAAATGAAGCTATATTATGACTATTTTCTTGGTCCCCTCCAGGGGAATCCACAAACGCCAATCTTTAGAATCCCCAAGATTTGGGGAAAAAGCATGCACATGTGGAGTGGCTACCTTAAGTGGACAAAAAATATGGAGCTTTAGCGATACTACCCCAAATAACAAAAAAAGGGCTCAGCACTAGGCAAGAAAGATGCAGCAGTTAAGGAGTTGAGTTACTATTCTGAGAATGTTACTTTTAGAAAGTTGGAATTTTCCTGCATCAATTAAATTTGCCTTTCTGACTGTGTACAGGGTCAGATGAATGTGAATGGTGCTCTTGTTGTGTGTTGTGTATTCCTTCCATATATGGGACAAAAGGGGTCTGTGTGTAGAGGGTGTTGGTCTTCCTGACAGGATGGTGGGGAGGAGTTGTACCTGGATTATGTTTCAAAGAACCCTGCCTGAAGGACACACAAAGGATCTGATATCAGACTTTGGATTGCCTCTGTCACCCTAGACAGTTTGGAGCCAAGCCAAGGGCGGAGCGAAGAACTGGCAACAACTACTTTGGCAGTAGGTCAGAGATTGCCCACCACAAAAAGGCTGGCACTAGGGATAAAAGTGGCACATCTCATCAGAACATGTGAAATATTCAGAAGAAGGCCTGCTCTGCTATGTGAAAAAGAAAGAATGGGCCTGCTTACCTTGAAACCAGGATCCTCAGAATTGACTCAAAGAGTCAGTTGGCTGACTTGTTTGAGCTACAGAGAGACAACACGGTTCCAGAGGCCTCTCTGCAACTTCCCATCTGACTAGCACCACCTAGATCTGACTGAGCTCTGCTGCTGGTTTTGCTGGAATTAGTCCTGAACCCCAAGAAGTGCCACCCAGGGCCTAGGCCACTGGCTGGCATGAGAGTGTACTCCTCCGGCTTTAAATCTAAAAAATGTGCACTCCGGATGAAAATCTAGATATTTGAGTCTCTTTGCAACCACAAGCAGGCTCACCACATCATCTACAGCGGATGCATCTCCTGCCAATCTGAAGTTCCAACAGAAACCTGCTCTGCACTACATAAACAAACCACCTGCATCTCCAGCTAATGTGAAGCTCCTGCAATGACTGCTCCTTGTGCCAATTACATCCTCACAGCCCCCGGCAACATGAAGCTCCAGCTGAGGCTCCTCAAGTGGACCTGGACAATGAGGGCTTGATTCACAGAGGTAAACTTGGACCTGAAGTCTAAGTTTAGACCTAAAGTCTAACTTCAGACATGAGGTCTAATTTTAAATATAAAGTCTAAACTAAGACTTCAGGTTTAAACTTGTGTTATGTTTTCAATGTATTACTGTTTGTCTGCTGCATACATACTTTATACATTGCCTCTGAGTTAAGCCTGACTTATTTTTTGCCAAGCTGCCCGCGGTTAAGCACAGGTTTAGTTAGTGACTTTTGTGGTTCACCCTGGCAAGGATTGTGTTTATTATTTGAGTGGAGCTCTCATCCCTCTCAACTAATAACCCAATTTCTTACACAGCATTTAAAAACTCTTATCCTGGAGAGTGCCATCCCAAGCAACAATCATCTGGTGTGTTTTGACCAGACTCAAGTGAATCCTCTTGAAACTTTTTCTGGGAGTAGAGCTTAAGTTTGTTACCAACTAAGCAGACAAGTTACCAGCATGGGCTAGTACTGAGTATACCCACTTGTTGACAAAAATTTATGTAGATCCGTTTCTTTTCTGAGAGCTAGCATGTTGCTCAAATGCCAAGATATCTAGTGCTGAAACAGCACAGGAAATTACCATTAATCATTAAACAATTTGAATGCAGTTTGTAATTCGTTCTCCATCTTGAACTATTGTTCACCAAAAAGACCCAAGTTATGTATATTTCTAAAAAATGGTTGTGTAATTCCATTAATATCCCACTCTTCCCCTTTGACCTCTTTCCTGGAACCCCAAATTTGGTTCTCTAGTAAATTTACTCTTGGTGTGTAGTGCCAGCATGTTCAAGCATAATAGTAAGGTTCATCAGAGAGTAAACTAATAGCAAAATGTAGAAGATTATACTCATTACAGAATGAGGGAAAAGACACAGATATAACCTTTCGAAAACTGAACGGGTTGAATGGAGTCCCTATCCAATGACCATTGTTCCAATATGTGCAGCAGAATCAATCCCTGGAAGCATTTTTGCTGGAGAGATTGGCTTGATTTATTTTAATAGATGCCCTATCACAACCTACTTAAAAGGTAATTAAAAAGAGAGGTCCAATCGGCCTCTAAGACCAATTTCAGTGTTGCTTGAATACGTCAGACATCAATGGAAAGAGGTGTTCAACATATATTAACACTTTTTCTCTGTATTTGAATTGTATATTGCTGCTAACAAAAGTTTCAACTTCACATTGGGTTTAAATCATAGTTCAATAAATAATTACATATTCTGAAGATCAACCATAATAAATCGTTGTGTTGCACACAATTTTTGATAAAAGCACACAGTTTTTATACCAATTGTTAAACAGGTCCGATATGATGACATTATTCTTAAAACTTTATAATGGATCGACTTCCTATGCGCAGCATAGGTGTTAGAAGGGAACGGGCCACTGAAAGAAAGCTCGATCCTGATTCCTTGCTGCCACTCACCTTGAGGTCCTCCTGGATGTGAGATCCCGAAGCTTTCATGTGGACTCTGTCTGTCACCTACACTCCACCAACATGGGCAAACAATTATAGGCAAAGCAGTAACTTTATATGTAAAATAGGCAAGAGAAAGTGATATTCATTCAGTGGCTAACTTGTACAATGTTTAACTAGAAAACCTGGCATCAGTCCTGGCTTCCCTGCTTCTTAAAACTGTTTGATTCTTGACAAATATTTTATTTCAGGGGCCTCCTTTTTTTTGTAAATTATCACATAAGAGATCACCTTCAAATATCCAAGTTTAGGAGGTGCACTGCACAAACATTTTTGTGTATGATTTGATAGAGTGTAATGTTGCTCCATTGTAATGTTGCTCCATCTAAGAAGCTGGGACACGGGGGCGTGGCTAGCGCCCGAAGATGATGGCTGCGCCTCTTTAGCTCTCCCGGGAGGCGCGGATGTCGGAGCGACCGGCGTGACTCTCACTCGAGCTAATTTGTCCCGAAATTGCAGGTGAAGCTGTCGGACATCATGGTGGTCCTCAAGGAATCTTCTCTTCTCCATTTTGACGCCCTTTGAGGAGTTTTTCACAACAAGTGAGTGCAGCGCTGGTCCCCGGGATCGCGGCCGCCATTTTGTGGACCCGCCGACGGAGCCCTGCTCCTAGCGGTTTTCCTTTGAAGCAAGACTGCCAATTTGAATATTGCCGCTTTTCCCCTTCAGCCTGCGTTTTGACATGCTTCTCTCTTCTGCTGCAATATCACAGCTTCACTAACACCAGTGCTTTATTATTGAGCCTCGGTTATTATCAATTACTGATACCACAGCCATTTTCTCCTCAGCGCTGAATCAGCCCCAGTTCCCGCCTCATTGGAATTATCCTTTTTCTTGGTAACAGCGCTAGTATTATTTTCATTTCTGCAGCGACAGCGCTACTTTCGCTGTATCATGAATTTTCAAGACTGCCAGGGCTAATTTTCCTCAAGTAACTTTTACGTCACAATGGGCATTTAGTCGCTGACCTGCAGTTCTTGCTTATCTCAATGACTTATACATAAGTTCTTATACCTCATTGTTTTAAAGAGCTTATCAGTGTACTTTGCCTCACCAAATGCTCTTTTCACGAGGCGCTTTACCCTTAGTTTTTGGCATGTATGCTTTTTACTTATCTGAATTTTTGGTTTATTTAATGCCAGACCTATATTATAGCATTGTGTTGCATTGTTATTATATTACTTTGGTGTTATTCTCCATTTTGAGTCTACTTGCTTCCTTTTGCCATGTATAAGCTTCCATTTTGTTATTGCACAACTGTAATTTGATGCAGGTTATGTTTATGAATTCACAGACTGTTTTAATGACACCTTTGCCCTGGGTTATGTTATGCCATCTCCAGCTCCAAGTAAATTTCTCCTTCATACAAGCTCTAGGTATCAGTGTCTCAAGATGGATGATTCTCATGATGCTTCTTCTAAAAGTTCCTCATCATCTTCTGCTCCACCAACGTCTGGAGCTACTAAAGGCTCTATCAAAAGAATAACAAAGGATCCGCCTTCTCCTCCCAAACAACCTACGTCAGTGACAATGGACATTATACTAGAGGAAATTAGGGCCTTGCTCCCCTTTCTTGAGGAAACTAAATCTACCCTTCAATTGTTATCTGACAAGTGGTCTAATGTTGATGAACGTGTTACTCTTTTGGAACAAAATGTTGTTGGTCTTACTTCTTCTGCTTCCAAAGTTGATCCGCTCTGTGCACAAGTTTCAGCCCTTCATAAACAAATTGAAAACCTTGGAAAACAGGAATAGAAGGAACAATCTCCGTATTTACGGCCTTGCGGAAGGTTCAGAAGGTGCTGACGCCCTTGCTTTCTTCAAGTCTTTCTTGCCTAAAATCCTTCAGTTACCTGATAGTACCAATTTCAACATACAAAGAGCTCACCGTTTAGGTCCCCCTCCTGTTGTAATATCTACTTCTGTCGTCAAAGACCGCGGGGTGTCATCATCTACTTCCTCGAATATACAGATCTCCTTACAGTTTTGTCAGCAGCCAGAGCTATACCTCGAATCACCTGGTATGGAAATACACTTTTCTTCTCGCAGGATTATGCCAAATCCACTGCAGACCGACGAAAGGAGTTCCTTTCTCTTCGACCACTGCTTCGTTCTTTGGGAGCAAGATATGGGCTTTTTCACCCCTGTCTCTTCAAAGTGACTTTCAATAACAAAACTACTACTTACGACGATCCACTAAAGTTAAAAAGTTTTCTTTATTCTCATAGTGTTGTTACAATGGATACTAATGCTCCATCTAGCTCTAAGTAATTATCTTTAGATGCTGGTCTTGTATTACTGCGTTTCTGTTGTGCCTTTTATTGTTCGCTATGGAAGTTATGTCTACGACATTTTCTCAAGTTGTTTACTTAAATCTTTTATGTAACCGTTATTGTTAAGCTTTGTTCTCTTTTTTTTCCTATTACACAGATTTTATTCCTTCGTGTCATTATTCATCTTTTTGTCCTTGGAGTCCGTTGCAGTCGTCTTCCCTTCCTGCCTTCCCTTCGGAGCTTAGGTCCTGTCATTGTTCTAAGTGGCCTCCATCCTCTCATCCCCTTTGTATGTCTTCGACATTGTGTAAGTTGATCATTCTTTTCAATATTCTCTTTTGTACTCACATTTTTTTCCTTTTCCTTTTCCTTTTCCTTCGCATGTTTCTAATGTTCTGTAACCAAGCTATTTTTTCTTCTACTGCCACACTCTTTGTTCTTCTCTTCCTTCCTTTTTGTTATTCCTTTCCAATTTCTTCTCTTTCTTGTCTGTCTTCCTTCTTATATTCTCATTCATCTGGAATCCTATTTTTCTCTACTTCTCCATCCTTATCACTTCTCTTCATATTATCCCTTTTTTCTATTTTGCTCTTCTTTTTTTCTTCTCAGTTTTTCCTATTGTCATATACCTGGCTTATATATTGTTTCATCCTATATTTTCCATGGATATATCCTGATTGGTTTTTGATGTCTCTTCATACAGTTCTTACATGCTTTTATTGCTTTTGTTATTCACATTTGTACCTTGACTGGTTTTTGAAATGTGTTTCTGATTTCTTTACATGCCTTTAAAAATTATATCTTGGAATGTTAGAGGTTTATATTCACCAATCAAAAGACAGAGAGTTTTAACACACCTTGCCAAACTAAATGCAGATATCGCTTGTATACAAGAATCGCACCTATCTGCTGAGGTGTCTGCTAAACTGAAGAGGGGTTGGGTGGGTGAGGTTTATTTTTCCCCAGGTGATGGTAAGCGTAATGGAGTCCTGATTTTATTTCGAAAATCCCTTCCCGTCAAACTAATAACGAGTTGTATAGATAATTCAGGTAGATGGGTTCTAGTGAAATTTACATTAGGTGAGGTACCTATTTCTATTTTAAATATTTATGCCCCAGCGACTGGTGATGCCTCTTTTTGGACCTCCTTAGCACCGCACATTACACAACATTATGTTGACAACTTTATTCTTGTGGGTGACTGCAATGAGGTCTTTGATCCATTTCTAGATAGACACTCGACTAGTGCTTACATCCCTCACAAATCACATAAATCCTTTGCACAACTTATTACTAAATACAAACTTATTGATGCATGGAGACTTTGCAATCCTACCTTGCGTGAATACTCTTTCTTCTCACCACCTCATCACACCCAATTACGATTAGATTATATTTTCATTTCTCATCACCTTTCCCAATCCCTTATTGCTTCTGACATTGGTTCGATCTTAATCTCCGATCATGCGCCAGTCTCTATCAATCTGGATGCTTTGCAAAAACCTACTTCTACTCGAAAATGGCGTTTTAATAATTCTCTCCTTCTTGATTCAGAATTTGTTTCTTCCTTTACATCCTTCTTTCATGAATACTTCTTGCTCAATCAAACTGATGATATCCAATTTCCTGTGATATGGGATGCTTTTAAAGCATCTGCTAGAAACTTTATCATCAGCTATGTCTCTCGCAAGCGGAAGAAAGCTCAACACATCACTAATGACCTTCTATCTAAAATTAAACAATTAGAACATTCTTTTTACACTTCCAAATCTAAAGACTGCTTAACTGAACTTATCGCCACTAAACTCCAATTCAACAAAGATTCCACATATAACGCTTCCAATTTTCTATTAAAGTCCAGCTCTAAATTTTATGGTGGTCAGAATAAAGCTGGGAAATTACTGGCTAATTACCTGAAAGTAAAACAAAATAAAGTTAATATTGACTCCATTTTTGCTCTGGATGGGCCACTGAAACATAAGAATGATGACATTTTACAAGATTTTCTTCATTTTTACGAAACTTTGTATTCCTCTGAATCAGTTTCTTCTGAGCAATCTATTTCCCAATTTGTGTCCAAAATTAAATCTCCTTTTGATATTCCTCTAGATCTTTCCCCATTGGAAACGGATCTAACGCAAAAAGAACTCCTTCAAGCACTCAATACTCTCAAACATGGAAAGCCCCGGGCCCAGATGGTTTCACTGTTGAATTCTTTACTCACTTCTCCAAATTGCTTATCCCTAAATTGCATATCTTCTTTCCACTTTTTTGAATCTGGCTCTGCTTCTGGTACATTTTCTGACGCTCTTATTTGCATTATTCCGAAACCAGGTAAAGACACACAGCATTGCAAAAACTATCGTCCCATCTCTTTAGTTAATGACTACAATTGTTTTTCGAAAGCGTTAGCCTTGCGTTTAGAATCATATTTACCTAATCTCTTAGGAAAGTAACAGTCCGTTTTTGTTAAGGGAAGATTGTTGGCGGATAATACTAGATTGTTTTTTGACATTCTTTCTAAGACCTCGCATTTCTCTCACTCACTTGCATCCATAGCTTTAGACGCTGAAAAAGCTTTTGATAGGGTTGAGTGGGCATATCTTTTTAAAACTTTGAAGTGGTTTGGTTTTGGACCAGAAATCTCCACACTGATTTCTCTCCTGTATTCTCATCCAAGAGCGGCGATTTCGGTGAATGGTGGCTTATCTTCTTACTTCTCTCTCAATAGAGGGGTTAGACAGGGTTGCCCACATTCACCTTTTTTATTCAATCTTGCTTTAGAACCTTTTTTGTTAAGGATTCGCCAAAATGATGCAATTCATGGTTTCAATTTCCAACAATCTACAATTAAAATGGCAGCCTATGCCGATGATGTGTTATTATTCTTATCTCAACCTAAAGGTCCCTTCCCGCATTTTTAGATGAATTTAATTCTTTTGCTTATGTTTCTGGCTATAAATTAAATTAAGATAAATGCGAGATCTTACCCCTTACTAAATTCACTTTTAAAAATGATTTCTTAGATTCGGATTTTACTTGGAGTCCCAACTCTATAAAATATTTGGGTCTTCATTTTACATCTTCCCTTTCGGGTACAGTTGCACGTTGTATGGAAGAATGTTTACAAAAATTGACTACCCTCACTACTAAATGGCATCCCTTGTATTTGTCCTGGTGGGGTAGACTAGATACAATCAAGATGATGCTTTCTCCTATAGTCCTATTTACGATTTCTTATATACCATTTTCTATATCCATGAAACATTTTAAGAAAATCAATTCCATTTTGTCCAGCATTTTGTGGGGACATAAGAAACCTCGTATGTCTTTATCTAAATTGATGCGTCCGAAAAAGGAGGGAGGGGTCAACTTTCCAAACTTTTCTTTGTATCATAAGTCTTTTTTATTAAATCAAGCCTCCAACTGGATTACAGATTCCACCTCGTCATCTCCTCTTTGGTTGGCCTTGGAACGCTCTTTCATATCTCCTTTTTCATTCAAGGAATATCTTATGTTCTCTCGTAAACCACATTCCTTATCCACTCCAATTCTTAAATATACCTCCAAAATTCTTCCTCTCCTTCCTATTACCTCCTTTTTTGATCAACCCATTTGGCATAATACATCTATTTTAATTAACAATAAACCGATTTTTTGGACATCCTGGAGATCGCGTGGCCTTATTTGGGTTCACCAATTATTTAATCGTAATCAGATTATCTCATTCTCTTTAGCTGCCTCCTCTTTTCATTTTCCTCCCACTTTCCGTACTAAATACTCGTTATTGACATTGGCACTGCAACTGGCTCATGATGCTTTTCTTGTTTCTCCTCCCCCCTCATGTCAGGAGCCCTCTGGTACACCTTCACTAAGATCTTTACTTCTTAAACATTCCAAAGCTTCAACAATTTATGCACTTCTTCAAAATCTACCTTTACACCGTATCAAAAACAAAACAGAAGAAGCTTGGGAAGAGGATTTAGCGGTTTCTTGGCCCATTGAGTTATGGAACAAATTATGGTTGAAGATTCTCAAATCTTCCAGAGCTGCTAACACAACTCAGACACTATTTTTCATTTATAATCGTCTATTACTGCCACCACTCATTCTTAACAAACATTTTCCAGACACCTCTGACAAATGTTGGTCCTGCTCCTCACCACGTGCAGACTTATTTCATATGCTTTTCAAATGTCCCCTAGTTCATAGCTTTTGTGTGAAGGTGTGGTCTCAAATTAATAAGATTTTTTCCTCCACTCACTTGTTTTCTATCTCTCACATTTTCCTGGGAAGTGCTTCTCCTATTTGGGATCATTGTACTTTCAGGATAAGAATAATCGATGTATTATTAGCAGTAGCTTTCCAACAAATTACCAGAAAATTGGAAAGATTTTACTAAAATATCCTATCAGGCTTGGTGGTACACTGTATGCTATAATCACAGATTAGATACGACATTTGTTTATCCCTTGATTTTAGCTACAAAGAGGCGAGAGTTTTGGAGCCCTGTTACATTATTTTTTGATAAAAGTGCTAGGTTTTCTCTGTCCTTGCCTCCAATACAACAAGAAGTTACTAAACCTCCATGACTTCCTATAGCTTACTATATGTACTTTTCCTATCTTACACTTTTCATATATATTGTATATGTCCTACGAATTTCATTGTTCTATACTTTACCAGTCAACGCTTATGCTTTTAGTCATTCTCAATTTTTGAATTTTTCTATTCTTATTCTTATTATTAATTGTTCTGCTGTGTGATCATTTGTACCATTGTTATTGTTTTTATTTTGTTAACTTTTACTTTATCTGTTTCAATAAAACTTTTTTGAACTCAAAAAAAAAAAGAAGCTGGGACACATGTTATAGTGTACCCTGCCACGGCGTTCACCAATGGCATTATGGCAGGGCAGGGAGGGAGCAGGAATGTCTAAAAATGATTGCTTTTATTAAACGCCTCTCAATGCAGCAAAATATTCAGATGCACTAAGGTAAACCGCTTTTGCATGATAAAGAAATGCACTTTTAGGGGGTGTGGCTAAGGCGCCGGAGGAAATGGGTGCCCCAATCGGGAGCACCGCAATGACGTAGTGTGACAGAGGCCCTACAGGCTTCGTTTTCAGCCGCTTGAATCCCAAGGCTGCTGCATCCCATGTCGGAACATCTGCTGCCTGTAATGCGTTGTATGCGGTGCACGGGGTGAGTGTTTTTTAGACCTCGGTCCACAAGTGAAATGCGGCCGCCATATTGATTTATGACCGATCCCCGTGACACACTCTCTGACAGAGTTTTCTCACTGCATTTAAAGGACTAAAAAAGCATGTTTTACTGAAATAAAAACTCGTTTTCTCCAGTTTTTCACGTCATTGTAATCCTTTTAAATATTTATATGCTTTTTGGACTGCTATATATTCTGTGGTGTTGAATAATAACATCTATACTGACCGCCATTTTGTGATGTGCACTTTGCTTCTATATCTCAAATTTCTCCCAATTTTTCCTCAATGGCAATGTCTTGTTCCGCCCGAGGTGGTCTTCACCAAATTAATACAAATAATGGGTCACTGGAGGACACAAACCCATTTAGTGTTTTACAAGATAATGTGGAAGAAGCAACAATGGATACTAATACAATGAAAGGAACATCCTCTCATAATTCGCGCTCAGGTTATACAAGTAATTCCAAAGCTCCTTCCACATCCGCCTCTACTGCGGGTAAAAGAGTGAAAACAAATCCCCCTTCGCCCACCAATTCCTCATCCTCTATTTCTATGGAATTGCTACTTGATGAAATTCGCTCACTCAAACCATATATGGCGGAAACAAATTCTCATCTTCAGAACTTGGAGGATAATTGATCACGCCACTGAACAAAAAGTTGATGAGTTGGAGAGAAATGTTGCCTCAGTTCAGGTAGTCAATGATCAAGTTCCTTGCTTACACAAAGAAATACAGAATCTTAAACAACAAGTTGAAAATTTGGAAAACCGCAACAGGCCTAACAATCTTCGCATTTACAGACTTGCAGAGGGTCTTGAAGGATCTAACCTATATCCTTTTTTCAATCATTTTTGCCAACGCTTTGGACTTTCAACTTCTCCAACCTTGAATATTCAACGAGCCCATCGTCTAGGTCAAATTTCCCACACAGCTGCTACATCTTCCTTTTTAATGAAACCTAGAGGGGTAATTCTGTATTTTCTAGAGTATACAGATCTTCTTAAAGTTATTCAAGCTGCAAAACAGAAAGGCTCAAATCACATGGAATGGCTCAAATCTCTTCTTTGCGCAGGACTACGGCAAGGTTACCGCAGATCGTCGAAAGAAGTTTCTAGAGATGAGACCTTCCCCTGAATACCCGCTATGGCCTATTCCACCCTTGTCTCTTCAAAGTGACTTAAAATAATAAAACAACGACCTATGAAGATCCAGCGCTTCTTCAACAATTCCTGAACTCTTGTAGAGACGAGTCTATGGACACTCCTCGATCTTAACCGTCTTGTAATATAAGCATTGTTGGCTGTTGTTTTCTGTCAAGATGTGAGACTTGTTAATCATATTTATTTTTCTGTTTGATTCTTTCAGATGCAGTTTTGTGAGTCTTTGAATATGTCCTCTTAGTTTGTACCTGGAAGTTGTCTCCCTCTGCTGCGTTTTCGTGGAGGCCTCGGTCCGGTGTGCTACCTTCCTCATGTGGTTCCACCCACCCCACTCTCATTGTTTTTTGTGTGGTATGTCCTTTTGATTTTGTTCTTAATTGTCAATGGTTTGATTTGTATTGTTTATCTGTACTGTGTTTTGTTTTCTCTTACCTTTTACTTTGCCTGTCCTTTTCTCTTCACTTTTCTCCTGTCCTTTCCTTTATCCTTGGTACTATTTTCTTAGAATTCGCTTGCTTTCTTCACTTCTCTTTTTTATTCTCTCTTCAACTGTTTTATCTCTTTCTTTGAGCAATAAATATGCTATTTCAATTGTTTACATAATAACTGTGCATGTTCATTTTAATGGGTTATTTTTAGAGTTGTAACTTGGAACGTTAAAGGAGTCAATAATCCCATAAAAAGACAGCTTGTGTTAACTCATTTAGCTAGATTAAATGTTGACATTGCTATAATTCAAGAAACCCACCTATCAGATTCTGAAGTGGCTAAAATAAAACGAAGCTGGGTGGGAAATGTTTTTTCTCCCCTAGCTTTAGGGAAAATGAATGCAGTCTCCATTTTATGCCATAAAAAATATCAGATTTTAGTTGTTGTTTAGGAAAATGACCTGGAAGGTCCCTGGGTAATTGTTAAATTACTTATAGATCAGATACTTTTAGTACTCTTTAATGTTTATACACCTGTTAATATTGATAATGCATTTTGGTCTCAGATATCTGATAAACTTCTTATGTTTGATGATGACTGTAATCAGGTTCTCAACCCTAAATTAGATAGACATTCTTCTGTTAAATTTTCCAACACCAAGATGCATTTACAATTTACATCTACCATACATCGTAAAGCATTAGTTGATATCTGGAGGCTTTGTAATCTAGATATTTGGAAATATAGCTTATACTCCCCCCTCACCATTCACAATCCCGAATAGTAAACCTCTATCTCAACATGTCTCTCATGCCGAGATTGGTTCTATTCTAATATCAGACCATGCTCCAGTTGTATTGATTTTGAACTGATACCTTTTTCCCCCCATGCAGGCAGGTGGCGATTTAATAGGACATTATTAGCGGATCCTAATTTTACAAGCCAATTCACCTCCTTTGCTTCTGAATTATTCTCTTTTAATTCCACCCCAGATTCTTCTCCGGTAATGATTTGGGATTCTTTTAAATCAGTGGCCAGGGGTTTTATCATAAACTTTGTCTCACGAAAAAAAAGGTTCTTTGAGGGAAAAAATACTCAGTTACTAGCTAAGATCAAGCAACTTGAATATTCCTATTATCACTCCAACTCTGAATCTTCGTTAAAAAATCTTATCGAAGCAAAATTCACTTTTAATAAATTATCTACAGTAGCCGCTTCCTCTTATCTCTTAAAAAGTATGGCATGTTACTATGAAGGCCAGAATAAAATGGGGAAATTACTTGAGAACTATTTAAAGATGCGTCGCGAGCGAACTAAAATAGAGTCGATAAGTAACAATGCAGGTGACTCGCTATTTAAAGATAATGATATTTTGAATGAATTTGTTTCATTTTATAAAAATCTGTATACGCCAGAGCAACAACCAACCTCAGCTGCTCTTTCTACTTTCTTTCAATCGATTAAATCTCCACCCCATTATGACACCGACTTTGCCTCTTTAGAATCCGACATCACTCTCTCTGAAATCACACATGCAGTCTCAGTACTGAAAAGAGGGAAAGCTCCAGGTCCGGACGGATTTACTATTAAATGTTATGCTCACTTCGCTTCTTTGATACTCCCCCAATTCTTATTACTTATAATGCTTTTATAAAGGATGGGTCTTCATCAGGAACTTTTCAAGAGGCCATGATTTGTTGAATTTGTAAAGAAAATAAAGATACCAATCTCTGCAAAAATTATCATCCGATTTCCCTAGTTAATTTGGACTATCAGATCTTCGCAAAGATTCTTGCTCTCCGTATTGACCCCATTTTACCTAACCTTATTGGCCCGGAACAATCAGGATTTGTTAAGGGCCATTTATCTTCAGATAACTCCAGAGTCTTTTTTAACATTCTGAGTAAAGCTTCCTCTATTGATTATCCTATCGCCGCAATAGCACTAGATGCTGAAAAAAGCATTTGATAGGATCGGATGGGATTTTAAGTTTCAGGGACTAAAATGGATAGGACTCCCTACTAAATGAATTTCTCTTATTTCTTTACTTTACTCTGGTCCTAAAGCCTCTGTTTTTGTTAATGGTAAAACTTCTTATTACTTTTCTCTTTTTTTGAGGAGTTTGTCAAGGGTGTCCTCTATCCCCTCTTTTATTTATATTAGCATTAGAACCCTTTTTAATGAAAATTAGGTTGGATGCTAGGATTACTGGATTTCAACTTGGTACCACTCATGTTAAAGTGTCTGTTTATGCTGATGACATCCTATTATATTGTTCAAATCTGCAGGGGCGGCTGGTGACATTTGAAAGTGGTGAGCCGTCAAATGATTGTTGTATTGCACTGCGGCGAGCGAGCATAGCGAGCGAGTTTGAACAATCTATGGAGGGTTCGGGGTTACCCCCGAGAAATTTTTTAAAAAAGGGTGGACAAATGGTGCATTTTCAACCAAATGTGGGGGAGCAGGAAGGTTAATAAAGCAATTGTGAATCTGTTCTAACAAAGACAATGACTGGCAAAACTGTCAGCCTAATCGGACGCATATCAGATGCCAGCCTACCACATTCTCTGTCTATGTGTGCCACTTTGTGTTCTTCTTTCACAGTAGGCATGTGGTTGTTCTATGGCCATTGATGCTCTGGGTCTTTTGTCAGTGATATCTCAGGTCTGTGTATGGATGTGAGCATCCTGCCCTGCGCTCAGTGGGGGAGCAGGCATAGACTTAGATGAAGACTCCTGCCAAGTCAGGCTGAGACAGAAAGTGTGTGTACCGGAGGAGAAAATACTCCATACGTCATACATGACGGGTAAAACTCAAAATGGCTGAAAAAAGCGGGCCCGTTACTCTTCGTCTCGCTGTATTGTGCATGAGGTCTGCTAAAGATGCTAAACACCTAAGCAGTCTCTAGCCGGAACGAAGAATATTACTGTGGATGGAAAGTGTAGACGCACAGCAGGTGCCTGAATACAAGGAAGCAGCAATTCCTCTTACAAGGACATAATCACAACAACAACCTCACAAAGGCATGATTATTATGAGTTTCTGTCTCAGACAACCATGCCCCATCCTTCATCACGGAGAGCTGGGCCCTAACAGCAGATATTACATGGAGAACAAGTGTTCAGGTTCAATAGGAGACTGTGATGGAGATTCAGCCAATGTGCTTTCAAATATGCTACTGGATTGTTTCATCAAGTATGTCACCATGAGAAAAGCAGCTGCCCTGTCACTGCCGTTGTAGATAAACCCCCATTTGTGTGCCTTCTACGAGACACCCCCATCTCACTTGCTCACCAGACTAGGAGATGTCGCACAGATTTGCAATTTGTAGAAAATAAATCACGTGTAAATAACAATGCTGGGACCTATATTACCCTGAGGCATGGGCTGTTTCTTACTTATGACTTATGTCCATTTGAATGAGCTCATCATTTACAAAGGGCATTTGAGCATTTTCTCAAACTAGTTGTGTACATTGTTTTGGCTCATTTTGTATCTGAAGTCAATTTTGCACTTTTGTAATTTTCTATTAAAAAGTTAACAAAGCTTTTATAACACAAGTTTGTTGAAATAAAGCATATACTACTACTACCACTACTACTACTCGCACTACTACTACTACATCTAGAAAGAGCACATGTTTTAAAAGGCCAATGTGTGCAAATCAATTACAATACACATCTGGAGCATATAGTACAGTCATATTAACCAAACATCATCCAACCATCAAATGTTAAAGCATTGTTTAAAAACTGTTTTTTTAAATATGAGCCCTGACTCAAGGAATGACACCTTACCTGAAAAGGCCACAGCTAACAGAAACAAGACACCTCAGCTAAAAATAACCCTGGTGATAGTTATCGAATACCTTCCCTCAATCATTGCCTCACAGACACATATTGATGGACACGAAGACCTGCATCCATTTAACACCAATCATTGTCAATATTCTCCATATCACAATAATGTGTTATGCTGCATTTGATTTTTAACGCCTAAGTGTTCTAAACATCCATTCCACGCTACATTTTCCTCCTCAAAGGTGAGGTACTGAAGGGATGAATTTATAAGCAAAAAACAGATGTTTTATTATTTCTGCCTAAACCATGTGCCTGCCTTGATGATGAGGGTGTCAAGCTGCTGCGAGTCTCCACTTTTATTTTCATTGTGAGTGGAAAAATCACAGGGACATTTTCACTGGCATTATTATCAGGGAGCCTACTATTCTGCCACAGAATTCTGAGGCATGATTTGGGTCAGTTGGCCGAGAGGCTGGACTTGATTCTCTAGGAGAATATTGCTGCCATGGAATTTGGCCTAAGATGTCAACAACTGTCCCTTTCGCCAGGCATAGACCCTGAATCACCAAAATGCCAGGGTAAGCAGAAGTTACATCATTCAATTCTGGCCCCCTGCATTAAGTCAGAGAATTTCCGAGTTATATGTATGATTAGCTTGCCGATACTTGTTTTTTTTTGGGTGGGGGGTTGTTTTTAGGCTGAAATCAGAAACATACAGTTTATTATTGTGCTGTCCATAGAAATGTCTCCCTTTGTTTGATGGTCATTTTAGGGCATAAGCTGCTTGTCTCTGCTCAAGAGTGAGGGGAAATGAGCGCGTATTCATAAGTTTTCTAAGGACCGATTTGTCAGAAATGTTTTGCTGCTTTGAGAGCCAAATTGCCACCCGTCTTCACAAATTGAGCGCTTCATTATTTACCTTGGCAAGTGATCCTTGATTTGCTAACATGTTAACGCTGGTAGTAAATTATTGTAAATTGTATTTTAGTTTCTTTTTATGATGCGATTTTAAACATTTTGTGCATGTTTGACAGTTTATATGGACTTCTCTGTCTTACTAAATGAAGTTAAGTTTGGAAATTAGATTACCTGGAAATCTCACGAACGTGGTAATAATAACGAAGTCCAGGCTAATTCAGTGCTTATCCATGAAAGCTTGATCTGGGTGACAGCTGTCTGCCACTTTGGCATCTTAGATGTCGGTCTTTGCGGTAATAGTAAAATGCAGGGGCCCCTCCGTGTGCTGTTTGTTGTCCCTGCTTCTCAAAGTTGTGCAGGTGACTTACAATCCTTCTGCTTGCTCATCCTAGTATCTGATGCTGCTGTATAGTCCCCATGAGTGTAAAAAGTACATGTTTTCTTTAATGTTGCTCAACCCAGTCACAGCGAGTACCCTCATGAATACCTTAATGTCAAACAGATTGAGAAACCGCACATCCTGGCACGAGTTATTTATGCAGCTATGTTTTCCAGTTGCTGTGGGGCTTGTGCAGTGTTTTGTTTTCTTTTCAGGTACGCTGTACTTTTGTGTTCTATTACTCACACTTACGACGAATGCCTCAGAGGTCCAATTATAGGATTAGTGGAAAATGTGCCTAAGTTAAATCAAAATTTAAACGGTCCACTTGCATACACTTTTACCGCCACAAAAGAGTCTTTCAATGTGGTCAAATATTTCATTAAGTCATTAGGAACAAAACACATGCGCCCCCAGCTGTCCCCATGACATGTTGCAGACAAGGAACGCGCCCTTTTGAATCCTGAATGTGGCAGTGAGCGTGGGTGAATCATACATTTTTTACATATTTTCCGAAACCTCACTTTAATAGTTGTAGAAATGTGTGAATTAAATGGGAAAAGTAAGACTTACCTTACAACCTGACCGCGCCACCTCTGCTCCCCTGGCTTGGCCCCTGGCTTGGCACCTTCACGAACTGCCCTGGAATGGACTAGCAGCCTCTCTCAGCCAATCCTGGTGCTGCCAGCAGCGCCAGAATTGGCTTAGGGCGCGGTTAATTTTCGCCCGCCGCCTGCCCATTAGAAGGCCGAAGGGCTCCTAATGGGCATGCACAAACAAGTGAAAACACAAGTGCGCATGACTGGGCAGGGGTTAAAAATTCGCCCTCTGTCCCCACTCATGCACACTTGTGGTGCTGCCTGCTGCCCCTGGTGGCAATCATGTCAGTCAACATGACGCCAGACCGCCCACCCCCTTCAGACTCTGAAGGGGTGGGCGGTCCGACGTCATACCGACTGACATGATTATCAGTTCCCCCCATGGCGTCTTTGAACTTAAGTAAACTTATTCAGTTTACTTAAGTACAAAGACGCCGAGGGAGCTGCGGGCGGGGGGCCTACGCCCCCACGCCACAATGGATGCACCACGCCTGCAAATCCGTCTACATCTCTTCCAGCCTTTTTATCCCAAGTTGATATTTTTTCTCAATTTTCTGGCTATTGTCTCAACTCAGATAAATGTGAAGTTCTCCCTTTAAATATTATCTGTTTAAAACAAGATTTTATTTCTACTGGTTTCTCTTGGAAAACCTCTAAAATAAAGTATTTAGGCTTGTGGTTCTCTCCAGCAATTTCAGAAACGTTAAAGGAAAACTTTGATATTATTAATAAAACTTTATCTGATTCTATTGCCGGATGGCACCTGCTTTTCCTCCCCTGGTGGGGACGGCTAGACTCTATCAAGATGATGCTTTCTCCTTTAATTCTTTATCTTCTGTCTATGATCCCAGTACATATTCCTGGTTTCTACTTTAAGAAAATTGATTCTCTTCTAAACAAATTCCTCTGGAAAAACAAATCTCCTCGGATAGCTCTGACTGCTCTAACAGCTGACAAGACCTCTGGCGGCCTCAAAATTCCAGACTTTAAAACATATCAATATGCTTTTTCTCTAAAACAATCTTCTTGTTGGCTTTCTCTTGATCAATGTGTTTATCCTTCTATCTGGATGAAAATAGAAAAACACTTTATAGCTCATTTCCATTTTAATGAATCTCTTATCTTTACTAATAATATTTCTTCTTTCTGTCCTCACGTTATCTCCCATACCTATAAAATATTAGTACCAATTCTACCGTCCTCTTATCCCTCAATTTCCACGTTAGATCAACAGCCCATATGGCATAATCATTTATTACGCATTAAAGGCCGTACCTTTCATTGGAAAACCTGGAGACTCAAAGGATTACTTTGGATTTCACAGTTAGTATTTAATAATACTCCTTTACCCTTCTCCGACCACCAATCACGATTTTCTTTACCCTCGTCCTGTAAGGCTCAATATGGTTTACTCCATACTTCTCTCTCACAATATCTTCTTTCCTTACCTTCTAATCCCACCCTTCCTACCAGATGTTCCAATTTCTTTCCTTTATTATCTACTAATCCCTCAGCTTCTTCAATATATAAAAATCTATTTCTATCTTCTGACAGAGCCAACGAGAAAGCTGAATTTGCTTGGGAGAAGGATTTAACAGAATGTTGGTCTATACGCTTTTGGGATAAAGTATGGATAAAGATTCATAAGACATCAAGAGCAGCAAACTTTATTTTATTTACAAACACCTTTTATTCACTCCCGCAAAGTTAGCCTCCTTTTCTGTAAACTCTTCGTCAGATTGCTGGTCCTGCTCATATACCTCAGCTGATTTAAAACACATGCTTTTTGACTGTCCCTCCATCTCCCGTTTGTGGCTACTAGTCTGGTCCCAAATTATTAAAATGTTTAGAATCCAATTTTCTTTTTTTCTGTCTAAAGTCTTTTTAGGTTCCTTATCACCATCCTGGACACACTCATCTTCCAATCCCTCAATAATTGATTTATTACTAGCTATAGCCCTCCATTTCATAACTTCCAACTGGAAACAAGCTGACAAAGTTACCTTCAGAGCATGGTGGAATGTTGTTTGCTTTCAACACAGACTTGATACTAGCAATGTTACTCCCATATCTTTTTCCATTAAAAGAGATCTCTTATGGCTCCCTCTATCCACTTACTTAACTTGTATGGCTTCAGCCCCCGCTACAATAGCTAATACTCCTGATGAAGTTAGAAAACCTCCATGAAGCACTTGTTGTCTTTATATTCTAGTTTTAAGTAAATCCTAATGTTACACCTTTAAGTAAAAGTAAACGTTTTTATAGCACAATTAATTAAAATCATTGCAATGTACATGCACGGAAATAGACGTTACACATTAAGAGTAAAAGGGTGCACAAAACAATCAAAACAGAAAAATTGTAAATTAAAAAAAATGAAAAACGTGCAGTAATGTCACCAGGAAAGGAACTCATGCTGGGTCTAAAGCAAGTTTTGGGGAATTAATTTCTAAAATAAACTTAACACAACGAGCCGCCAACTGCGGAGAGTCTCTTCTCGTGCAGGCATCTAGTGCTTCCTGGCAGGCCCTGATGTTGAGAAGAAGCCAAAGGGGACGCAAACAAACGTTTCTTTGGGCTCGAAGTTTTTGGCAAATGCACAGTATGTGGATAAGGTTTACCTCTTCCTGTTTGCAAAAGCGGCATTGAGATAATGCCCCTTTCCTGTACCCCTGGCCAAACTTGTATGCCATCAGCGGGATTAAACCAAAACGAAATTGCATCAATTGAAGTTTTATATGCACTTTCATAGAAGCTGCCAGATACGACGGGAGAATTTTCGGGGTGTATAATTTAGAGACCCAGGGGCCATGAAAGAGCTGGGCGACCCGTTGCTCGTCGAGGGCGCTTGCAAGACTTTTTGCTTGTTTGGTTAGAAGTTTTGTTACACCTTTACTGTTTTTAAATCTTATGATTATTTTGTATTCGCAACTGTCTTTTTATACAAATAGAGATTAAGTTTCAGATGTGAACTTTATTCTCAATGTTTTAATATAATATTGCCCTCCCCATCCTGTTTTTCTCTTTCCTTCCCAGTCCCTCTCCCCTCTATTTACTTTTCTAATTATCATTACTGGGTATTTATCTGTTGAAGTTTACAATTCTCTTATATTGTGATTTCTCATATATGATGTTTTTCCTCTGTTTTCTTCATTATTTCTTAATAAACTTTAAAGTAAAAAAAAGAAATGCACTTATAAAGTCTTTGAAGAAACTTTACATAGTTTTCCATTATGTATTTTAGTATGATTTACATGCCAAATATTTTCAGAGCTCAGCTTGTGCACGGGTTCATAGAGCCTAACCAGACCCTTGACTCAACTCTCCCTGTTAATTTGTTGGCTCCCCACATGTGTAGTAGGTGTTGAACATGTTGAGAGTAGAAGTGTATCAAATGGGAGATCTTTTAGTCTGAAGACTTGGGGGCAAATTAGTTTGGATACCTGTGGGAAATGGGACCGCCCGCTAAGGGTGCGGCGGACCCATAAATCCCATTAGGATGCGCCTGCCACTCTGGCGGGTGCATCCCGCATGTTTAACATTGCAGCGAGCGGTGCTGAAAGCACTGCCCGCCGCAATGCCAAAACTGCATGTTGTGCTTTTCAATGCACAATGTGACAGGCACCGTGCCTGCCACGTTGTACGTTCAAATGCAGGGGGGTACCATAGGTACCCCCATGTGCACCCCCCCGGGGTCCTTGGGGGCCCGCAACGGCCCCCCAAGCAGACTCTGCATGCCGTAAAGGCATTTCCAAAGGCACATTCTAATATGGCTGGCTGTGTTTTTCAGACACCGCCACCATATAGAACACTTTCCCGTCCAGTCGACATGTCGACCGGGCGGAAAGGCGGCAGACGGTCTTTACATCTGCCGTGGACCCCCCAGCCATTGTAATATGGCAGGGGGTCATTTCTGCATGGATGGCGGGCAGATCGCCCACACCGCCAGCCCGGGGGGGGGGGCGATCCACCCGCCATCCTAATGGGGCCCTTGGTGTTTGAGAGGTTAGAAACTAAGATGAATTACTGGAGCAAATGCTTGCTTACCTGCCTTTCTTTTAAATGGAAATCACTATAGTTCCTGGAAATGTCACAGGAAATAAAAGATATAACGGAGGAGTGAGCTGAATCCAAATGTGCCAGGTCACCTCCGATGCCACTTTGGAAACCGGCTTCTAGAATGCACTGCAGGCTGATTTAGAGTTTCATGGATAGTTACAAATGTCCGGATATCTAGTGCGCCTTATTACAAGTGCATTATATGTTAGGGAACTTGTAATAAAGAATATGGAACATCTATCACTTTGTGAGGAAGTAACCCATACACCAAACTGTAAATCAGGTCCTTAGTCCCTTGCTGTCACTATCTTGGGTAAGCACACATGGTTCCGGTGTTCCCTGGAGGAAATATGTGCATCAGTTTTTATTATTATTGGTACGATAATCACTGTATACAGTACATTTACACGAGGGTGTGTCACTATAAAGATTCAATCTATGTGTGAACAACTAATACAGTTGTGATGTTCCTCATTTCCACCTTTCCAGCAACAACAACTTTTACAGGCTTCAATTGTGGGTCCTTAGCATGTTATCTTTGTATACAGATTCAAACCATGAGTAAGTAAATAAAAACAAATATACAACTCCAAACAATGTACTCCACCTCCTGGAACACTTACACTGAATCCCTGCTCCGTTGTGTGCCCTACATCCATGACCTACTGTCCGGGCCATAGCAGCCTGCCTAACTATGACTGCAAGTTGCAGCGCGCACTCTAGCGTCCTGTGCCTTCCTTTATATCGTGACCACCACGCAGGCGGTGTGTGTTGGTGCTTGGGGGCTGAATATATATCCGGAAAAAGAGAGCAGGCCGCACGCCAGGGAGAAGGGGGAAGTAGGGGTAGGAAGGGGGGAATGGTAATGGGCAGGTGGGGGAAGAGGAGGAGAAAACAGCATGGCCAAACTCCACATGCATGAGCTATCGAACTGAACAGTCGCGCTCCCCCCTCCCGATATGTGCATCAGTCTTACAATGAGCATTTTCAATTTTTGGATTGAAGATGTCAGAGCAGATTAGTGCACAAAGGGGTACTTCTTGACTATAGGATCAATTACAATCACCAGATCTCTAGGTACCAAGATATCATCAGAGCTCCTGTGCTCAAAGTAGCAATTTAAAAGTATAACATTCCCTCTCAAGTGATAGCATTGATGGCCATACCAAATGCAGAATTGTGCAGGTCATTGGCTTAAAAGCATCCTCAGCAGATGTGCCAAGAGTGCTCAACTCAATAGAAATAAGCAGCCACTAGGAAGAGCATTAGTAGTAGATAATTCAACATTTGTGAAAGTGGTACGCTCAAGGTGATCCTTTACTGAAATCAGAAGCATACCATCAAGCACTTCAGGATATTTCTGAAAAAAGGACCATTCATACTCCGGCTCTAAATAGGCAGCCCGTACTCTCAGGAACTTCATGTGCACAACATCAGGTAAGAGGTCTACGCTAACTGATCGGATCCTTTCTCCCTCTTACTTCACTGCTTCACTGAGAAACTGTATATTGCTCCTCTATGGTTATTGTCTATAAAGTAACCAAAGGATTAGCTTTAGGCTGATGTGACCAGTAGTGGAGAAGTGTGGCTCAGGGGTTAGAGGCAGCAGACCCGGAAGCTGAGATCGGTCCTGGACCAGGGTTCAATTCCCCGCCTCGGCGGGTCTTGGGCTAAAAATTCCACGGACTCGATAATTCTCGCTCCGGTGCCTCCTCGACTCATGGGTTCACACTCTGCGACTCTGGGCAATAGCTTGCTTAATCTCCACAACGGCCCCTCGCGGCGGGATGCCTGACTTTCACCTTGTGGATACCCTGCTATCTCACAGGGGAATACCAGGAAGGGTTCCCTAAGCAAGCGCCGGGACACCCACTGCGGGTAGCTGTGCGCTATATAAGCTCAACTACAAAGACAAAAGACAAAAGTTCCACTTGGGGGCACTGGATTTTTAAATAACCACAGGGGTTAAAGGCATCTGCTTCAGAGTTCCTTTGTGGTAATTAATTTTCAGTTGATAATAAAAATGTCAAGATAACTCTGGTGATTAATGTACCTCCTGGAGAGATCTTTGTGTTGTTTAGTTGCAGATTTTATTCTTCATAAAGTGGCTCAGAGGGTTGATGTGCCTCTTGCCAAGTACAACATGTAACATGCAGAATTTTGCTTTTTGTAGCCAGCTCAGTGGGCAACTGCTATTATCACAGATATCCATTAGTTACATGCACTACACAAGTTACATCCTAATGTAGCACAGTGAACTATGAAGTGTCATCAAAGAGCTGCATGCAGACTGCAAAGCATAGGTTTAGAACCTTAAGTTTTTCCCTAATCTTCCCTGAATCTGAGACTGCCAAAAAGGGTTTCTCTGGACAGTAATACATTCTTATTAGTAAAGACAACCCCAACCACCGTGTTAATATTTAAATCATGAGTTTGTGTTTCTCAGACCAAGCACTTTTAACGTATAATGCCATCATGTATGGATGACGTGACTAGGACATCTTCCAGTCCTCATTGTCTTATGTAGCTTTTCCTGTACATGGATTTAGACATCTGTATGATTCATTGCCCCTGTATGTGTGTAATGTGAAGAGCTATGATCCTCTACATTGGGATCATTAGCCCTATAAAAGAAATTAAATACATGTGAGAGAGGGGCTATAGAGAGATGAGGTTTAACTTTGGAGGGTGGTAGCGAAAGAATCCATGGAGGAGAACGCCATTGGTGTTGCGCCAACAAGATTGTTGCACCGGGCACCACCAGCGCTAAAGCCGGCCCTGTACACATAGCACATTATAAAACTCCTAACTAAATACATAAATAAGTAAATAACCAAAAGTAAGGAATTATTGGTGTACGTTTTTGAAGCATAATCACTACGTTAATGCTCAGGTAATGAGAATACATCAGCGTTTCTCCATAGGACGCTTTAAGCCTACAATTTTCCGAGAAACAAATGACTAAATATTAGAATCAAACGATTGTCAACTGTATAGACATGTGGTCAGCACTAGTTGAAGCGTTTGTTGTCTCTGCACACTACAGTTTGTGCTAGAGTTCAGCTCAGGTCTGCGAAGTTAACTTTCCATTACTGAGGCCCAATTGAAATGCCTTTTTATGGCAACACTGAACAATGCAGTGATTCTACAGATAAAGGTACAAGGGTTACTTTCACTGCCTAATGACTTAAACAACTTAAATGGTATGCATTTAAGGTTCATTTTCAAACCTATCTTGACAATCACTTCTTTATGGCGGGCAACTCCCGCTCACTGACTGTTCCATATGAACCTGGTCGAACGTTTATTCTATTCACTTATCTGTCAGTATCCTTACACAACCCCGGTATGTGCAGGAACGTATTTAAAAGTAACATATTAATAATCACGACCTGACAGGGCAAACAATGAATGTTTTGAGCAGCAAGCACTGTATAATGTCACAACTAAACAGTTTCCCCCTGTGCTGTATAATGCACCCGCATGCGACACGAAAAAGAGAAGATTGTGTATTTTAAGCTCTTTGGGTGACGTGTCTGTTTGGACGCATTGCATTTGTTGACACGTAGGTAGCCGCCTACGGGCTCTCCATTCTGAAACGGATTAAGGATGCCAAGAGGCCCAGATAAAACGTTGGGAAAAAAAGGGGAAGGTAAAATGGTAGCAAAACAAAAGGTATTTGCCCTGAAGGGTCTTCTGAATACGTAAACGTGGAATCAGGCGCCAATACATGAATAAATACAAATTACCGACATTTTTAATACATGACCAAAGAAAAATAATAAGCCTGTGGTACTCTTCGTCCAGGGATGTTAGTTGGGCTCAGTGGTGTCTTAAGTCAGTTTTAGGAAGAGCACACATAGAGCCACATATAAAAGTACTGGGACCATCTACAGAGAATATGTTTGCATCTATCACTGATCCAGCGCCAATACCCAATATTGATCAGGGATAAATAATCAATAACATCATCGACGAGAAACTCAATTTTGGTGACCAAATAAACGCAGTGGCACCATCCGTCTACTTTTTAATCAGAATGATCAGGAAAGTTCTTCCCTTTTTGCCAACTAATAGCCAGCGGGCTGTAGTCACTGCACTTATCATATCCAGACTTGATTATTGCAACAGGCTGTATTTAAATATACAGGACCGTTTTTTGAATAAGTTGCAACTGCTGCAAAACGCGGCAGCAAGGCTGCTTACGGGTACTCCCAAATTCGCCTCCCTTTTTTAATGAAATTAAAAAACTTCACTGGTTGCCGGTCAGAAAACTGGTGCTCTTTAAAGCACTTTGCACCGTGTACAAGACACTACATGGTATAGGCCCAGATTTCTTGAAATGGCAATTGCAGTGGTACTCTGTTCTCTCGAGGAGCCAAGTTGGCGATAGTGCCAGCCAACCAAAAATCTTCCTGGGGAGGGAGAAGCTTTACGGTGTGCGCAGCCAAGGCCTGGAATGATCTTTCCCCGAATCTGAGAAAGGCCCCGGACCTCCTTTTCAGAGAGGATTGAAATCCTGGCTCTTTACGCTCTAACCCTGTATCCTATCTCAATTTCTCAAAGAATTAGTGGTCAGCGCCAGGACACCCTCGGGTAATTGCAGCGCTTTAGAAATTACCATAACATAACATAACACAATGGCCCATACACGTTCACCCAGAATCCCAGATGCGCTGGGGTCAATTTATATACGTACAAACATTTCTTTCCTTTTTATAGATTTAAATGAGACATAGTTTACTTTAATAACTAATCCTTTAAATATCAACTTTCCTTCTACTTGGTTGATGGACCAATTAGTTGAATAGTTGATGGCAATGATAACTACTGACTTTAATAAACATTTAGTCAATAAAATGATCACAGACTCTCGATAAAGTTAGTAATTAATTTTTATCTCAAATATTAAAAGGGTTAATGCTCAGTTGCATTTTGGTCACAGATTACAAACACTGAATCTCACGAAAGAAATAATTATATATATATATATATATATATTTTAAACTCATTCAAATTAAACAATGACTTTATGTTATGAAGGACGGGATAGAGTCAGAGACAAAAGTTACAGCAAATATTTTATGTCAAACATAATATACCTAACGGAGAGATAGTTGAAGAGACAATAGTTTCATCTAAATAATACATATCAATAAATCATAGATGGAGTGGATAGGTGAAGAGACAAAATGTCAGAGACAAAATACATTTATATTTAGATTCTGAGAACGATTTAGGCTAAATACAAACATAGTGGTCAGCAGGGAAAATCACCCCTTGGCCTAGGAAATGGTGGGGGTTCCCCGAAACAGAATTCGGAAACAAAGGATATGAGGACAGGAACAGGACAGGTCAGGAACATCTAGGCCTCTCTGCAAACCGATGGACAGTGGCGCATCTCCCCTCTTATCTCCTGCCAGCCTAAGCTCTAAACCACACTCCTAAAGGCACCCCAGTTATACTCTAAAATTGACATGTCCATCCCACTTGTGTTGCAAACTATCATCAAACTCATACAGGGATTGGGGGTTTGTGGTGTGGCATTGTCTCACCACCATGATTTCACCTTTTTATTCAGCAACTTCATTGTGAAAATTAGTTCCCATGGTCTGAACCTCAGTTTGTTCTCACGTTCCCTACACAAGATACAATTTCATAACGTTCTCATTTCATATATTAACATCTTTGTGGAGTACATCTGAGGTCCCACGCCTGGGTACAGTAGTTGGCAGTCATCTAGCACTCTGGCCTTCACTCTTTCATGTCATCTGCGGTGCACAACATGTCTTGCTTGCCTCGTAACAGAACGGAATCACTCACTGAAGCTTCCCCCCTCCCACCTTAGTCAAGTTAAGAAGATGATGGCTTTGTTCAGCACACTAAAGTAAATGAAAATGACCATTTATTAATTATATGATAATGAAACCGTCACTGTTTACCACCCACCATGCACTATTCCCCATTAATGTTACCCAGATTAGTGCAAAAGCGGCATTAATAATTATTTTAAAGCAGGATGCAACATGCAACTTCTTTGGTTTTCTTTCAAAATACTAGAGTTGTTACAATATTATTCATTTGCGTGTTAGTTTAGGCATGCACAATGCAGTTCCCTTGTGTTTAAGTTGGGTGTACGTTAGTTTTACTATATCTACTTAATGTTAGTACTTATTATGGGGGTATCCATTCGAGCAGGTTTAATTTTGTGCGAAACCCTGCTCCATCAATTCCCTCCTCTGATGGCTTTTAGGAGCCATCATAAAATACCTACCATACCAAGTGCCATCTTTATTAATTTTAAACCTCTGTATTCTTCTCTCTTTTTATGGCACCCTCATCTAAATCTTTCATTAAGTCATAGAACTCTCCTTTCATCTCTTCAAATTCTATCTCTTCTCTTTTTCTCTTTCTTACTTTTCGTTTATTCTTAATTTCTGTCACTTCTTTTTTTCCACCCTTTCATTTACAACATCTATATGCAGTTATTATCATTAAAACTATTATTGCTATAGAGATTATTGGCATTACTATTTTTCATAATAGACTACTTCCAATGGTGGAAAACCATTTAACTTTAGAGGAGAAACTCTACCAAGTCTCTCCCAAACAAAGTGCGCAGTTTTGATGAAGAAGTCGCGATGAAGGAGGAAGAGGGAGCCCCGTGACGCCGCAGCTAAGGTAAGCTGTTTTCCTTACTTTTAAATTGTTTTTAATGCTTGTAGTTTAATTGTTAATAGGGCGGGAAGGAGGCAGGGGCCGGCCAACTCTGCTCTGCCCGTGGAGTGTGCAGAAGTTTGCCTACTCCGCCTACTTCGTGGAGCGCAGAGTAGGCAAAACTCTGCACACTCCGCTGGTGGAGCAGAGCCCTCAGCCCACGGTTACTGTTGTGTGACCCTTATGAACATTCTATTGGGAATGTACAGTTGTGATTGAATCCTTAGACTGATAACATTTTCTTGATTGTTTGCATACAAAAGCCAATTGATAGGCTCATGCAATTCAAGCAATTATCAACTAATGTTAAGGCATGAGTACAATGGCCATGGTGATTTGGCTGGTGATTATGCTCACAAAGGTCAAGCAAGAGACAGAGTAAAATTCCTCCATAACACTGCTTGCGCTTCAGTTGACGTTGTATAGAAAGTTGACATTTTCTTATCGTAACCATTCGGCCCCTACAGCCTGTGTCATATGACTAGGTGTAGTTGGCAGTTGGCATTTATGTACTCCTTCCAGACAATTGAGTGTTGTCAGGATGAGTCATCCTGACAAGATAGATACGGGAAGGAGCAGTCATCTACCACACTTACATTTCAAAAGAGCTGCCTTAGCACACTTACAAATAACTTCATACTAGCTTTTTGTGACTCGAGACATTATGGTACCATGGCAGGGAGAAAGGAAATCCCAGAACCAGATGGAGGGGAATCAAGAAGCTTCTCCCACTTTTAAGCTGGCACCAGTTATAACTATTGAACCCTCATACCCTCATCATATAGTACACTCATGGATCTGTGAATACTACAGAAGGACTACTGTACTGCCGCGGAACTCTCCTGCTGTCTGAGAACGTCCTTGCTGTCTGAGAAGAAAGACTGGATCTGCTCCCTTCATCTCATACTACCTGACATGACTCCAAGGCTCAGCTGACTGATCTCCAGTTAAGAGCTACAGGGACTTAACAAGCTCCAGAGGCCTCCCTGCAACTGCCCAGCTGCCCTACTGCAACTGGACCTACCTGGACCTGTGACTGAACCTGTCAAAATCCTGCTGGCCTCAACAAGCGTGATTTCCTGATTCCCAAGAGCACCTACCAGGCCAGTACATTTCTCTGGACCAAAAAGTGAAATACTGAAGTTTTGGACTCTTTGTGGTAACTACAAGAAGCTCCTGTGAACCTGACTCTTCTTGCTGCAGCAATGATAGCCTGCGGTGACCACCAACATGAAGCTCCAGCAATGACAGTCTGCGAGGTCCAACAAGATCTTCTTCTATGAAGACAGTCTCCGACACCCGGCCAGCTCTTCACGCTACAGTGATGACTATCTGCAAAGCTGTCCCTGCTCCTTGCTGCCTCCTCCCCTTGAACTAGACTCTTTGCACGGGACTTGGAGAAGGTAACTTTTTCAGCGGGATTAATATGGTCCCTTTATCTGGCCCACACTCCATTGTGGTCAGCCTGAATTTAAGATTTTCACCTGGTCTTACAAAACCAGAATGGCGTTTTGTGCTTTTCAGCCTTGAATTGCTTATCTTTGGTTAAACCGAACGGATTTTTGTCATTTTAGTGACAAATAATTTGTTTACGTTTATTCTGTATTTTTAATCCAGTGTGAGATTTTTCCTAAACTGTTACTTCACTTTATTATTGGATAAGTGCAGCATGAATACTTTACACGTTGCCTCTAAGTTAAACCTGATTGCTTTTGTGCTAAGCTACCAGGTGGTTAAGTACAGATTAATGTAATGACTTCGGTGGTTCACCTTGACAAGGATTGACAAGGGCTCATACCCCCTCAATCAACAGCCCAATTGCTCCCACCAGGGAAATCAATGCAAGACATTCTGCATGCTGGGGCACTCAAAAACTTGTAAGTGCTATAGTGGACCCTTCCTGCACACAGTAGAGTGCCAGGCTATGGGGAGGAAATATTCTGCATGCAGAAAAATGAACAATTTTACCAATGTGTGTAGGCCAGCACCAACAGTGTGTAACCCCAAAAGAATGTCGGGAATGCCCTAGAGTATCCTGCATAAAAGATGCATGAGGTGGAATCAAGTTTACGTAGCCTTTGTATTTGCCGTGTAGATGTTCAGTAGCACCGGCGGACTTCTGAGACAAGCTTTGGCCCAAGCACTTATCCATTCATAAATTGAGCACTCCTGTGATGAACATACAGAAACAATGGGAAGGACAGAACTGATGAGAGAGAGACTTGCCTTCTGGCTTCAAGGCCGTCCATAAAAGAAGAAAGCATTGTTACCCTCAATGGCCAGTCAACTTGGGTACTTGATATCATGAGATTGAAGAGAGAGATAATATAGAGTGTAGCATTGGAGAATACAAAAGTATACAAAAAGTGATGGATGAAGTGCTTAAAATATTCTGAGTCACTGGTTATTACTTGGGGCCGCATCCCAGTCCTTCTTTATTTTGCACACCAGGCCACCTCAGTTTGGACCTAACTATATGAAAATCAGTCTTGATCCTTCTTCAATTGGAAAAGTCCTGCTTGAACTGCCAAGTCAGGTACTCTTTGAACCAGAACAAAGGCAACCCAGGACCGGTTTTGACCTATTTATGGTCTTATCAGCCAAATACAGCTTGGTTCCAGTGACACAGTGGGACCCATATCTGGGCATACCTGTCCCACTTAAGGCGACAAACGAAAGTATACAAAAAAGTGATGGATGGAATGCTTGAATTAATCTCAAACACTGGTAATTACCCAGGCCCACATCTCAGTCCATCATTATTGTGCACACCATGCTACCTTAATTTGGACCCAGCTATGTGCAAATCAAGCTTTACCCTGCTCCACTTGGAACCGTCCAGCCCGAACTGGAAGAAATCATTCCTGGGTTACTTGTGTTCCGGCTCAGGGATGACCTGGCTTGCAAGCTTGGTAGTTTGAACTGGACTGTTACCATTGCTGTTTTATGAGCGTTCCCGCCCAAGAGTATAGTGCTCACCGTTGTGCTTCTGTTGAACCCTTGGATGACCATGAGCATTAGGTAGATCGGCCTGTGCCCTTCTCGGATCACCTGTTGCAGTCTGTGTCCCTCCCTCGGTTCTGGTGCCCTCCCAACCTAGAAAACCTAACAGAGATGGGGGAGGGTATGTATGTATGTATGTATTTGCATACTTATATAGCGCTACACTGTCACCCAAAGGGTATTCTGGCGCTTTGACTCAGCAAGCCGAGACCACCGATGCAGAAATCACACCGCTCTTGGAAATAGGTGAGTTTTCAAACCTCTCTTGAAGGCCAGAAATTCACCCTGACTCCTCAGCAATATCGGAAGAGAGTTCCAAAGTCTAGCGGCCGCAAAACTAAACGACCGACCTC
Organism: Lissotriton helveticus; assembly: GCF_964261635.1. Classification (NCBI taxonomy): domain Eukaryota; kingdom Metazoa; phylum Chordata; class Amphibia; order Caudata; family Salamandridae; genus Lissotriton; species Lissotriton helveticus. The sequence goes on from NC_136061.1 coordinate 1,418,032,364, forward strand.
CCATCCTAATTCTCTGGACTCTGGGAACCGTCACCAGACACGCCGAGGAGGAGCGTAAGCTCCGAGATGTAAAGTACCATGAGAATAAGTTCTGCAGCAGAACTGGGCCCTGTCCATGCAAGGCTCTAAAAACCAAACAGGATGCTTTGAAAAGGATCCGTTGATGAACAGGCAGCCAGTGTAGATCCGATAGTGTCGTGGTGGAAGAGGCAGTGCGCGGGCGAGAAAGTGCCAGCTTAGCTGCCATATTTTGTACCCGCTGCAACTTGCCCACCAGTGTTCTAGGCGCCTCCAGAAGCAGTGCGTTGCAATAGTCCAATCTACTTAGGATAATACCCCGCACTACCTCTGGCCTAGCCTGCGCTGGGAGCAATGGTAGGACTTTACGCAGCATCCGAAGCAGCATCATACAGGTGGCTACGGTTTTGTTTACGAAGATGTTCAGTTGCAGGTTGGGGCCAAACATGACCCCCAGATTACGAGCAGACTCTGCTGCAGTCACTGCCCCGGAAAAGGAGGAAGGCCAGAAATCATCTGGAAGTGGGCGCGGGAAACGGTCATTAGAGCAGTACAGCACCTCCGTTTTTGACCCATTAAACTGGAGGGAGTTGGAACGGAGCCAGTCCGCTGTAGCTGTCATACAGCAGTGAAATGTCTCTAGAGAGACGGCATCTTTGCCCTCCAGAGATAAGACCAATTGGGTATCGTCGGCGTAATTAAACACCGAAATACCGAAGGAACTTATCAGTTGGATCAAAGGGCGGAGGTACAGATTGAATAATATATGAATGATGGCCGAGCCCTGTGGCACCCCCTGCCCGACTTTCCGCACAGCCGACTTAAAAGGCGGCAATTCCACCACCTGCTGCCTGTTGTTGAGATACGAGACTAACCAGTCCCTTGCCAACCCCGTGACCCCGATCTCCTCCAGCCTCGCAATAAGGGTGGAGTGGCTGACCGTGTCGAACGCGGCCGACAGGTCGAGCAGCACTAGAAAGGCTGCCTGACCCGTGTCGACCCGCGAACAAAGATTGTCTAGCACGACCACCAGCGCAGACTCCGTCCCATGCGCTGGCCGGAAACCAAACTGGGCCACATCCAGCCAGATGTTATCCTCTAAGAACCTGGAAAGAGAACGGGTAACCAAGTTCTCCATGATCTTTACCGGGAAAGGGAGCAAGGAAATCGGCCTGTAATTTGACAAGCAGGTGGGGTCGAGTGTGGGTTTCTTCAAGAGGGGGAGACCACCACCAACTTCCAACTCTCCGGAACAGTCGCGGTGACAAATGACTGATGGCAGATGGCATACAGAGGATGGAAAAGTTCTTTCTGGAACACTTTCCAGAATTTATGCGGGAGTGGATCCAGTGAGAGCCTGATGACACAGTCTGTGCCAGTTTGCAGAACTCATCAAAAGGAGGAAGGGAAAAACAACTCAGCTGGGGTCGGCTGGAGAATTCAACCGGAACTCCCAGACTGAGGGGGGAGTGACTCGACTGGGGTCGATCGGGAGATTCTACCAGAGCTCCCAGACTAAGGGGGGAACAGCTCAACTGGGGTCGACTGGAAGGTTCTTCCGGAGCTCCCAGACTGGGAGGACAACAACTCAGCTGGGGTCGACTGGAAGACTCCTCCGGAGCTCCCAGATTGAGGGGGAGACAGCTCGACTGGGGTCGACTGGAAGATTCTTCCGGAGCTCCCAAGCTGAGAGGAGAACAACTCAGCTGGGGTCGACTGGAAGGTGCTTCCGGGGCTCCCAGACTGGGAGTGAGACAACTCCGCTGGGGGCAACTGAAAGATGCCTCCGGAGCTCCCAAACTGAGAGAGAGACAGCTCAGTTGGGGTCGACTGGAGATTGCATCCGGAGCTCCCAACTGGGGACAGTGTGGAGGACCCTCTGGAGCACCCTGACTGAAAAAATTGTCCGATGGAACTGACAGGGGCAGGGCCGATCCAACAAGTCCGCTCAGGATAGTGGCGATCTTATCCTCAAAGGCGGCTGCCAGAGAGTCGCATAAAATCTGTGAGACTGGAATATTATTCATGGCACCAGTCGGATGGGACAGATTGTTCACAATCCTAAACAAGGTCTGTGACTTGTTAGTCGCCTGATTCAGCGTATCCTCCAGCTAGGCCGCCTTTGCACACTTGATCTGTGCTTTGTATTCCTGTAGTGCAAGCCTAAAGGTGACTTTCCCTGCATCTAAATAGTGCTTCCTCCAGGCCCTCTCTGCCCGCTCGCATCTCAGCTTCAGTTGCAAGAGGTCATTGGTGTACCAAGGCATAGCTCAGTTCTGTCTGTCCCTTGATCTGCGCAGCGGGGCCACCTTGTCCAAGGAGTTGGATATTTGCTGACACAGGCTGGCATAGCTTTCATCGACACTGCCTCCCAGTGTAAATCCTTCAGGGAGTAGAATAGGCAGGACTGGAGATTTTAGGAGTCTAGACCAAGGTCTGCTCATTTTGGTGTGTCTCAGCCCTGTATCACTCAAAGAAATCGCCGGTAGGTAAAGATAAAAGGAAACCAATGCGTGATCCGTCCAGCATTGGGGCATGATGTCATTCACCACTACCTGCTGAGCGTCAGCAAAAACCAGGTCCAGAACGTGACCCTTCAAATGAGTAGCAGAGAGGACCAGCTGTTGCAGCTGGATATTGCTACAGGCCTGACAGAGATAATTAAAGGCCGTGTCCAAAGGCCCATTCGGCCACAAATTAAAATCTCCCAGAACTAGCAGTCTCGTATGGGAGTTAGAGAGATCATAGATGAGATCAATAAAATCCGGCAAAGTTGATGGTACATTACCCGGCGGTCTATAGCAGAGAACCCCTGAATGTAACGTTCTCTCCTGCCCTTTAAAGGAGAAACCCATGAGCTCAAAGCCCGGTACCTCCTTAATCTCTAGCTGCGAGAGTGCTAGGGTTTCCCGGAAGATAAAACCTATGCCACCACCTCTGTTCTTCAAGCGAGGAGTATGCCTAATTTTATAGCCCGAAGGGCAGGCCAAGCTCAGTTCTACCTCGCTGTCCGCCCGAGTCCATGTTTCCGTGAGGAAAAGCACATCTAGTCCACAGGACTCAATGAGAAGGACAATCTCCGTATGGTGCTTACAGAGGGACCGGACGTTAAGTAATCCACATGAAAGCGGCTCCGGCTTATCAGAGAAAACAACCTGCTGAGTACAGGGTGTCTGGTCTGGCCCAAACTGCAAAAGTTCTGCCCTAGAATAGACTATGCATGGAGTAGTCGTAGGGGCAGAATAGCAGGCACTAGGCGCGTCCGTTGCGCAAACGGGCGCAAACGGGCTTACCTCTGGCGCACCTCCGGCGCGCCTACATCGCGCCCGCTGCGCGCCAACGCTGCGCGCTTGGGAGGTGGCCGTCTTAAATACCAAAGTATCGCGAGAGTCCTGTGAGAGCAAGCCACTGGCCCCTCACACAAGATGGCGCCTAGAGAAGTGTAGACCTCCTAAAAGCCCAACCCAATATGGCGGCCAAAGCGGAGAGTTCCTGATGAGCCCCCAAGCTATCCCTCTGTCCCAACAAGTGTGGGTGCCAAAACGATTAACGTGCGGGTAAGTTCTGTCTAAGATACCCCAGACACAAGAGATAGAGCGACAGCGTTCTAAGCGCGAGCAGCGCGAGACTATTTAGTGGCCAATACAATACAATTGATGCCAAACAAGTTATTTAAAATATTAAAACACAGCGGATGGTAGCAGTATGCGTAGCGCGTCGCGTAGCAGGCTACCAAGTCTACCTGACTGAGGAGAGACAGCTTACTTAAGTAGGCTCCTCCTCCAATGCGAGAGTCCTGTGAGGGCAAGCCACTGGCCCCTCACACAAGATGGCGCCTAGAGAAGTGTAGACCTCCTAAAAGCCCAACCCAATATGACATGCACCTAAGTTAGATGGCCCATGACCTGGATATTCCTCCAACTTTGCTCCAGACTATTGAAGCAGGAGACAGGATCTGATAGTGCACCTGTTGTTGATCGCTGCCCAACAGCATAGTGTGACCATCCATCAGGCACAGAGAGCTGGCCACCTACTTGTGAACTGCTACTATTTTCATGAGAAGCGAAGAAGTCTTGTTGTGCACCCCCTCACTGAGCTTCTCCTATGGGGCAAAACTACTTCTCTGGATCATAACCCCTTATACCTTCTGCAATGTAATTTCTCATCTACATCCTGTCCCTTGGAGAAGCACGACCTACCAGGCCAAATCCCAACTGAACAGCTGGATCAGCTCTGACTGCTGGGACTGCTCGTGCTGTCACTTTTTCCCTGCTGGTACAGAGACTACATTGGTTGGGAAGTAGGTCCCTGAGTCCTAACACTCTGCTACTGTAACCTATCACTGATTACTTTATTTAATCCTATTGGCATTGGCATGGGCCGCAACAGGCAATGAAGGCGGGCTTCCATCCTGTTGAGAGCAAAGGGGGTGGCCTCCTCTTCTGTTCCTTCATCTGCAGAACCTGATAAGCTAGATATCATGCTGAAAGCAATTGAAACCACCATCTCTTGAAGCAAAAGTGGATGCTGTGGACATACCATACTCTGAGATGATCAGAGAAAACTTGCAGACTGTGTAAACCAACCTCAGAAAGTTATTAAGGATCTGGAACTCAAGCTTCCAATTGGCAACCTCAAATATATGGTATCTTACAGAATGCATCAAATTCCTCGAAGGCAGAGCTGAGGACGGCAAAGGTCTCTCAAGACGCAGTAACATCTGGATTGTTGGCCTTCCCAAAGGCCTGAAAGGTCAATCTATGATGATTATCTCGAGATCTGGATTAAGGGATTCATGGCTCCAGGGCTTTAAGTGGGATGAAAAATCTAGGTGGTCTCTCAAAGGGGCGGGGTTTTTGTAAATAAGGGCCTAGCTTAAAAAAACTGAGGGACAAAACTGGTGTTCCAAAAGTGTACCGCCCAACTGGTATTTTTCAGTTTTTATCATTGCATGCAAATATCCAGATACAACAAGTAACATTACACATACAACAAGCCAGGGCGAGTTTGTACAGGCAGGAAAGGTCATTTTTAGCATAGAAGAAATCCTGGAGGCTATTGAGACCACAGCCCATGGGAAAGCGCCAGGCCCGGACTGGGTCCCGGCAGACCTGTATAGAGCAGATCCCCATTATTGGGCAAAGATTTTACTTCTGTTTTTAATGCAGTCACGATAGTGGGTCCCCCAGTGTCCTGGGGCAAAGCAGTCATCGTCCCAATATTTAAGAAGGGTTCAGAGAGGATCCGGCGTGTTATCGGCCAATCTCTCTCTTGGACTCGGCTGTCAAGATTATGGGAAAAGCCGTCCGGGCGCGGCTGACTAATTGGTTGGAAGAGAAATCTGTTATTTCAGACCTGCAGTATGGGTTCAGGAAGGGAAGAGGTACTGCTGGTCAATGCCTCAACTTACATCTTGTCATAGGGAAGTACACGGTCGCTAAGCAGGGGGACATTCATCTAGCTTTTATGGATTTGTCCACTGCGTTCGACCTTGTAAATCGTCAGAAATTGTGGACTTCACTGTTTGACACGGGTCTAGACCCTGCTCTGATATCTTTTTTAGCGGTCATCCATAGTGACACTAGTGCAGCTGTCCGCTATAGTGAAAATGGGAACCTGACGGATTCTTGGCCTGTAAAGTGAGGGGTCAGGCAAGGGTGCATTCTTGCACCCGTGCTGTTTACACTCTATATAAATAACTTGGGTGACGCCTTAATTTCATCATGTATGGACATCCCGAGAGTTGGCCAAAAAAAGATTCCTGCATTACTATATGCGGATGATACTGTGCTGATCGCCAGGACGGCTAGGGGACTGCAATCACTTCTAGACTGTTTTAACAATTTTATGACTCTTTGGATTTGAAAATTAATTTTAAAAAATCACAGGTCATGTCACTAGGTGGTGGGAGGGTGAAAAGGGCACCTTTTTTCTGTAAAGGACAGAAAGTTCCTACCTTCCCTTACTTGGGTATTGTATTTGATGATAAAAGATCGTGGGTAATGCAACGCGCCCTGAAAAACAACAAATTGGCAAGGGCGACAGGGGCCCTGCTAGGCTTTGCAAAACGTTTAGGCTGCAAGCCATTACCGGCCATCATGAAAATCTATAATGCCAAATGTTTGCCCATGGTGTTATATGGGAGTGAGGTGTGGGGCTATACTAACTCAAGTGAGATCCAAAGGTCAGAAAATGTCTTTTTCAGAAAAGTTTTATTGTTACCACAATCTGCAGCAACTTTTAATGTGCACGAATACCTGGGGGCAGGTTATATTTCTGATCAAATAGCTGTAGCGCCGATACTAGGGTGGCTAAGAATTTGGACGCAGGAAGCCCCGAATTTAAATCAATTAATTATCCAGGATTGTTTGACCCTAGACAAGGCCTTGGCTATACCATGGATCCGTTATATTAAAACCCAAATGGACATAATGGGTAGCCTTGATCTATTTGCAAATCCCAGGGCCTTAAGCAAAACCGCAATAAAGAATGTAAAACATCAATTTTTAAACAGATTGATGGCCCAGAGGGAAGAGGAGGAATTGGCGAAACCATCTGTTAGAAATGTAGTTATGTTAAGCACGGGGAGAGAGATCCAACCATATCTAACATTTATAAGCAAGCCTTTCCATCTGTTTGCCTTGCTAGGGTTTAAACATAACATGTTACCATGGTTGTTGTCTTTCCCCAGGGGGTTCGCCATTAGTGGGACTTTGGGCCCGTGTCCATGTGATAATAAATCGGAGCAAAACATTCTTCACATGATCCTCTTTTGTAAGTTTTATAAATTACAGCGAAAGAAATGTATCCTGCCGCTGTTCAGAGGCTGTAATTTTGAGCAGGCAAGGCCAGCGTTGGCCTACTTACAAATGCTTGGGTCCGCCGTGGTATGCTATGGGGTGGCAAGCTATATTATAGGGGCTGTGAGATGTCGTAAGAAAATACTGCTACCATAACCATCTTTCTTTGCCCCTTTTTCGCCTTAGCCCGCAGTATAGTAGAAAGTGTTCACCAGTGACGTTTACTAGATGATTTTTGGAATTTTTATCGAATTGAGTAACAAACGTTTTATATTGTATATGTCTTTGTTAATTGTTAAGCACCTTTTATATTGTAAGCAGTTGTGTTAATTGTGATATGAATTCTGATAATCTATGATGAAATACTGTATGTGCTTTGATGGTTTTAAAAATTTTAACCGAATAAAGCAAACTTTGAAACCATACAACAAGCCAGGACTATTGGCTTTGCCAATAGTTGGTAGTTGCATAAAATAAAATTAGCATCAACTATGGCTTTGTTGTATACACTATTGAAAACGCTTCCATTCTGAAATGATGAGACTGTGAAAGAACTAAAACAAGTTTCTTTGAAGTTACCTCAAAGGCAGTGAAGAGTGGTACTGCTGCAGATTTAATTTTATTTTTTTCACCCTTTGAGTGAGGGCAAAAATAAAGAGCCCAAAGGGGATCTGTCTGAGCACCTGCTTTTTAGCAGGTCCGGGTCCTGCTGAGCACCAGCAGGACCCAGCCCACTTAAAGTCCTACATGGCTCCATTTGACTTATCATCTTTTTTCTTGCTTGATAGAGCTCATCAAGCCTGCCTGCTTCCCTTCTCCAGGAGTTCCACTGCTCCCCCCAGGTAGCAAATCTATTACATGACAAGGACTGTGACGCTAGTCTGAAAGCCTCCTGTCAAGCTGGCCGCTTTGATATTGGCAATAACCCCATTCTAATCTTTCCTGACTACATCCTGGCAGTCCAAACACGATTGTATGTCATTTCTGGGTGTGAACCATAAGCCAAGGCATATTAACTTGAAATACACCTTGCTCTTGTGTGTCAAATTTAAAGTCTTTCAAGGACACAATTCCTACTTCTTTACCAAACTCAAAGAGGCATGGACTGGTTTGAAAAACGTGGCAACTCCTCAGATGCTCCACACTGCTGGTTCGAGCTGACCTCTCAGAAGAAGCTGTCTTGTCCCAAGGCTGCAACACAGACAAGTAGACTCTCTTTCCTTCCCTTTCCTCTTCAATCAGCCAGACCCAGGACAGCCAGCATTCAGCCCTGCTGACTGAAATACTGCATCTGTCTCCTCAACAGACTCAGATGAAGGAACCCCTGCAATGTTTAACTGGGTTATGTTCTACTCGCTCCCATCTGTCGCACCCGAAACAGGAGATAATTTATTTTAGCCATGGCTTTGTCCCAGTACTTCATCCCTAACAGCGTTGGTTATGAGACATCAGCTGATGATTCACCGGTGCACTCTCATGGGGCTCTCAACCCCTACTGATCTTGGGGACTGGTCCTTTTAAGCTATTAGCGCTACACCCACCTCTTTTGCTTCCCCACCCTCCCCACATCCCCACTCACCTGTCCAGATAGCAGAACATCACCTTCTCACCCTAATTTGGGTGGTCGGAATATTGCCTTCGTGGCCCAGCATTGATGTTCCTGTACATTATGTCTCCACTGCTAGTGTTTTAGCATGGTTCTCCAGATGGCCAGAGTCCCCTATGTGTGAGGGTTCCTACTTTGCAGATAGAACTTCTTACCTCAGGGAGCCATCCATGAATATTATTACACACCTACTTTTCCCTATGCCCTGCTACAATACGCCATTATGACATGGTACATTAAAGGAATGCACATCCGGTCCAAATGATATAAGATGTACTCTATCATCAAACAAATGGGATGTTCAAATTGCCTTACTCCATGAATCCTATATTACACTAAAAGAGGAGCTTCATCTCCAAAAATTATAGAAGAGGCCACTATTTGCCACAAATTACTCTGACTATGCTATGAGAGCTAATTTTTTGGCTTAAAGCAGGAGTCCCACTTATCATTGCTATCATAACTCCTTCATACAGAGGACCAGTACGTTCTCCTCCGGGGTCTCCTTGATGGCAGCCCTCTAGTCTTGGGCAGCATCTGCACCCATAATGTCAACCAAACGGCCTTCTTTCAAACCTGCTTGCCATGTGTCCACATCTCATAGCTACTTAGAGGAGACTTTAACAGGGTCCTTCATATAAACTTAGAATGATATCACCCCTCCCCTACCATCAGCACATACCACACTGTATGGGCATTCTCAGAGTGACTTTGCAATTGATCCATGAAAGATGTCTTGTGCCTACAGAATCCACATATATTAATATTATATTATATTATGGCACTTATAAAGCGCCTGGTTACACCAGCTGGTGTATCCCTGCGCTGAGGCTGCTAACAGACAAAACCATGGGTAAAGAGTTCACAAAGAGGGTTAATCAGAGCCAGGAACAGTGGCGAAGACATAGCAGAGCTTATGTTTGAAAAAGCCAAGTTTTTAGTTTTTTCCAGAAGAGGTTCTCTGACTGTTTTGCATGGAGAGCCAAAGGAAGCGTATTCCAATTTTTAGCTGCCAGGAAGCTAAAGGGTTGTGCACCCATCCGGGCTTTTTTAATCTTGGGAACTCTAACCAGGTGAGTCCCAGTGGATATGAGATGTTGGTCTGGGCTATAAGGAGTGAGGAGGTCCCGCAGGCAGAGTGGGTCCTTCTTATGTAGGGTGCGGTGGCAGACACACAGGGCTTTAAAGAGAATCCTCTTTGCTATGGGTAACCAGTGTAAGGACTCAAGTGCTTTCTTAGAGGAAGCTCTACTGGGTAGATTCAGAACTAGGTAAGCTGCTGCGTTCTGTATGCACTGTAGCCTATGTAGACATTTCTTTGTTGCACCTAGGTAAATCACATTCCCATAATCCAGTTGAGATGTCACAAGGGCATGGACGAGGGTCTTCCTAGCAGAATGAGGCAGAATGACCATGGTTTTCCACAGCATTTTCAGGGTTACGAAACATTTGCCTGCAACTTTCCTGGTCTGAGTTTCGAAGGAGAGAGTAGAGTCCAGCCAGACTCCTAAGTTTTTCACTTCTGTTTTGGGGCTGCGGACGGGACCGTGAGTTGTTGGCCACCAGGCTGAGGACCAGATCGATGGGGGCTTCCCTACTATCAGGATATCGATTTTGTTACCATTCAGTTTCAGGCAATTGCTTGCCATTCAGGACGCCAGGTCCTATAGGCAGTTTGCAAAATTGTTAGATGCCTTCGCTGAATTAGTAAAGAGAGAGTGACCACTACGATACGATACGATACGTTGGTGACCACATGGTCACCATCACACCTCTTGCTATACTCTCATTACTCTGTGGTACATGACTTATATGTGCGCCTCAACAGAATAGCGTGCTTGGAGGGGATCTGCCCCATGTTATCCTCTCCTGACTATTTGGGTATGAACCCAAATAATCTGGCCACAACCCACTCCTTCTCGAATTTACTCTGGGAAAGGACCCTCCCACCCATACCAACCTGGTGTCTACAGCCGACAGTTCTTAAAGGCTCAATTTTACAGTCTACGATTGCAGATAATATCTGTGATTACTTTATGGACAACAAAGACACCTCCTCATCTCCGCTTGTGGAGTCAAAGTCGTTTAAAGTGGTAATTTGTGGACAGAGTATACATACCACAGTGGGCTTCCACTATTCCATAGGAAGAGACCTGAAGCAATGAGAAAATTACTATGCTCCATGGCGAAATGGCTGGTTGAGTATCCAACACTAAACGTTCCCTTGGGGGATTCAGGGTGGAAATAGCCTCCCTAGGTAAGTGGACACGATGCATAGATTACAAATCCTACTCAGATCGCATACATTTTCAACAGTTTTAAACATTGTAATGTTGTTTGTTTGTACATCTTTTATGATCACACAGATCGAAATAAAGATTGTTGATGGCATACATTTTGAGGGTCAAAAATCTACTCAACTGCTGGCATGGCTCATCAACTACAAGCACAGAGTACAGTGGAGCACCTCCCTCCAAAATTTTAATTACAACTTAGTTCACTCTCAGGGAGATATTCTTCCCTGTTTTCTAGATTATTATTCTGAATTGTACAGCCCTCAACCGGTTCCCTCAGGACGAGGGTACCTGACCCCTTCATGGAATTTCCCCTCCCACAACTGCCTGGAATCCTCCAACAAGAACTTGAGATCCCCATCACAATCCCGAACATTAAAAAAGCGATCTTCAACTGGACTCCCAGTACAATTTGTGGCAGAGACGAGCACTGTGACAATTGAGGATATATTACCCCTCTCCCTATGGGATGCATTGCTCATCTCTATCCTAAAGCTTGCGAAAGACCCACACGACCTTAGCTCCTACTGTCCAATATCTATTCTTATTATGTATTACAAAATACTTGATAAGATCCTTTCTGATTGCATCCTTCAAACACTACCTCACCACCTCCACACAGACTAGAATAGCTCTGTTATGCACTGAAGCACATCCCAGAACATAAGGCGCTGTATATAATAATAGAGGCAGCTTCTCAGGGTTTGCCTCATGCAGCCTGTGCTGTGTTAGACCTAGAAAAGGCCTTTGATAGCCTCCGATTGAATTAATTTTCAGAGTCCTGAAGACGTACAGATTTGGGCCCTGCTTCAGTAAACTTATCCAGCTCCTCTACACTAACACCCAAGCTGGAATCCTCCTGGGCCACTTCATCAAAGCCCCCTTTCCTATCCTCCAGGACATGCACCAAAGGTGCCCCCCATCACCTCTCCGGCTATAGAATCACTTGTGATATGTGCACGGGTGGTGGGATTTACCTGGGGGATCCCGCTTCATAACACCACTCATGTAATCTCCTTTTCCATTACTGATATCCTCCTATACTTGCGAGATTTAAATAATGATCACTCTAGCATACCATCAATTTCCACAGAATTTGGACTGCCATCAGGTTTCTTTGTCACCTGGAGAAAGCCCTGCATTTTCCAGTTGTAGGAAATTGGGCTTTTGATGGAGGTGGTGATACAAGGACCAGGTTAGTCTCACTGAAAATGTTACCTTCTCAAAGTCTGGTATGAAGAGTCCACTTCATGGTGGACAAGGCTGCAAGGAGCAGGGAGAGCAGTGCAGTTCATCGCTGTAGCACAAATATCTGATTGAGCCATGCGAATGGACATTATTGAAGCATCATATTAGGCGGTCACCGGTGCTTTGCATTGGCGGTCATTGTGGCCAGCAGATTTACAGCATGGATGCCGGTTTGCATCCATGAAGAGATTAAAACATCAGGATGTCTGCTTTCTTTCAGAGGAGTGCCCTCTGCTGCCAGCCAAGGGTCTATGAAAGGCACCTCTTGGGGATCAGGGATCCAGACTAGCAGGGGTCAGGCATGTCCACTGGCAGGTCCAATTGCAGCAGGTCAGTTGGGCAGTTGAAGGGAGGCCTCTGGAATTTGTTGTGTTCCTGTTGATCAGAAAAGGTCAGTCAACTGACTGGTGGAGTTGCTCAACTCATCTTGGATAAAAGTAGATGGCCCTCTCTCCTTAAAGCTCCAAGGCAGACCTCAAACAGCAGGGTAGTTCTCTGCTAGCAGAAGGGTAGTCCTCCGAAAGGCAAGGCAGGCCTAAAGTAGTAGGGAAATCAAATGAGTGGAAGGCAATCCTTTTTTAATTCTTTCACAGGTCCAGGAGTGCACTGAAGAGTTGGTCTGAGAACCCAATATTAAGACACTGCTCTAGCCTTTGACGTGAGAGAAACTTCTAGGCCTTCCTACATCTGGTTATGGAAATGTCCTTCCTCCCCCTGCCCCGATTCCAAGAGGCCTAGCGTGACAATATGCTGGTTTCAAGATCTTTCTGAGTATGCTGGGGGCAGTCCTTTGAAATGTAAGTGGGGCAGGGAACAGCTCTACCCCTCCCATCCTGGCAGAATGGCCCACCCTGCCAAAACCTAGTTCCCCTTAGTGTCAAATTCTAGAATGAATGCCCAACTGCCACTCTAAGCCCAGTCATGTGACCCATGACCCATGTTACAGTAAGTAAGTGAAGTTATTTAAAACAGTAGCATATATATTTCATTCAATAAAGCATTCTTATCATAAATTAATTCCAAATATAGAGGTTAAAACAGGAAGATATGAATTCACAATCAATGCAATTCATCATATATTACTTTCTGCAAGGTCAAAAAAGAGAATTGTTATAAAACATATACTATTTAAAAAATATGAGCGGCAGTTCCGCCTATAAAAGGCAAGCCCTTTGTGGATGTTTCAGGATCATACAGTCCTTTATTTATCCCTGTTATATATAAAATGCAACACATTTAGTCATGTTATGTGCAAATTAAGGCAAAGGGTTATAACAGACCAAAGATGTCCAGAATCAACTTTTCAAACTTTGCACTTTCTCATTTGTCAAGCAGTGCTTGCGAGTATCTAACAGTTTTTTTGCTGCACTGTTTAAAAATTTAGTGTATCAACAAGTAGTCATTGGATCAGTGGATCTTAAACTTGCAATGACAGCCTGCTTACAGGTACGTATTCTCCGCTTGTTAAAGAGGATTTACACAATTTTTCTTCTCTCTTTTAAGATTCCCAGGCATACACATTTAATATGTATGATATTTTCTAGATTTTATTACACAGTCTACAGAGTGCTTTCATGGGCGTTTTCTTCCATTTTTCTCCCTTTCTTTGCCGGGAATGCTGCCGTGCATGAAATCAATTTTCAGTTTTCTTGACCATCCAGCTTCTAAATATGGTTGGCATTTGAGTATTTTATGTTCATTGATCACCGACCAGGCATGCGATCTACTGGAAAACTTTTCTTTATCATTTAATGGTGATACTTTTCATACTGTATTATTGACTATTTTTTTAAGCAGTTGCAGAAGGGGAATTTGCCTACACTGATTGCATTCCCAGTTCGTTAATCACTGAATTTGAGTAGAGATGGGCTGGACCTAATTCATTCATTGGCATCTCCTGTCACAAAGCTTGGCATAATTGAGTTTTCAAGGCTGATCTTTTTTGTTCCAGGTTTTCACGTAAGCCCCTTTCCTTACTGTCAATTGATTTATACGCCCAAACTCCAGTCTTATCTGGTCTGGTGATGCTTTCAAGGGAAGGTGGAACAGTGTTCTAAATACTTTAGAAGAGATTAAATTTAATGGAGTTGCATCTCTGCCCGAAGTACTCCATTCCCATATGTAACTGTCGGAATGAGTGGTGCATAGATTGGACCATCTAAGGTTCTTTGTATGGTTCAAAATGCCTGGGTCAAGGAGACCGCTTTTCTCTTCAATTCCTCCCTATTCTGTTTAAAATGTGCCTCATGGTTAAAAAGAACTTCCAGGTATCTATAAGTTGTCTGCTTTAGTTGGGAATTTCCCCTGAACCCTAGATCCCTTTTATTTATTTTTCTATTCACTTCCATGATCTTTGTTTTTTTTAAGTTAACTGTCATGCCATTTGCATTGCAGGTCAATTTTTGTCTGGCTAAATAATATAACATCATCTCTATATAATAAGTTTGAGATGACCATAGATACTTTTTTTGGTGCAAGAGAATTTACTGTATCCAGTTCAATCGGGAGGTCAGCAAAAAAATAATTAATTAACTATGGAGCAAGAAAACAGCCCTTCTTTGGGCCCTGGTGTGTCTCTATTTTCCTTCACAGCTTAGATACATCTCTGGTTCTCACCTTCGCCCAAGTATATGTATATAGCAGCTGTATTGCTTTTAAAAGAGGGGCCAAGATACCCCAGAGAGATAACTATTGCCATAAAAGATTTTGACTCACTCAATTAAAGACAGACTTATAATCCACGCAGCACAAGTAAAGCGCCTGTTTCTTATCTTCAAGTTTGTCCATTATTAGTGATACAGCCAATAAGCTGGTTTCCAAACCTTGCCCTTGGGAGAATTCTGTTTGGCGGGGGGGTACGATCTTGTTGTCATTTGACCACTCCAGCTGATCACTAATTTTCCGGTTGCTGTCTATTGTCATCCTTAAAGATTGGATTCATTATTGATCCTATCCATAAGTCTGGGATAGTCTATTGCTGTAGCACATAGTTATATACTGGAGTTAAATTGCTCACCTAAAACACTGGATTTGATTTGAAGAGAGCTTGCAGAAGTCTGTTCAGGCCAGGGGTCCCATCCTTCCTTCCTCTTAGCATTACATAGTATATTTGATCCTCCAAGAGGTGATAAGGGGCCTATTTTTGTGGACATGGCTGGATCCTTGTTCCATGGTTCTGTAAATATGGATATAGTGTAGTTAATTTAACATAGGGTCTAAAGTGCTCCATTACAATCTCTTCCATTAGGTCCAAGCTTATTCTCAGACTGGTGCTCGATTTAAGCCATCACCACATTGCCAGAAGTCTCTTCAGTTTTCTTCTTGGAGAAAAATCGGACCTTCACCCAGAAATGTTGTTTTACCGTTGATTTTTCTTTCCATACTGTGCCTCGTTAGCTCTTGTTTATGCTTTTGAAAATTCTGCAGAACTCTTAATTTTCTGGAAATCTCTTAGATAGTCTCGTGACCGACTGCGCTCATGTCTGATTGGACGACAGTATGACAATATTTTAGTTTTACTTTGATCATCTGACATGGGCGTGTTTCTATTTAGCCTTGTACACCTGACAATTTTGGGATTGCTATTGGGTTTAGTGAATCTTCATTAAAACAATAATTTGCTACAATTTCAGCTATAGCTTATGTTCCTAATTGTGTGTGTTCTGACCCTATCAGCTTCTTGTAGTTGCTTGTTGTTAGTGCTCCAGAAAAGAATAGCACTTTATGATGAAGACAGTTTTTGACACAAATATTTATTATCTGTTGACCATGATCACTTTTGTTTGTCTTCAGCATTCTAAAAGATGCCACTTGGTGCAACATTGTGAAAGCTACTGATCTGTAATCTAGAATAGTGTTTGAAGACGTGGTGTAATAAGTAGATTCTGGAGGGGAGTCTTGCTGATGTCTCCAATTGGGGATTCATAGACAGAGGGATTCAAAATATTTTATTAGCGAAATGTATTTTGCGTTACCCAATCATTTATTTGTATCTCTCATGGCTTGTGTTGGTACTGACCACATATAGTCCTGCTGGATTATCTACTCCTCTCGCTGAAATGATTTTAAGAAGTTCATATTGAAATGCTCCGTTATTAGAATATCTGGAAGTGGGCCTTCTTGGGAGCTTCGAGAATGATTTTCATGAGCTCAGCGACCATTGGTGACCTTGTTCCTGAACTTGGGAACAGATAGAGATTTACCAGAAAAGAGGGGGTTTAGTGTCTTTATGCCACTTTGCCAATTTTATTATTAGGATGTTTTGATCTTCCATATTAATCGGTTCTATTTCAGTATGTAAAGCAATTGCTACAAGTGGGGCTAATTGCTACAATTGTGGCTGAACTTTCCTTTGGGCGACCGGCTTTGTTCGTTTATCATTTCATCTGCTGGTATCTTGTGTTTTTTGATGTGGGGATGAGATGCTGGAAGTAGTCCCTACCTGGTTTGTCAAAATTGAGAATGGTTGTCTGACATTCCAGTGATTGTGCATCACTGGAAAAGAGTCCACTGAGGCAAATGGTGCTGTATGGGCAAGAAGAGGGACCATTTCCACTTGAATACCCCAGGACTGTAGATAATCTTTTTGCTGAAATATGATTTTAGCTGTAGGGGTACATGTCCACATAATGAGGGTTGATTCTTGAGTCTTATTATTTGGAGGGTCTATAAATTCCATGAAATCTCTGTTGGCTGAGGGAAATCCGGCTAAGGAAGGCAGACTTTGAAGAATATTGCCTCTATTCAGGATATCATGTCTTCCTCTTGATTGATATTTAGGCATAAAAAATTATTTTAATTGTAAATTGCCCTCATAGTTTGAACTGGTTTCTTCTTGATCATTCATTTCATCCGTTTTTGGCCACTGACTTACCCACATAGATTTGATATTTTGGTTGCTCCAACTTCTGTCTGGGTGAAATGTGTACTACCCTCTTCTTCATTTTGGATTCGGTTATCCACCACTCCTGCAACCCTGTCCTTGTGTGTTAGTTTATTCTGCTAGGATTCTGTCTGCTTTTGTGCCTTTTCCTTACCTAATTGCTGCTTTTTAATACTATTCTTTTTTAGTGGGGATGGTATTACTTGATTTCTTTCACAATCCAGATTTTAATGTATCTTCTCTTTTTGAACTCCTTTTATTTTATCCTCATACTCTTTAATTTGGCATATTACCATAAAAGAGGTACAAAATAGTACTGAAAGCATGTAATGGAAAAATCTTACAAAAAAAACAATGCACAATTTAAAACATTTCTTAGAATATACGTAATTCAAAGTTAAAAAGAGTGCCGCTTCTTGATTCAAGAAAAATAAACTACCATTTAATCAAATGTAAATTCATGAATTTTATGTCATAAAAGGTTTAAGCTATTATTATCCCTTAAAATTAAAGTTGCAGTCTGTTGTTTCCTTATCAGCCAATCAAACATTAAAAATCTTGAAACAGCAAAAAACATACGGCATGACAGATCTGTTTGCAAAATCCTACATGTCACCACATTTTTTGCAGTATCAAGGTTCCTACATATGGGGATCAACCATTTTGATCTTGCCCTTCTTCAAGCGGGTACAAAACAGCAAGTGAGGAACTGTTTCCTTCTCCTATCCTCGTGAATGACATCCCAGCACATTTGGGTTAGGGGATACTGTTCATCCTGAAGTAAATGCATGGATTGGCAAAGTTCCATATGTAGGCTGTACATACAGTTTTTTGCCAAATCAGGCTCAATTTCAACAAGAAAGGATTCAGGATGATAGGTATCCTTGGCCGTTAGAAAATATGATGTTAAAGTGCTGATTTTTCAAATTCCTTTACACTTATACCTGAACAATTTCCCAAGGGATCGTGCCACAGGTTTCCTAAGCCCATCCCTACAAGTTGTTCTCTTACAAATTTAATCCAGGGGAGGTTAGCAGTGGGGGTATCTAAGTAAGTCCTCCAAACCACTGTGATAAAGTGATAGTTCAGATGTAACCCACAGACGGCTCCAGAAAATCAGAGGTCGCTGTTAAAAAAAATTCCAAGATTGATCTGAACCCTGTATCCAACTTTAAAGGAATCAAAGGAGTGCTAACCAGGAGGCATAGAAGCTGTCTCAAAAACCTATTCTCAGCCAATACCAGGGATTTTGAGTTTTTCTGCCCTCAAATTTCAGGGCCATAGAGTGCTGCCCCCAGTGCCTAGTAGGAGTATAGCTGAAGGACCGGAGAATCACGTTTACATTGGAGGTCCCTTTTGTAGCTTCTGAAGCCCCCCAGCATGCTCTTCCATTTTGAATCTCAGTTTTGCTATGTGCTGGACCCATTCCAGCTTCTCGTCTAGTGTAATACCCAAGTAGTCAAATAAATGAACTTGGTTGAGGGGATGCCCTCCAAGGTGGGATTTGGGCGTGTAGTGTGGCATGGGTTAAAGACCATGTACTTTGCTTTACTTATAATAATTTGTAACCCTCTAAGCACACATAACCTGCTAAATTGTCCCAATATTTTCTGAATTCCCATTGGTGTTTTTGCTAAAAGAAGGGTCATTGGCAAACATGAGGGCCGGAACCCTCATGTCTGCTAGTTTGAGAGCATCATTATCACAACCATTAAGAAAAGCAACTAGATCATTTCGGAATAAGGTAAACAAGATGGGGGCTAATACTCATACCTGTCATACACCCCTGCTTACAGGGAAAGGTTCAGTTACTTCTCCCAACTTCCTGCACTGGACTTGAGCAAAATTGTTTTTGTGTAGTCTCTCGATGATGCTCCACAATAAGCTGGAACACCCATCTCTACTACCGCTTTCCACAATAAGTGTAAATGTATAGGAATTTATATAGCGCAAATCACCAAGCGGTTTCTAAGCGCTTGCTTAGGGAACCCGTCCTGGTATTCCCCTGTGAGATAACCCCGGAAGGGTATCCGCAAGGTGAAAGCCAGGCATCCCGCCGTGAGGGGCCGTTGTGGAGATTAAGCAAGCTATTGCCCAGAGTCGCAGAGTGTGAACCCGTGAATCGAGTAGGCACCGGAGCGAGAATTGCCGAGTCCATGGACATTTTAGGACTCAAGACCCCGCCGAGCCGGGAATTGAACCCTGGTCCCGGGCTGATCTCTGCTTCCAGGTCTGCCTCCTCTAACCAGTGAGCCACACTTCATAAGGTTCTTAGTACTAACTCAAACAGGTTTTTTTCTGCACTGTTTAAAAATTTAGTGTATCAACAATTAATCATTGAATCAGTGGATCCTAAACTTGCAATGATAGCCTGCTTACAGGTACGTATTCTCCGCTTCTTAAAGAGGATTTTCTGAATTTTTCTTCTCTCTTTTAAGAATTGCAGGCATACACGTTTGATGTGTATGATAATTTCTAGATTATATTACACAGTCAACAGAGTGCTTTCATGGGCGCCTTCTTCCATTTTTCTCCCTTTCTTTGCCGGGAATATGCCGTGCATGAAATCAATTTTCAGTTTTCTCGACCATCCAGCTTCTAAATATGGTTGGCATTTGAGTTTTTTATATTCATTGATCACAGACCAGGCATGCGATCTACTGGCAAACTTTTCTTTATCATTTAATGGTGATACTTTTCATACTGTATTATTGACTATTTTTTTAAGCAGTTGCAGAAGGGGAATTTGCCTACAATGATTGGTTTCCCAGTTCGTTAATCACTGAATTTGAGTAGAGATGGGCTGGACCTGTTTCATTCCTTGGCATCTCCTGTAACAAAGCTTGGCATAATTGAGTTTTGAAGGCTGATCTTTTTTGTTCCAGGTTTTCACGTAAGTCCCTTTCCTTACTGTCAATTGATTTATAAGCCCAAACTCCAGTCTTATCTGGTCTGGTGATGCTTTCATGGGAAGGTGGAACAGTGATCTAAATACTTTAGAAGAGATTACATTTAATGGAGTTGCATCTCTGCCCGAAGTACTTCATTCCCATAAGTAACTGTCGGAATGAGTGGTGCATAGATTGGACCATCTATGGTTCTTTGTATGGTTCAAAACGTCTGGGTCAAGGAGACCGCTTTTCTCTTCAATTCCTCCCTATGCTGTTTAAAATGTGCCTCATGGTTAATAAGAACTTCCAGGTATCTATAAGTTATCTGCTTTAGTTGGGAATTTCCCCTGAACCCTAGATCCCTTTTATTTATTTTTCTATTCACTTCCATGATCTTTGTTTTTTTAAGTTAACTGTCATGCCATTTGCATTGCAGGTCAATTTTTGTCTGGCTAAATAACATAACATCATCTCTATATAATAAGTTTGAGATGACCATAGATACTTTTTTTGGTGCAAGAGAATTTACTGTATCCAGTTCAATTGGGAGGTCAGCAAAAAAATATAATTAAATAAGTATAGAGCAAGAACACAGCCCTGCTTTGGGCCCTGGTGTGTCTCTATTTTCCTTGACAGCTTAGATACATCTCTGGTTCTCACCTTTGCCCAAGTATATGTATATAGCAGCTGTATTGCTTTTAAAAGAGGGGCCAAGATACCCCAGAGAGATAACTATTGCCATAAAAGATTTTGACTCATTCAATCAAAGACAGACTTATAATCCACGCAGCACAAGTAAAGCGCCTGTTTCTTATTTTCAAGTTTGTCCATTATTAGTGGTACAGCCAATAAGCTAGTTTCCATACCTTGCCCTTGGGAGAATCCTGTTTGGCGTGGGGGTACGATCTTGTTGTCATTTGACCAGTCCAGCTGATCACTAATTTTCCGGCTGCTGTCTATTGTCATCCTTAAAGATTGGATTCATTATTGATCCCATCCATAAGTCTGGGATCGTCTATTGCTGTAGCACATAGTTATATACTGGAGTTAAATTGCTCACCTAAAACACTGGATTTGATTTGAAGAGAGCTTGCAGAAGTCTGTTCATGCCAGGGGTCCCATCCTTCCTACCTCTTAGCATTACATAGTGTATTTGATCTTCCAAGAGGTGATAAGGGGCCTATTTTTTGTGGACATGGCTGGATCCTTGCTCCATGATTCTGTAAATATGGATATAGTGTAGTTAATTTAACATAGGGTCTAAAGTGCTCCATTACAATATCTTCCGTTAGTCCAAGCTTAATCTCATACTGGTGCTCGATTTAAGCCATCACCGCATTGCCAGAAGTCTCTTCAGTTTTCTTCTAGGAGAGAAATCGGACCTTCACCCTGAAATGTTGTTTTACTGTTGATTTTTCTTTCCATACTGTGCCTCGTTAGCTCTTGTTTATGCTATTGAAAATTCTACAGAACTCTTAATTTTCTGGAAATCTCTTAGTTAGTCTCTTGACCGATTGCGCTCATGTCTGATTGGATGACAGTATGACGATATTTTAATTTTACTTTGATCATCTGACATGGGCGTGTTTCTATTTAGCCTTCCACACCTGACAATTTTGTGATTGCTATTGGGTTTAGTGAATCTTCATTAAAACAATAATTTGCTACAATTTCAGTTATAGATTATGTTCCTAATTGTGTGTGTTCTGACCCTATCAGCTTCTGGTAGTTGGTTATTGTTAGTGCTCCAGAAAAGAATAGCACTTTATGATGAAGAAGGCTTTTGACACAAATATTTATTATCTGTTGACCATGATCACTTTTGTTTGTCTGCAGCATTCTAAAAGATGCCACTTGGTGCAACATTGTGAGAGCTACTGATCTGTAATCTAGAATAGAGTTTAAAGACATGGTGTAATAAGTAGATTCTGGAGGGGAGTCTTCCTGATATCTCCCATTGGGGATTCATAGGCAGAGGGATTCAAAATATTTTTTTAGTAAAATGTATTTTGCGTCACTCAATCATTTATTTGTATCTCTCATGGCTTGTGTTGGTACTGACCACATATAGTCTTGCTGGATTATCTGCTCCTCTCGCTGGAATGATTTTAAGAAGTTCATATTGAAATGTTCCGTTATTAGAATATCTGGAAGTGGGCCTTCTTGGGAGCTTCGAGAATGATTTTCATGAGCTCAGCGACCATTGGTGACCTTGTTCCTGAACTTGGGGACAGATAGAGATTTGACAGAAAAGAGGGGGTTTTGTGTCTTTATGCCACTTTGTAAGTTTTATTATTAGGATGTTTTGATCTTCCATATTAATCGGTTCTATTTCAGTATGTAAAGCAATTGCTACAAGTGTGTCTAATTTCTACAAATGTGGCTAAACTTTCCTTTGGGCGACCGGCTTTGTTCGTTTATCATTTCATCTGCTGGTATCTTGTGTTTTCTGATGTGGGGATGAGATGCTGGAAGTAGTCCATACCTGGTTTGTCAAAATTGAGAATGATTGTCTGACATTCACTGAGGCAAATGGTGCTGTATAGGCAAGAAGAGGGACCATTTCCACTTGGATACCCCAGGACTGTAGACAATCTTTTTGCTGAAATACGATTTTAGCTGTAGGGCTACATGTCCAAATAACGAGGGTTGATTCTTGAGTCTTATTATTTGGAGGGTCTATAAATTCCATGAAATCTATGTTGGTTGAGGGAAATCCCTCCAAGGAAGGCAGACTTTTAAGAATATTGCCTTTATTCAGGATATCATGTCTTCCTCTTGATTGATATTTAGGCATAAAAAATATTTTAATGGAAATTGCTCTCATAGGTTGAACTGGTTTCTTCTTGATCATTCATTTAATCCGATTTTGGCCACTGACTTACCCACATAGATTTGATATTTTGGTTGTTCCAACTTCTGTCTGGGTGGAATGTGTACTACCCTCTTCTTCATTTTGGATTCGGTTATCCACCACTCCTGCAACCCTGTCCTTGTGTGTTAGTTTATTCTGCTAGGATTCTGTCTGCTTTTGTGCCTTTTCTTTACCTAATTGCTTCTTTTTATTACTATTTTTTATTAGTGGGGATGGTATTATTTGATTTCTTTCACAATCCAAATTTTAATGTATCTTCTCTTTTTGAACTCCTTTTATTTTATCCTCATACTCTTTAATTCGACACATTACCATAAAAGAGGTACAAAATAGTAATAAAAGCATGTAATGGAAAAATCTTTAAAAAAAACAAAGCACAATCTAAAACATTTCTTAGAATATACGTAATTCAAAGTTTAAAAGAGTGCCGCTTCTTGATTCAAGAACAATAAACTACCATTTAATAAAATGTAAATTCATACATTTTGTGTCATAAAAGGCTTAAGCTATTATTATCCCTTAAAATTAAAGTTGCAGTCTGTTGTTTCCTTATCAGCCAAACAAACATTAAAAATCTTGAAACAGCAAAAACCATACGGCATGACAGATCTGTTTGCAAAATCCTACATGTCACCACATTTTTTGTAGTATCAAGGTTCCTACATATGGGGATCAACCATTTTGATCTTGCCCTTCTGCAAGCGGGTACAAAACAGCAAGTGAGGAACTGCTTCCTTCTCCTATCCTCATGAATGACGTCCCAGCACATTTGGGTTAGGGGATACTGTTCATCCTGAAGTAAATGCATGGATTGGCAAAGTTCCAAATGTAGGCTGTACATACAGGTTTTTTTGCCAAATCAGGTTCAATTTCAACAAGAAAGCATTCAGGATGATAGGTATCCTTGGCCGTTAGAAAATATGTTGTTAAAGTGCCTTGAGTGTGAGTAGATAAAAGAATATTTAACTTGTAGGAGTTGATTTTTCAAATTCCTTTACACTTATACCTGAACAATTTCCTAAGGGATCGTACCACAGGTTTCCTAAGCCCATTCCTACAAGTTATTCTCTTACAAATTTAATCCAGGAGAGGTTAGCAGTGGGGGTATCTAAGTAAGTCCTCCAAACCACTGTGATAAAGTGATAGTTCAGATGTAACCCACAGATGGGTCCAGAAAGTCAGAGGTCGCAGTTAAATTTATTTCCAAGATTGATCTGAACCCTGTATCCAACCTTAAAGGAATCAAAGGAGTGCTAACCAGGAGGCATAAAGCTGTCTCAAAATCTATTCTCAGCCAATACCAGGGATTTTGAGTTTTTCTGCCCCCAAATTTCAGCGCCATAGAGTGCTGCCGCCAGTGCCTAGTAGGAGTATAGCTGAAGGACCGGAGAATCAAGTTTACATCGGAGGCCCCTTTTGTAGCTTCTGAAGCCCTCCAGCATGCTCTTCCATTTTGAATCTCAGTTTTGATATGTGGTGGACCCACTCCAGCTTCTCGTCTAGTGTAATACCCAAATAGTCAAATAAATGAACTTGGCTGAGGGGGATGCCCTCCAAGGTGGGATATGGGCGTGTAGTGTGGCATGGGTTAAATACCATATACTTTGCTTTACTTATAATAATTTGTAACCCTCTAAGCACACATAACCTGCTAAATTGTCCCAATATTTTCTGAATTCCCATTGGTGTTTTTGCTAAAAGAAGGGTCATTGGCAAACATGAGGGCCGGAACCCTCATGTCTGCTAGTTTGGGAGCATCATTATCACAACCATTAAGAAAAGCAACTAGATCATTTAGGTATAAGGTAAACAAGGTGGGAGCTAATACTCATCCCTGTCATACACCCCTGCTTACAGGGAAGGGTTCAGTTACTTCTCCCAACTTCCTGCACTGGACTTGAGCAAAATTGTTTTCGTGTAGTCTCTCGATGATGCTATACAATATGCTGGAACACCCATCTCTACTACCGCTTTCCTGAATAAGGTCCTTAGGACTAACTCAAATGCAGCTCTGAGATCTACAAAGAGAGCATATAGCCTTCCCTGTCAGGAATTCCAGGCCAGTGACACTCTGACTAACAAAAAGCCATACAAAGGTGCATAAGCGGCTACGAACTACACTTCCCGGCATGCCTTGAAGGTCACGTTGCACGTGACACTTATGCACAGCCAGAAGCAGAGAAAAAGCATACAGAGAGCCTCCGGTGCTGCTGATTATTCCCTTCCTCATCGCGGCAGACTTTTCATCCGGACACTTTTGAGGTGTGGGGTAAGAGTGCCAGCCGGCACATTTCTTAGCACGGATTTCCTTGCGGAGTGAGACAGCGGCGTTCCGCGACCCTTCCTATCTCCTCCGTGGTTCTTCCTCCTCCGTTGGCTGAGACCGGAATTACGCGGGCTCTTGCGGAGGAGGTTCCTGGCCCCACCCGAACCTTTTTTGCTCCTTTGCTCAACCGCTCTCTTCCGTTGATTGAGGTAGGATATGTCCTGTACCTTGCAGAAGAGTTACTTGATCATATCCAAGTATTTCGTGCTCATTTCCTTGATTCCTCTCCGTTGGTTGAGGCTACCCACACACAGTCTCAAGCGGGGAACAGCTGTACTCATAGACGCCTAACTAACGGATGTACCGGGTTGCGATTCCAAACTATCCCAGACTCTGTTCCACCTTATTGCAAATGGATCTCAATGACTCCTCTGGTAGGGCCACAACACGCCATTGGATTCTACGCTTAATATGAGTCAACTGACACTTGCCATCCAACAGCTTAGCATGTACTATTGGACATGGAGACAAAGGGAAGACCAAAACCATCTCTAGCGCATTGTGGTCACTGTTGTGGCTAGGCGTCCCAACCATATTTGATAGAAGGAGCCATACTTTAACATCCACTAGCATATAATCAATCAAACTTGTGCTGTGTGATCTATTAAAGCTTTGCTTCCCGACTCTGTCTGTCATGGTCCTCCAATTATAGGCGTGGATAGTATGATTCAGTGATAGAGCGTTTAACCGGACCCCTAATAGTGACTACTTCTCAATCTGGCAAATAGTAAGTCAAGGGCCTCAAACTGACAGTTAAATCCACCTCCACAATTTTCCAAGTGCCCAGCCATGTGTGAAGCTAAGGGACCAACAGTTATGGATTTATGTTAGTTGACTGAGGGCCTGAGATAGATATTATAAATACTAACTATACGTCCAATTGATAGTTCAATAGTTACACATAGGATATAATCTGATATTACTTCTAACCCCATCACTGTCCAGCCCACATGAGTTCCTATCCAAGTCCTTAGTCCCCCAGGGGATTTGCCCCTACTGTGAGACCTAGCATCTGCACTAAATGAGGCAAACCCTGCATGGGTGACTTTATGACTGAGTCAAGTTTCTTGAAAAAGACAAATGTCAAAAAGATTTGTGTAGGTTTCTCAGTCTTGATTTTCACGCTTAGAACCTAAACCTGCGAAATTTCATGGTGCCAAAAGGCCAGCTACTATATACTTGTCATGGTCAATATGGGTCAATTTAACATTCTGGGTGATTAAAATTTAGGGGATCTCCACTATCCATCCCATTCTGGGTCTATTGTGGTGAAGAATAGTTTTTGGTTCATTGGGTCAGTCTACATGGTCCAGGGGCCCAAACCTGTTCTATACCGGCACATTGAAAGGACTGCCTGACTGGGGCTGCTTTGCCCAAAATTGCATGGGGTACACATTTTTGTTGTGCATTAGGGTTTGATGGTGCTTCTGACTAATACCTCCAGGATGTTTGTAAAAATAACCCAAAGGAAGAAGAGTCAACTCTGAGCCCCTCGTTTGGTCGGAACCTACATCAAACAACAATTTATGTACAACTGCTGGCCCTCTGAAATTAATAATCACACAATCCCCTGGTCGATCTTTCCGCCCCATCTCAATCCACCCCACTCACCATTTAAACAGTATATCACTACCCATCGTAGTCGGAAAGTTCCTGTTCTTTCCCAGTCAGTTTAAACTCTTGTTACCCAGTTCCGAATAGGACTCAGTCTTACAATCTCTTAGCCCTGGAACTCCAGTCAACACGGTTACGTAAGGATTGGCTTCTGGGGGTAGACTGATTACCGGGAGATTCCTGATTGCTTTTGAGGAGGATCCTACATCGTTGTTCCTAAGAAGGGGATTCCAAGTTTCATGGACATCCTATTACACCTCAATCCTGCATCCTTTTCCATTACATTCCCTTGGGATCTAGCCAGTTCGCTGCTGGGTATCTGAGGACTTGTGGCTTTTAGCGCGCTAGGGTTTACTGATGGCTCTGAGTGGACAGGTTTAGCACTTCCAAGCAGTCAATGCAGGGGTAGACCAGATGTAGAGATAATGTTTACATGAGATTCAAGCTCAGTTAGTCTCATCAATATTAAAGAAAGTTATGCTCGTAGGATTCCTTGGAATTGGTTTATCAGGGTACCCACGAGGTCATCCAACCAACTTGGTTTTAGTACCTCATCTTTCCCCTCTGTATTGATGGGATTGTTCATACATACTTTTGGAGGGGACAATGATGCGATTAAGCACACACGGGTGTTGACTTGTTTTCTAACAGCCCGTTTCACTTTTTTCCTTGATTGCTGAATTTCTCATAGAGCACTCTTGTAAGATGGGCCAGCTACAACTGCAAACTCTGGAGCCATATCTGTAGTGCTATGATCAACATCGGACTGTACTAAAGATGAAGCTTCAGCAACATCATCTGGTGTGGTTGAAAGTAAAGAGACAGTGATATGGGCATGTCCCCACCTCCTATTGAAAGTCTCCTCTCGGTCAGTTCTATCCCAGTGGCTTAAACCCCAATGGCCCTTTGAAGCATCTCATCAAGTGTGGTGACTTTGGCAGGGGTTGGAGTTTCTTGAACCCCCCATACACTTAAGTTTCCCCATTCTGGACTCTGCTTGTTAAGTTCAATTAAGGCTAATTAATAAATCAATGGGAGTACTCATCCAAGCAAAGTGGCGAGTATATTGAAATTAGACCAGTGAGCCCAGTCCAGCCTTCTCCTGGTGATGGGAAGCGTAGACGGGCCCAGTTTCCGCCCTGAATTCGCCCGGGCACGCGCCAGGATGTGCCCTGTGCTGCAGGACCAGAAAGCGCTTTTCTAGTGCATCACCTCTCCTCTGGACCCGCCTTGCAGTGAAGAGGTCTGGGGGATGTAGTAGTCCTATACCAGACCGGCATGATGAAAGTCTCAGGTGGTCACAGAATCGCTAGAAGACACCTGCGCTGCTGGACCGGAAAACTCTCTTGTAGAGCGTCACCTCCCCTCTAGGCCCGCTTTGCAGTGAAGAGGTCTGGGGGATGCATGTGCCTGTTGATAAAGTGAGGCTCTTCACGTGGTGGTTTACCAGAGTTGTAGATGAAAAACAAGAAGTCTTGCTCTGACAAACATTGCAGGTCGCTACTAAATGAGGATGCAAATACACTTCCAATGTTCTTGTAGTTTTAAGAAAGGTCAAGCAACGCTCTATGCAGGTTGTCCAGGTGGAGAAGGATACTGGTGGGGCTAGTAAGAGCGTTGTTATCCCTAGATTTCAATCAGGAATTTCTTAGTAGTTTCCAGAAGTGCAGTTCTTTTCAAATTTGAAGCTTCCAGTTTGTTTTCTTTGTACAAGTACACAAATTGTCCACTTAAACCGTTCCTCTTCCTAACCACACAGGTTTTTCTTTCAAATCGTCGCCAAAATGTTGTAAGTAAAAGAATTCCAAATATAACCACAGTAGTAGGTTCCAAGAAGGTAGTTTATTAATCCACTTCCAGATGAAGTAGAAGGTAGATAAGATGATAAGTAAGATGTTAGATAGACCCACCATGGAGCAGCCTCCCAGCTGCTCAGCCTGCATTCACCAACTAAAACTCAATCTTTACCCAGACATCCAAGCATTCCATGACATCACCACACAGTCCAACACTCACCCTGGCTGAGCAGTAGGGAAGAAAGCACAAGAGAAAGGAGAGGCGATAATCAAGTTGCAACAATATCCCTTGATGATTTTTCTTTTGTAGCTGATAGTCATAGTCGAAGCCTTTTTTCCTTTTTATTACAATATGTGGGAGCCTTTCCTGTTCCGATCTCATGACATGTTATTTGCGCTGTCAAGGGGATTTTGTCTCCCTACAAGAGGTAACAAAGGTCACAGTTAAAGAATTTGCAATATAATGAGACTCTTATAGGTGGCCTCTGTGAAGTTTAGGTTATATCATTATACAGTCTTTTTTACAGTGAAGCCTCTGCTCTAAGCTTGTTCGATTCCACTGATTATTTTTCTGGTTGTGTTACCTATCTGCTCCCTAGTACAAGATTCCAGTTTTATATGGTGCCGCTAAATAGCTGAGAAAAAAGAAAATGAAGGAAATTGATATCAGAAGCGCTGCTTCTGCGCTGTCTACAAGGTAACTAGGAAGGCCCGGGCGCACCTGCTGCAGTCCTGGATCATAAAGTTGCTGCCTGGTCGTCTCTGGGCAGGATCTGGAGCAGTCTGACAGGATATTGATGACCATCGACTACTTTGTTCCAGTTGTGTTTCCAATGATTATCTGGAGGAATTTGATTTTGGAAGGGCTACCTCAGTGCCGCCTTCTCCTAAAAAGAAACTAGGAGAACACAAACCAACCTGCAGCGTTGCTATATCTAGAGACTGCTGCATTGCAGCCTGTGGGCAGGATCTGCAGCAGTGTGTCAGTTACAGACTGCAGCTGGGTGGTAACTAGGGCCGCTCACTCCTCAGGTTTTTTACCCCAGACTCTTGGTTTCTAACAGTATTTCTTTCTGCGCTCTTGTGCTTTTCTGCACTTGGCGTGTCTGATTACCCTTGATTACTTTATTCCAGTTATGTTTCCAATAATTTCCTAGAGGAATTTGACATTGGGAGGGCTGCCTCATTGACCACCTTCTCCTAAAGAGTAATTAGGGGGGCATGAGTGGCCCTGCATCGTTGCTGGATGGAAGACTGCTGTCTGGCCACCTCCGGGCAGGATCTTAGCAATGTGGCAGTTCGAGACTGTAGCAGGGTGGTGGATAGGGTCTTTCACTTCTCAGGTTTGTTTTTTTGTCCACAGACTCTTTGTTTCATGCAGTCTCTTGCAATGATCCAGCACTGTTGCAACCTGTTGGTGTCTGGTATTCACTTAGGAGGAAGGCTGCCGGGTAGATTGGTTCCTGCCTGCTGCCTCCTGCCTGGCTACCTTCAGGCTTCCTTCAGGCGGAATCTGCTGCAGAGCTGGCTGAACGTGAAATCCCTCAAAAACATCTGAGCTTAAAGGCCTAATACTAGGAGAACTTGCCTGGTTTTCCTGTCTTGTTGGGCCGGGAGGGGAGGGGGGTAGGTTGCGAAGGCACTGCAGTGGTTATGGGGAAAAACTGCAGGTGATTCGGGCCAGGGGGCTGAGATGAAGTGGAGGGATAATGCGGGCAGTTTTCTCACCGCAACTCTTCACCATACTTGTGGCCTGATACCTTCGTCTTGAACTTTTTGGCAGACTCGTCTGGGTTCAGTCGGGTCGGTGTGGTGGTGGGGGTGGGCGCAGAGCTACAGAGTTGCAGATTCAGAGTGGAGATGGTGAGAATTGCGGTCAGGCTACCGTGCCATGCATCTGCTTGTAGACAGCAGACAGCGCTGGCACCCTACACCAGCACCGACAGCCCCTTGGGTGCCGAAACGCTGCTGGGGTGGCCCAAAGTAGCAAACAAGCTGTTCCGTTGATTTCACCAGCCTGCTAGCTTCGTGCCAGTTCGCTCTGCTCTACCAGACTTGACCAATCGACCCATGGCACAGGCTGCAGGCACCGAATGCCAACTTTCTAAAAGTGGTATTTTCAGAATTGTGACTTAAATTCTGACTTTAAGTTTAATGAGGGTTTTAAATTAAAGTTTTTTTTTTTAAACGTTTATTTATAACATTTTCTCATACATAGTAAGTGGGCAATAAGCAAGGCACTACAGTGTTACAGTATACAATCATTCAATCAAGTCAATAGGTCAGCGAATGTAGGGACCATCCTTCACATACAGAGTTATGCAATGGGGTGATATTTGAACAATGCGCTAATCAGCTATTGGCAAGAACGTCAGCATGTGATCAACAGAGGAGTCATTCAATATTATAACAAAACTCAGGGCTTAACACAGTGAAGTATTATTCGACCCCCATATAAGCAAGTGAGTATGATATGCAATAATAACATTTAATATGGTTACATTCCTTCCCCTCTTCAATGGTCTTCCGGGGTTCCAGCAGCTAATTGGCACCCACTCCTCTCACCGTCCGTCACTCGTTGCGTAATGTAGGATTGTAGTGGGCCCAAGATATCTACTGGTCTAGAGGTCATTGGGTGTGTCTCAGCATATAAACGGTATTGGTCCTGACTGTGCAACATGTCTTCGAGCCATTCCTTGAATTTCGGGGCTCTCCCCCTCTTCCATCGACACACCAATCTCCGTTTAGCTAATAGAAGAGCAGTGTCAAGAAATTTCCTGTGTGGTCGAGGTATGTGTTGTGTGTGTCCCAATAAAAATAGCGATGGAACCCTGGTCAGTTCAATAGATAACATACTCTCTAAAGCGTCGTGTATCTGTTCCCAGTAGGCCGCAACCTGTGGGCAAATCCAGGCTAGGTGGAAGAAATCGGCCCCGGGTTGCCCGCAGCTCTCACATCGGTCTGAGTCAGTCAGATGAAACCGAAACTTCCTCCGTACAGGGGTATAATATATGCGATGCAGGAATTTATAGTGGATAATTTTAAATCTGCTACTGGACGTTATGCGACCTGTCAGTTCGCTACAATATTCCCATGTCTCATCAGGGAGAGCCTCCCCTATGTCTCGTTCCCAATAGCTGCGCGCCGTCCCACCAACTTCTAAGGTGTGGGCACATATACTGCCATAGAGACCAGAGACCAAGTGCGCGCCTTCAGTGCTGTTAAGTAGTATGGCCAATGTAGGGACGACCTCAGGTTCATTAGGATACTCAGATAAAAGATTTTTCATCCCTTCTCGGAGCCGCACGTAATAGAAAGTCTCCAGGGGAGTGGGGTCAGTGTCACCAAAGAAATGCTCCTTAGTGCAAAATATGCCATTGTGAAATACGTCTCCCCACTTGGACTTCTGCAGTCGTCTGCACATTAGTTGGAATCCAGTTTCCTGCCTCACTGCCAACTGTGGGTGATATGTCATAGGCATGCGTGGTGCATACAGCAAGGGGAGTTGCAATCTGCGGAATATTTTATGCCACGCATCTATCGTACAGGAGACTGTTGTAGGGTGCATGTCCAGGATGTCAGCCGGACCATGTACGATGCCGGTCAGAGGTAGCGGGCGTGCTATCCAGTCCTCTGCAGCCAGCTGTGGCATATAGTCAGTGGGTCGCAGCCAGTGGTAAAGAAAATGTGCCTGGGCACTGAGGTAGTAAGCCTCAAAATCGGGGATGTCAAATCCCCCTTTAACATAGGATTGCATCATTACACTCCATTTAAGTCTAGGTTGTCGCCCTCCCCACACTAGTCTGATGAGCTCTGATCTTAGAGTTTAAAAAAAAAAAAATCCCGGGTAGTAGGGGATATTTAGGAAAAAATAAAGAAAACGTGGGAGCACCACCATTTTGATCAAGGAGATGCGACCCGCCATTGACAAGGGCAGTGCTATCCAGCGTCTCACGGTGTCTGTAAGTTTCGTAATAGCCGTGCCATAATTCATGCGCAATGTTTCCTCCCTATCTCTCGAGATTCGTACCCCCAGGTATTTCAGATCATCATCACACCATTCAATCGGAAAGTCCAGTTGGAACTTGGTCACAGCGGGCGTCAGTGGCATAAATTGGGATTTGTGCCAGTTTATGTTTACGCCAGATAGTCTGCCAAACACCAGAAGTTCTCGTAGCAGCGCATTCAGGTTCGTTTGCGGATCCTTGACGTAAAGTGTGACATCATCCGCATACAGCGACACACAAATCTGTCTTTGAAAACATCGGAAAGCACTATCCTTATGTTATTGTCTTACCCTGCCTGCCAAAGGCTCTATGGCGATGGCAAACAATAGAGGGGATAAAGGGCACCCCTGTCGAGTGCCCCTAGTAAGTGATATCCCGGGCGATAGATGTCCGTTGACAAGGACCCGCGCAGTGGGCGCAGTGTACAACAGTTTCACCCACGCCAGAAAGACAGGGGGGAATCCCATTCTCTGCTACACCGCGAATAGGTAGCACCACTCCACAGAATCAAAAGCTTTGGAAGCATCCAAAAACACTGCAGCCAATGGGACCTCCGGAGCCACTGTGTTGACAAGGGAGAATAGGGTCCTAAGGTTATGACTCGTAGCCCTCGATGGAACGAACCCCGATTGGTCCGGAAGTACTATACGAGTCATGAGCAGCGACAGCCTGGAGGCTAGAACCTTTGCCAATATCTTTGCATCACAGTTGATAAGTGACAGTGGCCAGTAGGAATCACACAATGAGGGCTCCTTACCGGGCTTCAGGAGAGAAGTGATGCCCACCTCACGCATGGAGCGGGGCAGGACTCCCACCTCTAACGACTCCTCAAAGATTTCGCGGAGCACCGGTGCCATGATTTCAATATAGCACTTGTAAAATTCCGCCGGAATACCATTCAGCCCCGGCGCCTTTCCGTTTTTTAGGGAGATAATAGCATCCTTTATTTCATCGATTTCCAGAGGAGCACCCAGAAATAGTCTATCTACATCGCTCAACCAGCAGAGGGCCACATCGCCCGAAAAGGAATCAAAGTCTGTGTTACTCGTGGGTTGGGAGGTATACAGCGATTTATAGTGGCTAGTGAAGGCCTCTCCTATCTGAGTATTACTCCTCCGCATGTCCCCAGTGCTATCAGCGATCTCTAGAACCGTGTTGGTACCTCTGGCATTGCGCACGATGGCGGCTAGTGTCTTTCCAGGCCTTTCTCCCTCCCCATATCGTCTGGCAGTCCAATATTTACTACGAAATCGCGTTTCACGCTCCGCCTCATTCTCATATTCCGTTAGTTTACTACTAAACTCAGCCTGTGCTTCCTGACCATCTCCTCGCTGCATGCGATGTTCCAAATCCCTCAGCTCACCCTCCAATCTACTGATCGTACGTTGAATGTCCCGCAATACCCCAAATCCCTTTGCAATGCACCAACCTCGTACAGTGACCTTAAAGGCCTCCCAAATATTCTCAACGCTCTCCACAGATCCCCGATTTCACGGAAAAAAGTCAGTAATGTCCTCTCGCAGTTCTTTCCTAAATACCATATCCAAAAGTGTCGTGGGTTGCAGACGCCAAGGCGGTTTAGGGCAGTCTAGGCCCGGGATCTGCAGGGTAACTACCACAGGGCAGCGGTCAGAGTATGTGCGAGCTAAGTGTTTCGCATCCGACACAGTGCCCGCTAAGTGATGCGTTAGTAGACAATTATCCAGCCGTGCCCAGGTCCCTGTATGAGAGGTGAAGTGTGTGCCCTCAAGCGTGTGGGGATGTAAGTGTCTCCAGCTATCCACCAGCATACCTTCCGTCATGATGCCCTCAAGCACCTCTCTGGATTTAGGGTGATAGTGTGCTAGTCCGTCCGCCCTGTCCACTGCCGGGACCAACGCCACATTAAAATCACCCCCCCAAATTACATACGCAGATCCTATGTCTAGTATTTTACCCCACAAAAGAACAAATACTTCAGGTGTATCTATATTGGGAGCATAGCAATTCACCACCATGACCGTGGACTCTCCCAGTCTACTCCTGATCATCACATATCGTCCTGCAACATCAACCAGCTTACCCTGCAGCAGGAATGGGACAATGCGTTTAATCAGTATTGCAACTACTCGGGCGTATGACGAATAGGATGCGAAGTATCTGCCTGCCCATCGGTTTGCAAATGAGGGAGTGACCTGTGGGGGGGTATGCGTCTCTTGTAACATCACCAGCTGTGCCCCGTGTCTATCGAGGTAGGACAGTACTTGTCAACACTTTCTGGAATTATTGAGGCCCCTAACATTCCATGATAGTATTGTCAACAGCTTGTTTCTAGTATCACCGGAACTACCTATTATCACAATTGGGTCCCCACATCAGCAATATCATCAGTCTTGGGATCATCCCAACATCGCCACCATCTCTCGCCATCTCGTATTGTGCCTGTTTTGTGCCCTGACCACAGTGGCCAACCGTTCCCCCCCTCGCATCCCTTGAAATACCACCCCCTCCCACTGAAGCATCCCCAACTTGCCAGTACGTGTAACCTCCCCCCGTACCCCCATCCCGAACCCCACCCCAACATCAGCAATAAGAACAGAATACCCCATAGGGGAACACCCTCTGGGGGAACCTCCAGAGAGCAACACAACCACCCTCCCCCCTCACGCCTTCGGACCGGTACCACCACTAGGCGTCTATCGAGGAGGGAGAGCGGTCCCCGGAATACTTTACCACTGGCCCTACTGCAAGACTGCTGTCCTCTGCGCCCTGTACACGTTTGAAGCAAGAGACCATAACTTGTAATCGCCTTGGGTGTTAGTGACAGTCAAAAATGCCAGTAGTAGTCTAACAGTGGAGATCAGTCCTCATTGTCCGTGCCCTGCTCCCATTCTCGCTGTACAGCATCACGTGACGATCCGCCCCTGGTCCCCTTCCGCAATGTTCGCAGATAGTCCTCCAACTGTTGAGGGTTCGTAAAGAAGTGCTGTCGGCCCTGGTGTGTCACTCGAAGGCGGGCAGGGTACAACAGTGCATAATCAATTTGTGCCACACAAACTTTTTCTTAACCTCAATGAATTTGCGACGTTGCACCTGCACCATTGGGGTGAAATCTGGAAAGATGGAAAAGGAAACACCATTGTATGTCAGCTCCTTGTTGGTTCGTGCAGCTCGCAACGCCACATCGCGGTCTCTATAGTTCAATAATCTTGCAATAATAGGCCTTGGGGGAGCCCCAGGTTTGGGTTTGGGGGGCAAGGGATCTATGCGCTCTCTCCACTATAAACTGCGTAGAGAACTTTTTAGCACCTATAGAGGCAAGCAACATCTTCTCAATAAAGTCTTCCATGCGTCCAGTGTCCGTAGACTCTGGAATGCCCATGACGCGGATGTTATTGCGTCGCCCCCGGGCTTCCATATCCTCATTCTTAGCAGCTATATCCCGCAGGAGTTTGTCCATTCTCGCCAGTTGTGTGGAGTGGCTAGCCGTTGTGTCATCCGCCTCCGAGATTCTCCTCTCCGCCTCCTTAATTCGGTCATCATGTTGGTCCACCTTATGAACTAAGGCATCCATCCTGTAGGACATACGATCCACCTTATCCACTACAGTGGCAAATCCTTGCCGCATTTCCTGCAGGATTTGGCGCATGTCGAGTTCCGGGGTACCATCGCCTCCACCTTGTAAATTCAGATTGTCCAAGGCGCCCGCTCCGGCCGGCATGTTAGGTCCCTTCTTCGCCGACTCAAAGGTCAGCTTTGGCTGTCGCGTATCCGGCTTCCCCATCGTGCGCGATGTCCGGGTGCAGGTTAGAAGGACGGCACCGGTCACAAAAAATGACAGCCAGCTGCACTTATTCCACACCAATCCCCAGCAGTGATCGGCAAAGCGCCGTCCATGTGGTTTCACGGCCCTGTACCGCTCAACACATCAGTGGCACATTCAGCAATGGTACCTGTTGCAGATACACCTGTTCAGGAGTGGCACTATGCACTTCTCTATCGTCAGTCCGCCGCCAATTGTCCTTCCCTGGCACTTTTGTCAGTCCCAGCGCAGTCGTAGCGAGCCTCCAGGGGGCGCCTCCCCACCCCAGTATTAGCCCCAATGGCCCAGTGCGTAGAACTAGGTGGTCGCCGTACGCTCTCAACGCAAATCACCAACCACTACAGGCCGCTCGGACGATGTCACTGCGATGTTTCTAGGCAATCATGCGTCACACTCCGGTCACTGCAGGGCCATTAATAAACTCACCAGCATATTTCACAATAGTCCGCATTCACGTCGTGTATCACACGGGACTTACGATGTGTTCAGCCCGCTTACATGCCTTGTGTTAGTCCCGGGGCTCCAGCGCCGATATCACAACTGCCCAGCACTGCACCCCGTGAGGCTGGAGCGGTCGGAACGGCGCAGCTCTCAATCCTGGGGAAGTCGCAACACAGATGAACTCCATAGAAGCCCGGGTCCCGCCAGCAGTTCCACCGGCATCAGATCACCAATATTACTTTCCTGCCCAGGGGGTCCGAGCCTCACACTGCCTCCAAAGCAGGGGGGTCAAGAAATGTCAGTGTGCGATAAATCCACACGTCCTCGGCCGCCTTCCTATCTGCACTTCACCATAGCAGCCCTCCGCCTCCACAGGGCCTACCGTACTCGTGGCGAGCCGCGGACTTTCCTGCTCGCAGCTGCCGGTCAGCGCCACCTCCTGGGCTCCAGTTCCACAGTCGGGAAAAGCTTCAGAGCCTCCGCCAGCAGTCCCACAGCATCGGATCGTCACAAAACTTTCAACGAGTCCAGTTCACAGTATAAGCAACATTTGCGGCGCAAAGCAGCTCGTTTTCGTCCCAGTTCAGAAGGATTAATTAAGGATATCAGGTCCGGGGAGTAGGAGCCTCACCGAATGGCGCCCATTCCACTTGTGCGCCCTCTAGCGCCCCCAGGGTTTTAAATTAAAGTTTATTTGAGACCAAAGATGATATTTCTACTTGTTTTCAGTCCAAAGTTAGCGCGTATTGAATGTAATAAGGTAACATAATGTAATCCTATGGGAGATGTAGACCTCACAGTAGTAAAGAAGGTTTGGGAGTTTTTCACTACCAGAACATGTAAAACTTAAAAGCACATGTCCATCCTTTCAAATACAATACAACCTGTTCAATGGGTTGTTTAGGGCCTATTTTAGGGGTGACTTATATGGATTAAAAAAGTGAGATTTAGGTCTGGCAAAAGGTTTATTTTGCCAAACCAAATTGACAGTTTAAAACTGAACAGAGGCTGCAGTGGCTGGCCTGAGACATGTATTAAAAGGCTACTTAAGTGGCTGGCACAAGACGTGCTGCAGGCCACTTGTGGCATTTCATTTACAGACCCAGGTTACATGTAGCATAATTTTACTAGGGAACTATAGGGAAATTAAGTATGCCAATCAGGTGTCGGTGAATTTGACCATGTTTAAAGGAATGAGAGCAAGCCCTTTAGCACTGGTTAGCAGTGGTAAATGCACATAGAGTCCTAAAGCCAACAAAAATGAAATTGAGAAAATAGGAGGTGTGTTATAATCTAAAGGTGATATGGCATAAAAAAGTGTGGGGAAGACCACACAAAGACTGTCTGGTCTATCACCTGTCATTCATTTACATCCCTCAATTTCACTTGGATAGGAGCAGCCCAATTTGAAAGGAGGACAACTCCTTTCGGTACTTAGGCATCCAAACTTGCCACACTGACAAAGATATCATTGAAGGTAATATCATTAAAATGATTAAGGCCCTTAGACTAAAGATGAGTTTTTAGAAGTGCTTGCCCTTATTGGTTGCAGGTTGAGTTGCACTTTCAAATGGTTATGTTACCATATCTGCTGTACTACTTTGGCAAGTTTCCCTTTATCCTGGCATTAAGAATAGTTCATGAGCAGGACTCCCTTCTCGGGAAACTAATATGTAATGCAATTCACCATAATGAATCAATGAATGAATGAAAAAGCTATATTCGATTTTAAAATACATAAAATCATAAAAGCAACAAGTTCATTTTAAAAATACATATATATTAACAATTAGTTAAGCTTTTCCTTTTCTTTAAAATACTTTTTAAAAAGCCCAGCATTACAGTCACACAAGTTACATCATTTAAGGATACTAAATACAGTACTAAATACAATAAAGCTGGGCGACATTGTCTCCAGGTACCTTGTTTTTTTAATAGTGGTTTGATCCATCTAGACCTTTCCGACATATAACATTTACAGAAGCAGATTACATGCAGCATAGATTGGGTAAACAAATTGTCACATGGGCATTTACAAAGATCTCTACTCCAGTCGTTTACTTTAGGGAATGTGATTAAACGAAAAAAGACATCAAACCTGAATCTTGTTAATAAATAACGGTCAAGGCCCTCCAGACACCAAATCAGATAAGGCTGAATTGAATAAGTGACTAGAGTGGATTGATGCTGTATAACAAGTTTTTTGTTTAATTCCACACCTAATCTAAGAGAGTCAACATGATACCAGCACAGCTGCTTCAAGTCCTTTCTTGAAAA
Source organism: Lissotriton helveticus (assembly GCF_964261635.1). Classification (NCBI taxonomy): domain Eukaryota; kingdom Metazoa; phylum Chordata; class Amphibia; order Caudata; family Salamandridae; genus Lissotriton; species Lissotriton helveticus. The sequence goes on from NC_136061.1 coordinate 1,418,071,241, forward strand.
CTTACACAATTAATCTGGTTGGTGATAAAACTCAGATCTTCCTAGATCCCTGGTTAATTTTAGAATATACATCAGCCAAGGTATCCTGGTGACCCTATCCAGTACCATGCAGTCTTTAATGATGTTTCTATTTAACAGAAGATCAGGAGTGGTGCAGACTCTATGCCAAAGCAAGAGTGGTTGCATACTGATCAGATCACTCACATAACGAATACCCAACTCTGCATGACAATTAAATACAGGGGAACTTGCAGGGGTAGCCAAAATAAATCTTAGAAATGCATTCTCCACCTTTTGTATTGGGGTGTAGTTGTCGATTCCCCACAAACCAGCTCCATATATGGCTGTGCTAATGCACTTTGCCTGGTAAATTTTTAGCAAAATTTCCGGCGGTCTCTTCCCCATCTTTTTAGAGAACGACATAAGTGCAGCTGTAGCTCTCTTAAACATCATAGTCCTGTTTCTAATGGCAGGACCCCAGGAACCAGATTCTTCAAGCACTATGCCCAAATAAGAAAAAGATTTGGTAGGCGCAATTTTTTCCTTCCCAACAAATAGGCGACATTCTTTATTCCTCGGTCTGCCGCAAGTCATTACAAAGGTCTTGGTTACATTAAGTTTTAGCCCCCTACTATCCATAAAATGTAAATATGTTTTCAGAGCCGTTTGCAAACCTTTTTGAGTTCGTGCCATAATTACGGCATCATCCGCATATAAGAGGGACACAATTTGTTGATGGTTAACATGCGGGGAGTCGCGTACTTCAGCCACTAGTTCTTTTTCCAGATCGTTGGTATACAAATTAAAAAGAAATGGGGCGAGTACGCACCCTTGCCTCACTCCCCGCATAACATGGAAAGGCTTAGTGCATTCACCTTTAGTGCCAAGCCTCACTTTGGCCCTAGCCCCAGCATAGAGTTGTCTTAGAAAGGAGATTAGCACTTCTTCCACCTTCATGTCCCTCAGAATCTGCCACAAGCGGTCATGGATAACACAATCGAACGTAGCGCTTAGATCGACAAACACTGCGTAAAGTTTACCACACTTAGCCAGGGTGTATTTTCCTACGAGCAGAGAAAAGTTAAGTACCTGTTCTAGAGTGCCCCTTCCCTCCCTAAACCCATATTGAACAGGGGATAAGATATTGGCCTCTTCAGCCCATTGTTATAAGCGATTCAAGACTACCCTCCCTGTGATTTTCATAAAGGAATCCAGGAGAGATATGGGGCGATGGCAGGAAGGATTTTCCCGGGCCCCTTTTTTAAACATGGGAATAATTATTGATTCCGCCCAGGTGTCTATAAAACCCAGTTTACAGCTAGCGTCAAGCACACGCTTAAGCAGTCTGGTGTTTGAATAGGTCTATAGGGACCTATTCGCTGATGGTAATCTGCTCCCGGAGCTTTATTGCCCTTACTCTGAGTGATGGCGTCTTAAATTTCGGTTACTCTAACCTGTAAATCAATCAGCACAAAATTACCCCCCGCACGCCCCTGGATTTTACTCCCCATATCAACCAGTTTGCGCTCTCCACCTGGGTTATAGACCTCTGCGAAGAAATCTATCCAAGAATCTTCTGATATCGCTACTTCCATTCTTGCCTTGTCTCCTGAATTAAAGAACGGGGCCTTGACAGCTGCCCAAAATGCAGAACCATCCCTTTTCAGAGAGGCCTCATATAAGTTCACCCAGGCCTCGTTCTTAATGTTGCGTTTCCGTGACTTCCTTGTCAAATTATAGTCACGCCTGCACTGTATAATTTCTGCCTGATTTCTTGGGTTTTTACTCAAAGCCCTCTTTAGTTGCACGTGAGACTTTGTGCAAGTTGAATCAAACCACCCATTACTGGACAATTTCCTAGCACTGGCGGGACGCTCAAGATTCACTTTAAAAATCCTTGTAATATTAAGAAAGGAGTCCAGAACTTCTGAATCTGTTGCCCCCTCCTGAAGACATGTATTAATGGGCTTCCGAGCTTGTCTAATTATGTTACTACTGGTAACCTCTGGGTTACTCAGAGACCAGCTAAGAGCATACCCATTTTGTCTGCTTAAGATACAGTTGTTTGTCCAGGCCAACCTTTCTGCCAGCGTACAATCTTCATTTTCAGGGAGCTGGATACCAAAACTGAGTGGGAGATGGTCACTCACCCCTATCATATGGGTTACAAAATCTGTTAACCAGTGTGAGTGGGAATTGGGAATGGTAATAAAATCTATCAGCGTACTATGCCCTCTCCCCACATATGTGGGGCTGAACTCAACCGGAGGCCTACATTGCATGTTAACTAAACCCATGTCAAAAGAGGCCATCATTTCATTTAATGAGTCGCCCCCGTTATCGTGGGAAAAGTGTGGTTGATTCTCAGATTTATACCTTTCATGATCACCGCAACCACTCTGGAACTGCTTACAAAGATAATGATTAAAATCCCCTCCTCAAACAAGAATGGAATCCCTCGCTGATTTGTCCACCAAGGACCTTACTTCCCTGTTACGGGACTTTATCATATCATTTACCTTCCCCTTTTCAGTGTTGTTATACATGTTGATGACTAGTACCTCAAACTTGGGGGTCACTAGGATTACAATGATTTGGTAATTACTGCATGAAGCCACCATTTTCAAGGTTGCTGCCTTCATCAAATTAGTTACGTAAACAGTCAGTCCACCTTTGCACCTCCCATGCTTGGAAGAGCTTGCTGGTAGATGGTGTGTTTTGAAACCATCAATATGGATGGCTTAAAGAGACCAAGTTTCTTGCAGGCATAGTATATCAATATCTTTGATGAAGTCAGACCAGACTGGGTTGTTAATCTTTGAGCGAAGACCCGCGATATTCCAGAAAACAAACCTCGTCCCTTTCTGTGAATGTACCCCTGATGGTTCTTGCAGGGAATTTTCCACCTGACAATCACCTTCACTATCTATCATTATCTGTCCTATCCCCTTCTGTAAATATACCCCTGATGGCTCTACCATGGCCATTTCCTTCTGACGGTCGCCCTCACTAGATACCGCTATCTGTTCTGCCGTTGTATATGCACCCCGGCAAAGAACATCCCCAGCTTCGTTCGTTGGACGTCAGTCGACTCCATCCAAACCGCTCAGAACTGAGTAGCGATTAACCCCATCGAATCTTGGAGCCTGCCTATCGGTTCCTCTACATAGCTGGTTAGGATAGAACTTTCTGGGGTATTCCCAGCCCTGCCTAGTTGATATATGGTAATTCCTGCTGCAACCCTGATCGAATTCTCTTCTAGGATTGGGTCTATTCAACTCCCTGTAAAAGTAATCAAGTGGGAGTAACTCAATACCCTTACTCCGTGACTTGGAATTAAATATAGACTCACTGATGATGCGTCTAACTGTGTCCGGTCTATTAAAATGTAATACAATACAATCCCCAGCTTTGTTCTTTTTCATTCTCCCTATCCACGACACTCTACGGGCCATAATGATTTCTTGCCATATGTTATTGCCCTCTAAGGTGTTATTTATAATCCAGTGGGCCGCCTTGTTTTTTAGTTGGTCAAAGTTTTCCCTCGTGCCTTTATTCAGAACGGGAACATTCCCAAGCACTAATACTAGGGGTGCCGATTCTGGCGGGAGATTGATCGTTGGCAAGGAAACGTGCTCTTCCTTACTTACTTGTACTATCTCCCCCCCATTGTTATCACTTATCCCAGATGAAGGTATAGTAAGTATGGTATTCTCAAGAATTTTACTAGATGATGGTTTAGGTATATGAAAGAAAAAGGGGGGGTTTGGCCCTGTGGGAAAGAGGGTAGGTAGGGCCTATTAATGCCAGACAAGGGGTTTACCTATGCCTCTTATAAGCACTATTGTATGCACGTAAATCAACAATATAGAGAAAACCACATGAATTAGTAAACTCTGACAATAATGTCATTTGTATTTAAGCTTTTATGCATTCAAAATATTTAGAAAAAACAAGGAAAGATACATCGTCAACTGAACTTTGAGCAAACATGAATTATTGCTAGGGAAAAGAAGACAAAGCATTGTGTACAAAAAATAAACCTCAAACAAATGAGTGCAAATGAATTCACAAATGGTGCAAAGCTATTTACATATTCACAAGTGTAACAGTATCATGCAGTCATATGAAACAATATGAAAGAAATTTGTGACTTGTGTGTTCAATCACAATTCCTGTTGCTAACTATTTATCAAGGACCATTTTCCTTAAGCGTAGGAATCCAAAAATGAATTCAGACAAGACAGTGACATTTTGTCACAACTAGCTTTTTTTGCCGACGCGTTTCGAAATCCAAAGAGAAATCGTTGGATTCTCATCAGGGCGTGGAAATGTATCCGCCGATACTGTTTGGGGAAAGAAAGAAAGAAGGGAAGGCGAGTTTAGAAGGCTGAGCCTTTCATCATGCATTAAAAAGTCTTTTCCCAAGTGAATGCACCCGAGGGTGCAACATACCTCATATGACCAATAATAGTTGGTCACCAAACGTTATTTCAAAAATCCAACCGAGTCATCAGACACTGTGGTAGTCAAACCTGCAAGGAAGTGACATGGCTAAAGTAAGTGGCTGCCATGCGTGACGTAACTTAATGAACAAAGAGGAAGGTATACCGAGGCTACAGTTACCTTCGATTCCATTGAGCGGAGGACTCGTGGTCAAGGTGCTGAATAACAATGATACTCTGTCCCTTGAAAATGCTGCAAACATCAAAGGGATGTGTATATTAGAAAACACGTCGCGTGTATGCATTTGAATTTAAACCCCGAGTTAAATGGACACTCTTACTTTATGGTTGAATCGCTGGGAGTGGATGCAGGAAGAATCCAATGCGTTAAGCCCTCATAGCGTTTTAGACTTGCTTGAAGGAGAAGCAACAAAGTTGCACAAAGTCAGCTTGATTCCTGAATAAATGACGGAATAAGCGTTAATGAGAGACCCACGGCGTGGGCAGAGGCATATGAATGCGTGCTGAGAGTGGAGGGGCAAAAAACGGGACTCACCATGCGTGCTTGATTTGCCGCGGTGTGTTCCCAAGAAGAAAGGCAGAGAAGGCGGAACGCTACCGCGATAGTGTTGATGAAAAGCCACCCAGTGGTCACATGCACACACCAGCGAATCAGGGTAAGGAATTACTATGATGCATACCGCTAAGGGTTATGGGACATGAAGTCTATTGTTGGAGGGACAAAAACGGACTGGAGCCACTTAAATTCTCGTTACCTCACTCAAAACATTTAACCCATTGTTGACGCTATTGAACTTCATAATGAGGTACGCCTCTTTGCGTAAAAGTGCAGCCTCAATGTCCTGTGTACATTGTTTTGGGTCCACCCATGTGAGGACCGTCCACCTGAAATCATTTTCACCATGGTTTTTATTCAGAAAATGTTCAACCATAGGTGCAGAGGTCACCTTTTTCTTCAACCTGGAACGGTGTTGTGTGATTCGTACATTAACGGCTTGACTCGTTTTTCCTATGTACACTTTATTGCAGGGACACACCACAGCGTAGATGACATTCTTGGTGCGACAATTTGTAAACATTTCATGTTTCCATCTGACCCCATCATGGTCAAATGTGTTTCCTTCCAGGGTTGTCGAACACGACACACAATTGCCACATTTGTGGTGCCCGCTTATTGGTTTGAGATTCCACTGTGATATCAAGTCACTTTTTGGTTTGGGGATATAACTATCCGCCCTAATCAGATGTTGCCCAATGCTCTTATTTTTGCGCATGGCGAAAATGGGTTTCTTTAAGGGATGTTCCAAGTCCTCCAGTAAGTGCCAATTCTTCAGAATTATACGTTTGAACTGATTTGTGTGTGGTCCAAAGGTAGTGACACACACCAATTCATTTGTGTCATTTTTATCTTTTTTCTGAAGCAGATTCTCCCTAGGAGTAAATCTGGCCCGTTTTTTTGAATGCTTAAGAAGTTTTTTGGGGTAACCCCTGTCAGCCATTTCTGCGCAAAAATTTGTGGCATGATGTTCAAAATCTGAGATATCAGTACAATTTCTCCTTATTCGGAGCAACTGCCCAAAAGGGAGATTTTCCTTCAAAAAACGTGGATGCGAGCTTTTAAAATGAAGGATGGTATTCCTATCTGTGTTTTTTTTGTGTAAGGTTGTTGTAAGGATGTCATCGCGGACGCCAACTGTGATGTCCAAAAAAGTCATTTTCGTTTTGCTTGACTCAATGGAGAAACTGATGTCCCTGTGCCGAGAGTTTAGCCAATTGTAGAACTGGTCAAGTTCTGTCTGGTCTCCTTGCCATAGGAGCCAGACATCATCAATGTATCTAAGCCATTGACTTATATGGCCACCAAATGGATTGTTATTGTATATGAACCGTTGTTCATACTGGGCCATATACAGTACCGCCATCTCAGGAGCGTAAGGGCAGCCCATGGCGATGCCCTTGATCTGGACAAAAAACGCATTTTCAAATGTGAAATAATTACTGCGTAACGTGATCTCAGCAAGTGATACAATGAATGAAGTGGGGACTCTATGTGGTCTTTCGCGTTGTTCGAGATAAATCTCTAAAACCTCCAATGCCTCGTCCTGAGGTATTTGGGTGTAGAGCGAGTTAACGTCAAGTGTCACCATCAAGTGTGTATCGCTGTTGAATGATTGTCCCTCCATCTTATTGATAAAGTCGGTTGTGTCCCTGAGATACGATTTGACCTGTGGTAGAAATGGCTTTAGGAAAAAATCTATGTATTTAGAGACCGGTTCAAGTGCAGAATCGCACCCCGATACAATTGGTCGGCCAGGTGGTGTGCGCTCATTCTTGTGGATTTTGGGTAAAAAATAAAGGACTGGGGTCCTTGGTGATTTTTTGTTTAAAAATTCAAATTCTTTGGGTCCTAAGAATCCTTCCTCTAGACCTGCCTTTGTGATACTTGCAATTGTGTCTTGTATGGCTTTAACTGGGTCCTCCTTGACTGGTCTGTACCAATCTGAGTTGTTAACATGTTTGTTGCCTTCCTCTAGATACATGGTGCGGGGCCAGATGACCACTGCCCCGCCCTTGTCTGCTTGCTTAATTAAAATGGACGTATCGGATTTAAGGTCCTGGATGGCAGATGTTAACCCCTTAGTCATATTTTTATTTACAAAACTTTTTTGTTTTTCCAGTTTGGAAAGGGAGGAGAGGACGGACTGTTCAAAGGCCATGACTTGTTTGGGAATGTTCTGGGTTGGGGTGAACCTAGATTTAACCCTTAACCGAGTGGTTTCTTGGTTGGACATCACTTCGGCATCCGCAAAAAACACCCTCAACCTAATCTTACGGCAAAAATCAAGTGCTTCTAGTTTCAGTTGGGTGAAGTCTGTTTTTTTGTTAGGAACATACTTGAGGCCAAGGGATAAGAGCATGACTTCGTCCTTAGTGAGCTGTCTGTCAGAAAGATTGACAATAGAGGATTTTTCTAACTCTTGTAGGTTTTGTTGCGAGTGCGCATCTCCCATGGTGGCTTGAAGCGGACTTGTGGCTGTCCGCCTCTGCCTAAAAAAGGAGATGAAACTGCACCCCCCCGTCTTTTCGAATTGTCTTGTCTAGACTCTGATGACGAGTCTGACGATGTTGTGTCCGAAAAAGTAAGGAACTTATTCCTAGATCTGCCTCGGAATGTTGTTAACGCTCCTCTTGATTCACCTGAAGTATAGAAATCTTCTCTCAGGAACGGGTATACTTGTTCCAATTTAAACGATTTGGAGTCCCTTTCAAATTGTGAGGTTTTTGTATTAAGTGTATTGTCCTTAAAAAGTTGAATTTCCTTCTCAATTTTGTCAAGGAGAATTTTGGCCTCTGTAACCGTTTGGTTATCGCTGATTGCCTTGATCAGCTCTTCAATTTCCTTTTCTTCCTGGCTGCAGATGCGTTGAGCTGTCTCTATAGTATGGACCATGAGGTCCCTACTACATTTGGTATTGATCTGACTGAAGCCCTTTTTGTAATCTGCGTCCTCGGTGAAAATCACCGGGATGTTCTTTACCTGTAGCCCCCAAGGAATTGTTCCCGCTTTCAAATGTTTTAATAAAAAGTGACCGTGTAGTTCGGTTCGAATGTGTTTTTTCTGGAGTCGGGTCAATTTGTCCGCCTCATTTTGTTGTTTGGCTGAAGTGCTCAGAGTTATATTAGAAAAAGGAGATGACTCAATGAGGTTCTGTATGTGGCTCTCCGTAAAGGACAGCGTATCCTTCTCTGCCATGCTATGCAGGAGACGTGTCCCCTGCGCTGGAATGAATCCACTATTTGGAAAGGAAGACAAGCTGTGTCAATCCCTGCCCGCTCGGGTGAAGACCCGCACTGAAATGAAAGAAAAAGGGGGGGTTTGGCCCTGTGGGAAAGAGGGTAGGTAGGGCCTATTAATGCCAGACAAGGGGTTTACCTATGCCTCTTATAAGCACTATTGTATGCACGTAAATCAACAATATAGAGAAAACCACATGAATTAGTAAACTCTGACAATAATGTCATTTGTATTTAAGCTTTTATGCATTCAAAATATTTAGAAAAAACAAGGAAAGATACATCGTCAACTGAACTTTGAGCAAACATGAATTATTGCTAGGGAAAAGAAGACAAAGCATTGTGTACAAAAAATAAACCTCAAACAAATGAGTGCAAATGAATTCACAAATGGTGCAAAGCTATTTACATATTCACAAGTGTAACAGTATCATGCAGTCATATGAAACAATATGAAAGAAATTGCAAGTATCACAAAGGCAGGTCTAGAGGAAGGATTCTTAGGACCCAAAGAATTTGAATTTTTAAACAAAAAATCACCAAGGACCCCAGTCCTTTATTTTTTACCCAAAATCCACAAGAATGAGCGCACACCACCTGGCCGACCAATTGTATCGGGGTGCGATTCTGCACTTGAACCGGTCTCTAAATACATAGATTTTTTCCTAAAGCCATTTCTACCACAGGTCAAATCGTATCTCAGGGACACAACCGACTTTATCAATAAGATGGAGGGACAATCATTCAACAGCGATACACACTTGATGGTGACACTTGACGTTAACTCGCTCTACACCCAAATACCTCAGGACGAGGCATTGGAGGTTTTAGAGATTTATCTCGAACAACGCGAAAGACCACATAGAGTCCCCACTTCATTCATTGTATCACTTGCTGAGATCACGTTACGCAGTAATTATTTCACATTTGAAAATGCGTTTTTTGTCCAGATCAAGGGCATCGCCATGGGCTGCCCTTACGCTCCTGAGATGGCGGTACTGTATATGGCCCAGTATGAACAACGGTTCATATACAATAACAATCCATTTGGTGGCCATATAAGTCAATGGCTTAGATACATTGATGATGTCTGGCTCCTATGGCAAGGAGACCAGACAGAACTTGACCAGTTCTACAATTGGCTAAACTCTCGGCACAGGGACATCAGTTTCTCCATTGAGTCAAGCAAAACGAAAATGACTTTTTTGGACATCACAGTTGGCGTCCGCGATGACATCCTTACAACAACCTTACACAAAAAAAACACAGATAGGAATACCATCCTTCATTTTAAAAGCTCGCATCCACGTTTTTTGAAGGAAAATCTCCCTTTTGGGCAGTTGCTCCGAATAAGGAGAAATTGTACTGATATCTCAGATTTTGAACATCATGCCACAAATTTTTGCGCAGAAATGGCTGACAGGGGTTACCCCAAAAAACTTCTTAAGCATTCAAAAAAACGGGCCAGATTTACTCCTAGGGAGAATCTGCTTCAGAAAAAAGATAAAAATGACACAAATGAATTGGTGTGTGTCACTACCTTTGGACCACACACAAATCAGTTCAAACGTATAATTCTGAAGAATTGGCACTTACTGGAGGACTTGGAACATCCCTTAAAGAAACCCATTTTCGCCATGCGCAAAAATAAGAGCATTGGGCAACATCTGATTAGGGCGGATAGTTATATCCCCAAACCAAAAAGTGACTTGATATCACAGTGGAATCTCAAACCAATAAGCGGGCACCACAAATGTGGCAATTGTGTGTCGTGTTCGACAACCCTGGAAGGAAACACATTTGACCATGATGGGGTCAGATGGAAACATGAAATGTTTACAAATTGTCGCACCAAGAATGTCATCTACGCTGTGGTGTGTCCCTGCAATAAAGTGTACATAGGAAAAACGAGTCAAGCCGTTAATGTACGAATCACACAACACCGTTCCAGGTTGAAGAAAAAGGTGACCTCTGCACCTATGGTTGAACATTTTCTGAATAAAAACCATGGTGAAAATGATTTCAGGTGGACGGTCCTCACATGGGTGGACCCAAAACAATGTACACAGGACATTGAGGCTGCACTTTTACGCAAAGAGGCGTACCTCATTATGAAGTTCAATAGCGTCAACAATGGGTTAAATGTTTTGAGTGAGGTAACGAGAATTTAAGTGGCTCCAGTCCGTTTTTGTCCCTCCAACAATAGACTTCATGTCCCATAACCCTTAGCGGTATGCATCATAGTAATTCCTTACCCTGATTCGCTGGTGTGTGCATGTGACCACTGGGTGGCTTTTCATCAACACTATCGCGGTAGCGTTCCGCCTTCTCTGCCTTTCTTCTTGGGAACACACCGCGGCAAATCAAGCACGCATGGTGAGTCCCGTTTTTTGCCCCTCCACTCTCAGCACGCATTCATATGCCTCTGCCCACGCCGTGGGTCTCTCATTAACGCTTATTCCGTCATTTATTCAGGAATCAAGCTGACTTTGTGCAACTTTGTTGCTTCTCCTTCAAGCAAGTCTAAAACGCTATGAGGGCTTAACGCATTGGATTCTTCCTGCATCCACTCCCAGCGATTCAACCATAAAGTAAGAGTGTCCATTTAACTCGGAGTTTAAATTCAAATGCATACACGCGACGTGTTTTCTAATATACACATCCCTTTGATGTTTGCAGCATTTTCAAGGGACAGAGTATCATTGTTATTCAGCACCTTGACCACGAGTCCTCCGCTCAATGGAATCGAAGGTAACTGTAGCCTCGGTATACCTTCCTCTTTGTTCATTAAGTTACGTCACGCATGGCAGCCACTTACTTTAGCCATGTCACTTCCTTGCAGGTTTGACTACCACAGTGTCTGATGACTCGGTTGGATTTTTGAAATAACGTTTGGTGACCAACTATTATTGGTCATATGAGGTATGTTGCACCCTCGGGTGCATTCACTTGGGAAAAGACTTTTTAATGCATGATGAAAGGCTCAGCCTTCTAAACTCGCCTTCCCTTCTTTCTTTCTTTCCCCAAACAGTATCGGCGGATACATTTCCACGCCCTGATGAGAATCCAACGATTTCTCTTTGGATTTCGAAACGCGTCGGCAAAAAAAGCTAGTTGTGACAAAATGTCACTGTCTTGTCTGAATTCATTTTTGGATTCCTACGCTTAAGGAAAATGGTCCTTGATAAATAGTTAGCAACAGGAATTGTGATTGAACACACAAGTCACAAATTTCTTTCATATTGTTTCATATGACTGCATGATACTGTTACACTTGTGAATATGTAAATAGCTTTGCACCATTTGTGAATTCATTTGCACTCATTTGTTTGAGGTTTATTTTTTGTACACAATGCTTTGTCTTCTTTTCCCTAGCAATAATTCATGTTTGCTCAAAGTTCAGTTGACGATGTATCTTTCCTTGTTTTTTCTAAATATTTTGAATGCATAAAAGCTTAAATACAAATGACATTATTGTCAGAGTTTACTAATTCATGTGGTTTTCTCTATATTGTTGATTTACGTGCATACAATAGTGCTTATAAGAGGCATAGGTAAACCCCTTGTCTGGCATTAATAGGCCCTACCTACCCTCTTTCCCACAGGGCCAAACCCCCCCTTTTTCTTTCATTTCAGTGCGGGTCTTCACCCGAGCGGGCAGGGATTGACACAGCTTGTCTTCCTTTCCAAATAGTGGATTCATTCCAGCGCAGGGGACACGTCTCCTGCATAGCATGGCAGAGAAGGATACGCTGTCCTTTACGGAGAGCCACATACAGAACCTCATTGAGTCATCTCCTTTTTCTAATATAACTCTGAGCACTTCAGCCAAACAACAAAATGAGGCGGACAAATTGACCCGACTCCAGAAAAAACACATTCGAACCGAACTACACGGTCACTTTTTATTAAAACATTTGAAAGCGGGAACAATTCCTTGGGGGCTACAGGTAAAGAACATCCCGGTGATTTTCACCGAGGACGCAGATTACAAAAAGGGCTTCAGTCAGATCAATACCAAATGTAGTAGGGACCTCATGGTCCATACTATAGAGACAGCTCAACGCATCTGCAGCCAGGAAGAAAAGGAAATTGAAGAGCTGATCAAGGCAATCAGCGATAACCAAACGGTTACAGAGGCCAAAATTCTCCTTGACAAAATTGAGAAGGAAATTCAACTTTTTAAGGACAATACACTTAATACAAAAACCTCACAATTTGAAAGGTACTCCAAATCGTTTAAATTGGAACAAGTATACCCGTTCCTGAGAGAAGATTTCTATACTTCAGGTGAATCAAGAGGAGCGTTAACAACATTCCGAGGCAGATCTAGGAATAAGTTCCTTACTTTTTCGGACACAACATCGTCAGACTCGTCATCAGAGTCTAGACAAGACAATTCGAAAAGACGGGGGGGTGCAGTTTCATCTCCTTTTTTAGGCAGAGGCGGACAGCCACAAGTCCGCTTCAAGCCACCATGGGAGATGCGCACTCGCAACAAAACCTACAAGAGTTAGAAAAATCCTCTATTGTCAATCTTTCTGACAGACAGCTCACTAAGGACGAAGTCATGCTCTTATCCCTTGGCCTCAAGTATGTTCCTAACAAAAAAACAGACTTCACCCAACTGAAACTAGAAGCACTTGATTTTTGCCGTAAGATTAGGTTGAGGGTGTTTTTTGCGGATGCCGAAGTGATGTCCAACCAAGAAACCACTGGGTTAAGGGTTAAATCTAGGTTCACCCCAACCCAGAACATTCCCAAACAAGTCATGGCCTTTGAACAGTCCGTCCTCTCCTCCCTTTCCAAACTGGAAAAACAAAAAAGTTTTGTAAATAAAAATATGACTAAGGGGTTAACATCTGCCATCCAGGACCTTAAATCCGATACGTCCATTTTAATTAAGCAAGCAGACAAGGGCGGGGCAGTGGTCATCTGGCCCCGCACCATGTATCTAGAGGAAGGCAACAAACATGTTAACAACTCAGATTGGTACAGACCAGTCAAGGAGGACCCAGTTAAAGCCATACAAGACAAAATTGCAAGTATCACAAAGGCAGGTCTAGAGGAAGGATTCTTAGGACCCAAAGAATTTGAATTTTTAAACAAAAAATCACCAAGGACCCCAGTCCTTTATTTTTTACCCAAAATCCACAAGAATGAGCGCACACCACCTGGCCGACCAATTGTATCGGGGTGCGATTCTGCACTTGAACCGGTCTCTAAATACATAGATTTTTTCCTAAAGCCATTTCTACCACAGGTCAAATCGTATCTCAGGGACACAACCGACTTTATCAATAAGATGGAGGGACAATCATTCAACAGCGATACACACTTGATGGTGACACTTGACGTTAACTCGCTCTACACCCAAATACCTCAGGACGAGGCATTGGAGGTTTTAGAGATTTATCTCGAACAACGCGAAAGACCACATAGAGTCCCCACTTCATTCATTGTATCACTTGCTGAGATCACGTTACGCAGTAATTATTTCACATTTGAAAATGCGTTTTTTGTCCAGATCAAGGGCATCGCCATGGGCTGCCCTTACGCTCCTGAGATGGCGGTACTGTATATGGCCCAGTATGAACAACGGTTCATATACAATAACAATCCATTTGGTGGCCATATAAGTCAATGGCTTAGATACATTGATGATGTCTGGCTCCTATGGCAAGGAGACCAGACAGAACTTGACCAGTTCTACAATTGGCTAAACTCTCGGCACAGGGACATCAGTTTCTCCATTGAGTCAAGCAAAACGAAAATGACTTTTTTGGACATCACAGTTGGCGTCCGCGATGACATCCTTACAACAACCTTACACAAAAAAAACACAGATAGGAATACCATCCTTCATTTTAAAAGCTCGCATCCACGTTTTTTGAAGGAAAATCTCCCTTTTGGGCAGTTGCTCCGAATAAGGAGAAATTGTACTGATATCTCAGATTTTGAACATCATGCCACAAATTTTTGCGCAGAAATGGCTGACAGGGGTTACCCCAAAAAACCTCTTAAGCATTCAAAAAAACGGGCCAGATTTACTCCTAGGGAGAATCTGCTTCAGAAAAAAGATAAAAATGACACAAATGAATTGGTGTGTGTCACTACCTTTGGACCACACACAAATCAGTTCAAACGTATAATTCTGAAGAATTGGCACTTACTGGAGGACTTGGAACATCCCTTAAAGAAACCCATTTTCGCCATGCGCAAAAATAAGAGCATTGGGCAACATCTGATTAGGGCGGATAGTTATATCCCCAAACCAAAAAGTGACTTGATATCACAGTGGAATCTCAAACCAATAAGCGGGCACCACAAATGTGGCAATTGTGTGTCGTGTTCGACAACCCTGGAAGGAAACACATTTGACCATGATGGGGTCAGATGGAAACATGAAATGTTTACAAATTGTCGCACCAAGAATGTCATCTACGCTGTGGTGTGTCCCTGCAATAAAGTGTACATAGGAAAAACGAGTCAAGCCGTTAATGTACGAATCACACAACACCGTTCCAGGTTGAAGAAAAAGGTGACCTCTGCACCTATGGTTGAACATTTTCTGAATAAAAACCATGGTGAAAATGATTTCAGGTGGACGGTCCTCACATGGGTGGACCCAAAACAATGTACACAGGACATTGAGGCTGCACTTTTACGCAAAGAGGCGTACCTCATTATGAAGTTCAATAGCGTCAACAATGGGTTAAATGTTTTGAGTGAGGTAACGAGAATTTAAGTGGCTCCAGTCCGTTTTTGTCCCTCCAACAATAGACTTCATGTCCCATAACCCTTAGCGGTATGCATCATAGTAATTCCTTACCCTGATTCGCTGGTGTGTGCATGTGACCACTGGGTGGCTTTTCATCAACACTATCGCGGTAGCGTTCCGCCTTCTCTGCCTTTCTTCTTGGGAACACACCGCGGCAAATCAAGCACGCATGGTGAGTCCCGTTTTTTGCCCCTCCACTCTCAGCACGCATTCATATGCCTCTGCCCACGCCGTGGGTCTCTCATTAACGCTTATTCCGTCATTTATTCAGGAATCAAGCTGACTTTGTGCAACTTTGTTGCTTCTCCTTCAAGCAAGTCTAAAACGCTATGAGGGCTTAACGCATTGGATTCTTCCTGCATCCACTCCCAGCGATTCAACCATAAAGTAAGAGTGTCCATTTAACTCGGGGTTTAAATTCAAATGCATACACGCAACGTGTTTTCTAATATACACATCCCTTTGATGTTTGCAGCATTTTCAAGGGACAGAGTATCATTGTTATTCAGCACCTTGACCACGAGTCCTCCGCTCAATGGAATCGAAGGTAACTGTAGCCTCGGTATACCTTCCTCTTTGTTCATTAAGTTACGTCACGCATGGCAGCCACTTACTTTAGCCATGTCACTTCCTTGCAGGTTTGACTACCACAGTGTCTGATGACTCGGTTGGATTTTTGAAATAACGTTTGGTGACCAACTATTATTGGTCATATGAGGTATGTTGCACCCTCGGGTGCATTCACTTGGGAAAAGACTTTTTAATGCATGATGAAAGGCTCAGCCTTCTAAACTCGCCTTCCCTTCTTTCTTTCTTTCCCCAAACAGTATCGGCGGATACATTTCCACGCCCTGATGAGAATCCAACGATTTCTCTTTGGATTTCGAAACGCGTCGGCAAAAAAAGCTAGTTGTGACAAAATGTCACTGTCTTGTCTGAATTCATTTTTGGATTCCTACGCTTAAGGAAAATGGTCCTTGATAAATAGTTAGCAACAGGAATTGTGATTGAACACACAAGTCACAAATTTCTTTCATATTGTTTCATATGACTGCATGATACTGTTACACTTGTGAATATGTAAATAGCTTTGCACCATTTGTGAATTCATTTGCACTCATTTGTTTGAGGTTTATTTTTTGTACACAATGCTTTGTCTTCTTTTCCCTAGCAATAATTCATGTTTGCTCAAAGTTCAGTTGACGATGTATCTTTCCTGGTTTTTTCTAAATATTTTGAATGCATAAAAGCTTAAATACAAATGACATTATTGTCAGAGTTTACTAATTCATGTGGTTTTCTCTATATTGTTGATTTACGTGCATACAATAGTGCTTATAAGAGGCATAGGTAAACCCCTTGTCTGGTTTAGGTATATGAGCAGAATTTCTTTCGCAGCCTATGGGGTCCGTGTTTACGATCCCAGCTTCAGTGACTTTGGGTTCTAAGTTGTTGCTATGCTTATTACCCCGGTCGGTAGTAGATTTTGGAAGTGCTAAAGTATCAAGCCTACGCGTATTGTCATTGGCTAATTCACTCAGGGCATCAAGCTTCCCATTTATGATTTTCAATCTTTCAATCAAAGGAAGAGTAAAAGATCGTAACAGTTGCGTCATATTTGAAAAGGATATCACTAACTCGTCCTCATTCCCAAGATTTGGAGCTCTAATCTGTGGGGTTTTGGCACTAAGACCTGGCGGGGCTTTAAAAGACTTTTTAGCTGCAATACAGGGTTTCTTTAAAGACGTTGCAGTCGAAGTGCCAGATAACTTAGAAATCTTAGGTTTCCTCCCCGGTTGACGGGCCCCACCCCTCTTCCTTTTACCAATTAGCGTGGGACAAGATGAGACCTTTTCTATGGTAGCTTGAGTATCTATGGGCTGTAGGCTTTTCCTAGGCTCTATCGGGAAAAAGCCCTCTGATGATGCACTGCTGCAGGATGAAACATTCATAGTAGGAATAACATCGTCCCCTGCCAAATATTCAAACTGTAGGTCTAGATTTTCCAAATCAATGGGGCTACAGGTAAGTAGGTTAGTAGGTTCAATATTGGACGGGGAAACAACATTTATCAAGTCACCTAGAGAGGATCGTTTGACGCTCAAAAGTTCTAACGACAGGCGCTTTTCCGTTAATGCGATTTCTCTCCCCACAACCCCAGCTGCTCTTGTGAAAAAGCCATCAAGGGTCCCAGTTAGTCTATCCCCAACGACAGCTGAGGTAAGGCAACGCTTCCCCTCCATGCCAGGGGTGTGTGCCATGATCTGTCAAGTGAATTGTTATCAGGTCGCAGGTGGTCTTACCGGAGGTTGAGGAGGTTAGAGGGCTGGCCCAGCCCAGCCTTGACCGGCCCTGGACGGCCGTAGACGTCCCGCGAGGCGGGTATGTGTCTTGTATTTATGCGCCTCCTAGCGCGTTCCGTCCATGCACGGCTTCCGGCCGCTTAGAGTTGTGGTGATTGAAGTCCCACTGAGCCCGTACACCTCACCGCGGCCGCACCAGGTATGTTAACGGTGCAGCAGCGGGCGTTGGGGACACAGCGGGACAGCGGCTGCCAAGTAGATACACTGCCAGAGATTAGTGCCGGACCTCCGATAAAGCTCCCTCTTTTGTTACTTCTGGCATTCCTTATTTCCTCATGCCGAATAATCCAAGGGGCTTGCTTTTGCCAAGGTATGTTTCATACGAGTATGGAAAACCCACAACCAGAGAGCGCTCCAGCGCTGGATTCTTATTGAATAGCCAATGTCATCAAAACCATAAATAAAGAAAAATGTAGCTGTCGTGTGATTCCAGACAGAAAGCCGGTGAAAGAATACAGAATGCAGCCTCTGACTCTCAGCGCGACGAGGGTTGTCACAGAAGAGCCTCCCGCGCTTCTCAGCGGCTGCCTCGGGGATAGAAAGGTGAATTCCTTTCAAAGTAGCTAGTTAACGCTACTCGATATTGCTCCCACCGAGTCTGGCGTTCGTCGTGGAAACGAAGCAAGTACGCTCCTCACCCGGAAGTAATCGTGCATCAGTGCATGTGATGTCACCATAAACTTTCAATGATGAAGCTGTGATTGCCAGTCGACTGGGTACCCCCAACTCTTACAATTGCTAGCTTGCAGCACAACTGCATAGGATGCCCTGCTGGAGTGTGGATGTTCGTTGGAGGAATTTGTGACCTGAGATGTTGCTAGGGGGTCATAGGAAGCTCCATTGCCTTTACCTCCTGAGCGAGCTGATCCCTCAATTCTTCATCCTTTACAGAGCGTACTTCTCTCCATCTAGGGTTGACCACCAATTCCACACAGCTTACGGGGCTTATGCCCCTTGTGGAACTCTGTCAGCTGACTTTCATAATAAGCTTTGGAGTGCCCTAACTTGTCCTCTTACGGGTCTAGAGTTCTGCTACGATTGCAAAACTACTTGTTTTCCCAAAACTAGATACATGGGAGTCAGTGCACAGGCAATCTTTGGGCAACTGAAGTAAGCCAAAGTTGTCCTACGCATCCTAAACCTGGTGTTTCTACTCATTGAACAAGCTATCACCAGTAATTGGTGCACACCTCTTGCCCCCACACACTTTAGAAGGATGGAGTTGAGCTCTTCTCACTTGGGCCAAAGCTGAAGGGGTGGTCCTCCACAGGGAAGATAACAAGGAATAACTGATGAAACAGAAAATTACTAAACTCCAAAAGGACATTCAGAAATTTTCAACTGAGAAGGTATACCCTTATCTCAAGGCAGATTACACCACACCTGCAGGCGGTTACTCCTCGATGATAACTCTGGTCAATCAAGGAGGGGTTTGTCATGCTTGAGTGGCTCTAGTACTGGGAGATGGAACAACAAGAAAACCCGTAACTACCAACCATCCGTGTACCCCGCATACAATATGTCACCTTATCAGGGTCCCCAATTTTGGATCTATCCTATGTACCAACAAGGACCGCCGCCCCCACCCTTTTTACAACATGGCTCAGAACAACCTTTTTTAGACAGAGGCTGGGGCAGAGGAAGAGGGCACAGAAGAGGGCACAAAAGAGTCCAGTGGCAGGAACAACCTGCGAGACCAGTCGAGACAAGGAGCCAGACAAGGGGGAAGAGAAATTGATTATTAACCTCTCGACCCGAGTCCTGACTGCCACTGAAGAAAAAGTCTTGCAAAAAGGCTTAGGCTTTGTTCTGACTCCTAAGATTGATAAATTTCGCGACTTATGCAAAATCCAGGGTTTCTTTCGCAAAGTAAGACTCCAAGCGTTTTTTCAGGACAGAGATCCTCCATCTGCGGAAGACTCCGGCCTACATAAACCATCCACATTCACCCCCAACAGTAGCATGGTACCCCATGAAGTCCTGACGTTTGAACAGGCAGTACTCAGAGAACTGGACCAAACTAGCACAGAGCCCCCGTATCACAATTTGCCAACCGCAGAATCCGAGGCAGTAAGGGACCTGGCTAGTGATAAAAATATCATGATTGAAAAAGCCGACAAGGGTGGTGCCACGGTTATTATGTCCACTTCGGACTATGACACTGAGTGCTGTAAACAGCTGAGCGACAGGAGATACTACACCTCCATCCTGGAGGATCCAACTCCCAGATTATGTAGGGTCATCTCCAGCATGACTTTTGCTGCAGAAAATGAAGGGTGGATCACCAAAAAAGAATCAGAATTCCTTCAGACTAAAGAACCAATAACTCCATACTTCTACTGCCTCCCCAAAATACACAAAGGGGTTACCCCAGTTCCAGGTAGACCTATCGTGTCTGGCATTGGGTCAGCATTGGAGCCACTATCCAAATTTGTGGACCATTTCATCCAACCATTGGTCAGGGCAACACCATCGTTCATCAAGGACACGACCGATGTCCTCCGCTTACTGGAGGGGCTTCCACATCCAGAAAGAGTTGACCTTTTGGTCACACTGGATGGGGGAACAACCTTTACAACGAAGGTTTTACAACGCCGTACTGTTACCACGCAACTTTTACAACGCAAGTCGTTACAACGACTTGCGCTGGGGGGCGCTCCAGGATAGTAAATAGTTTAATTTACTATCCAACTCCTTCCCTACTATCCACGGGGACTGGAGTTGGAATATTAAATTAAAATATTTACTATCCAGCACCCCCCAACGCATGTCGTTGTAACGACTTGCGTTGTAAAAGTTGCGTAGTAACGGCACGCGTTGTAAAAGTACGTGTTGTAACGTCGTACATTCCACTGGATGTGGAGGCTCTCTACACTAACATCCCTCAACAAGCAACTCTTGAGGTGATAGAAGATGCCCTGTTAAATCAGAAATGGAATTTACTAACACCAGTACCATTCATGATGGAGTGTGCTACCCTAGCGTAAACTGAGAACTTCTTCAAGTATAAAACCCATCTATACCACCAAACGCAGGGCACTTGTAAGGGCAGCACGTTTGCACTGAGCCTGGCATGTATGTACATGTCGGCTTTTGAAGAAAGGGAGATCAACAACTCACGGAACCCTTTTCTTGCAAACGTGCTGCTCTGGAAACGCTTCATAGATGATATACTCATCCTATGGAGAGTGGATCTCTCTAACTGCGAAGAATTCTGTAGATGGATCAACAAACGTAATCCTTACCTTGGTTTCACCCATACTATTTCAACATTTGAAATCCCCTTCCTTGATCTTTTGATTAAGTTGGATGGTGACCTCATCACTACCTCCTTATATCGTAAACCTACCAATAAAAACAGTCTTTTGCTTTTCAGCAGCCACCACCCAAAGGCACTGCATGAAAACTTGCCCGTTGGACAGTTTTTACGCATCAGGAGAAATTGTAGTACTTTACAAGACTACCAACGCGAGTCTAACACTCTTATGAAAGACTTGATTAGACGTGACTACCCCCAACGAACCGTAGCTCTAGCACGGAAACGAGCTAAGAACAACAACCGTGAGAGCCTCTTGGTAGAGATTACATGAGAACCAGACACAGCGATGATCTGTGTGATGACATTTTCATCTGATTTTAATCGGATTAGGAATATAATCCGTAAACACTGGGGACTCCTGAACACAGGTACTCTATCATTACCTTTCCCTAGATTTGCTTACAAACGCACTAACAACCTGAAGGATCTCCTAATACACACCAGACCTCCCCAACGCAAAGCCAATCCCCAAAAGACACTGTGGGATATGTCACCGGGGAAAGGCCATTATCCCTGTGGCTCTTGCTCTGTGTGGCCCCAAACCAAAAACACCAAAGAGTAACTTTTCACAATGGATTTACCTGGAAAATCATGAAACACACTAATTGCAATTCGACGAATTGTATTTACATCTTGACTTGTCCTTGTGGTCTCCTTTACATAGGTATGACGACCGGACAGATGAAGGTACGCATGATGGAACACAAAAGCAACTTCCGCTGCCACAAAAATAACACCAGAATGACAACACACTCCCTTGACTAACACCATGCCCATGACTCATTCAGATGGGCCGTACTTGATTCACATCCAGGAATGTCTAAAAAAGCTCTGTTCTGGCTGGAACAACGTTGGGTGCTGCGCCTCTCGACTGACAAGGAAGGTCTCAACGAAGACATCCCTTGGAGCTCATTAACCTGATCAATCAAATAAGTAATTAACTCTTCATCAGAAGCTTGACCATCAGCTTAATACCTGCTGTTACTGTACATTGACACCGAGTTTTGGTACTTACAACACCTGTAACATGCCCAGCCTCTTTAGACTCACCAGGTCTTGAGGACTATTTGGGATACCATCCTTAGAGCCAACATACATCAGAATGCTCCACATTCACCTCTCTCACGAGCACACCAGTTACTTCTAGGTACAGTGGGTCTCTCTCCCTGCTCCCAACCAATACTCTTATTTTCTCGTGATCCCGCCTCCATATGACATAATTTTACATTTACATCAATCACGATACATACGAGATTTATACACGGTCTCTCTTTACCCTACATCACCAAGAGCCCTTAAACTAACTGAGTACTCTTATTGGACTCAGATATAATATCCTGCCTGTCACTCTGGGCACTTCCAGGGTGTGAAAATGATGCCATCCGCTGCATCGTTGTGGGCTAGGTGGGTTTGTTATCTGCTCCCTATGAGTGCACTATTCATTCCTCACCGCGAGGTACTCCAAGATGGCGCCCACCACCGCAGTTAGCGGTCTAGCACTCCCCTTCCGAACAACCAGGAAGCGTACTCCAGTGCGATTCACCAATCCTGGTTATAACTGCTCCTCTGGTCGGTCATTCAGGAGCGTCCCAGACTGGAAGGAGCGCCGGGGTAGGATACACTCGATCCTGAATTGGTGAAACCGTGAGTACTTGCTTTTACAGGGACAAGGGACCCATGTTCCCACTACCTTGACCCACGGGCTCACACGAACAGGGAGTGAGCTCTTTGGGGGTTGCTATACAGTCCCTACTGCAGGCATCTCGTTTTTTACTCTCTGCCCCATGGGCAGACTCTTTGCTGGCTTACCAAGAGTGAAAACTGCGCCCTTCTGATGTTCAGCAACTTCGGTGCTGACACACTTCATTGTGGACGCATCTGGTCATATTTGTTTAGCACCAGTTTGGCTACTCGTGTGTGGTATGTGAGAGTGTGTTTCGAGATTATGGCAGATCTTGTAGTGGTGACGTCTGCATGATGAGCTACATGGAAGGTAGCGGGGCTGGCGATGTTTTGGGACAAAGTCAATCTGAGGTCTATGTCCGACAATGTAACTTGGCTGTTGGATGGATCTGAACTTGGTCCTACCTGGTTACCAGTTACCCTGTTTCCTTCCTATGTTTTACAGCGGTGTTTCTAACTACAGTAAACAGGTGTCTAGCTTCCACTTAGACGCCCCTCTGTCACTGTGTCAGCTTGGTGTGTCTAAGGGTGTGTGTGGCCCCATCTTGGACACTAGTAGAGGAGTTGCATACGGATCCCATTCCCGTTGCGATGTAGCTAAGGGGCCTTTTGTTCTACCCTTGTCCCTCAGGACACTACTCATTAAGTGTCTGCCTCCTCCAGTACTGGTGCCACGTGCTCTCAACTCCAGTTGGGTAAGTTTTTTAGGAAAGGGTACGCCACATTTATTTTTTCTATGGTCCTTTTAATCTGACTATTACTGCTGCAGCTGTTTTTAATGTTTTCCATGATTGTCATGTGACCTATGCACACTTATGGGTCGCAGAGGACGCATGTCACTGATCACCTGTGTTCCTCACGCGTTGAGCACCACACACCCAGTTTGGTGCGTTTCACAGACCAATTTGTAATATAATCTTTGGTTACTAATTGTTGTCATATTTTTTTTTTCTTGCAGGTTGAGCTAGATCTACTAGTGCCACTTTTTAGGGTGCTGTATAGGTGGTCACACATTAACCCTAAATGAGGCCATGACCACCACCAAAAACTGTAGGTAGATCAATTTTTATTTATTGGTCCTGAAGAATTGCCATCACTTGATTTAGGGCAAGAAACATGTCGACCTTTTTCAACAGCACACGTCCCCACACACCTTAAAGTGGGAGGGTGCGTCTTTCAATTTTTAACCAGGGCAGTGGCCACATCTTATTAAAATAGTTCTGAGTGAACCACTGTTCCCTGTTTTAGCCTACACAACACTTAATCATCACCTACACCCACTCTTATACCAGGGGCCCTCACACGCACTGCACCCAACGGCTTTAAAAAAAATCTCCGGCAAGCAGGCCCCTTCCAGGGCGCCTGATCGGGTATTGCACCGCCGAACCGAGTAGGAGCAGGCTCGATGATGAAGCAAGACTTGTTGGGTGTATGAGGGTCTTTTTCTGCATAGGAGGAATTCCTTCCTCCTGATCTGAGATTTCGTCTCAAGTTGGGGTTCATTATCCTCCCCTGACTGATCTAGCCTCCACCTGCTCTTTCCCTCAGGATCTTCATACTGTATTTGTTACAACACTCTTCTCAATTGGGCCAAAGCTGAAGGGGTGGCCCTCCACAGGGAAGAAGCCTGTGGGTCCCGCAAGATCCCTATGGCCAGCAATTGGGACACAATGATGATGCCTCTCATAACAAACCCCACTGATGGGATATCCTCCTCTGGAATGATGCCTCCTCTCCGCATAAACCCACCTGACACACATGCTCCCATCCCCCTCCAGATACCCAAAAACCACCATCACACTAGTGGCTCCATGGTCTTGACCTCTTCCCCTCCAACTCTCCACATTTCCCTTTCCCATGTTGGTGTCCCTGATCGCGGAATTCAGGACTCCTACATAAAATATATGTGGCAATGTAACTATCTCCTGCACATCGATCTGGCCTATTAGCGTTGTATTAGCTACTTATTCTCCCCAGCAGAAACGTAATCCAAAATCTAATGACCATTGCGATGAACTAAAACGTGGAATGAGACACACACATTTGCCCTTCTATCTAAACAGTACAGATCCTCCTCAACACTTAAGCTAGTTTTCCCATTAATAAGCAATTTGTCTCAACAAGTGTTGTGGACTACTGTAATACACTTAGGGCAGCATGTACAACCAATTTGCGATTTCTAGTGACTCACATTTTACAAGGTCCAAAAGGAAATGTACTAATGTGTCTCAGGTGCTGTTAGATTTCGGGGTCTCCAGTTGGCACAGGTAGGTGTTTGTGACAAATAGGGACCCTGGCCTCTAGTCAGGGTAAGGGGGGTAAACTCTTTAGATAACCCCTGCTCACCCCCTTGGTAGCTTGGCACGAGCAGACAGACTTATCAAAGGCAATGTGTAAAGTATTTGTACCAACACTCACAGCAATACAGTGAAAACACCACAAATGGACTCCACACCAGTTTAGAAAGATAGAAGTATTTAATCTAAACTAAATAAGACCAAAACGACAAAAAAATCCTACATATGCAGTTCAAGGATATGATTTCAAAAGGGTTCTTAGGGTTGTGCTAAAATAATCCACAGTTGCGTCACGTTAAGCCAAAAGTACCTTTAGATGCGACAAAAGTTCCAAGTAAAAGCAGCAGCGTTGAAAGACAAGCGATGCGTCACTCCTGAGACCCTGGGGAGGCGATGCGACAACTCCGCTGGTCGCAGCGGTCGTATTGCAGTGAGCCCGGTCTGTATGGGGAGCAATGCAATACCTTGTATGGATTCCGGTGTGCAGAATTCATAGGAAGCGCCTCGCAAAGGTACGATGCCACGATCTTCGGGACGGCAACGATCTCAGGTGCGGTGGCGATGTGCAGCGCAGCATCGATCTAATCTTCTTGCGGCCTCTCGATGCGGTGGCTCTGTGACGACACTCACAGCGTCGTGATGCGGTCCACAAGCAAGCGGTGCGCCGATCTCACCCAGCGACGACAGGCTCTGCGACGATACTCGCAGCAATGGTAATCTTCCCGCACCAGAGTGATGCTTTCCGCAAGCGAAGGATGCGTCGGTTCTTGCAGCGGCAACAGGCACTGTGACGATCGCAATCTTCGCGGCGGCGGGAATTTCCTCTCACTGTCAGGGATGCGCTCCGCAAGCGAGCGATGCGTGAAAATTTGCAGATCGTCTTTAGTTTCTTATTGTTCAGCTTCCCAACAACAGGTACAACTTCCAGAGGCACCACAACTGGCCCAAGCACTCTAGGAACGACAGAACTCTCTCAGTAGAGTTCAGGAGGGAAGCTGGGGGTGAAGTCCTTTTGTTCCTGGGACTTCTTAACAGGGAGCCAACTCTACT
The DNA here is from genome assembly GCF_964261635.1 of Lissotriton helveticus. Lineage (NCBI taxonomy): Eukaryota > Metazoa > Chordata > Amphibia > Caudata > Salamandridae > Lissotriton > Lissotriton helveticus. Next base: position 1,418,096,995 of record NC_136061.1, read on the forward strand.
CAGGCCCTTGGAGATCTCTTCAAGCAAGGGGACAAAGCACAAAGCAAAGTCCTTCCCCTCTCCTTGGCAGCAAAGCAACTTCAGGTCAGCCCACAAACACACAGCAGGACAGTCCTTCCTCTTCAGTCTTCCAGCTTTCTCCTTGGAAGAGTTTCCTTCTTGATTCCAGGATAATCTAATTTTCTGTAGTCTGGGGTCCTGTATTTATACCCCAAAAAGTCGTTGTTCCCTTTTGTTCAGGAGGTCTCTCAGCCCGGTCTGAACCAGTTCTGGGTGTTCCTTGATCACTTTGTTTTCCTGGCTTCTCCTTTCCTTTCAGAGAGAGGGGCAGGGTTGTCAGCTGCCCAGCAGGAGGTGGAGCCAGCATTGTGGAAGGCAGGCACAACCCTATTCAGGCCCAGGAGCTACCCCTTCCAACCACTCTAGATGCAGATGCAGATGGAGCTATTCAGCCCAGGGATGGCCCACTCAGCCTCTGGGAGCCACCCAGCCCCTGTCACCCACAAACCAGACAGTTAATTCACAAACAGGCCAAGGCACACAGAAAGGTCAGACAAGAGAACAGCCACTTTCTAAAAAGTGCTGTTCTCAAACACAGGATTTAAAAAACATTTTTCCTAAAAGATGTGTTATTAAATTCTGAGTTCAGAGATACCAGACTTTTATGTCCTATCTGTCTCCTATGGGAAGATATGCAGGTAACCACTGTACACAGCATTACCCATTATAGCCTATGGGCAAGATAGCCTTACACCAGTGAAAAACGAAAATGGCTGTAATTTACTACCAAAGCATGTTACCCACACTATTACATGCCCTACCTCTCACATACACTGTACCCTGCCCAGGAGGGTACCTTTGGCCTTCCATAGAGGTATCCTATGTGTCTAGAAGGGGAAGGGTTAGGCCTGGTTAATGGGGACACTGGCCAGGTTGACATGGCAGTTCACAGACTGCACACAGGCACTGCGGAGGCAGGCCTGAGACACCATTTTAGGGCTACTCATGTGGGTGGCACAATCAGTGCTGCAGGCCCACTAGTCAGAAAACTCAAAGGGTCTTGACTCTTAACTCAGCAAGGCCGAGCCAACCTTAAATAATCAAACAACACAATTGCCAGTGCTGAGAACCTCAATTATAAGCTCTTAATCTGAAAAAATGGTTATTATGAATGTAACATAAACACCTGCTTTATGAATTGCAACAAGTACATTTTTATTGCTTCTTTTTCAAATATTATTCAATTTTTTAACCACAAACTTATTTCGTGCATGGAAATACAAATACACTATATACATTTATATACAAAAATGAAAAATTGGTTTAAACAACAATTACACACGCTAACAATTCAAACACTCTTGGCCGTACAATCATCCCACATAACTCATACATACACACACATACTGGTCAGGGTGTCAACAACACTGTGAAAACATAACATGAAAATGAATCAACCCCGTTTTTATCCAATGTATAGTTCTTTTCGGAGTTCAAAAAATAGAGAAGAAAATTCTCTTGCTATTCACAAACACAGTTGTAGGTGTAAATGTTTTAAGTGACCCGAGACCGGGTTGGTCGACGCGTTTCAAACCCCACCAAATACCGGGGTTCTCCTCAGGACCATTATTGTCACTAAAAAACAGAAAAACATCACTTTAGGATTCTATTCTGGACTAAGAGACTTATGCCACACCCTGTCCAACATCTTGTAACCCTCATCCTACCTTGATTCTTGGGTCAAAGCTCCAATGGCCAAGAAGTTGTATTTCCAAACAAAGAGCAGGGAGGGGCTAAAGAGAAACACATACAAACACTGCTTTTAGACACAGCATTCATCAGCTTTTAGTACCTTGCAAACTCTCTCTTACATACTGCCCTATGGTTGGGCTTACCCGCTTCTCATGCGTGTTCCTATTTGTGTGCCTCGATTTCCATTAGTCTGATGCCCGGCTGTCTACGTGGCCAGTGTCGGTAGAGCGGCAACGTCTGGGTCTATTTTCTCAGCTGTTAGAAAAAAACGAGGTGTGTCAAAACTCGTCTTTTGGGCAAATCATTCAGGCCTCCCATTCCATGTTGCAAAGTGCCCCTCTTACCGCTCCCAACGGCGGTTGCACTCCTCACGAAAAGTCTCGGTGCTCCTCCTTCGGTCACTCGATCGTTGTGATTATCGCATCAGCTGCTTCCTGTAAGATTAAAAGCTCACATCTGGTGATTCTGGGAAATGTAGTTTCCAGTGAAGAATGTACTCTCAAGTTAAAAAATTCCTTCGCAATTCATCCCATAGATTTCTGAATAAAAAATGTGGATGTTCAGCCCGTGATCTCCCGAAAATGCAAAGTTGTATATGAGAGCTACCACAAAATCGAAGAGTTCATACGTATTTCTGTGTAAGCCTGAACCAATGTGGAAATTCAGCTCGTAGTAGTTACCGCTGTGAAATCACATTTGGCTGTGAACATCGCCGGATGAGGCGGAGATGCCTATGTACTGGGTTTATATATTTCTGAAATCTCATTCAGCCGCCTTATGGCAGTATTGAATTTCATGATTAACAGCGCTTCTCGCTGACTTAATCGTGCATCCAAATCCCCTCCTCGCGGGTCCCTGTCAATTTTGGATAAAACTGTCCATTTCAGGTCGATTTGGTCATGATTTTTACCCATCCAATGATTGACTAAGGGGGCATTTTCAACGCCTCGCCGGATTCTCGATTTATGCTGTGTTATTCTATGTCTCACTTCTTGGGTTGTTTTCCCTATGTATAACATAGGGCAAGGGCAGCCAATTGCATAAACCACATTTCTGGTCTTACAGTTGGTAAAGGTTTCATGTTTCCAATGGATGTTTTCAAATGTAAAAACTGAATTTTCGATTGTTTCATCGCAGCATGTGCAGGTACCACATTTATGATGTCCTGTTGTAGGAGGTAATCCAAACAGGCTTCTCAACGTCAGAGCTTTTTCAATTGGAAGGGCTGCTCTAACAATGTGATTGGCCACACTTTTCTCTTTCTTGTAGGCAAATAAAGGGGGGGCTGTAAAATCATCATGAAGATCTTTGAGCAAGTGCCAGTTGGACGTTATTAGTTTTTTGTGTTGAAGTGCTGCTGGGCAGAAGGTAGTAACACATACCAATCTTTTCAGTTCTGGTTTGACTTTCCTCTCCAACAATGTCTCACGCGGTGTCCACCAGGCTCTTTTAAGAGAGTTTTTTAGAAGGTTTTTGGGTATCCTCTTTGGATTAGGCGGTCCTTTAGTTGGCCGGCATGTTCAAAATATTCCTCTTTCCCCGAGCAATTCCTACGAATCGTAAGAAATTGTTCAAACGGTAGGTTCTGTCTCAGGCTCCGTGGGTGGTTACTTGTGTAGTGTAGGGCTTTATTTCTATCTGTGGTTTTACGAAATAAGGTGGTACTTAGGCCCCCCTTCATGAGGCTCCACTTCGACATCCAAAAATGTGATGGATTTATTTGATGCAGTACAACTGAACTTGATGTAATTTGTCCTTGAGTCAAGCCATCCTACGAACTCGTTGAGTTCTTCATGTCCTCCCGTCCAAATTAGGAACACATCATCTATATATCGCATATAGCTAGATATGCAACCAATGTAGGGATTATCATTATACAGGAATTTTTCTTCGTATAATCCCATGAACAGGACCGCCAATACCGGTGCAAAGGGACACCCCATCGCTACCCCCTTTATTTGGTAGAAAAACTCAGAGTCAAAGGTGAAAAAGTTTTTTTGCAAAGCAAATGTAGCCAGTCCCAGGATAAAGTCGGTGGGTACTCTCATCGGTCTTTCTCTTGTTTCAAGAAAGACTGCCAGTGTCTCCAGAGCCTGTTCTTGGGGGATCTGGGTATAAAGTGAAACAACATCTAGTGTGACTAAAAGTTGTTTGTTACAATCAAACAGTATCGTCGCTATTTTGTTTAGGAATGCTGTGGTGTCTTTAAGATGTGCTGGAATTGTCTCTATAAATGGTTTCAAGAAGAAATCAATATATTTTGCCTCTGGTTCGATCAAGGACTCGCAGCCTGACACTATGGGACGGCCTGGCGGGTTGGTTTCATTTTTGTGCATTTTAGGCAGCACATAAAAAACAGGAGTTCTGGGATTCCTGTTCTGTAAAAATGCCAGTTCTTTGGGGCCCACAAAACCTTGGTCAAAGCCTTTTTGAATCATATCAAAAAGTTGGTTTTGTAATTCATTGGTGGGATTTTTTCCAATGCGTCTGTAGCAATTGATGTCATTTAATTGTCGATGGACTTCAGTTTTGTATTTATTGATATCCCAAATAACAACTGCTCCTCCCTTATCCGCCTGTTTGATTACCTCTGATTTATCATTCTTTATAGTCAGTAAAGCGTCCTTTTCTGCTTTTGGTAGATTGTACTTAACGTAACTTTTCCTTTTTTCCATTGCAGATATTCCTGATAGAACAGTACATTCAAACGTCATCACTTCTTTAGGAATTTTGGAGCCTGCTGGACAAAAAGTTGATTTCTTCCTAAGCCCAGTTACCTCTACCTGTTGTTCCTCTTGTGGTTCATTAAAAAATGTTTTCAACCAAATTTTGCGACAAAACTCCAGGCCCACTAGTAGCATTTGAATGACCAGCCGTGGCACACTCAGTACACTCAGTACACTTTACAAGGGACTTTTTGGTAATACAAATATGCCAATCATGGTTAACCAATCACAATAACAATTTACTCAAGGAGCCCTTGCACTTTGACACTGATCAGCAGAGGCAAAGTGCCCAAAGCATCCAAACCAGCAAAAACGAAATCCAGCCCAACATCAAAAATATAGGGGGTAGAGGCAAAAAGACAGGGGAAACCACGCCAAAGATGCCAGGTCTAACAGGTGCATTTTGTGATTCCCAATGGGGTCACAAATGACCTGTCTTATCAATATTCATAAGGCGGGTCGCAATTTGTGACCCAGTGGGAATGGGTAGTAACACAGGGATGGTTGCCTCCTGGGGACAGCAGACCCACATGGCTCTGTTTGCTTTTTAAATGAAGCAACATTTTTTTTTAAATGCAGCCCTCTTTCCTTAAAGGAAAACAGGATGCATTTCAAAAACAAAAATGAAACGTTTCAGTTTTGTTTCTTAAGAGTAGGCAGTGGTCCGTGGGATCACTGTCTGCTCTTAGAAACGTCTTCTCTGCCAGTCATTAAGGGTAAGAGGTACCCTGGGAACCCCTTCCCGTTTGCAACTGGCTTACCACCTACTTAAAGTAGGTGGTAAACTGCAAAGGTTTTGTAACCACATTCCAGTCGCAAAACAATTGTACATCCCTCAGTGACTCGCTATTAGGAAGGGACGCCCTTCGCACACCCCTTCCTAATAGTGACTGGTAAACCCTATTTTGTGAGTCGGTAACAAGTTACCCACTTACAAAATAGGGTTGCACATTGCAAAATGCACTTTACAGGTGACTGGCAAAATGCGTTGTACATCTGGCCCTAGATGTTATGTATTTCTAAGTACTGTATTTGTATCTTGTCTGATCTCTGCTGACGTTTAAAATCCACATATGTGGCAGGTGTACTATAAAGCGGGCACAAAAAGTGACCTATGAAATGGCCATCCAGAAATGCCCACTTTAATGTCGTGGAAAAAATCCTAAAAGGTCATATCTTTGTGTTAAACTTATCTGACTATTGTACTAAAGTAAGTTTTTGAGATCAAGATATCATCATCAGAATAATTTGAGATAGCCTTACCAACTGATTGCAAAGTTGTGTGAATGCTGCGCAATGTCTTGATTGTTTTTGCAAGAATCAGTAGTTGTTGAAAGTCACAAAGCTGCTAAGAGAGTTGAGTCCAAAGTGTTTCTGTCTGCACTGCAAATGCTCTTCTCCCAGCAATGACACGTCTTGATTATTTTGACTTCAATTTGGTGGCTGCACTAGATTGACATGCTATTGTTTTTGTAGATAGAAGCCTATTAGAAGAGGCCAGTAATTCCCATTGGAACTGGTAAGGAGAGCAACTGATCCCAGCAGGACTCACAAGTTGTGTGTAAGCACTGTAGGTCCAGGCTTCTTCACTCGGATTTTACACCTGCAGAAACCTCCATTCATGCATATTATTCCCCATTACCTTGCAAGGAAATGCAAACTCTAACCCATGGATTTACTAATGTTTATTGCATTAGTAATTCCAGGGGAGGGAGGGGGAAACTTGTAATTAGCCACAACCTTTTGTTTTAATTTACATGGTCAGCTCACTTCAATCACCAGTTAAACTGCTTATAATTTATAGCCTGTTGCTCTTGCCCAAGGCCTTCAGCCCTGTGTGGCATGGGCTTGGCCCTCACCTAACCCCACCGTTGATACCTCCCACCCCCAGCACATAGCTTTTGGCTGTGCACATCGTGCGTTGGCTGCTGCGCCTGACCTGTGGCATGGCCTTGCACCCAATATCTCCATGATCTTGCCACGCCCCATGCCCCACACCCCTTTTTTTTAAATACTTCTACGAAGTTACACGGATGTCACACTGAGCTTGCGGTAGTAGAGAGGTACATCGAAAATTGAAAAATAATTCTTTTTAATCTGACCACAGGGGTTCCCTCTGGGTCCCTGCCCCCACAAGAGCCAGGGGGGTCAGGTTATCCCTACCCTATCAGCTTACTCATTTTTAGGTCTCGCCTACGCAGCGCGCATGTGCTGCAAAGGCAAAAAGACCTTTTGGGATCGCCATGGCTTTTCAGTCAAACACGTGCACGCGTTCCATTGTCTTTAATGGTAACGCATGCATATGTGGCTATTCACTTGCGGTAGCGCGTGGCCTATCTGGTCATAATTATCGCTCCCGCAAATGAATCCCTCACCCCTGTTGCCGCGCGAGCACTTATTTTTTAACACCATCTGTACATCCTGTCTTTTATGTCTACAGGCTGTGTAGTAATTGTTTTGATAACAGTCCTTCCTCTCTGTCTTTGGTACACAAAGTCCTATTTTCATGGCTGCTTGCCTACCCGTGTTGCTGCTGGACGTTGAGGTATTGAAGTGCTCCTCCCTTTGAACCTTGGCTTCACCATCCTGCAGCTGTACAGCAGACGAGTTTGGGAGAATGGGGGACGCGCCGGGACGTTTCGATGTTAAGAGTCTTGGGCACCACAAAGCTTGCAGTCCCCAAACAGTGCGAGCTCTGGTGTAAGAGAACTCCTTCCCACGCGTGCCAGGCGATAAGAGCGTCACAAGACACGTGACTACAGGTCCAACACCAACACTTTAAAACACTAGAACGGAAGTGTAATGTGTGACTAACATATTAGTTGTAGGCAATACCATAGTGTTTTTAGTCCACTTCTCTCTCATCTCGGACATAGTAGTATAGTAGTGCATGGTGTGAAGTGAAGCACGCACTCTGTGATTCTGAAGGAGAACACTAATGATGATTTACTGGTACTTAGTGCGTTGCTGCAAATTGAGGTACAAGCAGATAAAGCGCACCGCCCCAAAACGACATCATAAAGTCCCTCAACTATTTCATGGATTTCTTGCTGTTTTCACGCTTTTGTAATTAAAGGCCATTCTTTTAGTTCTTCCTGCTGGGAGTGCATTTCTGTAGTGTGGAGCTCTAGAGTTTTAGAAAATTCTTAGGACAAAGAACTAAATAGCATACCTGAAAACATAAAGGAAGACATAGCTACCAAGGTTTCAGACTGCTTATGTGTGACGTGTCATAGCTGCCAAGGTTTAGATTGCTAATATGTGACTTTTTCCTAACTTCAGTGTAATGTATGAGTCACATTTCAGTGACTTTGAGTGACACTTTCTCGTGATCAAGCAATGAAGTCCATTGAAACAGATAAATATCAGAAATTACATCCAAAGGAGCAACAAGAAACTTTAAGCAGATCTTGAACCTGCTGCAAAGCACCTGAAATGGAAGGTGCCTTGTAGGGTTATTGTACAGTAAAACACTTGTGTAGCTGTGATATTAATCAATAAATACGTTTTTCAGAATCAGTAATTTATCACGTTATTGTGCACATATGCAAGCACACATGCAGTTAACATGCATTGGCATAGCCAATTGGTCTCGCTTTTGGGAGCTTATAAGTGTTTAGCCATGCAACAGTTGATGTTGTTGCACCAAGGATATTGTGCTGCATAACTAAATACTTATAAGGTCCCAAAAGCGAGACATATTGGCTATGCCAATGCTTGTTTATTTTGTTTGCTACAACAAGGAGCCAGTGGTTGTGAGTCATAAAATGGTAGCCTCAACTATCTCTTCATGTTGCGGCCAGTCAATCACATCTTGTGTTTTGAGCACGCAGCACTGTATGGTACTACCTCAAGGGTTCAACGTCTTGGAATAGCTATACATTTTAAAACTTAATTTCTCAAAAAATACTGAACAGGTTTACTACAAAACACAAAAGCGTACTTTCTGGATAATGCTCTAGCTTTCTGCTAATTTGGTGTAATTCTTTTCAACTGCAGCACTGTTCAAAAGTTCTAAGGGAAATTGCATGGGGAAAAGGTGTTTTGGGCCCCTGCATTTTTCTCAGCCCTTTCTTGATAGATCACCCAAAACTTTCCATAAGGAGCTGATGTGGATGAGGCGTTTTCTTTTTAAAGTTACATGAAATGGTGCAATGTTATAAGCAAACCAGAAAATCTATTTCCGATGGAAACCAGGTCCTAACTATACACCCACAATGGGGATCGCCACTGTGTGAGTAATGCACAGAGAAAATATATATATACAAGTACACTGTACATATGATGGTATGTGTTAACAGCAGTGTCACACATGCATTCTTAATAACTTAATAACTGATATAAATGTCACATGTTCTGCTGATTTTGAACCTGTTTCGATGTGGTCACAAGTTTGGCACATACAGGATAAAAGGACCTAGGGAGATAAAGTAGTCAATGCAGGATACCACAGTTTAGTCAAGTTGGACTGCTGCCATTAAAATACTGTCTTCTTGTGCCAGTAACTAAGCCAACAAGAAACACCTTTTTCCATACGGAACATGTGAACAATCATTTGTCATAATCTCCTTTTGGTGAGTGGCCCAAACATAAATGGCAAACATCCAATAATCCTCCTTCTTGGAACAGGATTATTATTAGTTCTGCAAACATTGAACTGGAGGGCGGGGCTTGTTAAAGGTGGATTGAAATGATTGTTTTATTTCAAGCTGGGCCAACCACAACAATTTAAAAGTCTACATCAATAAAGTGACGTTATTTGACTAGGCTGTAGCAGAGGGGCTGTTTAACTTGAAAAACACAGAGAGATGGTGTAGAAAATAAGTTCCATTGGTCCAGTTCTGCATTTCTAACAATCGGCAACAATAGGCGTTCAATAAGTTTGCTTTGGTTGATGATGTTAGCTTGGGTTATGAGATGTAGTGTGACATCATTCACTGGATGGACCATTTAAAATATAATGGATTTCTAACTTCCGTTTTCTCACACATTACATATAGTTCATTGCTGTTTAGTAAGAAAGAAGGCAGGAAAGAACAAAAGAAGGAAAGAAAGAAAGAAAGAAAGAAAGAAAGAAAGAAAGAAAGAAAGAAAAAAAGAAAGAAAGAAAGAAAGAAAGAAAGAAAGAAAGAAAGAAAGAAAGAAAGAAAGAAAGAAAGAAAGAATGACAGAAAGGAAGGAAGGAAGGAAGGAAGAAAGGAAGAAAGAAAGAAAGAAGGAAGGAAGGAAGGAAGAAAAAAAGAAAGAAAGAAAGAAAGAACGAAAAGAAAAGAAAGAAGGAATAAGGGATGCAAAGTGTTTCTTAGTAGACCACAGCCAAATTCCAGGGAAGCATAGTCTTTCACCTCATGTGTGTTTTGTTCACAAATATATTTACCGTCTGTTTCTCACCCTTGCTGTGTCTTTATCAGCTCTACTTGCTTTCATTGTCAGTGTTTTCCAATCGTTTATCTTCTTCTTTTTTCCATATTATGATTTTATCTCTTTGTTTTCGTCAAAGCATGATGCTGAAAATAATTTCCGGACCCACGAAAAAAATTATTTCTAATACCCACCTTCTCGAACTACTGACACAAAATAAGCACTGGAATTGTTAAATAGCTACCTGCATTATTTTAAACCAGTGTTAATGTATGAAAAAAAATGCATTGAGAATGAATGTTTATATTTCTCAATGTATCACTAACTTCACGTATTTATAGAGCCCCTTCGACCCACCCTAAGTTGTGTGCCTCTGTGCCAGAGTTTTCTGCCTATTTGCAAGCCAGAATCTCACATCTCCAGAGACACAGCTCCCACCTATGAGGGTGAACTGTATTTTCGAAGATGGGTTAACAGCAGTGTGCACTATGTACACGCTATGGATTAAGAATAGTCAGTTGATTTCTAAAGGTGATATGCCAATGCAAGTTTTTGTGTAAAAGTATCTTGGGTGATTGATGGCCTCTAGACTCGATACTTACTTCTGCCATTGTATTACTTTATTTTGCACAGCCTGTTTTTATAAAATTGTCTGATTTTAGTATAAAAAATAATTTTAATATAGTTTTGCTCTTTTTAAACTTAGAGGAGGGATTTCATCTGACTCATATCTGGCACATATTTTTATGTAACCTGCACTTTATTCCTCTCTGTTTCTGTTTATAACATTAGGGCTGAGGGCTTGATTTTTTAGACTCCTTACTCTCTGGTACACATTGTTTTCTGAAGCTAGTGTGGTCCTGAAAGTCGAGCTTTTCCTCCCTGTGCCACTTTGAGCCACCATTTTTGTAGGTGAGCACTCTAATGGACAGGTAATGAGCTCGGTGCCCTATTTAAACAAGCCAGGTGCACAGACATGCTGCGAGCACGCCACTGCTGGCAAAAAGCATGCCAAAGGCAAGTTTGTCTGTGCCTGTCCAAGTCCAGTGTCAGCTTTGTTTCCGGTTTGGCGCTAGATCCCAGTAGGATTCATAGTCGCGTGAAAAACTCAGGGGCATATTATCAAGGGATTTATCTCCGCTTTTTTGGCTTTAAAAGCCAAGAAAGCGGAGATAAAATGATCTCCCTATTACCTAGCTGTCGCTAACACCAGTTAGCGACAGCTAGTAGGAGATAGCGACCATCTTGGGCCCCGCTTTGCATGTCAGAGAAATGTATCATTAATGACATGCAAAGTGGGCGTGCCAAGATGTTAGCGACTGGAAACAGTCGCTAACATCGCTATCTCCTATTACCAACTTTTGGAGATATTCGCGCTAAGCGCGAATATCTCCAAAAGCTAATACCTGCCCTGAGCAGTTCTTAGCCATGTTATCCAATGGGAGGTGGATAACATGGCTAAGAGCATTTGCTCGGTAATGTATGAATATTGCTGACTTTTCAGCGTTATTCATGCATTTCGGCTGATTTTTATCACTTAGGAGATAAACCTTGATAATATCAAGGCTCCTAGGCGATGAAAATCGTCGCTACACGGCGATACTATTATAGCCGCTAAGCCAACATAGCGTTAATTATCGCTAGTTGTTAGTAATATGCCCCTCAGAGTCTTCCAACCCTTGGGTGACAGCTCGGTAAAACTATCTGGTAACTCTATCAATGGGCATTGAATTTGCTTAAAATGCCATTGTCAGCTTACGTTTAATGAATCTCTTTCAGAACCTCAAAACTCAAAGTATCACCATTAGCTACATACTTATTGTTATTAATGTTCGATCTTTACCTAAGCACTCAATGGATATATTTAGCCTCTTGACAGATTTTAAACCTGACATGTTGTTCCTGACAGAGAACCTGCTGAGCGACACATCTACTCCTGACATTGGTATGGCCACCCCGCATGAGTATCTCATAGTACAATGAGGACAGAGCCTGGAAAGGGGTGGGTTAGCCTTCAGCTTCAAGACTCTCTCTCCATGCACCACCTTCCCCCGGGATAAGTTAAGTCAGGCTAAAGGAATGGATTTTCGATTCAAATATCACCTAATTCTGCTCTGTCAGGTATCCTTCGCTACAGTCCTCCAGGTTATGCAGCCATATTCATTAATTCAGTAGGAGAGGCTCTTTCACCCTGGTGTACAAAATGTGCAAGAATTTCAGTACTCAGAGACTTCAACCTGCACTTTGACAATCGACATGAAATAAAATATAGGCTCAGAATCGTTTCGATGTTTTAGCTGCCATGAACCTTCAAAAGCTGGTTAAGAATCCACCTCATGTAGCCGGCCAATCACAGTATTGTAAATGGACTCCGCCATCCTACGACTGACCTATCATTTTATGTGCGGGGACTCGCAGTCATAATGATACTACTAATAAAATACCTTTGTGAGTAGCAAACAATCATAAACGTATACAAAAGTGCAAATTTACCTTTGTGAATCAGGACCTATCATTTTTAACACATGGAGAAGAGTGAATAAACAGAATCTTGATGGCCTGTTAGACCATTACCTTCTTTATCTCTCAGGCTCTGTTGAGGAAGATACTGAGCAAGTCTCTCAATGGCTGTCCTCAGCTGCTGATCTACTCGCACCCCCTAAACAAATGCACTCTCCAAGAGTGTCCGCTCCTGCACAGAGGTTCTCTCCTTTACAATTAGCAGACAAAAAAGATGAAAATAGCTCAAATAAACCGGAGGAAAGACAATAACAATGAGGACAAAGACATTATAAAACAAAAAAACCCTCAGGGGCTATCGGAAAGCCATGAAACAATCACGATCTGGCTCTAACCCAATAAAATAAAAATGGCTGCCAATGTATCACTTGAAACAATTCAGGTTACAAAAGTTTTTCTTAACCCAAAAGCTAGCGCGTCTAGAATCCTGCGAACCAAAGAACTTTGTGATAAGCTATTTGCCTTCTTTGAGGAAAAGGTGTCTAAAAGTCAGATTTCTTTTATTTTAACAACCCTGGAAAAATCACAGATATTCTATGATTACCCACCTTCCTCAAAGGTCTCCTGTGCTCTTCTGCAGTGTGAGTCTCAAAAAGCAAGTCTAAAGTGCAAATCAGGCCCCATCACATATCCTTGCCCACCCAGTCTCCTAGACTTTGTGGTAGAAGTAATAAAACCGATTTCACTTCTGCCTGCCATTTGTAAAATGCGAAAGAAGTTAGTTACTTATCAACCGTCCAGTTACCTGGGACATCATAATTTGCTTCATTCTACTTAATCTGGCTTCCGGGCCAAGACATAGTATGGAAACCGCTCTGTTAGAAGTGTCTGAATCCATAAAGACCTTTTTCGATCAGCATCTGCTCGCCCTCTGATCTTGCTAGTTATGTCAGAGAAGTTGAGACGGTCTCTCATCAGACACCTCTAGACTGGCTAGCAGAGCTGGGGGTCAGTGATTTAGCTCAACAATGGTTTCACGCATTTCTTTAGGAAAGAGGATCTACAATAGTCCTGGAGACATGTATATCCTCATCTAAAACATTAAATCATGGGGTATCGCAAGGCTCTTCATTGAACCCCACACTTTTTAATGTATATTTGGTCCTATTGACATCTATCATAGAATCATTCAGCATTCAGATTGTCTCATATGCTTATGACACCCAACTTCTTCTTTCAGTATGAAGAAAAGCTGAAGTTGCTCAATATACAATGCCTGGGGTAAACTGGTGGAATGGATGAGGATTAACTGTTTAAAATGCATCTGTGATAAATCAGAGGTATTACTGTTTTGTCAATCTTCTGAAGACTGATCAAAGGATTGGTTGCCAGGACAGTTAGGTCCTGCCCCTTATCCCACAACAGTACGAAAGAATTTAGGGGTTTAGTTTGATATTAAACTAACATTCCATCCCCAGAATTTGTCGGTAGCAGGTAGTTGCTTCTCACTGATTCGGACATTGAGAACAGCTTTGGAATATATTCCAACTGCAACCAGAAAAACTATAGCGAATACCGGTTCCCTGTATTTTGGTTTGCCCAACTGCCTATTAGATCATTTACAGATTGTAAAAAATGTGGCAACATGGCAGTCCTTACATGTACCCTCATGGCATTTGGCTAAACCACCATGGTTGGGCTGGGAACAAAAACCAGACCTGAGAAACAGCTCAGCTGTCCCCTGGGGCTGGGGGTGCTAGTGGAAAGCACCACTCCCATTTCACCAGTGCTGCTTTTATTGCTGGGGGACGACATTGCAGTTATGCTGCAAAACCGGCCCCAGGTAACAAACAGGGTCCCCAGGAGTCCAAAACCAGTCCCCAACCTGGTGGCCCACCAGGGAAACGCGTGGTGCCCGCTACAGCCAGTCCGGCCCTATAAGCCACAGCTAACGGAACTACACTGGTTACCAGTAAAAATATGTGTCCTTTTCAAATCCTTGGTCTTTACCCATCCATCTTTTTATAAAATAGCTCCAAAATATCTGAGCAATTGTTTCTGTCATTATCAGCCAGCAAGAGCGCTAAGCTCTTTGCATGCCCTGCTGTTGAAGATACCCAAAGTCGGGCTACCGCCAAATGGAGCCATTATTTTACCTATTTGATCTCCAAGGACTGAAATAATTTGCCACTTTCTCTGCACTGACTCACTTAGGAAAGCCAGTTTAGACATTGACTTAAAACATGGATCTTTAACCACTAGCCTTCTTGCAGTTTATGAGCCCTTAGCTTACTTCAAGCACTGGGATGCCTAGCCAGACAGCAATGCGATTTATAAATTTAATTCGATTTCTGATTCAATTTCTTAATCCCTCTCTCTGCTCCTTCTGCTTTGCAATACTGCATTCTTATGGGGTCGTTGAACTCCAGCTTTCCCTTCACTGGAAGACGCTATGATCTTTGTGGTAAACTGGAAGGGAATGTCAGTCTTTCGAGACAGAATAGTGGTTGAGGAGTCACAGAGGGTTTCAGATACTTGGTCGAGAGGAAAGCTTACTCAGAGAGGTGATGTGGACTAGAAACTCAGAACTCGGCACAGACAATGTATAACGACCAAGAAACAAATGCACTTAAGGAAATATCGAGCTATGCAAAACAAGCTTTTCACAATACATATTTAGAGTTTATTACATTTATCACTTGGGTTTTCATAATCAAAAGATACGGATTCTTGGTTCTAACATATGGTCTGTAATAATCTATCTCTGCCTACATGTCCTGACAATTGCTATAGATCATAACTACATTTCTGCTTTCTGGTTTTACTAGATAATTTTGATCTTGGTAATGGGAATACTTAAAAGACCTCTGTATAAGATTATAAACTGAGAGAAAGCTAAACATATAGGCTGTTCTTTTACTGATACAAAGTTTCCATACACGCATTTCAAAGCAGTTCACAGTCCCTTTCTCGCTCAGTGCACAAACGTTCACCAGAACAGGCTGTAGATCACATTCTGGTGGTCAAAAATATCGACCCTCACATATATCGTGACCATAATATCAACCAACCTCTTGAAAATAGTCAGGAAAAATGTAGATCCACTTGTATTACCTCTGTCATCGTGAAATTCCAGTCGATATTATGGTCATGATATGTGTAAGTCGCTCTTTGGACTGCAGTCATGTAGTAAAATACCACTAGAATAGTTGAGCGTAAGACAGTGATTGGGGGTTTGCCGGGAGCCAGGGATGCCTGCCCTTGTGCCTTCTGTGTCTTGTTTGGTGGCCCAAGTGCCACCCAGGGTTGGCTATTGCCAGACTTCCAAGGATCCAATTATAGCCCTTGCCCAAACAAATGGGTAGCCCATCCTGGCACACAATGCCAATCCTCAAAGGAGGAGATCTCATTGAAGGAGTAAAATTGTTACCTGGTGCCTGCGGACTAGGATTCACAACGTTGGTGCTGAAGGGAGGATTCATCTTTAGAAGTCAATACTTCTAAAACCACTAAATGCAGTTAAGATATTTGATTTTCTGCACACTTCAAAAGGTAATCGCTTACACACTGCAGATAGGTCAGAAACAGTCCAAGGCCAGGACCCAGTTCGGATGTTTAAAATCTGCCGCACCATGAAACCACTTAATGCAATTGAGATTTTTCGGCTAGAATATACTTTAGGGACATATCAAAACGAGGTCATCTTTGCCTGCATCGGTTGGCACACAAAGCCCCCAGAAGCCACAACACAGGCACTCAGAAGGCGGAGTTTAAAAGGCAAGTATCTACACAATTGCTAGGTGGATTTTTAAGCTTATTGCAGGAATGTGCACAAAAAAATAGGTGACATCTGGCATGGGTTGTGAGTGGATTTTCTATAAGAAATGCAATTTAGCATTATTTCACAAGGTGGTGCCAAAGACAGGGGTATTCGTGAAAACACATTCATACTCTTAGTTAAGGTTCCTCCAATCAAAACACCCAACCCACAAACAAGCTCGCGACGAACTGACTCTCAGAGAACCTTCACTTCAAATGCCCACATTCCAGTGTAGAATCCCTCTACATCATGGCAAGAGGTCACATAATTACCATAGTCAGTTTTGATCACAATTAGACCCCTGACAAATAAAGCTGTCTCATATTCTTACATATGACCCTCGTTAGACATTTCGAATGTTAATTGGAAGAACACATGGTGGTGTTATTATTGCCATCTGTTGACATCTTTTCAACAAATATGCAGTAGCTCTGAGAGTGTACACCTTCTTCTAGGAAAAGATAACAACTAAACCAACGATAAATCTGCCAAACAGCCTTTTGGTGTTCTTCAAGAAGTGGTTACAGACCACGATCAGGGTCTTTTTAAGCGTCAATGAGGCATAATCATTTATTGTCTATGTTATGTTATACAGATCTGAGGAGCGCACTATCACCCCGAGGGTTTGTTGGTGCTGAGTAGGAATGAGTTTATCCAAACCTAGGCCCTAACGGGACTACTCAAAACTCAAGGTCTTCAGCTTCTTGCAGAATTCAAGAAGTGAGGAGGAGGCTCTTATGTGTACCATCAGGTCATCCATGCCTCAGGAGCTATGCTGGAGAAGGTTAGAGGGACAGATCTGGTTTTCCGTGTTCGTTGGATATGCGCAAGTAGGAGCTCGGACTAGCGAGGTGTCTGGAAGGTTTGTGAAAGCAGATGTGACTGCTGATGTATTCTGGGTCAGTGTTGTGTCTGCAATTGCATTTGTTTATATGTCACTTCAATGTGCTACATGCCTTTTCCTGCCTCTTTAGATAGTTCACAAATCACCCGAGGATTGTAACTGTGAAGCAACACGGTCAGGGCATTTAACATATCAAAAAGAGCCTGGACGTAATTATTACTGTGTGACATGCAGGATCCTTGTTGTACTCCAAATAAGACATGTTTTTAAGCCTACTTAATATTTCCAACACTCTGGGAAGAGGACCATAATTTATTTGAATTGCCTTGAGAAGAGATGATCTCTAACATAGAAACGGAACTTAAACCAGAACACAGAGATGAAAATGTTTCATGTTATGGTTTGCACATTTTGCATTGGTCGTATAGATTCCTTTGTGGTTTTAGTAGTAATCACAATCAGTTGGTGACCACAAAGAGTACTGTAAGGGTCAACAGTTTTGGAGGCTGACCTGGTATTCAGATCCACTCCCAAAGGAAAACATTAGACTACTGTTTCCTTTAATAGTGATATGTACATACTGAGCAGATGTTTATGATCAGGGAGGCGATTGTAACCAGCAAAGTGGGAGTATTGATTTTTAGCAGGAAAAGCAATAGTTCGATGCTCTCCCTAATAACTTTAGGGCATATTATCAAGAAACGGCGTTACAATTATCGCCGCTTTAGCGGCAGAAAACTGCCGCTAAAGCGGCGATAATGGGCTTGATAATATGCCCTTGAGAGTTCCAATAGAAACCCAAGTTCTGGTGTCAACATGGGCTTCTATTCGAATTCTCAAAGGCATATTATCAAGCCCATTACCGCCGCTTTAGCGGCAGTTTTCTGCCGCGAAAGCGGCAATAATCTTAACGCTGTGCTTGATAATATGCCCCCTTGTTTTTTGTTTCCTACCATCGGCATAATTTGCATACAAATAACTAGGAGGGAGCCCGTCTCTGCTGTTTTTGTGACCGGGGGGAGGAAACGCAACCACAACCCCCAGCCAGCCAAGCGGCGCGGACGCCACCAACGTCATTTGCATGCACCCTGTAGGCGCTTCAAGTCCGGCTAGGGCTCCCGCAGCTTGGGAGCCCGTCTTTGTTGTTATTGTGAACGGGGGGAGCTGCAACCACAACCCCTAGCCAGCCAGGTGGCGCAGGCACCGCCAACATCATTTGCACGTGCCCGGAGGTGCTTCAAGTCCAGAAGGGACTCCCGCAGTACGGGACGTGTATGGGCATGCCCGAGCAGCACCCGGGCAAAGCCCGGGCCAAGGGCGGGCCCATCTGCACCCGTCAGAGCCCGGAAGTGTCTGGGCTGGGCCTATTCTCTTGGTTTTGTTGTTTCTGTGGGAGCTCCCTGGCAATGTGAATTGATTCTAAGAAGACTGTCAGAGTTTCTTCTACTTAGTAAGTCCTTTCCGTACTTGTGGCTGTGACTTCTTACTTGCATAATAAATTCTACTCTATCAAAATGGCTAAAGGGAAGCAACAGGGGAACAGGGAGGACACATCTAAGACACTCAAGATCCTTCAAAACTCCACACTTGACTGATTCCTAACAAAGGCTGCTACAGCTTTTGATAAAGAAATCCTGGCAGTGGAACAATGGTTATCCCTAGGAGGGTAGCTCCCTTATCACTCTGAACCAGGACCGATTGCACACTGGGGTGCTAGAGGTCATTGACTATGGCTATTCTGAAAGCATACAATTACCAGTTGTACCTCCAGTTGAACCACCACTATCCCCGAGAAATCACTCCCCTCTTATCAAGTCCCTTTGTCACCTGGTCCATCTGTTAAAAGGTAGAAAAAGCTGAAACACATGGAGCCTCTTGTGTGTGCAAAGACTAGGTCTAATAAAAAGTTGCAGGAACTACCACAAGGGATTAACAACACCGATTTAGCACCAGCTATTGTGCAAGAATCTCAACCAGCCACCTTAGCGTCACCTCTGCAAGACACAGACTCCTTATTAAACCAGCTCGAAGAAATATGAACTAAAAATCTTTCATCAATTATGCTTGACAAGCTTGAGGCTAATGTGGGAAATTTAATGAAATCTGTCACATGTTTTCTGGAAGGTGTAGGAAAAGATAGTGCACTACATCAGGTCTGCTCCACCACGGGTGGAACACATGGTCTTGCAGGTACTCATAATAGGATGGGGAATCAAAATAACAAACAAACACTATTTGTTCCTGCTGGGGTGGCTGGGATTGCTTTGGGGGAAGTTCACACTAAAAATGGGGGTCTGAAGTATACTAACCAAACAGGTGACAGTGAGCTTGCTGGCAGCAGATCTAGGACTAAAACCCAGAGCCCTAAAATATATTCACAAGGATGGGGGCTAGCGAGGCAGTCTCTCTGTCAGACTCTAGCGTATTCTTATAAATCATCAAATGAGGCCAAACTTGATCTACCATCCGAATGCTGTCCATATGTGGCAATCCTAACCAATGTCCCTGTGCTTTAGGGCAGTCTACAAGAAACCACAGGCCAATTGAAAAATAAGGTATGTCACTAGCTATCTCAAAATACGGTGTACGAAAATTCCAGTTATCATGACATCTTGGTGGTCAGAAGTGTAATCTGGGTTGGTCCCCTATGCAAGTCCACTGACGGTGATTGTATTGTGATAAACTGTAGAAACCCAGATCTCGCAGGGTCTGTAATTAGGAGTGTGAGAAACCCATCCAGATGGGGTCCAGACCATGGGATAGGCAGAAAGCCGCTGGGTTTCTTTTATATTGTATAAACAACAGGAGTATAAACCGTTCAACCACGTTGGGATTGGGGTAGATAATAGCAAAACACATATAGTATCCCAACTGGTATAAGTATTAGAACAATTAGAGAGGATATGCAGAAAACATTATCAGCAAAGAAATAAGGAGACTCAATACATATGTAGAATGTGCCCGAGGCATCATGTTTATCTAGGAATAACAAGATAAATTACAGTAGTAGCAGCACTGTAGATAAACAAGTAATACAACTCCAATTGTACTTGGTGCGTGAACGGTGCATATGGTGAGCAAGGTGGCAACGCAAGTGACAAAGTGTTCAGCGTAAACGGCGCAATAGTGGTTAGTGTGGAATATGTACAGTGATTTATACAAAACAATATGGCTACAGATGAATTCAAAAAGCTTGTTTAGTATGTAGCTAGGCTGTTGGTAACATGTGCCACATTGTGGGTAGTGCCTATTATTAGGCTGAATGGTCGACGGCGTTTCGATCCGCGTTAATTGGGATCATGTCCCGTACTGGGTTGGAAGAAGGACAGTGCTGTAGAAAGCTGGAAAGCGGGTCTGTGGGTGCCGCACGGAGAACAATAAATCGGCAAGGGTGCCGAAATAATCCCAATATTCAAAAAAGGGGGTAAAGGGGACCCTGCTAATTATAGGCCTATCAGCCTTATTGATGTGTCCCAGAAAAGCTTAGCAAAATGATTTTATCACACCTTCAAAATTGGATAGAGGACAATAAACATACTCTAGCACTTGCAGGTAGGGTTTAGAGCCGCTACAAGCACCCTAGATCAAGTGTTTCCTTTTCTCATGCTCATATGGAAAGAGGTCAAGCTTAATAACGGTCACCTCTATGTAGTGTTTGTTGACCTCAAAACGGCATTTGATTCCCTTGATCGCACTAGGCTTTGGACTGTTTTGAGGGATAGGAGTCTCCCCCCTGGCCTACTCCAACTCTTAATCCGTCTACAGCATGATAATTATGCTAGAGTAAGATGGAATCCCGATGGGAGTTTGACTGACAATATATCGATGAAGAAAGGAGTGCGACAGGGATATGTGTTAGCCCCAACTCATAAAAGAGTTGCATGATTGTGGAGGTGATCCACCTAAACTGGGAGGCAAGTTAATACCGTCCCTCTTATTCGCCGACATACGTTACCCCCAAATGGCATTCACAATATGTTAACCAAATTTGCGACAACGTGCAAAGCTCTGGCCTAAAAATCAATTGCTCGAAAACTACATTCATGGTTTTTAATCCCTACAAATCCACTAAGGGGAAAGTGAGGCTTGAAGCTCAAGTATTAGAACAGGTCATGGACGTTGACTATTTGGCCGTCAGATTTAGTGACAACCTGGCATGTACTTCCGTAATTCAGACAAGTGTTCTGACCCTCCAGCATGTGGATTGTGCAATTGTGAAAAGAGTCAAATTCTCAGCTTTTAGCCCAATCTCTACTACACTAGAAATACACAGGGCCAAATGCTTGGGTGTAGCCCTTTATTGGGCTGAACTGTGGGGTCTGGAGCATATTAACCAACTATAAGTTACTTAAAATACATTTTTAAGAGCACTTTTAAATCTCCCAAAGAACATACCAATTTTACCTTTACGCCTCGACCTGGGGCTAAAAATCCATTTCCCATTGTGCTGTCCTGAAGGTACTTATGTTTTGGATAAGACTACGGACTAGTAACACCCAAGTACCAGTGAAAGATGCTGTGGAGGCATTATTAATCTTTCAAAGGAAATCAGGTCTCTCGCTGTGGTATGAAAAAGTTAAAGAGTGTTTTTTTAAACTAGGGCTGGGAAATATGTGGGACGTTCCTCACTCCATTACAAAAAAAATGATACCTCAGTTAAAAATAAAGTATTGGAACTTTATTACTACTGTTGGCATTGAGTCTAGGTCACTTGGCACTCTAACTACAAGTTTTTTAAATGTCAAAAGCTATATTTACTCTGAAACCTATATGGACGATGTTGAACCACCCCAAGCACGAACACTTTATATACAATTTAGATTTGGCACTTTACCTCTGAATGCTATGAGAAGCAGGTAGGCAAATTCTACCACTACCTCTACGTGTCCGTCCTATAAATCAGCTACTGAAACCATTGAACATTATGTTTTTTTCTGTCCTGCATATGCTTATCTGAGGAAATAAAGGCTCAATACTGCATGTTGGGTGTTGTCATTCTCTCGCCCTTCAGATGCTCAGCATGTATTTAGCTCTGATACGACCAAATGGCTTGTTTTTACCTTATCTAGATATCTCCTATACGCCTGTTGGCAGGGGTCTAAAGTGGCTATACAAACCCACACTACAGGAGTATGGGGATAACTATAGTGAGGGTTTAGACTGCGAGCATAGTGAAAAAATGACGTAGGATAAATTCTGCAGCTCCCTTCATTATAAAACTGATTTTTATCAATTTTTTATTTTTTTACAATGCTTTTACATTTTGACTCAGTGACACAACTTGTAATTCTATCCTTTGGATATTGCACTTGATATTTTGCTGTTCAATTAAAAAAAAATATTCTGTATGTATTTTTATTGATGAAATTATGTATTGAGATTTACTAATATGTGTATGCACTTTTATGTACTGTGCATGATCATGCTATTGATCAAATAAATAAATAATAATAAAAAACTCGGGAAAGCACAACGATTGCGATCAATGTCAAATGTTGAAAGTTTATTTTCAGTGTAATATGACCACCCAGTGTGGTCATTGTATTCAATAATGCGATGTCACATTTTTGGTTTAATGTGTGAATGTCAGCTAGTAATTTCAGTTGGAGTAAATAGGATGATTGTATTGGGAGTATCTTTACATCTTGAGAAACGTATATATATGTATCCACAGCGAAGATAGCAGAACGCCGGCTGGTTCCAGAACACATTGGTGCTCACTCGAAGTATGCTACCACCATCATGTACACCACAATTCAAACAACTTTCTTTTGTCGTACAAAGAAAGAGTCAGCACTCCTGGAGAACTTTCCAAATTTTCTTCTGTTCATATGAAAACCACGGTGAAAAGGACTGTCTATTCATTTTAGCTCACGCCTTAGCCTTGATCATGACAGTGTGCCCCCTTTTGAAATGCCATTATATCCAAATCTCCATAATAGACATGGATAATAGACCATACAAGTCATCCTAAGTAGGAAATCAATCAGTGTTCCTATTATTACTCTAATAATTGTACATATAACAAAATGCACCTTTGGTGCAGCACAGATTTATTAATTCGTCCATGCAGGCTCTATATATTTCTTTAGATGCTGTGCCTTTTGCCAATCATTGGTCCCATGATCAATATCCAACGTCACCATCCACGACCTTAAACAGAAATCTGTATACAAAAAAGCATGCATTACCTATTGCTATGCATGTAGAAAACAGTAATCCAAACACAGTCAGCTAATCAGATGACATTATAGATGCATATATAATTCCTCGTCACAGTTTAATCCTCTCGGCTCTTTAAAATCCCACATCAAAATATGTCAGGATTCCTATCTGAGTAATTATTTCTCACAGTCACCTCCTCTCAATATTGTCTATAGCTGAACATTGGAGAGATTCAAATGTTCCATTATGGAACTCATGTAAAAGTTCTGGATACTGGGTAACTTGAGTCTTTATTTTTATAGCCCTCGGGTACTGGAGGACTCATTTGTGAACTGGTAGGATTGTGCTTCCTATATAGATTTTGGGGCAGGGACATTTCAACATATAGAGAACAACATCACTTTTGCACTTTAGGTGTTGTCTGATCTTAAATACATGCTTATATGGTGTTACCATGGTTTTCACATTTTGTCCATGTTTACAGGCCTTAAACCTGCTGCACTTGAAAAACAATGTGGGTAACAAATTTCTCATGGAGCGTGCTCTTCTATATTTTTTTAAGGGTCTCCTTGAAATCTGTGTGCCTATCACTAGGTCAATTCTTCATAGTTGCCAATGTTGGTTCAGTATGCCACATCAGTTGCTACCTGACCGGAGCCTCCTGGAGAGGGACTCCAAGTCCCAGTTTGCCTCACATCAAGGAGGGGACGGGAAACTGCCACTAATGCATTTGACTTCATTAGGGCTGTAAATTGCCTTGATCCATCCCGTGGTGCGGAACACCACATAAGCTGCTACCTGACTGGGCCACCTCGAGAGGGACTACAAGTCCCAGTTTGCATCTCTTCAAGGAGGGGTCAGGAACCCACCTCTCCCAACCATGCCACCATCTGTGCTATAAAGCGCGTTGGGGTTCAATTACTGCCTTATCTGAGTACTGGGCTTGGGGTTTTCTTTTCCATCCCCTGCTAAGTTTGTTTGTGTCTCCCTGGGGGCCAACCTGCCCGCTTACAGCTAGCAGGTATTCAATGGGAAGCGCAAGGCATCTGAGCCTATGCGTGGTCCTTAAAAGTATTGCTTGACCCTCAAAAAATCTGGTGTGATTGTACCCTCAATGAGATTGACCATCAAATAGAAGAGGTTGAGTACGTACATTATGAGGGTCACTGTCCCAACATAAGGACAGGGGGCTTTAGCAGGGAGATCAAAATTAACCAGCCAAACCATCCCGGAATTTTTTAAGTAGAAAGTAGCTGGAAGTTCAATACGGAAAGATTGTTCTACTGCAGATTCTGCACCACCAGTTAGCCCAACTTACCTGGAACCATGCATGCTATTAGAAGCTAATACTCAAGAACCGAACATTCCATGCAGTAATCATTTTTTGCCATTAGCCCACATACTCAAAACATCCTCTGCCTTGGGGACCCCGACAGGAGGGAGAGGGCCCATTGCTGTGCAAACAATTCCTTTCCCTGACAAGTACACCAGCACAGCTCAAGGAGCTGAGGTCAGAGGCTGACGTACTCTGATAGTGAACTTAACAAATATGATAATACAACTGCTAAATGCCAAGGAGGTGGCAAGTCATAACACCCCATACGAGCCCAGAACACTAGCAGGAACGTCCTTGGATCAATCAACAAAGAGGCCACAGGTTATCCCCCTGTGTTTGCATTGGAAAAAAGGGTTAATTATGGTAGCAAACCAGAACTGGGTGCACCGGTTCCAGGATACTACCAGGGACATCAGCTAAACGAGAAGGCTGGGTTCAGTGAAGCATTCCACAAAAGGATCTTTGCAGTCTGGTCCACCAGGTGGTTTGCTTCAGCCCTCATCCTGACAGAGTGCCAATAGCATCATCAGTATGATTATCCCACAACCCTGTAAGATTTACATGGTAAACATGCCAAAGCTAACACCACACACAAAGTATTAAGGGGAAGATTCAGTAAAGAACAAAGCAATCCATTGGATATGGTTTGTAAGGGGGTGTAGGTCTGTCATT
This sequence comes from Lissotriton helveticus, assembly GCF_964261635.1. Lineage (NCBI taxonomy): Eukaryota > Metazoa > Chordata > Amphibia > Caudata > Salamandridae > Lissotriton > Lissotriton helveticus. Next base: position 1,418,122,131 of record NC_136061.1, read on the forward strand.
GGGGACAATATTGTAAGGGCTAAAAAGGCCATTTCATCTAAACAACTGCATACAACTTTCTAAGTTGGATGAGTGCTTGGTTGATAGCCTAGTGGCAACCAATGCCCATACTAGCACTTCTCAGGGATCAGGAATCCATTTCAAATATCATCCCATGGGCGTTAGTAAGTGCAACACTGGCCCAGAATTTCACCTTAATGGGTGGGGGTGACTCTGCTTTAGGCGAGATAGATTGACTGGAGTGCTGGAGTCACCCGATAATTCCCTCTGGTCCCACTCTTCTTTCCCCCAATGTGCTCCCACTGACATACCAAGGCAGACTTGTATCTACACTAGACGACCCAGCTGACAATGTTCTGGGCCCAGTTAATGGTGGCTATGTTTCTCCTAAAATGCGGGTCAGTGTTTGTCTATCTAACACTCTGGGAGTGGCAGTTGCACACACTTTTACTGCTTCACTTTTAGAACTAAATAATCTAAGGGCCAACAGTGTGCAAGCCGGATGTGATGATAAAGTCACTGTTAGTCGCCTGGAATGTGGCGGCTGAGTTTCAAGTTATCTATACCTGATTTGAACGATTTTATAAGCAGTTTTGATTTCTGCCCATTCCAGGAAACTTGGTGCACAGAACCAATTCACAGGGTAGGATACTTATGTTATTGTGTCCCTATCACTACTAATCCCACAGGGTGGCCGTCAGGAGGCTTACTGAATTGGGCCAAGATTGAATTGAAGTGCTCTATTAGCATGCTGCCAATAACCAGCCAGGGTATCTTAAGAATTAGAGAAAAAGTAGCTCAAATTTCCCAGTGGACATTTATAACATCTGTGTGAGAGGTGTTAAGGGAGGTCTACAGTCACCCATATTACAAACCCTTGAGGTTAATCTGGACAAGGGGCCATCATTTAATTGTAGCGGGTGATTTCAATACTACTTTTGAGCTCCTGGATAGGGATGATGAGAGCCTCGCCACCAAGGAAGATGAATTGTGGGCCATTCCTTGGTTGGATATAACCTGATTAAGAAGTGGTCATGGGTAGCAATCCAACTAAAGGCCCTTATGCTAGAATATGGACTTAGGGTTACTAACTGTAGAAAAAAAGGCATCATGCATGGGGGCACAACATATTACAGATACAACTGTGCTCTCGGAGTGTGGCAAACTGTTGAGGAAATGACACACTGCTGAAGATCTGCATGTCAGGGAGACATTGAAGTGCAACCATAATCCATTGTATCTCACCCTACGATCATTGTGTGAAAAATGGCCAAGTGACTCACGCTCACACTGCCAAATGCAAGCTGTCATCCATACTAACAATAGCTGTAGCCTTAAGTGGCATCATGTAGCTCTCCAAATTGATGCCCTTTCCCAAATAAGCTCAGACTTACAATTAGCCACAGCTAAACTAGAGGCTATTCAAACTAGGGATGGAGAATGGAATGAGGCCGCCAGCATCCACTCACACTTGTTCAAGTGCATTAATCAGCATTTCACAGCCCCCTACACAAACTCAAAAAAAGTCTTATAACACCCATGTTAGATTTGGGGCCTCTAGTTGGCAGAGGTAGGTACCTTTGACCAAATAGGGACCCTTGCATCTAGTCAGGGTAAGGGGCTACACTCCTAAAATAACCCCTGCTCACCCCCTTGGTAGCTTGGCACGAGCAGGCAGGCGTATCTCAGAGGCAGTGTGCAAAGCATTTGTGAACACATACAGTAATACAGTGACAACACTACAGATGGACACCACACAGGTTGTATTATAAAAATAAGTATTTTTATATAGACTTAACACAAGACCAAATGACAAAAATCCACAATACTGTACTCCAAAATAGACTTTAGAATGTTATAAAATAGCTCAGTTCTCTCAAGTTGTAAATGCAACACTTTACTCTCAATGTACCTTGAATACGTAACGCACAGAAAACAAAAGGGGTCGCAGGGAAGGTGATGCATCGGTTCCTTACATGCAGGGAAGTGGATGCGTTGGTTCCCTACTACTGCACAGGAGAGTTGATGCTCACTTCCTTACTGTGTGGGGAGGTGATGCGTCGGTTTCCTACTGCTCTCTGGTACGATGCGACAAGATGGCACCTCCATGTGATACTCTTTTTTGGTGCGATGCGGCAAAATGGCGTCTTAGTTACGATCCAACAACGTTGGTGCGATGTGTGCAGTGCCCAACAGCCATGCGGCGACTCGATGATCTTTGGAGCCGCGAAAGGCCCTGCGACGCGCTTCTCCGGTGATGCGACGCGACCTCTGTGGCGGCGGCCCGCTTCTCCGGTGATGCGCCGCGCTTCGGCGATGCGATGATGACAGCGGCGGCTCGCTTGTTCGGCGATGCAACGACAGCTGCTGTGGCGGCGACATGCTTCTCGTTGTTGCGTCGCGCTTCCAGTTCTCAGCGACACGCAGTCTCTCAGAAGGCCCAGCACAACAGCAGGCACTTCTACTCCCAGCAAGGGAATTCAGATGGGGAGCTGGTTGGTAAAGTCTTGTATCCCCGAGACTTCAGGCAGGAGGCAAGCTCTAGTTCAAGCCCTTGGAGATTCTTCTTCAAGTTGATAGAAAGCACACTCAGTCCTTTTCTCCTTTCTTTGGCAATGAAGCAGCCACTGCAGGCCAACCCCCAAACACACAGCACAGGGGTAGTCTCCTCCTTCAGCTTCCTGGTTCTTCTCTTCATCAAAGGTTTGTCTTGATTCCCAGAAGTGATCTAAAGTTCTTGGGTCTGGGTCCTAATAGTTATCCTTATTTGCACTTTGTTCTCTGAAGGCAGAGAGGTCTTTGCCTAGTCCAAACCAGTTCTGGTCAGTCCTGGAGCACTTTGTTGACAGGACTCTGTCTTTCCTTTCACAGTGTAGGCCAGGGACATCAGACGCACCACAGGAGTTGGAGCCAGCATTGTGGAGGGAAGGCACAGCCCTATTCAGGTCCCAGGTGCAACTCCTCCCTCCCATCTGCATGCAGATCCCTCTATTCAGCCCTGTGCTGACTCACCCTGTCTCTGGAATCCCCTAGCCCCTGTCACTCAAACTCCAGACAAGGAATACACAACCTAGCAGAGGCAGGCTTGGATAGTTTAGGCAAGAAGGTACCTACTTTCTAAAAGTGTTATTTTCAAACACAGAATGTTAAAACCAACTTCACTAAAAGATGTATTTTATCATTCTGAGTTCAGGCATACTAAACTCAAATTTCTACCTAGTTCCCTGAGTCAGTTAGGATTATAAGATGTTATAATCAAACTGCCTATTCTGGCCTATGGCGAACAGGTAGCCTTGCAATAGTGAAAAACGTAAACGGCTGTAATTCACTATTAGGACATGCCACACACATCAGGGCATGTCCTACCTTTTACCTACAATGCACCCTGCCCTTGGGCCTACCTTAGGGGTGACTAACACGTATAAAAGGAAAGGTTCAGGGACTTGCAAGTGGGTGCACTTGCCCAGTCAACATCGTGGTATCAGACTGCACACCAGCTCTGCAATGGCAGACCTGAGACACACTTTACAAGCTGCTCTGGTGGGTAGCACAATCAGTGCTGCAAGCCCACCAGCAGCATTTGATTTACAATCCCTGGGCACACGCAGTGCACTGTACTAGGGTCTGACAAGTAAACCAAACATGCCAATCATGGAGTCACTAATCCATACATCAATTTACCATAGGGAGCACTTGCACTGTGGCACTGAACAGCAGTGGCACAGTGTCCAAAAGCATCTAAAACCAGCAAAAACATAAGAGGCAACAGCAAAAAATGGAAGGGAGACCCACATCAATGGTGCCACGTCTAACAACCCACAAAGGGTTTGACAAGAATTGTTGGCAGGCCAGAATTGAGCTAACCCAATCCATAAAGTAAAAGTACCTGGGTGCAAAAAACATTCTTGTTTAAATTTACAAGCAAACTCATAATAGCGCAAAGAGAGATTGGGATAAAAAAGATGACAAGACATCAAATATGCCTGTGAAGGAAAAGACTTCTAAAACTTTTGGGCTTTGGTCACTGGAGCGGATAAGGGACAGCACTACAACTGGATAATTCTATTCCTCCCTCCGCTGGGTTAATCACTTTAAAATTCTTTATACTGTTGATTCCCAGGCACTGCTTCTGGAATTCCCACTCACAATTGCTTCTATGGGACACCAAGATCTGTTTGATCTGGGCGAGAATTCCACTTCCATAGATGTTTTACTTTGTGGGAAAGCACCCAGCTGGGATGGCATTCCAGATGACCTATTTAATATGATAAAGAGAACTGGGCAAAATACAATCTTAGCACTGGCTAACAAGATAGCTAGGGATATGCCTATCCCTCACCCACCAAATAGGCCAATCAGTCTCATCGACGCTATAAAGAAAGTGTTCTGCCGTGCAGTTCTGGCTATGGAACAGGACCTGACTGATGAAAAAGGAATTTTCACACCTTACCAGGCAGGCTTTAGTGTCAAAATTAGCAGTAGAGACCAGGGAGCATATTCACAAGGACTTACCTCCAATTTATCTCCATCTTAACGCATCAAAAGTGGAGATAGAACTAAAACCCCATTCACAAGCTGGTGCAAACAGCAGACATCGTCAGAATTCCCACGATAACAGCCACAAAACCTAACAGGACAGCAGACACCACCAACTAACCCTAATGAGATGCAGAGTAGGCGTTCCCGTGCAGAAACACACAAAAAAATAACACCACTTTCAAAACGAACTGACAGATCCGCGAAGCGAACCAAAAACAGGCGATAAGCCGCGGTAGCCGCAGGTATTTAACACCTGGCTCAAGCAGGTGTAAAGACGGACGACTACCTGCAGTAGGCAACCGAGCCCCGCACCCAGCCATACCCAAAGAACAAACGACGCCATGGAGCTACTCATCATACAGCTCAGAGCCCACCGCCACCACCCCCAGGACCGCCACCACCCTCAGGACCCGGACCAGCCCCACCCCCCGGACCACCACAGAGGCAGCGCAGACTAAGACAGCGGACCTACCGAAAACGCACCACTCTCACAGACCTAACGCCCAAGGAAGTCATTGCCCAAAACAGGCTCAAAAGGACAACCATCATCTGTATCATGACCCACATGGCCCACAGGTTGACTGTGCCAACACAGCGGAGAACCAACATCCCTCCGCAGACAAAGCTGCTGGCTGTGCTGCACCTGTTGGCCTCTGGTACCTTCCAACCAACAACTGCCAGAGTCAGAGGGGTCTCACAGCCAGCCTTCACAGAGTTCATCACACCAATCCTGGATGCCATCCTCAGCTTTGTATCCCAGTACCTTCACTTCCCCAACACTGCGCAGAAACAGCTGGAGACAAAGCAAGGCTTCAATGCCATAGCCGGATTCCCTGCCATGTTGGGGGCAATCAACTGCACACATGTCCCACTTGTGTGAAGCAGCAGCACGCGTTCTATTTGCTTGCCTTGTGTACTCCGGCCCTCGCTTAAGATGAATTAAGCCTGTTTACAGGCAATTGGGCACTCGTAGTTAAACATCAGAACTGAGGAGATTGAAAGCTGATCCTAAACCTCTTTAATTCTGCTTTGTTGCTAAGTTCTTGGGGTACATGTGGACCATTAGAAGTAAGGCCCTAAAAAGGTCTGTTAAAGAATGCCTAACAATGTTTGAAATTGTTTGAAGTTTATTTTTCCCCCTAGACCTGCAGTGATTAATCCATCTATGACTGCTAAACTGTACAGCCTTTTACGAAGTAGGATTTAGGATCTTAAAATCAGTTTTTAAACACCATGCAATGTAACACACATGGTAGATCAAACTGGCGCAGAGATAGGCCTATGTTATTGTCAGCATTTGCAATGGTGAAAGTATTGCTAACGGGTTTTTTATGCCCTGACCCCAATGCAACTTAGACTGAATGCTAAGCTCTGGCTATAATTTTGTGGATAAACAAAATTTCCATGATTGGATGTTTTAAATGTTTTATATTATTATATTTATTTATGTACTGTACATATTTGCTAACACTTTTATGCCACTGGTTGCCAAAATAAAGTATTGAAATGAAACTAAACAAATAACGTTGGCCCCATTTAACAAATCTCCACAAAACTTTTCAAAAGACAAGCTCATCCACATCAGCCCCTTCCTGGAACGTTTTGGGGTAATCTGTCAAGCGGGGCCGAGAAAAAAAGGGGGTTCCAAAAGTAAAAATCGTCATACATTTTTCATAGACTTCTTTAGACATGTGTACAGCAAAAACTCATTCATGGCTAATGCTAAAATTGATAAACGGAATTACACAAAAGTTGGCAGTGAGCTAGATTTTGATCCACAGATTGTGCTTTTTGTGATCGATTTGGTGTAAATCCATTCAGTAGTTTTTCAGGTATTAAGGATGAAAAATGATAGAATATTTTGGCAGTTGTGCCAGCAAGCCTATTGCTAGAGCGCAAATTCGAAAATGGAGCCCCGTGATTGGTTGAGAGGCCTGTTTTATCTGTGAGCCTTCACACTCTTGCGGGAGCAAAGGTATCCTGCGAGTCTCACAAGAGCAAGTACTCTGATTGGCTGGCTGTTGTAATGTTAGAAATTAAATGGCCGCCATACTGTTTACGAAAAAGTGTTGTGAACATGAAGAAGTAAAAAAGCTATATGAGGGGTAAGCAGAAAGGCCTACTGTCCCCCTATGTTTAGAAAGGAGGTGTCTAAGGGATAACTAGTGTGAAGAAAATTGAAGTATATTGTTTTTAGCTAATTTTTATGAGCCTGCTGGACTCTCACGAGATTGTAAATAGTAATTAGAGGTAAATGTGTTCTGAATGCACTTCATTAGAAGGAATGCATATTGTGATCATTGTTTTTGGGAGGAAGTTATAAGTACTCTGAAGAATAGATGGTTAATTTTTATTTTCGAAACAAATATTTGCATTCTCGCAAGACTCTCAGGATTGTGAGCAGTAGAAAGGAGTAGATGATGTTTGAATAGACTGTAGCATGCACACTTGCCACTAAAGGCAGGAGTTTTACTGCAGATGGTGTTTGTTAGAGTTTACTATTCATGCCAATCGTCTTTGTAAGATTTGTGAGAAGGGTATAGTTTCTTCCCACACCCTTTTGCACACACCCATTATCAGAGAGAGGGGTGTTTGCAAGGAGGAGAGTCCCTGGACAGAGCATACTATGCACAAATGTAATCCAAGAGTGAGGTCTAAGTGGAGAATCCAGTCTCTTTCCACACAGCCGACTACACACATCTGTCATCTGAGACAGAGGTCTGAAAGAAGAGAGCAGTCCATGTGCACACCCTAATACATATGCCAGTGATTTGAGAAAAAGGATTTAGTGGAAAGGCCTTCTGTCTCCACATACCCTACTATGCCAACCCATCATCTAAGAGAGAGTTCTGGAAGTAGAGGGCAGTTCATGTACATACCTTACTATGAACTTCCCGTTATCTGAGAAAGAGGTGTGAAAGCGATGGCAGTCCTTGCAGACACCCTACTATGCACACCTTTCGTGTAACAGAGAGGTCTTAGGGAAGAGGCCAGTATCTTCGCATACCCTAATGTGCACACCCATCATCCAAGATAGGGGTTTCACTGGAGGGGCCAGTCCCACCATACACTATACTACATACACTCATCATCTGAGACAGAGATCTGTGTGGAGATGCCAGTCTCTCCTCACACACTGCTACATACACCTGTCAATTAAGAGATAGGTTTCAGTGGAGAGGCTATTTCGTCCCACTTACTATTATTTCCCTACAATTCTGTTGCAACTCTGCTCACAAGCTTCAGGGAGTGAAGAGACCCTAGGGAAAAGTACTGAGCCTGCCACAAGGTATTTTCTCAATCTTGTGAGTATCTTGTGTGATCTCTATGGAAAATTACAGGGCATCCCATGAGGTGTTTTGCAATCCCGCAAGAGTCTCATGAGATCAAAAGGAGGATATTAAAAAAAAGGCCAAGGCTCAACCAATAGTTACTATTCTTATTGTATGGTTGAAGGAATGCTGTGACATGATTCGGTGCAGGATCAAGGATAGCTCAGATTGTTCTTGATGATTTAGAGGAGAGGGAAGCTTGTTGGAGTTATGCTCAGCTGAAGTGACTGAATTTGGAACTGAGACAGACTGGTGTCTTCAACTTTACATAGGAAACTGCTCTAGGTTCAGGTAATTAGAAATATACTTTGTGAACTTTGTTGAGAACTGTCAGTAAGTGCATTACTGTTGGTAAACTTATCCTATACAAGGTTTAGTGAGTCAAAAGCTGTTTGTAGAGGTGCATTTTTATTAAGATATGTTTTGAGAGGTAGACTTTAGAATATAGAGCGATATTATCAAGTATTTGACATTGTGCTAACAAAATTAAATATTTAATTTGTGCGTAGTTGTAAGTGAAAGATTACTAAAACGGTTAAAGTAAATAATGTTTTCTTTCCTTAATGCCTTTTAGAGATGTTAATATTATTACATGCTTTCAATGTTGACTTAATCTGGCAGTTCCATCTTCAAGAACTGTACTTGTGCTGATTGATGTATATGTATGTATAAGGTACTATAGAGAAATGAGTGCTTCTTCCAGCTGTAGCATAAAGATCTTTATACAAGAGAGTGGTTTTGTCACAGAGACTAACGCATCCTTATAGTATACCATGCTCTTCTATCATCTGACGGAGATGGCAGTTCTTTTGCACATCTTAGTATTTATCCTAGTCACTCTAGAGAGACGTTACAGTGCAAAGGTCTACCTCTATGTACACCTTAAGGATATGTCTGAGAGAGAGAGGTGAGAGTATCCTTACATTCAAAAATGCACACTGGTTGTCCAATGCACCGTTGTCAACAGAGAAGATACTCAGTTTTATATTCTACTAATGACAATCATTAACATAAAGAGCAGGTGTGAGCAGAGAGAGCAGTCTCTACCCACATGCTATTTTACTCATGCGTTACTCTGGGGAGATGTCTGAGCTGACATGTCAGTCTATCTATAAATTAGTCTGCTTGCTTGTCATCCAAGAGATACTTCCCTATATAGAGCTTAATTTCTCTCCGAAAATAGTTCTACATTTGTCATTCAGCAGAGATATTGCAGAAGATGTATGTCTCAGCAGAGACGCCACTTCATACAAACACACTACTATGCATACTAATCATCCAAAATAGAGATCCAAGGATAGGGCCCAGTCCCTCCCCACACTCTATTGCATCCGTCATCCCAGAGAGAGAGATCTCAGCGTAGAGGCCAGTACCTTCCCACACCCTACTGCGCACAACTGTGATCTGAGAGCAGTCTCAGTGTAGAGGCCAGTTTCTTCCTACACCCTAGTACACACACTCTTTATCCAAGAGAGATTTCTCAGTATAGAGGTCTGTCCTTCCCCACAATGTATTGCACATCCTTATTGTCTTGAGGAGAGGTCTAAGTAGAATGGCCAGTCCCTTTTATAACCAACTATGTATAGTGGTTATCCTGTGGTGAGGTGTTTTTGAAGAGTCCAGGCTCTCCTCACTCCCTGCTATGTACTACTGCCTCATGGTGGTCTAGAGTGGTCACATTTTACTACAATCCTAGGAGAAGAAAGTAAAAGTTGTAAGTACTGTAATAAAGGAGTTTATACATGATGTGACGTAAATAAAACTTTATGATCTTGCGAGTCTTGTGAAAACGAAAATATGGTGAATGCAACTGACTCTAGCGAGAGGCTCACAAGAGTCAACCATGCTATGTATGAGAGCGGCAAGGCTGTCGCGAGTGTCTCGTATGAGTGTCTCGCAAGAGTCATCAAGAAGGGAAAAAAGGTGGTACATAGTACTAACAACATACAGAAGGAAAGTATACAACTGTATTTTTTTGTACTTTGTGTTTGTTTTTACTTGTTTCATTTTTTTATTCTTAAAGGGATAGAACAAAAACAAGAAACTGGGCGTAAAAAACAACATCTTCTGCAAAACAAAGAGGATAACAATAGTATGAAAGTGCCTCTTTTTGCCATGGTTAGCCCCCATGTTTGATATGATTTCAAACTGTAAATGCACTTGTTACCTGCTAACCAGGTCCCCAGTGCCCGATCGCTTTCCCAAAACCTGTACCATGATTGACATCACTTCAGTTATCCCTGTGAGTCCCAAGTAAATGGTACCCCTGGTCCCTAGGGCATGGGTACTAAAGAGGATCCCCTGGGGCTGCAGCACTGGTCGTGCCACCTCATTAACCCCTCACCGATGCTATACACTCAGCCATTGTAGGCTGCGTGTCTTGGTGCAGAGAAATCTGAAGAGTCGACGTGGCACACAGTCCTGTGTACCATGCCAAACACTTACTGGGTAAGATATAGGTAAGTCATCCCTACTGCAGTCCGTTAGCCCAATGGCAGGTTGCACTATATCCTATGTGTTGGCATATTAGCAGAAGCAGATATGCTTCTACAATGTCCAGTATATTCTGAGATGTTGGAGGTGCACAGGGAAGACATAAAGAGTGCATGGGCTGGATACTTGTCAACATGAATTTCATACCTCCATGATGGCTTCATTAATTCCTAAGGTGTTTTGTACCAAACATCTTGTCTTAATAAATCCTCACTGATGCCAGTGGTGGATTTATTAATACATTTACACAGAAGATCTTTTTTAGAGAGTCCCCTGAAAAATTACAAAGCACTTACTGACTTGTTTTCACCAACCTGCCATTACAGACATGTTACTGGCCTTGTGTGGTGAGAGCCAGTGTTCTCAGGGAACAGAGACAAAGCCTGCTCTGGGCGGAGGTGCTTCTCTCCTCTTCCAGGACATGATGGCCTTCCTAGACAAGAAGCTTCAAATGTGATGCCCCCTTTGAAATCCAACCCAGGAATCTCCTGATAATGGGGAAGTCAAGCACCCTTTCCTGCTCCACCTTTGGTGGGAGGAAGGACAGGAAAATTAGTTAGATTAGGAGGAGGGTCCCCAAGTACCCTACACAACCCCTAGGGTGGGGCAGGTGATGTGAACCCCGCTCCTGAACTTCTACCATCTAGAGATGGTGAGAAAACATCCAATTAGGGCTAGGGTAGTGTCTTTTCCCACATGAAGTGGTCACTAGAGGGTGTAGACACCCTAAAGTTAGGCACCCCATTGGCTACTACCTGTCTCCCCTTGTAACACCCCTAAATTCAGTATTTAGGTGGCACCTCAAGACCTGAACATCAGATTCAATGAACTAGGACAAAGAAGACCCGCTGCTCGAGAACTGAAGCCCCTGCTGCAGAAGAAGAAGGTGCCAAACCCTGCATGCTGCACCCAAGACTCAACAATAGCTGCTTCTTTGTAAACCTGAAACTTGAAATGACTTCAAGAACCCTGAAGCACATCCAAACATCAAGAAATTGCCAAGAAGCTCCCTTGGAGTGAAGTTGTTACTCCCCTGCACACCGCAGGCACACCGCATGCACTGATTCAGTGAAATCCATTTAGTCAACGTTCTGCTCTCTGATGACCACGAAGCAGCAGAAAAGCAACGAATGGTACAACAACTCCCAAGTGTCAGATATCTCTCCCCACCAAGTTGGGAGACTCCAGAACCTACCAGAGCTGCAGCGTACTATAACCCGGGGTACTGGACCCCAAACGACAAATACCAAGAAGAAGAATCCACTTTGGACTCCTGAAGCACCAGAAGCAAGCATCCATCAAGGGACATCAAGATACCTGAGATCCACTTCCTGAGTGGCCCAGCTGTCCGAGATCACCACTCCAAGTTGCCTGCTCCCTATGAGGAGGACGTCAAGATGCACAACACCCAGCTGCCCTGTTCGCTCTGCACCCAGCACCAGCACCGACCAACCAGCTCTGCTCCTGTGGTCCCGAGGCCCTTGCAACCTCCTCCCTTTAAGCAGACCCACATAACTTACCTGTAAGTCCCTTTGTGCCAAGTGACGCCCATTCGTCTTTGCACACCAGCTTCCAAGACCTCAACACTTTGCTCCCAGCCAATTTGGGACACTCTTGAACTTCTCTTGCTAGAACTTTGGACTTGGTCCCAACATCGACCTAAAATGAGAAGGTTAACTTCCTGAAAGCATTGCATGAAATTCTATGCATTTTTCTGCTTTTGTTTCCTATGGTGCAGAATTGTGCATAGAAGTGATACATTTATCATACTTTGCAAAATCGTATCTCTGAAAGTACTAATCTTAGAACTGTGTTTTTGGTGATATAAAAGATATAAAAATAGATATTGGTTTTACACATTGATCTCCGATTTATTCTTGATTGTGTCTCATTTACTGTGTCTGTGAGTACAAAAATGCTTAACACTACCCTCTGATGAGCATAACTGCTCACCCACACTACCATAAAAAGAGAGTTAGTAATATGTACTTATACCTCTCAATACCCATTGGGGATTTCCTGGACTCTCTACATAGTGTTCTTCATTTTAGTACACTATACAGAGCGACAGCTCCCTACAACAATGTAGAAAAAAATGTTTTAACAAAAGCTACTGCCATACGCTATAACTGATGAAAATTATTATGTAAGGTGATATTGTGCATTGATTATATCCTTGTATATGTTTCTAATTTCTGAATTACCCCTTACAGTTATGATTAGCAATGTTGATTTTCTACTGTTTAATAAAAAAGATTTATAAAAAAAAACGTTACTGCCTAGGTGGGCATTTATGATCTTGGAAAAAGCAAAAGAACAAATTATCTCTTTGCATGGGCAGCAAAAAAGGGCTTTGTTCATATAAGCAGAGTTGTTATCTGCTTGAGCGGTGATTACCTGGGCAGGCACAGTGTCACCAAGTTGAAACGATGTGGATGCCCCTGATCTGTTATCAAGCCTTGCAACATGGGCTAACTTGCTAGATGAAAGCATTCAGGCTGCATAACTCTCAAATGTTGCCACATCCCAGTGGCAGTTATAGAATATTGCTTTTTTCCAGCTGCCCCTGCTGAACCCTTTTTTGCATATGTTACAAATTACATATTTGAAAGACACTTTCTTCCCATCAGGTCTCATCTGATAAAACTGCCAGACCAAGAACTAGTGGGGTGGCTGATTTGTAGGAATAGGAGTAGGGTTCTCATCTGAATTAGATGATGATATTCTGATCACAGAAAATCAGCAGTCAGAGAGGTAGCAAAAAATGTCTAACCACAGCAACACCCAACAGGTAAATGATGCAACAAGGAAGGAATTTTTCCTTGCTCAATAAAGACATTGAGAAGAACCCATCACAATCCTTCCATGTGCTGTCCTTCCTGTCCCGGGTATCTTCTGGGTATTCGCAAGATTGTAAAAACAGAGAATGTTTTTAATATCTCAAAAGCAATAATACATCAATTGCTTTTCTACTTTAAGCAACAATTCTCACGTATTATTTGCTTCAAAATTATAAAAATACACTGTTATGAACTTAATTCCAAATGTACGATCTCACAAGTGGATCGTGAGAGTCGGACAAGAAGTACAGCCCTCTCATAGACCATGCAGGGAGTTGTGTCTTCGTCTCCAATGATCATCTCACAAGAGCCATAAGTTTCTAAACAAAATAATTAATACAATATATGTACTGTGCTGACTTTAATATTCAAGAGTAGCATTCAATGATAATTGACCACACAAAAAGATCTGTGAACAAGAGATTAGAACGAAATGTATAACTCCACGATCTCGCGAGTCTTCCGCGAGCCACCCACAAGCCTCCTGCGAGACCAATCACTCACCTTAAAATGGATGTACATATTTTATAGTATAGGAAAACTGATCAGTGTCTTTTTGAAATATAAATATGAAGTTTATGTAAAGATACATACAAAAAAGTATGGAATCTATGCCGAGAATATTTCTGATTATGTGAGTTACAAAAACTAAGAAGCTGAACAATCTCAGCACAAACATTGTTGGAGTAATTAGTTTCTATGTATTTTTAAATATATTTTTATTTTGAAAAACACCTACTAAATTTACTGACAAAACCAAAGGATAAAGTAACATTATAGTTAGGTGTGATAAAAAGATCTGCTTTTTCTTTTTTTTAAAACATAGAAATTCACTGAATAAACAAGGGTTATAACAACGCTATAGTTTGGTGAAAATGTCAGTGACAACATTAAGGTTTTGAACTAAAACAACATAGAAATTCAGCAGTTACAGTTAGTAGAGCTAACCATGACTTGCATCCCTGCCATGCACTGCTTATGACATCACAAATGACATCACTTATGACATGATCTATGACATCATTATAACTGTAGCATATAATTTATATATATTTACACATACGTGTGTGTGTTTGAGCATATATTTATATACTCATATGTGTATACATTTAGAAATATATATTTATATATTCAAAAATTGAATATCCAATTTATTTTTTATTCATTTAGGATATTTTTTTTATTAACTATATTTTACAAATTGAATCTAATAATATTATATCTTTTTAATTAATAAATATATTTAAATACATTTACTTTTGTAAGATACCCATCCCTGATCCCATCAAATGCATAATATTATCCATATACACCACCTTTTGCAGAACTCTTAAAATATACTTTTTTACCATATACACTATCCATCTCAGATCTCTAAAATCTCTATATTACCCCTATAAATTACCCATTGCTAAGCCCTAGAAAGTCCATGCTACCCTAGAGACTACCCACCCTGGAACCCTAAAAACATGTTACTACCTCTATGGGCTGCCCAACCCTAACCCTAAAAACACTTTACTGCCCCGATTATCATCCTTCAGTGGGTATTCTGTGCATGTTGTGTGTGTGTGTGTGTGGGGGGGTGTGTGTGTGTGTGTTTTTAAGCGTGCATGTGTGTGTGTGTTTGTGTGTGTGCAGTGAGTGTTTAACACATGTTCGGTAGTAGGAATGTGAGTGGTGAGAGTCTGAGTACTGGAACTAGTACTGGGACCAGTGGGATTACTTTTAGATGCCCCTTGGTATAGCATGGCACATGATGGAGGGTGGATATAGCTTTCCCAGACAGTGCAAGTGAATTTTCTACATTCCTGTGGCTAAATGATAGGATCTTGACACTGAAATGAAGGCAGATGGATCCAGGATTCCCCTAAAAAAAAGTAAGGACCTTGTTAGCAAAGGGCGGCTGATTAGTTGTTTGTGAGTGCTGCAGTTTGGTGGATGATACTGGTGAAGGGCTGTAGAGCAATTTCTGTTTCTTAAGATTAGATGATTTGTAAGAAGAGACAGTTCTTTTTTCTTTTGCTGATTAATGATTCAGAAAGGCTAATGGCAAGCACATACAGAGATCCCGCACTTCCTTGTTTTATATACTCCTGCTTACAGCCAGCATCATTGCTGCCTGATGTGAGATGAATCACCTAGCAAAAAGGCTGTTTCTTGACATTTTGAAGACAACCACCAGAAATTGCTTCTGAAACCTTAGACAGTGGATCTATATCCCCTGTCTAAACGTGTATTAAAATGGAATCCACACCACCTACTTTGTTCCAGTTCCAAGTTTTTCATGACCAAGGAATGGAGTGCTCTGCAGATTACTCGAAGGACTGCTGGATGACCATGGCTGATGTCTGTCTTCTGGTTGAGTGGAGGGTCCTCCTAGACCCTAGAAGTATCCCTGCTTACTAGGAGAAGGAAGGAGTTTGACCGGATGTGTAAGAGGAGAGGCTGTCAAACGGGAGAAACCATTGCATGGAATACCCAGAGAAAGCGAACAAACAGAAGGGAGCAACACCAAAAGAAACCAGAGTTAGGAGGAGTACCCTGGTCCACCGAGTGGATCTTGTGAACTACATCAAGACAGCTACAAATATTAGGCATCATGAGTGTTTGTCAGTCTGTTGTGACTAAGAAACTGGTGCTGTAGCACCCATTGTTGGAGTCGGTAAGCTCCAGTACCACACAGGTGGGTGCCCTTATCTGCCTGGTGGCTGCATATGCCAAAGACGTGAAAAGGTAAAGATGAGCATGGCGGCCACACCTGTCATGCAGCATCCAAACAGCATCTGGCCTAGGGAGGCAACTACTGCTGAAAAGAGCAGGTGGTATAATAGCTGACATGATGAAATTTCCCAGCAGTCGAATTCTGAGCAAGGCCACGGCTTCGCACCTTGCAGTTCAAGGACTGCTGCCATGGGAGCACTATACACATCCATCCTGCCCTTGCCCCACAACAAACTGCAACAACAAAATGCAGATAACTAGGGAGATTTAGAACTGTGTGTGGAACAAGAGACTGAGTAGCAGGCCGAGATCTATGGAACAAACGTTAGACTTTTATAGGGTAACTGCGTGGAGGTGAAAGTGAACTGAATTGTAGAGTATCTAATTCTTGGGTCTGATTCAAATAAACTCTGCATGTGCTTAATCACTGCCTTTTTTCAAGCTACATTCAAGGAAACATAGACGCTGGGGAGCTTGGTTGCAGGGACAGGTCATTGAAGATTGTAGTACCTCAAGCAAGATTGAAAATTATATTACAGGTCTTTTTCTAATTCTCCTAATTGCGCTGTATAATATCACCTTATTCTGTGTGGTTAAAGTACTTTCTGTTAATTCAAAACATAAGCAGGACACACTCGTGGGGGTTCAGTTGCCCCTGTCTGACCATATGCCCACCAAACAGGGTCTGACATATAGCGTGCGCTACAACTTAGTGGAAAAGCACATTATCTGCAAATCAGAAAGACTATGGAGATGTTCTAACTTGCATTAAGACAATCTTGGATCCTAGATATTTGTTTGAGGAAAAGCCACATTCTTTGAAAATGCCTACACAAAACACCTGTTAACATTCCTAAATCTGATCTGATTTTAGAACCCTGCCATGCAAAACTAGCACCCATGTGAAAAGCATTCTGTAACAAACTCTAACTTATTTTCATTCATGGCCTCTAACATCACTCACAAATACGACCCCCATTCTAATGCATCATTCATCTAATGCACTCAGTAAAACAAAACTCTACCAAACATCCACCCTTCATGTCACTAAATTGCATTGCTTTTTTAGCAAAGTTCCAGATCTAGGAATCTGAGCACACAATCGGAGATTGGAGAAATGCTTTCATGTAGAATAACCTCTGGCAAATGGCTGTGGATAGCATTTAAACCCATTGGTTGTTGCCCACTATGCCACCTCACATTAGACCCAGACATATGCACATCCGCTTTGGTCCTTACCCAAAAGGAACAGTCCAGCTTGAACTGTCAAGCCAGGACCTGGTCAAACTACTCTGTCCCTGGCGCTCTGCAGCACATAGCATGCCCAATGGCTTTTCGATTCAGAAAATGGTCGATGACCAAACCAGATTCTGTCTCTTTTTAAAAAAAAATGTTTTGGGGATCTGCAGATTCAGGGAAATCTTCTTGTACAGTGGATCCACACAGGCTTCACCTTCCCTTGCTGGTGGCAATGCCAGATCCATATATCAAGATTCTCCCATAGCTCACGCCTGACCATCTAGGGGCAGGCAGCCCGTTCCATGCATTGCCCAAATTAGAGAAAACTTCCTATGAGAAAAACACTGTTTAGAGCCTCAGAGATTACATTTTAGAATTACTTTACACTTGAAAACAGTGGTCCTAAAGTCCAGTAGTACTTTTCAATGTGATTTTAACTTGACCGACAAAGTTAACACCTTGCATCCATGTTACATATATAGCTTTTTTTAAATACATATGAAAAATTACATTGGCAAAAACTATATATGCAGATGTGCTGAATGTAATATTCTTTTTATTATCATAGTTGAGGGAGAGTAGGGCTTCATGATCTAATCAAGGCTTCACCTCCCACGAGTCTGCGTGGGATATGTACAAGGATTGGCGAAAAATATCGCTAACGTTAGTTAGCTGCATTTTTTTGTTTATGAAGCGTATCGCCGCAAACTATTGTCACATTAGCGACGTATGTACTAGCCAATGCTCCGTGGCGATAGTTTCTAATGTCAGTGGAAATTGTCAATGTTAACAACAGCGTCACAGCGATAAAAATCTTGCTGCTAAGGTGAAAAAAGTGGCGGTAGGCCAGTCAGCTGCCAGAAACTGCACGCTAATTGCCACTTTTTTCATGTTAGGCCGGAAAAGCGACTACAAAATGCCCACACATACTGGGGGAAAAAAAAAGTGAAGAACCATGGATGAAGCTGGACCCAGTACTGTAGGAGAAAACAACCCCCCAAAAAGCCAGGAAGACCAGCCAGAAAGCCAGGGGAAGGGCAAGGGGAAGAGGAATAGGAAAATCAGGTTCACCCAGCAGGAAAACCAGGTCCTGATTGGGGAGGTGACAGAAAAACAACACCAGCTGTCTGTCTGCTCCACTGTGTCATTGGGGACCAAGAATGCAATTTGGCAGTCCATCGCAGCTAAGGTGAATGCTGTCGGAGAAGTGAGGAGGACAGTGAACGACTTCAAGAAGCGCTGGCATGATGCTAAGCGCAAGACCAAGGAGAAAATGTTGGCCAATCCCAATATCGCACTGCAGACTTTGAAATCTGCACAGAAAAGTTATTCTAAACATAGCCAAAGATTCATATCATACCACAACATAAGGACAACATGAAGAAGCAAAGGGGCACATTGCCTAGAGATGCAGCAGGCTGGCAAAATGTCCCCCTTGCCTCAACACCACACACATACAATTTGTCTGCACAGGGCTGCATCTCTTTGACGACAATATGAGGATGCCCTGTGAATGCGACAGATTATGTGCAAAAGCGAGCATGCTACCACTGATGTCAGCACACATACACCATTGTGCAAGTCTGTCTGAGTTGTGTGCAAGAATGTGTATGTGCAGTAAGGTTCCCCCTTCATGCACATATACAATCTGCAAATCAAGTCAGACACCCTTACACAATGGTGAATGTGTGCTGACATTGTTGGTGGCATGCTCACTTGTACACATGCATCTCCCCTTTACATTGCAGAGGGAGAAACATCACCTCCTGTATAGCAGCCGGTCCCACTCTTCAATGATAAAGAGGAATAACTAGAAACTATCGACCAGGAAACACTCCAACATCTGCTCGACTCAATTCGGGACCACCTACAGACCATTACAGACACCCACAGTCTGCTCCATGCTCTCCAGCATTCCACGGCTGACATTGCTGGAGTACTGACTCAGAGACAAGGACAACTGTCCAGTCCGAGTGGCCCCAGCGTTGTCAGCAAGGAGTTGCTTCACATGCGAATGATCATGGAGAACATGGAGCGGATGCAAGCCTCGCCAATGGCAGAAACAGTTGAACACCACAGACACGTTGCTGGAATCTTTCATGCCCTGCAGCTGCTCTTCACAGCAGTGCTGCATCAAGGTTTTGCTGCTGCTTCAACATCCTCATCTCTGCCCCCTGATGTGTCAGTGCTTCACAGTGCCGCTGACAATCTACCACCATGCACACCAGAGGCAAATTAAAAATCATAGGACAAAGATTTTGATGATTCTGCAATATTGCTAAGAAGAAAGCAGTAGAATTAATGTATGCCAAATGGTCAGTGTTGCCTTGGATCTGTGCTTAGCATCATGCCCCGAAACATCATCTTCCAATGTCCTCTGCTACACACTGTGATACTCACCTTGGACCTCAAGCTGGACTGCCATAATTTGTGTTGTTCCCAAAGACACTGCAATCAGCCTGCTGACTGAACTCTGCCTCTTCCTCTGGATATGTTCCACCCAAAGGACTCTGTCAGGCCCTCCACTGGGAATCTATGAAATATGGGGGTTGTTTGACCAAGTACTGTGGCAGTCTTCACCAAAGCCAATGCACTTGCAAATTAAAACCTAAAATGTACACAGATGTGTGTTTATCATGACCATTCAGGTATCGAAGTCTTCAATAATGTTTGAGCTGTGAATCCATCTAAATGTACACCAAGTGACATATGATAAATGTTCATGTTCAACTGTGTCACAGAAAGGCAGTGAGATGACTGGGCATGTGAAATCTAGCCGTGCCCTTATTGATCAAATATAACCTACTAGCAATAGCCCAACATTGCTCTCTGCACATGATGGCAATAGGCGTATGTGGAAATAGGTCCTAGTCTGTTGCATGCCACAAGTAGTGTCTCAATTTAGCAATGAAAACAAGTCTCACTTTGCGGATCTACTCACACTCGACGGGGATGACAAAGATTAATGTGATGGTGGTCATTGCATGTCACATTCCACGATAGAGCACATCATATGCACAT
The DNA here is from genome assembly GCF_964261635.1 of Lissotriton helveticus. NCBI lineage: Eukaryota > Metazoa > Chordata > Amphibia > Caudata > Salamandridae > Lissotriton > Lissotriton helveticus. Next base: position 1,418,142,316 of record NC_136061.1, read on the forward strand.
AGATGACGATTCATTATGGCACATATCACCCACCTGCTATTGGAATCACAATGTCTGTTTCAGTGAAGCTGTGTTGGCAATAGGGACTTAGCCTACAGTGCAAGTCCACAGTCATATACTTACCGTGGCTTAACAATGCCTTGGAAACAAGGAATCCTCTCATGCTGTGCTCACTGTGAAACGAGAGGGCAATGTGTCCAGGGATGTGTAGTGCACTGCACTTAGCACATAGTCAGATGCTGTACCACCATTTCAAGTGGGGCATCACTATGAGGCAATGACAAAAGTAAGAGGTGGAAAAAGTGGGTATGACGATGGCACCACAGGGAGCAATGCTATATTTCCCCTCCTGTTTGCTGCAGAACTGTGTTCTGCCTTGTGCCATGCACATTTGATCTGCACCTTTACAACATTGTACTTGGGCAGGAGGGTAAGCCCCCAGCAACACAAACAACCAATTTCCATAATTACGACACACTTGCACTATGCAGTAAGTGTGCCTATGTCTGTACATGTTCGATGGACTCATCGCCAGGCTCTTGTGATATGCAGGGTGTGGTGTAATCTGTGGAACACAGTGCATACATCCATCATCATGATGGACAAGAGTTGCAATGTCAATGTCTGTTCAAGGCCATGTTCCTACATTGTGTTGTAAATGTGCAACAACGTGTAGTCCAACTCTGTGAGTCACACTTAAGATGTTCAACTTCACAAAAGAGTGTCCCTAGTCTAGGACATGACTCCAACTTGCCACACTGTAATGCATGCAGATTTACTATGCTCAAATCAAAAGGATCCTGACACTATCCGTCCAACTAAGTAACATGTCATGACCACACATACACCTTCAAATTATTGCCCTGAGATTGAATACGTTGGAAACAATGTAAAAAGCAACACTCCACCAAACCACTTCAGACATAAGGGAAAACAGAAATCGAAAGCAGTAAACATTTGTTTACATTTAACAAAATTAACTACCCTAAATTGACACTAAGCACTACTACAACTAACCTACTATTAGCTAACTATGACAAAGTGAATAATAACCTAAAATATCTAATGTAACTAATACTAAACACGCAACAACATATCTGAGACATCAACCCCCCTCCCACCCTTAAAGCAGATCTGAAGACAGGACAAATACATCTTATCCAAGCATAAACTAACTACACAGATATCATAAAAAAATATATTTAAAAAAAATACATTATAAGAACAAATAAATCAACCCCCCACCCAAAGGAAAAGGATACTTATCCACAAATACTACAAAAGAATACATAAAAAACGATGGTAAAATCTAACACTGCCTATTACTACGCTACAACGACACTACCTAACAATTAAAAAATAAACCTATCACTAACTAATAAGTATAAATAACATTGGGAGAATGTAGAAATGGGGAATGGGTCCCGGTTGGCCAGTTCAAAATGGGAGACCCAGAGCAGCCTTTATGTCCTGCATGTGGGTGATCTGCTCCGACATCTCACGTTCTAAATGTGCCATCCTGACATTCATGTCCATGATTGCACGACAGTCCTGCATAGTAAACGGGACCACCTGATCAGATCCTGCAGCTGCCATTGTAGCTTGTCTTTGGGTCTGTGAGGGGGCACCAGATTGTGTTCCGGATACTGAGGCTGCAGCTTGTCTCGGTGTTCTTCCAGGGGGATTTGCATATCCCTCCCCATGTTGAGACCCACGCCTGTCGCCAGAAGTGCCCGGTCTGGCCTGTGTCTCACTCTGGCTGTGCCCTTGGCCTAATTGGGCAACAACTTCCACATACCAGCTGCGTAGTCAACTTGATGCCTCCATGAAATGTTGCGGTATCCCTACATCACCTTGCGGATGTGGAGATACCCGTCTTTCCTGACCTGGAATGCATGTTGTCCGTCAAAGAAGAGCAATGACCGAATGTAAGTCATGAAGTCTATGTCAAATCTCTCCATTTAACACAGAAACACTAGGTCAGTGAAAGATGGGAGCCTACACCGTAACAAAGGATTGTGAAGTTTGCAAATAACATGTACAATGCAATGTAGAATTAATGATCAGTTACAACATGCTGGCAAGGCTGCACCTTATGTACAAGGCAGCTTTAAGACACTTAACGTGGCTTAACGCTGTCTTGTACATCAGTTACACTTTCACGCTATGGTTAGTGTGAAAGGGGTGTCCGGTGGGTGTTGTGTGGGTCATTCCAGTGCATTACCGATTGTATTTGATGCTGCCCCCTATGTACAAGGGTGGCCTACATATGGGGCAACACCAGAAATAAGACATTGATAATCCTGATCCAAAATAGTAAAAAGGAGGAGAACCAATGCATTTCTCATTGTAGTTGATTTTTCCATGTGTTCTGCCTTGTGCAGCACACATGGAAAAATTAAAATGCCATGTTTTGTATATGTACATGAAGGTGTGCCTTCCTGTACATGAACAAAATGAGATATGTACTAGGAAGCGGCCGTTAGCCTCCTTGGCTTAACGACACTCTCTGCCACTTTTGAAACGCAGGGCTGTACCATATTCACAAGAATATGGTGCAGCCTTGTGTTTCCCCCTGCGATGGTGCTAGGTTTAACAGCTTTGCGCCAACGCAGACACCCTTGCTCCAGAGTACAAGGGTGTCTGTGTGCATCTGAGGATTGTTTATGGGTAGGAAGGTGTCCCTTCATGCACATGAACACTCCTGGAAAAGCCCTACTGTCACTTTCACTGGTGCTGCATCAAGCATCACACATGGCAAAACAACATTCAGTGTCTGAACACTGACTTGTACATGAGGCCCAGCCCCTCTCGTCACCACAACTTCACAATAGGTGACGTAGTGGTGGTGATCGGGACCAACATGGTTTAATCCACATCTTTGACTCTGCTGAAAAATTTGTAACACCGGCCTGTACATTGCAAAATGTTACAACACATTTCCAAAAGTAATGCCCCCCTGGAGTTAGAATAGTAATTGAGATTTAATGGGGAATATGTTGTATCAAATTGCTTTGTAAAGCCCAGCGTTGTAAAATGTATTGTGTGGTAAAACGTGGATTAAAAGGAGGTGTGGAAAATGCAAGTGGGGTAACGTCACATATTCTGCGAGAGTGGCTTGTACATTTGACCTTGATTCAAATAAGGGGAATGAGCCCAATGAGACAGCTTTACAACACCATTGCGGTGGCAAAACATGCCAATTAGGTACATATGTCCATTTTGCTAGTTGGTGGGTGAACGTGCCATTGGAAGCCTTGGCTTAAAGCTACGCCCAGGAATTTTTTAAGCTGTTATGGAGCATACATACGATAGTACTATGCAGACCTGTATATGACATAGCACAGCCAGAAAAACACTACCTACATGTGCATATTCTGGCACACTTGTACAGTCATCTCACCCAAGGATGTACACACATTCCATGTCTGGTAATAATCTTCACCAATACCACTCACATGTCTCCTCTCCTGTCTGTACGCTCTGGAATCACCATGCATGTGCTATATTGACAGAACACATTGATATTTATTGCATGGATATCACTGACTGGGGATGTGCAAACATACATCAGAAAGACATATGCATTCCTTCATCTTCTCTTACTAATTTGTACACCCTTCACACTTTCATAAAACCCCATCACACCGGAGTCAAGGTATATGTGGTATCTACACATACTGCATAGTATTAAGGACATGATTTGATCCTGACATTCATCACATCTCACATTGACAACATTTAATGGATGTACTCACCAGTGGCATGTGGGTCCCTGAAGGCATCGATATCCCCCTGTGTGATGAGTGGTCTTCCAGCTGTGAGACATAAAACAAAACGTGTGTGGTAACCAAAAAATGTATTCACTCATGTGTCCTATTTATCATCCAATTGATCCCCTTCAATGTAAATGCTCTGTAACTGTACTTTTGCAGTTAATGTTGCATATATGATTGTCTTGAGTTTGTCTCTTATTCCCAGAAGGCATGATAATGCAGAGTTAGGCCAAACAAGGCAATCATGCTTGCACATTCACACATTTTGCACAGATGACTTGTGTGAAACATTCCCAAGGCCCTGTTTCCCCAAACAAAATCATGTTCTCCATGCTCTTTTGACAATAGCATCAATGGAGATTTCACATGGGTGTGTGTTAAAACTATCGATGGTGTATGTCACTCTTGAGAACTCATATGGTACCTTTTTTAAGTTTCATATCTCATACAACGTTACTCTAGACAGAGATACAAGGACAGCGTGCATAGTGATCTGCGCCAATATGGAATGTTAGTGAAAAGCTGATCCTATCTTACCATAACTCTGAGAAAAGCATTATTCCTCATATCTTTTGTTTTTTCATGTGTGGTGCCTTGTGCAGCACACATGGAAGTATCAAAATGCATTGGATTGTTTGGTACTGTAAGGTCATACTTCATGTACAATCTTTTACCTGCACGCAAACACACTTGCACCATGGTGCAAGGGTGCCTGGGTTGGCACTACACTGCAATTTTTTGCACCAGAACTGGTGGAAAGGCAAGCCTGCACCATATCCTTGTAAACATGGTGCAGCGTTGCGTTTCTGCAGTGGAAAAGTTAGGCCTGAAGGCATGATGTAGAACATCTCACTCTGCAAATTTCTTGTACATGTACCCCATTGTGTTACAGACAACATGTTTTATTAGTAACAAAAGAGTTCATTTACCTAATTTGAGGTTGTACTTACCACCTTGTTGGCCAGCTAGGACTCCAAGGTTGTCCAGCATGTCACCCTCACGGCCAACGCAATCCTGCCATCGATGCTTCCATTGTCGGACAGTCCTGCCCACATTGAAGATCCGCACCATCTGGCTCCTCACATTCTCCCACCTCACCTTCCTCACACATACTGCATAGCCCTGCAGGATCCGCCCCCTACTTTCAATCATCAATGGCAGGTAGTGCTTCACTAGCCAGAATATGCCACCAATGCCCACTCCGAAATCCTGCCCTCCCTACCCACACCCACCATCTCCCAGCACACACCTAAACCCACTCCTAAATATATATATATTCACTGAAAAAACCATAGGTTATAGACCATATATAGTTAGGAATTAGCATTTACAAAACCTTGAAAATTCACTGAAAAAACCATAGGTTATAGACCATATATAGTTAGGAATTAGCATTTAAAAAACCTTATTTTACTCACACAAAACCATTGAAATTCCATATATAGTTAGTTGCACTAACTATATATCGCGCACCCGCAATCCACTGCTGATCATGTCACATATTACATCATTCATGACATGGTCAGTGACATCACTGATGACATCACTGATGACATCTCAAATGACATCACTGATGACATCACTGATGACATCTCAAATGACATCACTGATGACATCATTGATGACAACATCCAGTGACTGTATGTTTCTGTAAAGTTAAAATATGTCTTACATATTGAAGAATGAGTGGATGTAGAAGTGTCTGAACAAAGGATTTAGTAGGTGCGTGACTGACTGTATGAGTGAGTGATTAAATGTGTCTCACTGAGTGCATGGGTTAGTGACTAAACTGTCTTAATTTGTGCATCATTATGTCTGTTGTTCTGTAAACTGCTGCATGTGTTGATCAGTAGCTATATGATTAACTATATGGGTTATTGATTGGTTGCCCAAGTATTTGTATGGGAGACTGAGAGTGTGTATGGGTGGCTGGGAGGTGTATGACTCTCTGCATAGATGTATGGGTTCAAAAGTGCATGTGGAAACAGCTGTATGGGCGGTTGACTGTGTGCATGACTGTATTGGTGAGTGAATAGATATCTCAGTGCTACATGTCAAAGTAAGTACATATGTAAAATACAGTACATGTGAGAGTTGACATATATAAATAACTGTGCATAAGAGCCAGTGAATGTGTGAGTGGCTGTATGGATCATTGTGAACTTGTATCCAGGATTGTATAAGTGAGTAAATATGTTTTAGTATATGTTTGAATAAGTAAGGTGTGTTTAACTGTATAGTTAAGGAAATGGAGGTGTGATTGATTGTTTGCATGACTGACTAGGTGTGTGTGTAACTTCATGGATGAGTGACAGTCTATGAGTGTCTGTTTACACTGAGTGTATCTAAGGTTATATTAGAGTCTGAAGAGGTTCATCGTATTATCACATGAATGATGTCATCAGTGATGTGATCAGTAATGTCAAATGAGATGTCATCAGTGATGTAATCAGTGATGTCATTTGAGATGTCATCAGTGATGTCATCAGTGATGTCATTTGAGATGTCATCAGTGATGTCATCAGTGATGTCACTGACCATGTCATGAATGATGTAATATGTGACATGATCAGCAGTGGATTGCGGGTGCGCGATATATAGTTAGTGCAACTAACTATATATGGAATTTCAATGGTTTTGTGTGAGTAAAATAAGGTTTTTTAAATGCTAATTCCTAACTATATATGGTTTATAACCTATGGTTTTTTCAGTGAATTTTCAAGGTTTTGTAAATGCTAATTCCTAACTATATATGGTCTATAACCTATGGTTTTTTCAGTGAATTTCATTGGTTTTTTAAAAGCTAATATCTACAGCTGTAAAATGTATTCTTCTTTAAATCCAAAAATATATTTTATATGTTTATTAATAATTTTTTTTAAATATTTTTTTTGTTTCGCTCCCGGTCCGCGAACCAGGAAGCTTCCCGTTAGCTCAATTCGATTCCGCGATCCGGTCCGCGAACCGGTAACAAATCAACATAGTTACGGTATCGCGTTGCCGCGTAATGCGTCTTATGACGTACTGCGTTAGCGCACCCGGAAGTGCCCCGGGGCGCGGACCGAGGCGCGAAACGCAACTCCCCGGAAGCGATCCGCGGCGCGAAAGCGCGACGTATCGCGTTGCCGCGAAATGCGTCTTGTGACGTACTGCGTTAGCGCACCCGGAAGTGTCCCCGGGCGCGGACCGAGGCGCGAAGCGCAGCGAACCGGAAGCTAACCGGGGAGCGTTCCGCAGCGCGTAACATGAAAGTTAGAGTCATGTGACTTGTTAATAAAGCTTTTCATTGGTTCATTTCACTTTTAGTTTCATAATTATGGAAGGCTAGGTCAGGTGACCTAAAAATAACACTTTTCATTGGTTGAGAACTATTGTTTTTCCCAAATGATGAAAACCCCTCCTTCTTTCCTCACTCTGACTTTCATCATTGTGAGAGGAAGACCTTTATTCATAGTAGAGCAATGGCTTCAGTACTTGCTTCAGCTGGTGCACCCCCACCACCACCTCCACCTCCTCATGGGAAGAGAGGACCACCTCCCCAGGTCATCACCAACACTGAGGAGGAAGAGGAAGAAATGGAGGAAGAGGAGGGAGAAGAACCACAGTTCTTGGAAGAGGTGCCCCGGGTTTCCCATAGGAAAGCCAGTTTCATCTGGCAGTTTTATTCAATCCCTCCAGGGCAAAAGAAAGTGAATGCGAGGTATGTGACCTGCCTCATCTGCAAAGAGAAATTATCAAGAGGGACTGATAAAAAGTATAGCTATGGGAACTATACCATGCATCGGCACATGACCAGGAAGCATCCACTTAATTACAGCCGGGCGGAAATACGGGATATGGAACAAAACCCAACAGCAACTCCTGTGGCCAGGTCAACATCGTCAATATCATTGACACCAGCAGAGGCACGGGAAACTGTGCCAAACATCCAAGAGAATTTTGGGCACATGAAACATACTTGTATGCACTGTGGTGCGTTGATATCATGTGGTAACATGAGTATTAATGCCATCAACCTGGCTTATGACAATCATAATTGCCCTAACCGCCCCCAGTAATTTTTTTTTGCTCCTGTTGAGCCCTTTTCAACGCCTGTTTTTTGTTGTTCCCCCCCCCCAAAAAAACCCAAAAAAAATATAAAATCGTTCAAAAAATACAAAAAAAACAAAAAATGTTCAAAAAATACAAAAAAAATATAAAACAACAAAAATATAAAAAAAAAAGTTCTTTTCAGAACTACCTTCCCTTTCCAAAAAAATTGCTAGAATGTTTAGCACTCTGGCAAGCTCTATTTCTTTTGGTTCGCTTCCGGTTTAGCTTCCCGGTACGCGTACCGGGAGCTAACCAAAAAAAAAACTTTTTAAAAAAAAAGAGTAAGTATAAGGAAAGTAAACAGAGAGTGATGTTTCAAGAAAGACAGCTATAGGTAGTAAAGAAGAGATACTATTTAATAGATCTATTTATCAAAAAACAGACAGAAGATGGTATAATTGTGAAAAACAAAATAGATAACGAAGTGAAAGAAAAACAAGCATTGGCATAGCCAATAGGTATCGACTTTTGGACCTTCTAAGTCTTTAGTTATGCAGCATAATATCCTTGGTGCAGCAACATCAACTGTTGCATGGCTAAACACGTATAAGGTCCCAAAGGCGAGACCTATTGTCTATGCCAATGCTTGTTTCTTAAGTAGAATTGCAATACGTATGGCTCTTCCATGTAAAAAAATCTTATCTTGTGCTCTAAAGATTGCTAAAGTCTCGACAGAGAACAGGCTAGATTGTAAGTAGGGTAAATTGCGCTTGGTGATCTGTTTGAGGGAGCGTCTGCTTTGCCTGGTGTCTTTGGAGAGCAATTTTGATTGTTATACTGGACAATATAGCCCTAATGTAAATAACATAGGGGCATATTATCAACATAGGCAATAAAAGTTTTGCAGCTTTTATAGGCAGAAATGTGTCGCTAAAGCTGCTTTTGCGGCAGAAAACTGCCGCTAAAGCCGCTTTTGCACCAGTTTTCTGCCAATAAAAAGAGCAATAATTTTATTGGCTGCATTCATAATATGCCCCTTAGTGTGCTTCAACTACACAGAGAAAGCATTATGAACAAATAGTGATACAGTGATCAGTCAAAGACACTAAGAGTAATAGAGACGGAGTGAGTGAACAAGAGTGAGGAACTATGAAAAGAGAGGGACTGAGAAAAAAAATGGAAGGAGTTGAGTAAGTAGGTAATAGAGAAAGGAATGAGGGAAGTAGCAAAGGCAGGAAACTGAGGATTAAAGAAATGAAGCAGTGGAACTAATAGTAGTTCAATGTGATAGAAATGTAACGAAAAGAGTACAAAATACTTACCTTATAATTGTCGTTAAATTCCTCACTTTTTATTTTTATACTTTCAATCTGTGAAAGAGAGAACAAACATTTGAAAAATATAAAAACATGTATTGAAAAATTACAAAAGACAAGGGCAAAGATTGAAGGACAAACAGTTTTTCAATAACTTTGACACTTACAGAAGCTACACAGTCCTAAAGATATACATTTTAAAGTAACACTATCTTGATGCAGATGAAGTGAGGCCTATCTTAAAACATAGTGCATCTTTTGCATTGCTGTTCTCTCAGAAAAGTGTCGCAAGACACTAAAATTTAAAATAATTGCTTCAGGATGCCAATAAGATGTCTACTATCCAGAGTTTTGTTTCAGGTGAGGCCTACTCAGGGTTGCAGATGAAATTTCAAGTTGTTGAAGAGAATAGAAGACATAATACATGTGAAGGTCTACCAATGAAGTGAGTCATGTCCACTGCAATCTTCAACAAAGTCCAAACCTCCTATGTTTCCCTGGACAGACCTAAACTTGATCTGCACAATGTGATTCGTAATGATAGGAAACACAGGTGATGTAATTGAAATACATGCAATTTATTTTGCTCATTTCACAATCACATCACTTCTGTTTCCTTTGCTTAGGTATCTCATTGTGCAGATGTAGTCTAGCATATCAAAGAATACGCAGAAGTGCAGCACTGCATGCAACAACTTTGACACTTACAGAAGCCTCACCTTCTCCATGCCTTCTACACAGTTCTACATATACATCATAAATGGAAACATTACAGAATTAATTATACATGTTAAATGGTTTATTTTTGCTGTTCTCAGAATGTATCAAAATTCACTAAAAACAGTGACTTGAAGGTATTCATCATGTAACAGCGGGGAAAAAAAACCACAATCAAAATGATTGTGTTTAAAAAACCCATACAAGATCAGAAATCAAAAATCAGAACTCCTTAAAGTTAACTTACTTTCCATGACGTCCAAGGATGTCCTATGAATAGCTTATACTCTTTTGTGCTGTTATTACTTTCAGCCCACCAGTTTCTGAAAGAAAATCTCCATCGTTTTTAAAAACATGTTACATACAATAAATGACTTCTTGCTCTCTACCACAAGATTCCACAAGGCCAAATTTTGTCAGAGCCATGTATAACTCTTGGATTTCTTGTTAACCAATCCCATCATTTGGCATTCCCGCAACTTTCAGAATTAAAATGTTGAAGATCATTTTCACAATCCTGGAATAGTAATATCTTCCCCTTCTTGCTCAGTCATGTTCTACATTTCGTATGACACTGATACTGCTTAATATGAAGCAGACTTACACTACCTCTATGAGTACTACAATTATTTAATTCTCTACATCACTTTTAATCACAAAGTAATGTAAAACAGTAGACAGCATTGCAGACTTACATTCCCTCTACTCCATGTTTTGATTGGCTGCTTTAATTAGCTTATGAAAAGAAACAGTTTTTCTGAATTCATTTAAACTGCACATACATGTCCATGATGTCCAATCCTATGATTAGAAGTTATGTCTCTGAACTACACTTATCCTCAAGGCCAAATTGTGTAGGAGCCATTAGAACTTCTTGAAATACCACAGATCATATCCCGAGATTATTTTCCTAAAATTTTGGTTTTAAAAACACCAGGTAAGAGTTTTTAAGGTCATACGGCAATTTTTTTTTGAAAATTACAACAGAATCATTACAGAATGACCAGCCATTTCTAGACTTTAAATAAGCTGTGTAATGTCCTGATGATATTGAAGGGCCGTCATGATATATAATTGCTGTAGTTACAAAAGTCCTTCCTGATATTGACAACTGCGAAGCTACAAATTTTTTTATTAAAGTTGTCAATTTTGTTCCATCAGGCCTACATCGTTGGAACATTAAAATGATGTACTGGCCATATGTTCGTATAAATAATGTGGACATCATTTCAGATTTACATTGGCTACACTCCATGTTGTGATTAGCAGCTTTTACTAGCTTATTAAAGGAGACTGATTTACTGTCTGGCAAAGTTAAATATACAAATCTTTCTGAGTCTACACTAGTAGTACTTGATACCATACAGTTCTCGCAGTCATGCTGCCATTGATAAGAAAGCCCAAACAGCTGATCTACATCTACACCTTCAGCATGTAATACATGAAGCATATACATTAAAAACTCCTGACAATCTTGCTGAATATTTTGAGAGAATTGTGTTTGGCCTGAACATCTATCTAACAGATTTCTAATTTCAGACACACTTTCTATGTTTCTTCTATCAGTGGTACATTTCTCTAACACAGAATTTAACAAACAGCAAAATCTTTGATCAGAATTGACCACAATCTCTTCTTTTACATTTTTTAGAGAAAACAAAACATTCATTACTACATTAGCATAGCAGTTGACACCAGAACTGTTTTCAAACTGAAAACCAACAACATCTTCAACAGAATCCTCTTTGTTTCTGCTTGTAATTTTAGGTTCATTCACTTTTTTTCTTTTTGCTACAACCTGCCCAGTATTGTTCTCATTTCTTCGTTTCCGGCCTACCAGACGTTTCTCAAACAAAGGAAACTGAGGCAAATGTGGCGCATACTCTCTTCTTAACCTATTGTATTCCTTAACACAATCTAGATCTGCACAAATGTTTCTGACATCACAGTCAATCAAGTACAATCCCGATAAAGTTCTAACTCGTGACAATGCCACATATGCCATACCCTCCTTGAACACAGAACTGCCAATATTCACCAATGCAGTGTCTACACTTAAACCTTGCGATTTATGAATTGTCACCGCATATGCCAAGCAAACAGGGAACTGCTTACGGCGAACATATAAGTCTTTTACAAGCAAAAATCTAGCAGAACAACGAGCAATTAGCTGTACTTCCTCAATGCCATCAAATTTAATTTTTAAAAATTCAATTCCATCTCTATTTCTGTATTTCACAAAATCAACAACATTACCCATTGATCCATTTACCAGACCTCTTTCAACATGTAAATTCCTTCTTAAAATTATACGGCAGTTCAAGCACACATTCAGAGTCTTTTCAAAACCTGCAGTTTTAGATATACTCTTCTCTAATGAATCCAATTTTGTTTTCAGATTCTCAGACAAAATAATTGTTGATCCCATATGCTCTACTCTATCAATAGCTTCCACTTTCACAATCTCTTGCTTTTCTAAATGCAACATTTTGTTGTTAAATTTTGCACATTCTGCAAGAGTTGGCATCAAACATATTCCAGATTTCTTATCAGTAATTTTCTGAAAAATATTCTCAGGCACAACATCTTGTTCTGGATATAAATTTGACAGTAATCGTGCATGTAAAGCTTCTTTCCCATGCTCGGTCACTTTTCCAATTCTAACATCTTGTAGAATAGTCTTGTAAACTTCATCCTTTGCCTGACGCATATTTTCATGCAGTTCAGCATAATTGAAGTTTAACCATATATTGACGTTGCCAATGCTGCCTAGGCACTTCCTGGTATCTTCATGCGTGAGCATTTTGAACACAGGTTGCCCTTTCACTGGTGTCAGCTGCAGAAGATCTCCAAAAACAATGATGTGTTTGCCACCGAATAACACATCATACTCTGTTTTGAGAACTTCTTGCATCCTCAAATGCACAAAGGCAAGCATGACATTGGAAACCATGCTTACTTCGTCAATGATAAGAAGTTTCATTTTCCTCAAGATTCTTGAAACTTCAAAACAAGCATCTCCAGATAGCTTGTGATATTCTAATTTGTTGTCATGCTCCACTGGCAGCATCAGTAAACGATGTAAAGTAATCCCTTTAATATTATGTGCTGCCAGTCCAGTTGGAGCAGTGACAACACAAGACAGTGATGACTCTGTCCTTTCCTGCAAATAGCATGAAATTGCTTTAATGAGGAAACTTTTTCCAGTTCCCGCTTCTCCACTCACGTACAGTCGGACAGGCTTCAACGACGTACATGAGCATTCTTTCTTATCATGACTTAATCCATGATCAATTTGCATGGTAACTTCGTCATATATTTTCCTCTGCTCAACGTTGAGTTGCCTTTCCAACTCTTCTAAGTTAACCGCATCCTCTTGAGCATGTGCCATGGCTTTTTCCACCTCATTCATAGCAGTGGCAGCTTCATTTTCAATAAGAGGTCCTCCTAGTGGATCCTGACTCAATGAAGCAGAACTCTGACTGTCCTGAGAACTGTCTCTGGCAATCTCGGCTGCAATCGTTGCTTCCTGCTCAATTTCCGCATTCAACATTTCTACATATTTGGGAAAAGCAGGACATTCTATGGTCTCCTTGGCGGCATTGAAAGAGTCTTCGTAACAGAGGAAATCTCCAAGCAGTTCCTCTTCTGCACGCCAAGGCTTGAAAAGTTGCAAAAGTGCTAAATAGAAAAACTCCTTTTTTTCAGGAGATTCGCCACTCAATTTTCGATGGTTTATCAAGTGGCATTTTCTTTGCTTGACCAGACATCCCTCACTTCCTATTACAGCATACACTCCTTTCTCAGTATCTTCTTTGATGTTCCTCTTGAACATGTAATTTTGCAGAACCTCATACAGACAAACATTCTCTAGGTGACTGCTTCGATTTGGATAATATGTATCCAACATGTTTGTCTTCAAAATGTCGGTACTGTTTGGCTCCTTTTCCGCCAAATACTCAATTTCCCGCACAGGTTTGAGAACTCGATTACGCGTTGCAGCAAGACCAAGACTCGCCCAAACGATACTCCTGGACTTGGCATAGAGACTTGCTGAAGACAACCGGTCAGAACATTCGTACGCTCCGATTTCTCGATGCGACAACATCTTCAGACTGAAACTGTACAACTTCTTGCTGAGGCTCTTTTCATGGGAAATGTCCTCCCACATATCCTTCAATTCTGTCTTCTCTTTTTTGGTGATATACGACGTCACATACCGAGCCACAGCCATACAGTTATCAGCCACAAACTGTATATCCATGTTAGCATTCCACATGGACAAAATCACCGGGTTGTAGTCGTTGATATACTTGGACTCTTCGTTCCTCTTCAAATTGTAAGTGTTTTTAGGTGATTTCTTCATCACATTATGTCGCAGCGAAGACATCAAACTGTTTACTCTTCCTTTAGAAATCACCGGTCGTGGGAAGCCGAAACGACATTTGGTGTAGAACTTGTCTTTGTTTCGGAATTTACGACGGCAGTACTTTCCACATCGATGGCTTTGGAAACGCAGAACTTTTTCTCTTAGGCTTTTCTTCTCCTTTGCGTTTGGAACAGCACACGTAGAATACTGTTGGATGAAACTCATCACTGAGTCTTCTGGATCCGTTCCAAATTTAGGTGCATCCTTGATCCACAGCAACATATGTATATGAGGAGCTCCTCTTGCTTGGTACTCCTTTCTCCAGAAGAAATCCAACACCTCTCCAAGAGGTGGATTCTTCTTATTCATGATGAAAGACATCATAGCTTCAAATCTATGATTGAAGTACCTACATACATTGACTGGATCCAAAGAGCACAGTTCTCCGGGTGTCTTGAATTCGATGTTTTCTACGTTAGCATTTGCCTCTCGTAGAAATTGAAGTAAGTCTTCCCAGCCATACTCGGCACAACTCAGAGTGAGGAACCATGTGGGAGTACCTAAGTTCCTCAGCATACATTTTAAATCACCATGACGACGGTACCAGTACTCATTAGTACCACGCTGACACGCCATGAGATTAATCAGGTGAGATTCCAAAATACTATCTTGGACATTCACTTTATCCATAAAATCACTTGCCGAGATGTTTTGCATGTGTATACCACTTTTCAAGATGTGGTTCACTGCATATGACAGTCCAGACAGATCGCTTTCAAACAGGAGATGAAACAAATAAGGAATGCATTGTCGAAACCTAGCATCTCCTGCATACAATCGCAAAGTCCGGTATTCAGAAGCAGGAATTTGATGAGGTCGCTCATCATATCTTCCTCCCTGACCTGTTGGAAAAAGCTGTGGGAAACACCGAGCTTCCAAACTTTCCTCCCAAACACTAATGGGACTCCCTTTGGCTTGTTTCATTTGAAACAACTCAATAGCATTCCCCATGACTTCCTTTGAATGCAAAGGATGAACACTATAATGTTCATATATTTCCTCACTAGTAGAGGGTTCTACTTTCTCAATTTGACCAGCACACAAATCGCTATCCTCTTCCTCACTTACTTCCTCTTCTGCAACATATACATTCTTATAGTATTTATTATTTTTTTTCAAATACAATGTTGCCTTTTTAACTTTCCTAACATCTACTAAATCTTGCCATATTTTCTTATTCTTTGTCGGAACCCCATTAACTAAGATAACCAGAGGTTCCTCTTCCACTTTTTCTACTCCAATTGTGTTAATGTTTTTCTTCAAATCTAGAGGCAAATAAACAACTCTTCCCTTTAATCCTCTCTGTAAATCTGATGGAGGCAATTTCCCTGTCTTTGGCTCCATTCTTACAATAGCCTGAAAGGGATGGATACTTTGAATCAAAATAGATTCATAAGTATTTAAATCCTTCAATTCAGAAGGAATCTCAACCAATTCCAGATTATTATGAACTGCTCTAGCAGGCATCTGGTTTTGTTTTAATTTGTTACAACAATAAGTACACACACGTTGATCCAATCCCAAATCAAAACAATTTTCTACCATCAAGTATGTTGCAAAATCCTTCCATTCACTATTATTTTCCCTTTCACTTTTTGCATATAAATCCACTAACTTAGTCTGATTCTTATAATAAGTGCGTCTACAACACACACAAGTGAAATTAGGCCTCTCACTTGATTTCATGTCAAACGTCGCAATTTCCCTCTGGAAATTATCTGTACTGGAAACCTGTACACTATCTTCCAAATGACCCTCTACTTCTTGCTCAATTTCAACATTCTCCTCTTTACTTCCAAAGTAACAAAACTCAATTTCTTCACATATATTCTTCACATCTATTTCAGAACCATGCAAAAGAGCAGCGCATAATTGTTTCAGCATAATTGCTGGACTCTTAGCATAATACAACAGTCTAACTAACTTCCTCACTTTGTTATGATGCACTGCTAGCATCCTGAAATGATGAAAAACACTCTGGCATACTCTCCTGGAAAGACAAGCCAGTGAATGACCATGCAAACCTGTCACTTCTCTCACTCTGCAAGGATCTAATTCTTGCAACAACCTTATTTTCTGCTTCAAACTTTTCTTGTTAAATGACCGTACAAAATCACAAAGCAAATTGATGGAATCCTGTCGCACACTGCAAATACTACTACACTTCCAGGTGTACACAGGACCCTTACCACGTCTTCCTAAAACCTCATTACCTAACAACTCTTCTGCCTCTGTTGTCACAAGTTTTTCTTTTTCAACTGGACAACCATCTTTCACTTCATAAGCACGACCACTGATGTCAACTGCATGCACCAAATCATTATCCTGGAAATAACTCTCTTCATTAAAAAATGCCTCACAGCTTGAACTATGTATCCATTCTCCAGAAAAAACTTCACAAAAATTACTACGATTAACTATTCTCTTCCATCTACTATTTCTTTTGAAATCAAAAATTGCCTTGTTTAGCTTCCTAATTCTATTGATTATCAAAATAAATAACTTACGTTTAATTTCAAAAGCCTGATCAATAACTTTCTCAACTTTTTTTTTTCTCCTATAAAAAACTAATTTCTGTTGACCTTTCTTAATATTTTTTAACAAATTGCCAATTATCCTGTTACGGAACATTCGTTTACGAATCTCCGTAAACTGTTGTTTCCTTCTACTATCATGCACAGATTTATCTCTTGCTCTAGCAGTAACATTTTCATTTGTCCTTTTCTTTCCATTTGATTTACTTGTGTTGTTATGGATTGAAACATTTTCTGTACTAATATTTTTTTTATTATAAATATTTCTTATGAAATATTTAGAGCTCTTACCCGGTGCTTTCTTCATCGCTTGAGAAATCTTTTTGTTAGAGGACTGCTGCATTTTTTTTTTCTCCTGCTGTCTTTGACGTTTTGCAGCCTTCATCTCTCTTATTTTTGTAGGCATAGTTGAATCTGAGGAAAAATATAATAAAAATGTTATTAAACATTATTATCAAACAGTAAATCAGTAATAGTGATCAAAAACATAACACACTACTTGACATTTTAAATAGAAGATTTTTTAGTCCTTGCAAATTTACAATACAGAAATAGCAGAAAAGAAATGAGATTTATATTTATGTTACCTATGCTATTTTATATGTGAATCTGATCTAATTTTATGAGCATATTTTAATATTTTATTGAAGACACTACACATAACCTGTTTTTGAAGGTGTCTTTATTTTTAAATTAAACGGTTTACCTTTTTACTTTTTATTGATTATAAATTTTAAAAATAAATGTTTATAATTCCAAAGGCTCAAGCAGGTCAGCTTCCCATCCTATATCATATAATTCGGACAAATCTGCATCCTCATCACGCTCTTCTTCATCCTCAGGATTTAAATCATCCAATGGATCAACATCCACTGATGTTTCAATTACAAGTTCAATGATGAGGTCAAAATCAACTGATTGCAGATTGTCGCTCATGTTGAGGTTGTCTTTATCTTTAAAGAAAGACAACAACAATGAGATGTTGCAGAGTAAGAGACAAATCTCACAGATTATAATAGTAAAATTATTTAACAAGAGTAACATTTTGCAGCTATTATTTAGCCATGTCCAGCGATGCTGAGCAGGTGAAGCCTATGTCTAATTTTTCACTGAACAGGACTCATCTGTTCTTAACCTTGGATAAGCCTCAACGACTCTGTGTCCCCTGCACATACTCAAATGTTAAAGTGCAGATTTATATTAAATGGCACATCCCCAGGCATGCACCAGTTAATGTGCACCACTGCTTTACCACCCATGGTGTGCCGCATTTACAATCAGATAGGAGAAAGCTGCTTCAAAACCCTGCGCCTGCTTGAAGCTGGCATAGGTCTTGACGCAGCATTGTATAGATGGGGCACCCCTGATCCTTGCTGGAGCTGCATCGCACTTACGATACAACTCCAGCAATGTGCCACCTTTACAGCACAGATGCGTCACGCATCTGTGCCTTTTTTGCCCCATGCTGCGCCGCATTGTAAATGCAGCACACCATGGGTGGCGGAACAGTGGCGCAGGATGACTGTCACATCCCTAGGGATGCGCCACTCATCATAAATCTATCCCTAAGCTTCTTATCTTGTTACAGATGAACTGCCATATGTATCATCAAAATATTTTACATATTATAAATAGCAAATTTTAAGGAATAAATAGCGATTCTTTACTATTCCTAATTTGCAATGAGCAAATTGCTAATTGCAAATTACCCATTCATTTCCATAGGCTAGGAGGCTCATAGGAATTAATGTTGCAAGTTGTGATTAGCAATTAGCTCATCACAAAATAGGATTTTTTTCAAGCGTGCAGGGGTATCTCAAGAACACCCTGCTGCACCCCTGAAAAAGAAATTTGGGAGCACATGTTACATCTACATGCCCTAATGGCATGTATGGGCGTCATATGGGACCTTTTTTTTTAAAAAAAAAAAAATGCTTTTTGAAAAGAATTCGCAAATTACCACAAACTAGAAGTTGGTGGTAGTTTCCAAATCCTTAATATCATTTTTTACATATTTTTTTTTGATACATTGCATTTAAGGAATCACAAATTTTGAATTATTGACATTTTAAGTAATTTCCACATGTGCACTGTTTTCTAAATATAATTTGAAAATCGTTTTTGGGGAAAAGTAATGGTTTGCAAATTTATGACAAGGACATAATGGTGTATGCTTCTCTATAAGGCATTTCAGTATCTCTAATGTCATTTTTCCCATATTACATTATAAGACCTTTCCCCATGAAGCACATTCCTTGTAAATATGCTCCCACCAGTGCATTGCAAATTTAGATTTTGACTGTTTCAGACACATAGCCATGTTGAAAGTGACCCAAAAAAATTGCAAACGTTTTAAAAAAAAACATTCATGTGTCTTAATGACATTTTAAGTCATTTCCCCATGGACAATGTTTTCTAAGTGGCACAAAAGAGGTATACACATATCATAAATCTGTCCCTAGCATTATAAATGATTAAATCAGGATGACAATAAGATGTGGCCTATCCAGAGGTTTGTTTAAGGTGAGGCCTACTCAGGATTGCAGATTAAAGTTATGCTTGATGAAGAATACAGAGGAGATAATTTATTGTAAAGGCCTACCAATGAAGTAAGTGATTTCTACTTCATTGCACCAGTCATCATAAATGTATCCATAAGCTTCTTATCTTGTTAGACATCAACCGCCATATGTATCATATAACTATTTTGCATTTCCAAAAAAGCGAATTTTAAGGAATAAATAGCGATTCTTTACCATTCCAAATTTGTTTGACAAAATTGCTAATTGCAAATTACCCATTCATTTCCATGGGCTAGGAGGCTCATATAAATGAAGGTGCAATTTGCGATTAACAATTTGCTCATCACAAATTAGGAATTTATTCCAAAAGTGCAGGGGTGTCTCAAGAACACCCTGCTGCAACCCTGAAAAAGAAATTTGGGGGCATATGGCGAACATAAATTTTAACAACATTCCTTTACCTCAAAAACGATTTTCAAATCATAACTTCAAAACACTACACATGGGAAAATTACTTAAATTGTCCTTAAGACACATAAAAGCGTTTTTTGATTGGCTTTCCTGCATGGTAGGGTCACTTTTAACATGGCTATGTAACATAAACATTCAAAATCAAAATTTTCAATGTACAGGTGGGAGCATATTTACAAGCAATTTGCGCCACAAAGAAAGGTCTGACATTAAAATGGGAAAAATAACATCAGGGACAGTCAATTGCCTTATAAAGAACCATACACCATTATGTCCTTCTCATGAATTTAAAAACAATTCCTTTTTCCCAAAAACGATTTTCAGATCATAATTTCAAAAAACTGCACATGAGAAAATGACTTAAAATGTCATTGAAACACATGAAAGCGTTTTTTTTTTGGCTTTCCTGCATGGTTGGTTCACTTTTATCATGGCTATGTAACACAAACATTGATAATTAAAATTTTCATGCACATGTAAGAGCATATTTACAAGCAATTTGCGCCACAGAGAAAGGTCTTACACTAAAATGAGAAAAATAACATCAAGGACAGTCAATTGCCTTATAAATAACCATACACCATTATATCCTTGTCATGAATTTAAAAACAATTCCTTTTCCACAAAAACGATTTTCAAATCATAATTTCTAAACACTGCACATCAGAAAATGACTTAAAATGTCATTAAAACACATGAAATCATTTTTTGATTGGCTTTCCAGCATGGTTGCGTCACTTTTAACATGGCTATATAACAAAAACATTCAAAATCTAAATTTTCCATGCACATGTGAGAGCATATTTACAAGCAATTTGCGCCACATAAATCATAATTTTCTCCTTAAAGCACACTATTCTCTATCTAAAGTAAAGAAATATTTTCTCACCTTAGCAAATACTTTGAGTTTGAAAACAGTCTCAGAAACACACCAATTTGTCTTCAGCAGAGCAAAAGGTATGCACTCCAGAGTCTGCAGCTATCAAAAGCACAGAAATGGTGTAATTCTTCACACATATTTCTCATGTCACCCAATCAAAACTCTTCCCTCACTTTTTTTCAAATGAAAACCCTTCCCCCTCTGCCCTTTCTGCCTATTTTCCATAGCAACCACCTCTTGGAGAAACTCTGGTGTTTGCAAATTCACACAACAATGTTGCAATTGAACTCTGAACTCTCAGTGCACCTGCATATCCAGTGCTTTCTTTCATTTAATGATTTTTTATTGACCACTCAAAATACATCTTTCAAAGAACACATCTCTACACCCTAACTTTCTGTTTTCATCAATCAAAATCCACCAATCACTGTTACTACTTCATGAACACAGAAACTCCACAGTTTTTTTCATTTCAAACTCACATTTTTTCAACTGCCATTTCATTGCCACACTTCATCTGACTGCAGGAGAACCTTCTCTCACCATGTTTTCTGTCTGGATTGTTGGTCATAGTTATATTCACTGGGCTCAAAGGTACGTTGAAAGCAGGAATTTACCTAACCTCAATTTACAAGATGTGGAAATTAAGTGGTTTGGCCACAGAGGATTAAAATGTCACCAATTGATACCATTGGTGAAAACCTTTATGCATTTGCCCAAACCTGACCTGTTAATTGTGCACTGTGGAGGTAATGACTTGGGCACTTTGACTGGTGTAGGTCTGGAAATGCTTTTAAAGGACACCTTTGAGCAATTGATGGCACTTTTTCCTCAGACTGCCTTGGTATATTCAAATATATGCCAAAGACAGAAATGGAGGTGGTCAAACCAATTTTGTCCACAAATTGAGAAGTCGAGGAAGCATGTAAACAAATCTGTTTCAGCTTACATGAGAGACCATGGAATGGGCTCCCTGTACAACAATAACTTGCGTTACTACATGCAAGATATCTACAGAGGAGATGGAGTTCACTTCTCAGATGAGGGCAACAGAGTTTTCACTCTGAATTTAAAAATGTGCATTGGTACCTACTTATAAGTACCAAAATGTACCATAAACCCAAAAGCTCTTCTCAGAGCTACCCTACATCTAATCACTCACAATTATTATTTTACTCTAACTTTTTTTACTAATTTTCAACAAAGTACGCTCCCTGGGGCGCTACCCGGTACGCGTACCGGGAGCTAACCTCGCGAAATTTTAAAAAAAAATGTTTTTTTTTCGCACATATGGGCCTCCTCAGCCACCCTCACAAAACCTAGGGGGTCAAGATAAGTCTACCGTGCCCCCTTCTACCTATTCTGAACATTATTTGCCCTCCATCTTGTATCATAATTCGACCGAAACACAAAATGGTGGACTCCCGTTACGCTTAAGGTTCGCGTACCAGGGCGCTCACCGGTTCGCGTACCGGGTCGCTTCCTGGGAAGCGCACCATCAAAAAAGGTGGGAAAGTAGTTCACAGAAAAGCCACTGGAGACAATTTCACCAAATATAGATTAGCTCATACTACATACCAATCCCTACCATTTTCACAAATTTGATTGGAATTCCATTTAGCCGTTTAGCCTATAGAACTCACTAAATACCGTGAGGTAAATTACTTCACAAAACACATCTGAAGTGTTGGAATTGACAACCAATTAAAATGTTACTTTCATTTTCTACTTTTTTTACCTGACATTTGATTGGTTATGTACCCGAATATATATAAAGGAAGAGAAGGAAACACAGCCATTTTGACTACTACTTCCTGGTGTACATTTCTATTAGAATTTTCATTAATAACTTCAACTTCTTTTTAAAGGTAAGTTGTTATTTTTAAAACTGAAGTATATTGAGCACTTTAAGTTAATATGGCAAACTTTTTCTGTTAGTTATATACTATCCCTCTGTAGTACTTATAAATTTAGATACACTTTTTTATATTCCTACTTCCACTCTGATACTATACACTGCCCAAAGATAAATTCTCTGTTAAAAACTGCCTATCTAAAATTAATCCCAACAGTGCCCTACCTCTACTAATATATATTTTTTTTATGCAAATTTCAGGAAAAATGGAAAGTGAACAAAACATTTCATTTGAAATTGTCCTTCCAGAGTCCAACACAGAAATCATTGATCCAAATGAGATTGAATTTATGGATGAATCTTGGGACCAAGAACTACTGCAATGTGTACAAGCAGTAGATAACCTCCTTGCAAATGAGGACATTTTACAACCTCAGAGACTACAATCTATATTCCATGATTATGAAATTTCTGACAATGAAATGTTAGAAAGTTTATTAAATTATGAAACACAATAAAAAAAACTTAAAAAAAAAAAAAATAATCAACAAAACCAACAATCAATTAACATACAGCATTTGAAAAGTCTATCATTCATTTTTCATTGTGATACGCTCCCCAGAACGCTTCCCGGTTCGCGTACCGGGCGCTAACCACGAAAAAAAACAAAAAAAAATTATTTTTTTTTGCTTCGCGGGGCCCCTTTAAAGCCTCCACATCAAACCTAGGGGGTCAGGGAGGATCTACTATGCCCCCTTATAGTTATTTCCCCCTTTGTTTTGGCCTCCTCTTGTCTCTCAATCCTACCGAGAGACAAGATGGCGGCCGCTCCGGACTGTTTAGAATGTTGACAGACACCGGAGAGCCAATCAGCTTAGCTACGCGAAGTTCCGGTACGCTTAAGGTCCGCGGACCGGAGCGCTGCCCAGAGCGCGCTTACAGATATATATCTTTTTTTAAACGTTAATTTCTCAAAATCCACTGGAGCACATATATTGAGACCTACAAAAGGCACATCGGGCTATCAGTCCCTAATATTTTGCCAAGTTTCGTGCAAATCCATTCAGCCGTTCGGGCTAAAAGTGAGGCTAACCGCCCTATGGAAAACTCAATGTTAAAAACACGTTTTGGGACCCCCCTTTTTTCTCGGCCCCCCCTGGACCAACTCCCCCCAAATTTCCAGTGGCTGCTCAGAAACAAAATGTTCCATTTTCCAGAAAATTTCAGCCAATTCCGTCCACAAACGCCAAAGTTATTAGACATAGAATTTTCAAAAATCCCATAGGGAAAAAATCCTAACTATATATACCTACTGGCGACCGCCAGTAGGTAATATATATATATATATATATATCCCAACAACTATTAATAATTCAAAATACCCCTCGGACAAACACCTGACAACAAATAGTACTAGACAAAAAAAAAGACTTCACAGAGACACTAGGGACAGTTCACAGGACACAACCATACTCTCAAAACCAAATTCAGCAGCACACAACACCAAATATCTCCAACATTCTACACAATCACAAGAAGTGTGCTCAAAAGTGAAAGTGAAAGTGCCCAGTACTCCTCCAGGCAACAGGATGAATGCTGACATCACTTCCTGTGTGTTTGGGGCCCGTTTTTTGACTTTGCTATAATTTTCTGTGCGCAAATTGGCTTTTGCAGTAATATTTCGTGTTTACAGTGTATTTAGCTATATTTTTCTATTGTGGTTATGAAAAAACTATTGTGTTAGCGTTAATGAAGCAAAAATATGGACGCTAACTGCAAGTTTTACCTCAGATGAACTGTATTTGCTGTAATTTCCTCTCTGACCCCAAAACACACCCTAAAAGTCATCTCTGACCCCAAAACACACCCTAAAATCCATCTCTGATCCCAAACACACCCTACAATTCATCTCTGACCCCAAAACACACCCTAAAATTCATCTCTGACCCCAAAACTCAACATAAAATGTATCTCTAACCCTAAAACACACCCTACAATTCATCTCTGACCCCAAAACACATACCCACCCACAAGCATACAATTCAACATTAATAACCACACAAAGTTAAACTTTCACTTGTCAGATGTATGTACTCATGCAGAGTATGAACATGCACACACGGTTTTTGTGTTGTGATGTTTTAGTGCAAAAACTATGCTTATGTGCATTTTGCGCAGTCAAAACAAAGGGTTGTCATGTTTTTACGTGGTCATGTGAAGAAATTGTGGATAATTCTGTTCCTTCCTGCTGTTCCTGCAGCCATAGCTGGGGTGTGTGCAGCATCAGCCTCTTCTTCTTCGTCATCCTCAGGATTGTCCGGTTCATCCGGAACTTCAATCCATGGTGCATTGGTGCGGACACATATATTGTGCAGCGCACAACATGCCACGATGATCTTGCAGACTATTTAAGGGCTGTACAGAAGTCTGCCACCTGAGATGTCGAGGCACCTGAACTGAGACTTGAATACACCAAATGTTCTCTCCACAATGGACCTTGTGCGTCCAAGTACGACATTGTAATGTCTCTCTGCCTGGGTGTTTGTGGCTCTCAGGGGTGTCTTCAGCCATGGAGATAGTGCATATCCTTGATCACCTGTGACATGAAATGGAGAGATCTGTCTATTAGTATTTGTGCATGCTGTGTTTGCAGATTTTCTATTTTTGTGTGTGTGATTTGACCTACTTAGGTAATTTAGCTTTGCCATGTGTAGCTTCAGACAATTGTCCGGCATCAACGCAAAATACATTGCCTCCCAGCTGCTCGTCTATCCTCACGAGCCTATGTTATGGCGGAGGCTGCACATTAGCACCGCTGGTGCAACGAAGGCACACAAAATGCAAGCACGTCTTATTCCGACCACTACCCAAACACAACCGGCGCCAGGTACCCTGGATCTCATAACGTCTACCTCTACGACTCATCCGCCATGATGGCACTCAACCCCAGAAGGAAGTACAACTGACAACAGGCCACAATTAACACCACCCATGGCCAGTTATCCTGCCTCCACTGCCACAAGACCTTCACCACCGCTACTGCCGCCAACGCACTAAGATGCGCTCCCTGCACAGACAAACCGTGGACATCTGGTACCTCTGGAACAAACTATCACCCAACATCGCCTTCTTCATTGACAGCTGGACCACCAACTCCTTTGCCCCTGCATCGCCCTCACAATCTCGGTTGCATACAAGATCCAAAGGGATGACTGCCCCAAACACCCGGCAGCAGTCCTCATCATTGCACATGAAATGTGCCTCTGCCTCTCCACCTCCAGCAGCATATTTGCCATGATGGAAGACATGCACTTCCAGGTCCAGTCCAGCCCCAACTCCATACTCTGCGGTACACAAGCCTATAGACCCCCCCCGGGCACATGGACCGTTTTGCCAACACCATCAACGACCTCTTCGCACCCCACGTCATCACCTCCATGGACTACATACACACCACACAGCACCCATTGACCGATCACCACCGCTTACACTTCCTCGCAAACAAAACAATTCTGGCCAAACCCACACCTTGCGCCACGCAAAGAAACTGGAGCTGAGTCACTGATGAGCAGATGAAATCAACCCTCAACTGCAACACCCCCAACACTGCTGCAGATGCTAAACTCACTGCCAGGGAATCCCACACATGGATCTCCAACTGCACAGACAAACTCACCCCGCCACACAACTTCGACAGACAGCACAGCAGCAAAGCCACATCGTTCACCACAAAACTCAAAGATTCCAGACACACCTGCTGACCACTGGAGAACAGGAGAAACTGCAAGACACACGTAAACTTCTAGACATACAAGAACACGATCTCCAAATACCACCAACGCATGCTCTGCATCACTGCACTCTCCACCAATGCACTCTACACCACGTTATTCGAAACAAATGCAATGTATACCACTGTACATCACTACACTCTATGCCACTATATGCTAATCTACAACACTTTATGCCAGTACTCTATGTGCCACTGCACTCTATGCCACTGTACTCTATGCCACTGGACTCCACACCACTGCTCTCTGCACCCCTCTACTCTACATCACTCTACTCTATGTCAATGCACTCTATGCTAATGCACTTTGCATCACTCCACTCTACACAACTGCACCCTACCATACACCACTCCACTTTACTCTGCACCACTCCACTCTACTCTGCAACACTGCATTCTCTGCCACTGAACTCAAAGCCATTCTTCTCTGCACCACTGCACTACATGCCACTGCACTCTACTCTGCATAACTCTACTCAATGCCATTCTACTGCACTTTGTGCCAATGCACTGTACACCACTACACTCTACACCACTCTACTCCAAACCACTACACTCTACACCACTGCGCTCTATGCCAATCCACTCTAAGCCAATCTATTCTACTCTGCACATCTCTACATTGCACTCTATGCCACTGCACTCTACTCTGAACCAATCTACTATACTCCACTCTATTCCAGTATGGGCCATACCACTCTATGCCACTCCACTCCATGCCTCTCTATTTTACTCTGAACCACGGTACTCTATGCCACTGCTCTCTACACCACTGCTCTCTGCACCTCTCTACTCTGCATCATTCTATTCTATGCCAATGCACTCTACGCTAATGCACTCTGCATCACTCCACCCTACACCACTGCACTCAACCATACACCACTCTACTCTACTCTGCACCACTCCACTCTACCTCACTTCACTCTACTCTGCAACACTGCTTTCTCTGCCACTGAACTCTCTACCATTCTTCTCTGCACCACTGCACTACATGCCACTGCACTCTACTCTGCCTAACTTTACTCGATTCAACTCTACTGCACTCTGTGCCAATGCGCAGTACACTACAACACTCTACTCAGAACCACTACACACTACACCGCTGCGCTCTAAGCCAATCCACTCTAAGCCACTCTAATATACTCCAAACATCTCTACATTGCACTTTATGCAACTGCACTCTATGCCACTGCACTCTACTCTGAAACAATCAACTATACGTCACTCTATTCCAGACTGGGCCATATCACTCTATGCCAATCCACTCCACACCACTGCAATGTACCCTGTCCCACTCCATGCCACATTATTCTATACCAATGCACTTTACACCACTTCACTCACCGCCAATGAACTTTACACCACTTTACTCAAAACCTATAGACTCCACGCCATTGCACTGTACACTAATCTCGTCTATACCATTGCACTGTGTGCCGCTATACTCTACTCTACAACACTCTACTCTACACCAATGCACTCTATGCCACTCTACTCTACATAATTGCACTCTACGTCCCTTGACTCTGGGCCACTCTACGCCACAGCACTCTACACCAATGCACGCTATGTTATTCTACTCTACTCTACACCACTGCATTCTACAACACTCTACTCTTCAACACTGCACTGTCTGCTGAGGAACCCTATGCCACTCTGCTCTGCACCACTCTACACTGTGCCACTCCACTCTATGCCACTGTACTCTACTCTGCACTATTCTACTCTACACCACTCTACTGCACTCTATGCCAATGCACTCAATGCCAATGTACTCTATGCCACTACTATCTACATCACTACACTCTAGGTAACTCTACTATGCACCACTGTTCTCTTCACCACTGCACTATACACCACTCCAGTCTAGGCCACTCCAAATTACCCTGCACCACTCCACTCTACTCTGCAACACTGCACTCTATGTTACTGCACTCTATGCCATTATTCAATGCCGCTGCTGTCTACTCTGTGCCACTCCACTCTATTTCGCTACACTATACTTTGTAATCATTTACTCTATGCCCCAGCAATCCAAGTCACTTCACTCAATGCAATTCTACTCCAATCCACGCCACTGCACTCTATACCACTGTACTTTATGTTGTGCCATTCTACTCTACTCTGCACCACTCTAATCTATGCTACTGCACTTTACGTGACACTACTCTGCACCACTGTACTGTATGCCACTTAATTCAAGTCCACTCTACTCCACTCTATGACACTCCACTGTACAACACTAAACTGTATGATACTCTATTCAATGATGCTCTACTCCACTAAACTCTATTCCACTATATGCTGGGATGAACTCCGGTCCGGGATCACAAAAGTGGAAATCCCTCACGGATCGTTCACAGCAGCCCCACCCTGACATGGCAACAACAGCAAGTTTCCCTACCTGCTGGAAGTGGAGAGAAATCGTCCAGCGAGGAGGCTCAGAGACCAATCTCCAATCGAAGATGCGGGAGCGGTGACGGGAGCGCACTTCAGAGAAGAAGTGCACCCAAGGCGATCTTGGGAGGAGGTTAGCATCCTGGACAGAAGGACACACCGAGGAGCAGAAGTCCTAACACCTCATTGCTGCAGGTAATTCACGGGAGGTGCCGCGACAGCTGAGGAGCCCGGGACCGAAGGTGAGAGTTCCGAGTGCCTGCCTCGGAAATGGCCGCCTAAGCCCCACTTAGTAGAGGACAGTGACTCGCACCACAGACCCGTACGCCCTCCTTTTCTATAATCAGCTGCCTTCGCTAAGCAGCTGGGTGCTAACAAGCGCAGCTCTCCTGCCAGATTGTCTCGCTCGAGCAACGGCCAACAATTAAACGCTGCAATATTAATACAATTATGCCTGTCCCTAAAATGGCCGCCAAATAGGACACCGAGATCAAGCAAATTAACCACACTCAACACGCCTGTCCCGAAAATGGCTGCCAAACAGGACATCGAAGAAAAGTTAATAACTACATAGCCCCAAACACTGAAAGCCCACTCTCATCAGGAAACAAAGCAAGAAAGACACTTTTACTCAACAGTTATCAATTAACCAGAGTCCAAAGTTAACGACAACTAGCAACAAACAGCTGCTGGAGTAATATCTGAATCTGCATTGCCCGTTATCTACATAGATGGCAAAAATAGGATATAATTAGCAAATAATTGACAAGAAACAGAGTCCTCTGCAACAATTGAGTCTGAAATGTTCCTCATCAGCACAAACAGCAAAAAGGGACAAAACCAGTCAACAAAGAGCATCAAATTGAGGCTATGATAATCAAAGAGTCCACATCTCTTGAGCTACGTCAGAGGAAAGACCTCGATGCCTATTCCTAAAGGACCGCCAGAGAAGTCAATGAAAACCCTCAATCACCAGCATAATTCCCTATTGCTTCAATTCTGATTAAATCGCCCACAAGTCCTCATAGTCCACATTCTTCTGTAATTAGTACATCACCCAATACCAGGTCTAGAGAAGCCCTCCCAACTTGCCCCCTTCCTTATCACCCCCCCACGAGATATAATCCCCCTCGTGAGACATCCCCACTTCCCCCTCGAGAAGCTACCCTCCTCCTCACACCCCCCCACCTGACCAAAACTCACTCTTTTTTACCTCAACAGCTTTCCGTCCCATCTCCCTCGAGAGCAAACCAGACTTCCTCTTAACATAAAAAATGCCACCGAACTTGCATCCTGCTGCCACCCCGCTAACTTCAAATCTCCTGATTACCCATGGTCCAAACTCCTTCGCAATCGCTTTGCCCCCTAAACTCTCTAGTAAAGCGAAGAAACTCTTCAAACATAGACTTCTCAGACAACATCCCGAGACTCTATTCACGGACACCTATCACTGCATCTCCAGAGGTCAGATCAAAATGGACCTTATCTTTCACACGACAGGCCTGACTTCTGGCACTTTACTCTTAACACACATTTCCACATCTCCAAAACTACCACCACCCCCCTCAGTGACAAACTGACAACCTCCATCTGGAATCTCCAGTTGAAGAGCGGATATATCTCCTTTACCATCTTCACGAATGGTCCTAATCCAGGCCAAAAACGCTCACCTTGAAAGCTTCGATTCTCTATTCCTCTCACTAAAAGAAGCCCCCTTCACCACCTCAGGTTTCAGGTCTATCCCAGCCTCCCACTCAGAAAGTTACCTACGACAGGAGAGGCATCGGACCCCTCCTGCAGCTGCCCAGATACCCCCGCCGGCATCAACCCGAGGCCTCCTTCGCAACTCCATCCCTCCATTATCCGCCTACTCCCAGCCTATCAGACAGCCCTCACCTGAGCCCCCCCATTGCAACTTTATCCCTCCTCTCTCCGCTTACCCCCCGACAATCAGACAACTTGGGCACCCAGGTCCCTCCTCACCTTCTCTCTTAACTCCTAGGATGGAGCATCACCCTCCAGCTCAGCCCACTCACAGCCCCCACACCCGAATCACTCGGGATCCGCCCCCGACCATGAGGCAGCATTCCCGACCACCAGACAGCCCACCCTTCCATGCCCCTTCTCCCCTCCTTTATTTACTTCCAGTTGGGAACATCACTCTCCAGCTCAGCCCACTCACAGCTCTCTGTCCCCTCGCCACTCACCATCACATGCCCTGAGGCAGTACTCTCTACACCCCTGAACCCCACAATAGACTTCCCAGACAGCCCCTTCCACAAGAGGCATCTTGACAGGACTCTCTTCCCTCATCAATCCTCCATCAAGTCAGAGACCCCATCCCTTCACCAAGGACAATGCGTCCCCTTACTCCCTTCCGCACCCCATGGTCCCTCCTCCCTTGGTACCTCCTCCCTCACCGAAGATCCCTATGGCAAAAGACACCCTCCCTCCCACCATAGACAACACGAATCATTGCCTCTCCCTACTGGAAACACAGTTGGAAATCCTGATTCGAGGCTTGAATGAAACTCTAGCCACCCTAACCCTGACCCGAAAGTCCTTCCAGCCACCCTTAGATCTAGTTGGCCTCATCTAACCAAACCTAGTAAGGAAACTCCCCCCACCGAAACACCCCCCACTGAGCCTCACATCCCCCCCAGACCAAAAGTCGGGCCCCCCAGTAAAGGGAAGAGCAGCTCCTTGGAAATACCCACAAAAGCAACCTCCTCACTTTCCCCACAGGGAATTATACACACAACAGCTCTCTTCGACCCTTTGCTGAACTCATCTCCTAAATCCACGATCCAAGTAATCACGGGATTCAGAAGCAGACACCCTCGTCCGAGAGTCCCAGACCCCCGTCCCACCTTGCCCTTCCTTCCTAAAGCCCAACCTAACGATATCAAAGAACAACCCCCCATCAACTGCACGCTCATAAACTGCAGATCAGCCTCTAAACATACATCTGAACTAGCGGAAGCTATACTCTCCCAAGACATAGACGTAGCATTCATAACAGAAACCTGGCTCAACAATTTCTCCTACCCTAACATGGACATGTTAGTACCACCTGGATTCACGATGGTCAACAAGGACAGGCAGGGGAATAGAGGTGGGGGCATAGCAATCATCCACAAGAGCAACATCTCCATCAAGGAAATCTCCTCTTGTGCTTACAGCTCCTTTGAATGCCTCTCAGTCAACATCAAAACTGAGGATTCCAGACCCACACTCTGCCATCTTCTAAACCCCCCTATAGGCAATTCCCCAGAATTCGGGGTTCACCTTTCCGACTTGATTGCCCAATGCGCGCTCTGCAACTCAGACAACATAATTCTGGGTGACCTCAATCTAAGGTGGACTGAAACTAAGAACCCGCTCATTCAAACCTTAAATAACCTACTTCTAGCTAACAATCTGATCCAACACTGCTTAGAAGAAACTCACTACAGAGGAGCTATTCTTGACGCCATTATAGCCGAAAGCAAGGCTATCTCCATCGATCACATCCTCCCCGTCGACTGGTCTGACCATCACATAATACTCTTTCACATCACCCATCTGATGAGGATCAATCCAATTCCCAAACGAGACCCTCCCAAATGGGTCAGGAATACAGCACAAATTCCACGAGCGGACCTAGAAGAAAGAATCAGTTTGCTGCTCCCCATCTCCACGGAACACCTCTCAACCAATGATTTCACTTATCTTTACAACACCAATATGACGCTTACCCTGGATCAAATTGCTCCCTTGAAGCCAAAGAAAGCCAGGAACATTCCCTCTAGAACATGGTTCACCACTGACATCAACGAGGAAAGAAGACATCTAAGAGCCGCAGAAAGAACCTGGAGGAACAATCCTTCAACCCTCCATCGCGATCAACTCCAAGCAGCCCGCAGGACGTACAAAAACCACATTAAGAACAAAAAGTCAGCTTTCTTCTGCTCGGCATTAGACAACGCAAAAAAACGGCCCAAAAGAACTTTTCAATATCATAAGGAACAAAACCTCCAAACCCATACATCCCTTAACTCAGGCATCCAAAGCTTGGTGCGACAGCTTCGCATCATTTTTCAACTACAAAATTGTCGAAATCGACTTGCACTGGGCTTATATCCCATCTCTCTCAATGAGAGAAAACTGTCCAAAACCCCTGTCGATGCTTCTGTGAAATCTCCAAAACAATGGTCTTCATTCATTCCCATCCAGGAAGCAGAGATAGTCAATCTAATCTCCAATGCCAAGCCCTCAGCCCATGCCCTGGACCAGCTTCCACCTCTCCTGACAAAAGACATGAAGCTAGTCCTAGCTCCAATATGGTGCAAGATCATTAACAGCTCATTGAACTCCGGAATCGTACCAGACTGCCTCAAGATAGGGCAAGTCACTCCACTATTAAAGAATCCAGGACTAGACAATGAAGATCTGAATAACTTCAGACCGGTCTCGAACCTTCCTTTTTTGGCCAAAATCATGTAAAGATGTGTACTCCCTCAGCTAACCCAGCACCTAGAAGACATTAAACTCCTAGATCCCCACCAATCGGCTTCAGAAAGGGATGCAGCACTGAAACGGCAATCCTCAATGTAATAGATGATCTCCTCAAGTCTCTAGACTCAGATCAATGTTGCCTTCTCATCCTCCTAGATTTATCTTATCGTCCACATTCGATACAGTCAACCACAATCTACTCCTAAGGGTTCTGCAAGAAAGAGTCGTTCTACAAGAGACGGTCCTTCACTGGTTCTCTTCCTTTCTTCACAACCGATCACAGAGAATAAAAATAAAAAACTTCAAATCCGATCTCCTCTCTGTCATCAGAGGTGTTCCTCAAGGGTCTGTACTCTCCCCCCAGCTCTTCAACAT
Source organism: Lissotriton helveticus (assembly GCF_964261635.1). Taxonomy (NCBI): domain Eukaryota; kingdom Metazoa; phylum Chordata; class Amphibia; order Caudata; family Salamandridae; genus Lissotriton; species Lissotriton helveticus. The sequence continues at coordinate 1,418,175,907 of NC_136061.1, forward strand.
CTACATCGAACCCCTCACCTCTCTACTCAGAAAATCAAACATCCCCTTTCCTCTATATGCTGACCTCCTCAATCGATGACATCCAGAGACTAAACAACACGCTCAAGGAGGTCAAAGAATGGCTCACCACCAACCACTTGAAACTGAACCAAGAAAAAACAGAAATAGTACTAGTATCCAAGAAAGATGATAGCCCTCAAATCGAAGAATGGTTCAAAGCCATAGATGCCCTCAATGGTAACCTCTCCTTGGCAGACTCGGTGAAATCTCTAGGGATCACCCTAGACCCAAAACTTGACATAAAGAAACACATCTCAAGATCTTCTAAAAGTGCCTTTCTCAACCTAAAATTACTATACAAAATAAAACCCTTCCTCCCACCCAAGGACCTTCAACAAGCCACCCAAGCTTTAGTCCTCTCCAGAATAGACTACGGAATTGCGACCTTGACGGGGACAGCAAAAACCCACCTTGCCCCCCTGAAGACTACACTCAACGCAGCAGCAAGAATGGTCTCCGGAATTAAGAAATGCAAGCACATCTCCCCAGCCCTCAGAGAACTCAGATGGCTCCCAGTGGAGTTGCGAGCCAGCTTTAGAACAGCCTGCCTCATGCACAAAGCCCTGCATACAGGTAAACCAGAATACCTGGCCGCCAAACTCAAAAGGGTAGGTCAGTCCAGAAACCTCAGGAGCTCCAGCTCTCTACTGCTCATCCCACCAAAATCTCGCAAACAAAAGATCCACAGCCAAATATTTCGCTGGAAACACACCCAAAATCTGGAACTCCATCCCACCCCACATCAGAACAATCCCCTTGTTTTCAAAATTCAAGAGCCTTTTCAAAGACCTCTTCCTCAACCGCAGTTGAGGGAACTGACAGTCCCTGGACTGTCCCTCAATTGACACTCCATCGTAACTAAAATTCGAGTCCGACAACACGGTCACAGCTCAAGAAATCCTGTGTGCTCAAACATTTTGTTGGCCGATTTTGTATGGTTGTATATCAGAACCTCCCCTCCGAAGCAACTCAAGAAACCCTTCGATGTTCATTCTCTTTGATTCCCGATTATGTATGGCTGATTATCTGATATCTGATTATCCTACCCCGAACGCGTCTTCCCTGCAGTCATATGCCAGTCCCACGACTGCCCTAACCTACATGATCCCCACTCCCTTGGATCCCCTAGATCTCACGTCTGCACATTATTGTATATGATGCATATGTTGTGAAGCGCTCTGATACCCTTTGGTCTAGCCAGCGCTATACAAAACTTCTAAAATAAATAAATAAATAAAAAATAAATTACTTCACTCTATTCTACACCACACTACACTCTACTCCACTCAACTACTCCATTCTATGGTACTCCACTTTATGACACTCTATGCCATTCCATCCTACTACGCCCCTTGATTCTACAACACTCACTTTTACTTTACTTTATTTGGTCATACAACCATTAAAGTTCATTTAAAATACATACAATACATAAAAAATAGCAACCTGATAAAAAACGCTATTAATATACAGGGTTATATATATATTACCTACTGGCGGTCGCCAGTAGGTATATATAGTTAGGATTTTTTCTCTATGGGTTTTTTGAAAATTCTATGTCTAATAACTTTGGCGTTTGTGGACGGAATCGGCTGAAATTTTCAGGAAAATGGCACATTTTGTTTCTGAGCAGCCCTTGAAAATTTGGGGGGGGTTCGTCCAGTGGGGGCCGAGAAAAAAGGGGGGTCCCAAAACGTGTTTTTAACATTGAGTTTTCCATAGGGCGGTTGGCCTCACTTTTAGCCCGAACGGCTGAATGGATTTGCACGAAACTTGGCAAAATTGTAGGGACTGGTAGCCCGATGTGCCTTTTGTAGGTCTCAATATATGTGCTCCAGTGGATTTTGAGAAATTAACGTTTAAAAAAAGATATATATCTGTAACAGCGGACCGGTTAGCGCTCTGGTTCGCGGACTTTTCGCGCAACGGAGCTTTGTGAAGCGAAGCTGATTGGTTCTCCGGCGTCTGTCAACATTCCAAACAGTCCGTAGCGGCCGCCATCTTGTCTCTCGGTAGGATCGAGAGACAAGAGGAGGTCAAAACAAAGGGGGAAATAACTATAAGGGGGCATAGTAGATCCTCGCTGACCCCCTAGGTTTGATGTGGAGGTTTTAAAAGGGCCCCGCGGGGCAAAAAAAAATAATAATAATAATAATCGAACGGCTGAATGGATTTGCACGAAACTTGGCAAAATTGTAGGGACTGGTAGCCCGATGTGCCTTTGCTAGGTCTCAATATATGTGCTTCAGTGGATTTTGAGAAATTAACGTTCAAAAAAAGATATATATCTGTAACAGCGCACCGCTTCGCGTACTTTTCGCGTTACGGAGCTTTGCGAAGCGAAGCTGATTGGCTCTCCGGTGTCTGTAAACATTCCAAACAGTACGTAGCGGCCGCCATCTTGTCTCTCGGTAGGATCGAGAGACAAGAGGAGGCCAAAGCGAAGGGGCAAATGACCATAAGGGGGCATAGTAGATCCTCGCTGACCCCCTAGGTTTGATGTGGAGGTTTTAAAAGGGCCCCGCGGGGCAAAAAAAAAAAATAATAATAATAATCGAACGGCTGATGACCATAAGGGGGCATAGTAGATCCTCGCTGACCCCCTAGGTTTGATGTGGAGGTTTTAAAAGGGCCCCGCGGGGCAAAAAAAAATAATAATAATAATAATCGAACGGCTGAATGGATTTGCACGAAACTTGGTAAAATATTAGGGACTGGTAGCCCGATGTGCCTTTGCTATGTCTCAATATATGTGCTTCAGTGCATTTTGAGAAATTAACGTTCAAAAACAAGATATATATCTGTAACAGCGCTCCGCTTCGCGGAGATAAAATTATATGTGTATTACCTAGCTGTTGCTAACACCAGTTAGCGACGGCTAGTAGGAGATAGCGACCATCTTGGGTCCCACTTTGCATGTGAGTGATATTTATCACTAATGACATGCAAAGTGGGCATGCCAAGATGTTAGCGACTGGAAACAGTCGCTAACATCGCTATCTCCTATTATCAACTTTTGGAAATATTCGAGATAAGCGCGAATATCTCCAAAAAGTAACAGCTGCCCTGAGCAGTTCTTAGCCATGTTATCCAATGGGAGGTGGATAACATGGCTAAGAGCATTAGCTCGGTAATGCATGAATATCGCGGAGTTTTCAGCGATATTAATGCATTGCGCTCGTTTTTTATCGTATTTGCGATAAACCTTGATAATAGCAAGGTTTATCTGCGATAATTTCTGACGGTAAAAAAATCTTTGCAATGCATCGTTAGGGATAAATATCGCTTAACTTTGGTAATATGCCCCAACGTCTGTTAACGTTCGATTCGAAGGAAATCAGGAATTGTTGAAAAACATTGTGTGCGCCATCTTGTCTTTTTTCAAATGCCACACTTTTGTCGTGCACGGCAGCCATTTTAGATGCCTTGACCAGATCCACTCTGTGCACGCTGTCGATCCTTAGCATGGCTCCCCACCCTCGCAAGCATCTCCCCCAGGCAGTGGTCACCCCCGCTCTCTGTTTTATGCATGGGTAATAAACCTCCCCCCATCTGCGCTGTTCTTCCCTGAGAATCACACCCTGTGCCCGCCCGACACCTCCCTTTCGCCCTATTCACTACCGCACCCTCTGACACTCCTTTTCCTCTGTGTCCGATTGTCCAGGCCGGTCCTAGGCTATCAGCTAGCCCTGCAGATGTAGTTTATGGCCACAGCTGTAAAGAATCACCCGTCTTCAAAGGAGTTATAGTAGATCAAGGCCCACACTCGATGAGATCCGTCACAGCAGAAGCGTTGCTATTATCTGAAAACCATCCTGTATTGTGATTGGGGAGGGGACCGAGCGTGAAGCGGAAGATTCCAGGGATGACTCTTTGTACATCAAAGTTTTTACAATTATGTGTCACATTAAAAATATATAGCACTCCGACAAAGTAGTAAGATTATAAAACTTTAATAATTTATAAATATATACAAGAAAACAAAAATAGTAATAACATATAAACCTTTTTAGAGAAAAACAACGAAGTAGCGGTCGGCTGTGCGAATAGTCCCAACGCAGCACAACGTCCAGATTTCCGGCGTGGGGCGTCGCGGGGGGTGGGTGATCAGTAGCAAACTGTTGTGCGAATAGTTCCAAGGCAGCAGAATGCGCCGAAATCTAGATGACACGAAAGTGATGTCTAGTAAGTTGCCACCCAGCAAATAACGGCGTGGGGCGTCGCGGGGGGTGGGTCATCAGTAGCAAACTGTTGTGCGAATAGTTCCAAGGCAGCAGAACGATGGCACCAAGGTGATGTCCAGTAAGTTGCCGCACTGGTTTTGGTATCCTACAATGCTGCTCCGAATAACGGCGTGGAGCGCCCCGGGGGAGGCGGCGTGAACGGGCCTCTCCAGGTGGAGTCTCATCTGTTTTAGTGGGGCGCCCCTTTACCGTTTCAGTTGCCATTCCGTCCGCTTTTGGTCCACTGTGTCAAAATCCGCCATTCAGCTGAGTTGCGCCCACTCTTGCGGTGCAGCGATAGGCGGCTGTCACAGGACTCTCAAAATGGCGGCAGGCTGTTTCCTTTTTGGGCCTGGTCCACTGAAATGGCCCTGGGACACCTTGGAAATCAGACGCTTGTCTGCTAGGTCTTGGACCCCATTCTCGAAAGCGTCCCCTCCGCCTTGAGAATTCATCAAAAGTTTTGGGGGCTCCGACTCCTGCAGGCTTCTGGTGGGGAGCGGCTGCCATGATTGCTCGCGGAATGACCACGACTGAGCTACGAGATGGTGGTGCTTTCATGCTGACGCCAGCTTCAGTCTGAAACATCCAGAAACAAGGTGGGGCTTTCATCGTTTGGGGGAAAAAAAAAGTTTTCATCCAATGAAAAGTGTTGTTTTTAGGTCATATGATCAAGCCTTCCATCATTAGGAAACCAAAAGTAAAATGAACCAATGAAAAGTTTTATAAACAAGTCACATGACCTGTTATGCGGCATAGGGTATAAAATGCGGAGAAAATACGTTGGCACGTGAGGCGGCGTCAGTAGCGGACCGATGTGCGAATAGGCCGAAGGCAATACAACGCGCCAAGATCCGGATGGCACCGAGGTGGTGTCATAGTTGAGAGTTCTGAGCAGCGGTTGTAACACTGTCTGAAGCTTATTTGCAGCTGCTGCAGCTTCACTACGCGCCAAGATCCGGATGGCACCGAGGTGGTGTGTAGGAAGTTGCCGCACTGGTGTGGCCATCCTACAATGCTGAAAGTCGGCGTGGGGCGCCCCGTTGGCCTGTGAGTTTGCGTCAGTAGCGGACCGATGTGCGAATAGGCCGAAGGCAGCACAACGCGCCAAGATCCGGATGGCACCGAGGTGGTGTCTAGTAAGTTGTCGCACTTCTGTGGCCATCCTACAATGTTGAAAGTCGGCGTGGGGCGCCCCGTTGGCCTGTGAGATGGTGTCAGTAGCGGACTGATGTGTGAATGGGGCCAAAGGCAGCGCAACAATATTTTCTACTATATTTCCGGTGTAGAAGACACCACAAGGTGCTGAGATGCCAAGATCCGGATGGCACCGAGGTGGTGTGTAGCAAGTTGCCGCACTGGTGTGGCCATCCTACAATGCTGAAAGTCGGCGTGGGGCGCCCCGTTGGCCTGTGAGATGGCGTCAGTAGCGGACCGATGTGCGAATAGGCCGAAGGCAGCACAACAATATTTTCTGACTGACACCACAAGGCGCTGAGATGCCAAGATCCGGATGGCACCGAGGTGATGTCTAAGTTGCGGACTGATGTGCGAATGGGGCCAAAGGCAGCGTAACAATATTTTTTGTATGGAAGATACCACTAGGCGTTGAGATGCCAAGATTCGGATGGCACTGAGGTGATGTCTAGCAAGTTGGTGTGGTCATCCTACAATGCTGAAACTCGGCGTGGGTCACCCCATTAGCCTGTGAGATGGCGTCAGTAGCGGACCGATGTGCGAATAGGCCGAAGGCAGCACAACGCGCCAAGATCCGGATGTCACCGTGGTGGTTTCATAGTTGAGAGGCACTTCATCTGCAGTGGGGCGCCGAGATCCGGATGGCACCGAGGTGATGTCTAGCAAGTTGCTGTACTGGTGTGGTCATCCTACAATGCTGAAACTCGGCGTGGGTCGCCCCATTAGCCTGTGAGATGGCGTCAGTAGCGGACCGATGTGCGAATAGGCCGAAGGCAGCACAACGCGCCAAGATCCGGATGTCACCGTGGTGGTTTCATAGTTGAGAGGCACTTCATCTGCAGTGGGGCGCCGAGATCCGGATGGCACCGAGGTGATGTCTAGCAAGTTGCTGTACTGGTGTGGTCATCCTACAATGCTGAAACTCGGCGTGGGTCGCCCCATTAGCCTGTGAGATGGCGTCAGTAGCGGACCGATGTGCGAATAGGCCGAAGGCAGCACAACGCGCCAAGATCCGGATGTCACCGTGGTGGTTTCATAGTTGAGAGGCACTTCATCTGCAGTGGGGCGCCGAGATCCGGATGGCACCGAGGTGATGTCTAGCAAGTTGCTGTACTTGTGTGGTCATCCTACAATGCTGAAACTCGGCGTGGGTCGCCCCATTAGCCTGTGAGATAGCTGTTCTTTGGATTTGGGCCTGGCTCGTCTGCTGTAGTGGGGCGCCCCTTTACCGTTTCAGTTGCCATTCAGCTGAGTTTCGGCTGCTCTTGATGCTACAGCGACAGGCGGCTGCAACAGGACTCTCAAAATGGCGGCCTGTTCTTTGGATTTGGGCCTGGTCCACTAAAATGGCCCTGGGACACCTTAGAACTCGGACGCTCGATTTTTTTTTCCTTTCCTGTACATGCAAAAAAAGGTAAATGCCCGGTACGTTACACGCTTCATCTGCCACGATGAACTCTCCAGAGGAACCGAAAAAAAATATAGTTGTGGTAACTATACCATGCATCGTCATATGGAGAGGTGGCACCAATTAATTATAGTGCTGCATAAAAGAGAGATTTGGAGGAGAACCCGTGACCTGCTAGTACATTCATCAAAGAAGTGGCACTGAGAGCTTCAGAGGCAAGGGAAACGGTCCCAAATATTTAGAAGAACTTTGGAAAGATTAAAATGACATGTTTAGATTGTGGCAAATTAATTTCATGTGGACAGATGAGTGTTACTCTAATAAATACAGCATATGAACATCATCATAGTCGATGGTTGGTAGAGACATTTTGACTATATCCTGGACCTGCCCGTCCTCGCCCAAAATGGCGCCAGAATAAATGGGACTCGTAACTCCTTGTTGTGTACTGGTTGCAGAACCTTGAAATCACGAGATACGTATGCAGTTTTGAAGCACATGGCGGGCGGGGACGAGAATTGATTGAATATTTCGACATCCCTATTGATATTAAGTTCTGATGTGTTATTGATTACTGTACTGTTGAAAGTTCGAATTAACGTCACCCATGGTACTTGCCCGCAAATGTATATCTAGATAATTTTATTGTAACTGGCCCTGTCGTATTTTAATTATAAAATGTACGTCCACCGATTCCGTAACTGTTAGACACCTTAGTTCTTGCAACCTAATGGCCCGCCCGTTACGTTCCTCTACAGTGTAAATGTCTATTCATCATATACGATTACAGTTTGCTCCGTGGCCGGGCCCACGTGGTTATAGGCTCGTATTTGTATAATGAAATTTTCACAATAAAGGTTTTTAAAAGAAAACATGGTAGTAGTATATACATTGGTAAAGTTTTTAATAATAGTCACTGTTTTAGAATCATTAAAAGGCAAGTGAAATAAAGCAGACCAATTACATGAAGGGTAAAAGGTATAATACGAAGGAACGCAGTAAAGATAAATGGTCAAGGGCTGTTGTGTTTTCTATTCCTGCAACATAAAGTGATCGATAAGAATCTCATATTCAGGCGTATCGGCGACTAAGACAGCAGGTCGACCCTCTTTTGCTCAACGGCTCCGTCATGGGACGAAGAAACGCTCTTTTTCTCGAAAAAAGAATATATTTTACTTGCAGGACAGTTGTAAAATTTCCGGGAAAGTACATTAGCCTGGAACATTATAACATATATTTAAGAAAAAATAATATTCAGAAGTAATGAAAAGCGTAATTTTTAGGTCATATGACCAAGCCTTTCATCATTACAATAAGAAAAGTAAAATGAACCAATGAAAAGTTTTATTAACAAGTCACATGACTTGTTATGCTTACGTTACGCGCTGCGCGCCCCGGATGACTTCCGGATGCGCTAACACGGCGCGTCATATGACGCATTACGCGACAACGCAGGTACAGAATATAGTCAAAATGTCTCCACCAACCAGCGGTCGGAACACAACCCCTTTCAGCAGGCTAAATAGTTCTGTTAAATGACAACAGAAGGGACAGGCAACAAGAACCATCAGTCAAAGAGGGGAGGGCTAGTTCTTCTCTACCGGGTTACATTGGGGCGCTACCGGAACTGATCGAATTGGTAGTCTACAGTGTTTCTGGATGTTTCAGACTGAAGCTGGGGTTAGCATGAGAGCAGCACCATTTCGTAGCTCCGTCGTGGTCATTCCGCAACCAATCATGGCAGCCGTTCTTTATCGTTATTTTGGGCGGGGTGGGTGGCGGAGCCGAGCTGTTTTGCAGCCATCATTGTGTGGAGTTCAGTTCATCTCACTAGTTTTGTATTTGTCATGAGGGGTTGTTCCTAATGTTTCTATTTTAGCGAGGTCAAAAAGAGATCCTATTAGTGGCCTACTGATTTTGCTCGATTCCTTTTCTTTTTTTTTACACGATTTTTCGTTATCTGCAAAGACTAAACAGAGTATTGCGACTCTGTGTTTGTTTGTAAATAGAGAATGAACCAAAGAGAACTAATTCTAAAACAGTAAATACTTGGATAACAATGAATCAAATGGAGAGAGAAGCAGGCACGACGGATTACAATGGGGGCAAAGACCTGCGTTAACTACCTTTCACTATCTGCAAAGAGAGAGTACTCCTAATAGAAATGAGGGGGGGGGGCACCATTCAAAGCAGATCAGTGTGCATAAACACGAAAATGTTTTCATTTACCACGTACTTGACATTCGACAGCTTATGATATTTGCTATTAAAAAACCATTGAAATTCACTGAAAAAACCATAGGTTATAGACCATATATAGTTAGGAATTAGCATTTACAAAACCTTGAAAATTCACTGAAAAAACCATAGGTTATAGACCATATATAGTTAGGAATTAGCATTTAAAAAACCTTATTTTACTCACACAAAACCATTGAAATTCCATATATAGTTAGTTGCACTAACTATATATCGCGCACCTGCAATCCACTGCTGATGATGTCACATATTACATCATTCATGACATGGTCAGTGACATCACTGATAACATCACTGATGACATCTCAAATGACATCACTGATGACATCACTGATGACAACATCCAGTGACTGTATGTTTCTGTAAAGTTAAAATGTGTCTTACATATTGAAGAATGAGTGGAAGTATAAGTGTCTGGACAAAGGATTTAGTAGGTGCATGACTGAATGCATGAGTGAGTGATTAAATGTGTCTCACTGAGTGCATGGGTTAGTGACTAAAGTGTCTTAATTTGTGCATCATTATGTCTGTTGTTCTGTAAACTGCTGCATGTTTTGATCAGTAGCTATATAATTAACTATATGGGTTACTGATTGATTGTCCAAGTATTTGTATGGGAGACTGAGTGTGTGTGTGGCTGGCTGGGAGGTGTGTGACTCTGTGCAGATCAATGTGTACTTGTATCAATGATTGTATAACAAGGTAAGTATGTGTTAGTATATGTTTGAAAATGTAAGGTGCTCTATGTTTAACTGTATAGACAAGAAAATGGAAGTGTCATTGATTCTTTACAGGACTGACTAGGTGTGTGAGTAACTCCATGGATGAGTGGCAGACTGTGAGTGTCTGTATAGGTGTATGAGTGCATATGATAGTGTTGTAAAGATGAGTGATTGTATGTATGAATGATAGTATGGGTGAATGAGTGAAGGTGTGTGTAGACGTAGGAATCAGTGAGTGCGTATGTAGTAACTAGTATTGGTGTGTCAATGGTTTCAAAAATTATATTCTGTATTTAACACTGGGTGAAACAGAGGTTATATTAAAATGTGAGGAGATGCATTGTATTGTCACATGAATGATATCATCAGTGATGTGGTCATTGATGTCAAATGAGATGTCATCAGTGATGTCATCAGTGATGTCATTTGAGATGTCATCAGTGATGTCATCAGTGATGTCACTGACCATGTCATGAATGATGTAATATGTGACATCATCAGCAGTGGATTGCAGGTGCGCGATATATAGTTAGTGCAACTAACTATATATGGAATTTCAATGGTTTTGTGTGAGTAAAATAAGGTTTTTTAAATGCTAATTCCTAACTATATATGGTCTATAACCTATGGTTTTTTCAGTGAATATATATATATATATATATATATATATGCAGTACATAGATATATGTTAACCAGAATAAATGCCATACACCAAATTCAATATAGTAATAAAGTGGTCATGTATAAATGATCTCTTGACAGTCAATAAATTCAGGGCAACTCATACCTCCAGGTTTCTAAACCGCATACTCGGTATGTCTTGAAAAATGAATATTTTACATCTTTTGATGTTTGTCGCATAATTTACATCAAACTCAATAATAAACAGTCTACAACACTCTAATCCACTTGGTGCCATTTCACAAAGCACTCTATGCCACTCCACTCTCTGACAATTTGCTCTGCCCTATGCCACTCTACTCATCACCCTCTACGCCACCCCACTCTGCTCTACACCATTCTACAACACTCTATGCCACTCCACCCTTCCTCTCTATGACACTCTACACCACTCCACTTCACTCCACACCACTCAACTTTTCACCACTCACCACCACTCAATGCTACTCCTTAAAACTCCACTTTACTTTCTTTTACTCTACTTCATTCCACTCTCCTTTACCTCACTGACTTTTAGCCGTGCTGAACAGCAGCCAAGCTAGTGTAAAGCATGGCTAAAACATATTGGTAAAACCATTAGAGAGACATATTGGCTTCGCTAAAGCTCGTTTCCAACATGCATTATTACATAACAATGAGCCTGATGTTCAAAACAAAAGTCGCAAAATACTGGCATCAGATTTCATAACCAGTGTGTATTTTGGAAACTTACCTTTGTATAGGTTGTTTTACTAAATTCCCATTTGAAATGGGCCAAATCTGACCAACCTTATGAATATGAAGTAGGTTAAAAAGTGTTACTTCTCTGATTGAAAGCAATCATGGGGGGTTGTGGTGTGCTGGGGTTAACAAGCCACCATGTCTGTTATGCCATTTAATTAAAAAAAAAATTTAATGCATTCCATTATCCCTAAAGGAAAAAAGGCTGAATTTTAAAAAGTTGTTATAACAATATAGTTTACTATAAAAAAAAGTTTGTTTGAGAATTGGAAGTGGCCCCCAGGAAAAGTTTCTACTGCTTACCGAACATTTTCTTTTTTAATCACAAAAGGACCTCTTCGCTTTTTGCAAATGGCTTACCACCCCAGCTTGGGAGTCTGTAAATTTCCAATATTTTGGATTTCAGTTGCAAAACATTGGTACATTTCCGAAAGAATCACTGTTTGGAAGGGATGCACATAACATTCGCTTCCAAATTGCAAATCCTTATTGAGTTTAAAGCTTGTTTTAGGAGGTAATAATACTTAACTGACTCTTGACCCCTAAAATTGGGTCTGTACATAATAAAGAAAAACGTGTGACTGCAAGAATCATTTGCATATCAGTGCTAATGTTCACTACAGCTTCAAAAAATGTAACTATTCTTTGGACAATAAGGGGCCTTTCAGGATTGTGGGCGGATCTCCACTGCCGGGCCGGCAGTGGTGATCGGCCCGCCAGATGTCCCTGTTTCACCCCCGCCATATTAGTATGGCATAGAGCACCGCAGCGGACGGAAAGACCGCCTGCCGCTTTTTCACCTGTCAGATTGCCAGCCGGGGGGGAAGGCACAAAATATGGTCACCGCCATCCATATTATGATGCCCGCGGTGGAATGCTTTTCCATGGCGGAGACTCCGCCATGGAAAGACATGTGGGAAATCACCGTGGGGGACCATAATGGGCCCTGGGTTGGCTGCACTGGGGGGGTACCATTGCCATGCACAAGGTAGCAGGCACCGCGCGGTGCCCGTCACGTCATGTATGGCAATGCAAAACATGGGCTTTCAGCATTGTGGCGGGTGTTGTTTACAGCACCGCCCGCCACAATGTTGAAGCAGGAATGCACCTGCCAGTGTGGCGGGCGCATCCTAATGGTCCTGGGGGGACAGCCGCACCTCCGGCGGTCGGTCCCGTGTTCCCCTAAGAACCATACCAACATAAGATTGTATCGACCATTCACCTTTTTCACATTGTGAACCCCAAACCATTTAATTTAACAAACAATTTCTGTTATTAATTCTGAGAACTTTTTCTTACTTCTCAAGTCACAAACTCTTGTGAGAAACGGTTCACTGACACATTAATGTAAAAAATATTGATGTTAAAAATATCGAGTAAAAAATATAAATGTATAATATATCGGCTTTTACATAAATATAAAATGAAATTAAAAATATTAAATATATTAAATATTAAATATAATTTTAACTAAATGAAACTACATTTAATATACATTTTAATAAAATATAACAAATAAACAATGAAAAACACACAAACATAACAATGTATATGTATATATTTAATTTAAAAGAATCAATAAACTATTATTTTTAGTTTAGGTTAACAGTTTAAAATAAAATAAAAAATAAATATATATATATATATATATATAGATATATATATATATATATATATACATAAATGATTTAAAATATAAAAAAACAAAAACCTATAATAAATTAAAATATCAAACTATTAAAAAAAATATTTAAACTTACATTTCACAATACAATTAGGGCAACAGTAGGGAAAGTGTTGGACAGCAAAGGGGTAAAAATTATTATTCCCACTCCAGTGAGTGCAACAGTAGGGTAAGTGTTGCAAAGCAGGAAAATTAAATATACTATTCCAATTCCAGTGAGAGTAACAGTAGGGAAAGTGCTAAACAGCGGAGGAGCAAAAATTACTATTCCAACTCCAGTGAGTGCAACAGTAGGGAAAGTGTTGGATAGCGGATGGGTAAAATGTACCATTCTCACTCCAGTGAGAGCAACAGTAGGGAAAGTGATGGATAGAGGAGAGGTAAAAACTACTATTCCCACTCCAGTGTGTGCAACAGTAGGGAAAGTGTTGGATAGCGGAGGGGTAAAAATTACTATTCCAACTCCTCCAACTCCAGTGAGTGTAACAGTAGGGAAAGTCATCCGCGGTCGGTAGGGGAGTACCTGCCGGGGCGGTGACGTGGGGAGGGGGACGTGCAGGATGGGGGTTAGTAATGTATGGATGATAGAGGTTTGCAGGTAAGTAAACATTTAAAAAAAAAAAACGAATTTCGTTGCAGGCACTGCATTGTATTTGGGGATGCAGTGCATGCAACGAAATTCGTTTGATTTATTTATATGTTTACTTACCTGCAAACCTCCATTATCCATACATTACTAACCCCCTCCCCACGTCAACGCCCCGGCAGGTGCTCCCCTACTGACCGTGGCTGAGGAAAGTATTGGATAGCGGAGGGGTAAACATTAATAGTCCCACTCCAGTGAGTGCAACAGTAGGGAAAGTGCTGGATAGCGGAGGGGTAAAAATTACTTTTCAGACTCCCGTGAGTACAATATTAGGCAAAAATTTACTATTCACACTAAAACAGTTATAAAAAAAATATATTTTTTTTAATTCATAAAAATAAATAAACAATATTAAAAAATGAAATATCAAACACATTAAATATATAAAAAGAAAACATATCATAGTATTAGTTACATGTAACAAAAACCTAAAAATATTATATAAAATAAAATAATAAATACATTGACAAAAGATGTTTTTAACTAGAAAATATTTGTAAACAAAAATTGTTATTAATACATACATGTATTTATTTTATTGCCTACCCTATAACACCACATCAAAAACAAAACACTTCAACATTATAAATTAAATGTACTTCCATAATTAACATAATTAATAATCAATTAAAAAACATTAATTAAAAAACTAATAAACATTAATTGACTACACACACTTTAAGACTATGATATTCAGAACATACACCGAATAAAAACAAAAAAATAAATAAAACACAATTAAAAGTATTTTTAAATTAAAAACTATTACTATTAACAATGAATGATAAAGTAATTAAAATGTATTTAATAACCACCCTTTACCCCTTTAAAGTAAAAATAACGCACACTAACAACAATTACCCACAATAAAAAACAAATAATTAAAATTAACAAATACATAATGATTAATTAAACACAAATTACTTCCTACCTTTTACTCCTATAAACACCACAACACACACTAACAAATTAATTACACTTTACCATAATAACATTTGTATCATTTAATTATTATCAATTAAGAAAAATGTAATAATAAAAAATAAATAAACTACTTAACACACTTTACTCCTATAAACCCCCAAAAAACACACTTAAAATAATTACACAAATGCCATTATTAATTACCAATTATTCATTTTAACTTAATTACCAACCAATTATTAGTTCATCAATTAAAAATAAATTGCTTCCTACCCTTTACATCTATAAAAACCACAACACACACCTAAAATTATTTACACAATTAGCATAATTAATTACCAACTAATTCATTAAAATTAATGAAAAAACAATTATTAATTAATAATAAATGACTTTACACATTGAAAACGATAAAATATCAAACTAATATAAATAAATAAAAAATAATCAATTAATTTAATATAATTCAATTACTTCTCACATTATTCCCCTATAAACTCACAACTCGCTATGGAACTAAAAACGCAAAATTCAAATAAAAACAAATGAATTACTACTAAAAAGTCACACATTTATTAAAAATACAAACAATTCTTATACAAAAAAACATACATCACATACATATAAAATATATACTAAAAATATGTAACATTAATTTTAGAAAACGATACTTTTAACAACTATAGGGTTATTACAAAGTGATTGGGGCCGGCCGCCTATATGGCGGTGGTCCCACAAGTGCAACCACAATGCAACCGCATTGTGCATTTTTACCCTTGCGGCGGGTGCTGCTGGCTGCAGCACTCACCAAGTGGTGCCTGCCACATGGTGCAGGTAAATGTTGGTGGGCACAGTAGGTGCCCCCAAGTGCAAAACTTGAGTGCCCAGCTGAAGGGGGGCCCGCTACGGGCCCCCAAAGTACATCTTCGCCAGCCTGTGAATGGCGTTTGAACTGCCATACACAGGCTGGCAGGGGTGCAGCATCCTAATCTGGCGGACGGTGCCTGCTGGGCACCGCCACCATTTTGTAGTTTCAGGGTGGATGCAGCAAGCAATCGTAACGATTGCCTGTATCGGACCAGTGGCAGACGGACTTCCCGCCCGCCAGCAATCCGCCCGCCATCCTTGTCTGGCAGGCGGAGAATGGCTGCACAATGGCGGCGCATCCGCCTGAAGAACCGGGTTATTTAAGACCCAGCGGCGCCAGGGGCAGGCCCAAAGTCTTCGGGTCCACCTGTCTTCGAAATACAGAGACACGGGACTCTTCGTGGTGGCGTCAAAGATCAAATTTATTGGCTGCAGCCAGTAACAGAAGTCCTAGAAGTCATCACGGTATGAGTTCTCAGGAGACTGCTCAATTTTACAAAGCAAGTCATCCCTTTTTATGCCAAAAATCACATTCCACACAAATACCTTACATTTACAAACTGACCAATCACATGTATCCACACCAAAAGTATCGCATGATGGTAAAACCCACTTTTCAGTTACCCGGCCCATGATCAATCATTGGTCAAACTCAACATTCTTCTTAAGACAGGTCAAACGAACCCATAATAAAAAAAGGCGCATCCCCATCGTAAACAGACCATAAAGAAAGGAGCAGAAACAGGTGTGAGTAGGATAAGGCATATTTGTGTGCAATAAAGTTTTACGATGTCCTGTGCTCTGATCCTTAATCTTGATCAGCTAAAGGGCAGGAACTGGTTTAACGAGGTCAGCTTCAGGCAACAGGGTCAGTTCACTCAGATCAAACAGGAGTCAGCACAAACTGGAACTAAGGTGAACATGTACTTAAAAAGACTAGTTCAGCCACAGTCATCGGCCAATGTGAGGGCAACCACAAAATGGCTGCCATACACAAAATGGAACCCAAGGGTTCAGAACGAAATCCCAAAATACAGAGTGAATCCATCAGTCTAACATGACGAAAACACTCATACTTGCCGCACTAACTAGTTACGGTTCGCTAATATCAAATTCATAACGAAACCATGACCTTTATGGAACGGGTTCAGAATTCACGGAACCTCAGACCCTCCTTTTGCCCTTACATAGGCAATAACCTATACTCACTTCAATCTGAGTCCAGGTCTATATTCATCAGATCATCAAGCTGTTGCTGGAGCATAATCCTATTACTTAGTACCTCTCTTGGGACAGGTCTCCTTGCACACATAGTAGCACAGAGGCCACATCTAGCAGGAGCGCACTGCACACAAAGACAGAACAGGAAAAGAATCGTTAAAGCATCCCAATGATCATCGGAATCTTCCATCCCCAGGTCGATAACAGTTCCCTAAACCATCCAATCAATGACCAATCTCCTTTATCCATATTTATAGACTCAGAGATCTTATGCAACTAAGAAATGGCCTGGTATACTGTAGGAGCATTGTCTGGTATGAAAACGCAGCAACTCGATTGGATCACTTTACATACCCCACCTCGATCTGCAAGTATGACGACTAAAACCATTCAATTCTGCAACGTCATAAGGCGATCCGCTTGAAGCTCAGCGGTCAGATTACTAAGGGCACCGGCAGTTTCATTTATGGTGGATTCAACCACTCTCGTTAATTGCCGTATGTTTCTACTGTTTGCCATAGGTCCCCGAAACGGTAGGAAACCCTTGAAAAAGTCTCCCTCTTCTTGTCCAGTGGTATCTTCCTTACTGAAGACACCCCTAACGACTCTCGTTCTGTGGTAATCTACGGCAGCAGTGTACGTAGGAGGCAACAAATATGCAACATAACATGTTCCCGAAAAATCAGGGGGCAACCATGTATATGCTCTATCATAGCAGACAAAATAAGTGCCCTTAGCTGCTAAAAACGGTGGGGAAGTTTGGGACGCAAAGACATACGTCTGAGTACAAACACTCTTCCCTAACTGAGCTCTCGGATTCTTGCCTTTCCCTTGCAGACAAAAATGACTACGATGGGGTACAATCCAAATCGGAGGTGACCTTTTTCACCTCTGCTTCTCACCCAGACTAATACTATATCCGGTTGCATTCCAACCAACATATACTAGTAACTCATCCTTGGGAATAGTCTCATACATTTTGATCTCTCTACTCATATCTGTAATTCCCTTCACCAAGGCTTTATTACTTGAGTTATCTCTCATGGAACACAGGGGATAGATTTCGATGGCATAAATAAACATCGTCTGATATGCCCATACGGACCCATTGTAACTGAATGGCAGAACCAGAAAAGGAATACCTCTATCCATAGTGTGTGGCATAAGACCACACACCCAACAATTAGTGATGTTTACTACTAACTGGTGTTGATGGAGAAGTTGCACAAAGGAATTGTTCACAAATTCTGACCTTCTAATCTGTTCGTGTTCAGGTAAAGTATGAAAAGAATGCAAAGAAGTAGTAGTAGGTAAAGTCGTAGGTTGGAAAATGGGTGCAGAAATCAGTTGAGGAGAAAATACAAACCAACCCACCAAAGCTAACGTCATGCTAAAAAACATCAAAAGACATGTGATCAGAAAACATTTGCTATGCATAATTTTACACAGTTTCTTCTTAACATTAATTTTCTCAACGGCTCTCTCAATCTCAAAAAACTCCATCCTCTAACCGATGTCGTTCACGGCAGTTGTTTTTTTCTGCTAAAAAATGCTTCTGTCAGCCCAGGGAACTCCCTTAGACCAACCAGAACCGTTGACCTTGCGTCTTCGGCTTGCACTCTCTAGTCTTTGCACCGTGACCCTACAGCTGAACCCGGATGGTGGTTCACAAAAATATACCAAAAAAGTTTCTTGGCTGAGAGAGTTTAATTCCTGAGAGAGTTCAGTTCCAAAAATCAAAAAAGGAATTCATTTATTTTCCATTGTTTCTAGGACGTAGATTATAACGCTCTTTTCCAGGCCTCGTTTGAGGCTGAAACAACAGTTCAGGTTCAGTAGTGTCTAATCTTTGAGACACAGGCAGAGCTTCTTGAAGGACATCGCCATCTTCTTTCTCGGAGCCTCTCCACACCAACTCAGCGTCGCTAAACGGTGCAAACTTCGGCACCCTTTCAGTCTCTGAATCTGCAATACCTTAACGGACCCAGTGGTCATACGGCAGAGGTAAAGGCACCCTCTTACAATGTACGCCGTGAATCCAATTTTACTTCCCGAAGACCTTCACCGAAGTTCTTGTGGACAGGAGCACTTGGTGGGGGCCGGTCCAGCGGGGCTGCTCGTTTTTGGCCCGCTGAAAATTTCTCACTAGGACCCAGTCACCGGGATTGATGGTGTGACCTGGATCCACAGATGCTGGAGGCAAGTTATCATGAACCTGTTGATGCAAGACACGCAATTTAGCCGTCAAATCATACAAATAGTCCACCAACACAGGATATTCGATGTCACTAAACTTCACTGGTTTCGGCACTCCCCACACATTCGCCGGACGGACAAAAACGATTTCATAAGGAGTAAGGCCAATCCGGGAATGTACTGTAGTTCTAGTTGACAAAAGTGCCAACGGCAAAGCATCTGGCCATTTAAGACCAGAACTCGCCTGAATTTTAGCTAACTTTAGCTTCAAAGTGCCATTGTAACATTCCACTAGTCCAGCTGATTGGGGGTGATTTGCAGCATGGAACTTCTGTCGGATTCCCAAACCCTCACACACTCTCTTCATGATCTTCCCCACAAACTCACTTCCGTTATCACTCAATACCATCCTTGGCAACCCAAACCTAGGGATATATTCTTTGAGCAAGACTCTAGCTGTGGACAAGGCCGTATTGTCTTTTAAGGGGTACGCCTTTACCCATCTAGAAAAGGCACAAACAACTACAAGGACGTATTTCAAGTTGTTACACCTTTCCATGTGGATAAAATCCAATTGCAGAACCTCGAACAGATACGTCGGAGGCGCAAAGTGACCAGCTGGAATTGGGGTTCCCTTGCCAGGATTATACATTAAACATACCATGCAATTCTTGACCACATTCTCCGCACATTTGGGAATTCCAGCATTCTTCCATACTGGAGCCAACAACTTACAAATTCCTTTCACACTAATGTGAGACAAACCATGTGCCATCGTAACCACTGCAAGCACGTACGCATCTGGCAACATTCATCTTTGGTGTTCTGACAATTCAACCCAACAACCAGTCGAATCCAATCTACCCGTAGTTTCTCTCCAAACATTCTTCTCACTTTCAGTAGCTTCAGCCTGTATCGATTTCACACTCTCTATCGTGTCTTCACACATTCCACCAGCCATAACTCATCTCGCTGGTCCTGCAACATACATACGGCTCATCATATCCTTCGCTGTTTCCTTCGCAACTTCATCCGCAAACACATTACCACGGCCAACATCATCCGTAACCTTCCGATGAGCGCTACACTTCACAATCGCAACTTGCTTCGGCAAAGTAAGTGACTCGAGAAGCTCATTCACCAACTGCCCATGCTGGATTTTAGTTCCATGAGAAGTAAGGAACCCACGCTCTCTCCACAAACGTCCCAAACTGTGAGCAAAACCAAACGCATACTGGCTGTCGGTATACACATTCACTTGTTTTCCTTCCGACAACACACACGCTCTAGTCAATGCAATCAACTCTGCTGCTTGCGCAGAATTCTGTGGTATACGTGCTGTCTCGACAACTGTATTTAAAGTTGTGATAGCATACGCTGCAGTCGTCTCACCATTCGGAAGCTTAAAACACGAACCATCAACCCACAGCGTGCCATCCACATTCTCAAAAGGAGTGTCTTTAAGATCCACTCTAGCTCTTGTTTCTTCCTCTGTGCGAAGAAAACAATCATGCTGTTCTTGGACATCCGTCTCTGTGGAGATCGGCAATAACGTAGCTGGATTCAACACGTTACATCTTCTGATATGAACGTGGCTAGCCAACAGTGTCAACTCGTAACCTGAAAGACATGCACTAGTAAGGTGCTGTGTCTTAGTCCTGTTTAATAAGGTATCCACTGCATGTGGAACCATCACAATCAGCGTATTATCCAACACCAAACCAGCAGACTGTCGAATAGAAACGGCAGCTGCGGCTGTAGCTCTCAAACAACTCAGCAATGTTTTAGCAACTGGATCTAACGTTGATGAGAAATACGCACATGGACGCTGCTTGTCCCCAAAAGATTGTGTCAACACTGACAACACACATCCCTCTCTCTCGTGCACATACAACGTAAAAGGCTTGCTATAGTCTGGAGTACCCAACACAGGAGCCGAACACAATGCATCACGTAATTCCGAAAAACTTTTCTGACAATCGTCAGACCATGGGAGAGGATTCGGTGTATCTTTACAATGCCAACAGAGGTTTGGCCAGCAAAGAAAAATTCTGTATCCACTGTCTACAATATGACGTGATACCCAAGAAAGCACGCACCTCTCTCTGTGTGCTTGGTACAGTCATTTGCGCAATCGCTTGAATTTGTTCTAGGGTCAACCTTCTTCCCTCCTTTGACAAGGGATGACCTAAGTAGGTCACTTCTTGGCGACAATACTGCAACTTAGAAGGTGACACTTTATGATACAAGTCCGACAGATGTCGCAACAAAGAAAGAGTAGCTTCTTTACAAGTTTTCTCATCATCAGCGGCCACTAACAGATCATCCACATACTGAATAAGAGCAGCACCAGCAGGCAACACAAGAGTATCAAGCTGAGTCTTCAAAGCCTGGCTATAAATAGAAGGACTTTCACAATAGCCTTGGGGAGCTCTTTTAAACCGGAAGCTTCGGCCTCCTAAAGAGAAGCCAAAAAATATCTCTACTTTCCACGGCAATTGGAATGCTGAAGAAAGCATTCTTCAGATCTATAACCGAAAACCAGGCAGCTGAAGCAGGAATCAAAGTCAACAAAGCAGTAATATCCGGAACAACTGGAAACTGTGGAACGACGATCTTGTTAACCTCTCTAAGATCGATCACAAACCTGTAAACAGGTGGCTGAGAAGAGTCAGTACGTTTCAGGACAGGCAAAACAGGACTGTTACACACATTACCTCTCGTTTCTTCAATCACATCTTTCTCAATGAAATCATAGATGATCGCTAAAAGCGCTTTTTCACCATCGCTAGAAATCCTATATTGGGGAATACGCGGCATTTTAACATTTGCTTTAAGCGTTACAACGTAAGGTGGAATCTCCAAAAGATCCAGATCATTAGGACCAGTAGCCCAAAGAGTATCAGGGAGAGAACGCAATTCCGGTGGAAGCCGATCTTTAGACAAATACATCGGAGAGATCACTTTCTTACCCAATGTAAGTTGTACTCCCGAAGGAGAACAATGCAATGTCGCATTCAGCCTTTTCAACAAATCCAAGCCTAACAAATTCTCACCACAACCTGTCGTTAGAATGAGAGGTACTTCCAAATCACAAGGCCCTATAGAAAGAGACAAAGGACTAGAAACTGGGTTACGAACTGGGGCGCCAGAGAATCCTACTGAAACATTTGTTAAGCCAGACAAAGGTGCGCCAGGGAGTTTAGAGTGCATGATAGAACTCTTCACTGCACCAGTATCCAAAAGAAAAGGCTGGTACCACACCCGATGTGGCTACTGCAACATAAGGCCCACTCTGATCTACTGGAACCGACACTACTCCCTCTCTTTGTCCATGGCTGTCCTAGCAATCATTATAGTCAGCGTTCTCACTCTCAACATAATAGTCATCAGCATAGTACTGAGTCGACCGACCAGACGTCATTTTCTGTTGATCAAAGCAAGCAATTCATAGAATTTTGTGGGGGAAAGGAACATTCGTTCTGAGGAAACGCACCACGTCCTCTACCTCTTGACACTTGTTGAAAACCACCACGACCTCTCGGGGCCGGCATACCACTCGCACGTTGTCGCAACACAGGGCACTCATTCTTATAATGACCTTCCTCCTTACAATACGCACACTGATTTAAACCCAAAGGTGGTCTTGGAGGAAAATACCCAACGTTCTGTTGCGGTCTCTGAAATGGCGGAGGTTGCTGAAACTGTGGGCGTTGCTGTGATTCTTGCTGATTCGAGCGAGGCGGATACGCCTGCTGTAAAAGAACCTTTGTCTTTAAGTCTTTTGTTTTTTTCTCTGCTTTTTCTTTCTCGTCCTTATCCCTATTCTCATAGTACTGTGCAGTCGCCAATATCTGGG
This sequence comes from Lissotriton helveticus, assembly GCF_964261635.1. Classification (NCBI taxonomy): domain Eukaryota; kingdom Metazoa; phylum Chordata; class Amphibia; order Caudata; family Salamandridae; genus Lissotriton; species Lissotriton helveticus. The sequence goes on from NC_136061.1 coordinate 1,418,198,574, forward strand.
CCGACGAAGAAACAGCCCAAGAGCTTTCAGAATCTTTCAACTTATTAGAAAGTTCAGGGAGCAAATTAAAGACAAATTTGTCCACAAATAATCTTTGCCCACCTTCCGTACTCATATCCTGACCACTATGATCTATAAATGTTTCTTCAAATCTAGTGAAGAAATCAGATACACTTTCATCTTTCTTCTGCTTACATGCTGCTAACTTATCCAAATTCACTCGTAAAGCAGGCATCATCGTCTTCATTAAATTAATAATTCTACCGGGCAATTCCGTAACCAAAGGTTCAGGTTTAGCACCTCCCTGTTGTCTACCATCCGCAGCAATAATATTTGCCCAAGTATCTCCTAATTCTACCGCATGATTCTCATGACAAATCTTTGCCCATAGAGGTTGAGGTACTACATTACCCCACAGCATATCTATGTCTGCCAAATTCATGATGCATGCGTCAACTGTCTGAGACAATTCTTTGTAATAGCCAGCAGGATTCTTACGGGGATCAAGTAAGGTCTGCTTAAGAGCCAAGACCTCTGCTCTCTTCCATGGCACATGTACCCATACTCGCTGAAAATGAGCCGGTGCAGCAATAATACCCTGATTTACATCAGCCTGAACAGCTTCCTTCCATACAGGAGGAACTTCTCTCATGGGATACTGTCTTTTCTTCTAACAGAGGAATCAGGTTCAAACAGTCGCTGAGAAGGGAAATCGCTCCTTAACGCAAGTACCATCGCAACTGCATTCTCAATTCCGGGACCCACTATCGTCCCTTTCGCAAACTCAGACTGAACATTTAGCAATTCTACAGGGACTGAACCCAAATCATTATCTTCCCATTCCTCACGAAGGAAAGTACATATAACTTCAAAAACGTACCTTTGCTTGGGTGCTTCCCACTGCTGGAAAACATCCATAACTGACTCTAAATTATACCTCGAAACATTCATAACCCATCTGCGAGCCAAGAGATCTAACACTGCCCGTTCTTCGGGACCAGGAAGCTGACTACGCATTTGTTTACGTGCAGAAACAGGGGTCATACTCAATGACCCAAAGAAAGGAGACAAAAGACCAGTAACAGTATCAGTCATTCGTTGTCGAGCAGAAGGAGAAGCTGTCATAAGGACAGGAGACAAAGTATTTTGAGGTGATAGAAGCGTAGGGTTAATAGCAAGAGAAGTTGAAGGTACAGGAGAATAAGGCAAAGTAGTTCCAGACAAAACCGATAGCAAAGTCGGCGGCCCCAGAGGAGGCTGCGCCGTAGGAGGAAGAACCAGCTGAGGAGGAGCCAGTGGTTGAGCAGCAACAAGAGGTTGTACAACTGGAGGTTGCGGAGGTGCCGTAGCACTCTGTGCATAAGGGGGTGGCAATCTCAACAAATGTGACATCAAAGGATCCTTCACAGGGTCCTTCGTTGCACCTTGTAGAAGAGGTGGCAAAGCTGGATAACATTTATCAATAGCCATATTATGTTGCCTATCTGACACCTCAATTGCTTTATCTTCTTCGTTTTCTTGAAACTGCCTAGCAGCTTGCATTATTGATACATCCTTTTCTCTTTTATCTCTTTTAGCTTGTTTAATTTCTCGTTGTCTGGCTTCTTTACGCCAAAGGCAAAAGGAGTCAAACATTGCCGGCCGGGATTTCTTCTTAAATAGTTTAATTTCCAAATTATCTAGAATCTCTGAGTCAAAGCTACCATGATAAGGCCATTTTAAAACACCGTCTTTCCTAGTGTATCGGACCCATACTTCATTAAACATAATGGGGCCCACGCCGTGTTTAGAATAGAGCTCATAAGTCAGAGTTCCAACTGGAGGTATCGGACATGAATTCTCCAATCGGGAATCCCTGTTACAACCACAACCAAACCAAGTACCAAATTTGCTACGATTAGGCATCTTCGCTCACTAATCGAGCTTCAAACTTCAAGGGATTATCTCTACCGATACACTCGTAAATATACAAGACCCTCGGCTTTGGAAATTGCAATTTTCAAATCAAAACTAAGGACCAAACAAACTAAGAACCAAAGGACCAAAAACTAAGGACTGGGAGCGACCCACTTATACTTAACTGAGGTATCAGTCACGCTACCAGAAGACCTGTCTATCGTCTCGCCGTACAAAGCATCACAAATGGGTCCAAGACAGGGCAACAGTCAGGGCAGCAGTCCTTCGTAGCCGTCAGGAAAGCGGGAAGCCTCGCAGCAAAGACCTTCAGTCCACGTTCGACATACCAGGGTCGATGAAGTGGGGGCCCTCTTCCGGAATTTCCTCACGAAGCTCCTCACGATCTTCAGGCTTGGACCGGTACCGCTGAAGTCGCCCCTCATTGGAAGCGCCAACTGAAGAACCGGGTTATTTAAAACCCAGCGGCGCCAGGGGCACGCCCAAAGTCTTCGGGTCCACCTGTCTTAGAAATACAGACACGGGACTCTTCGTGGTGGCGTCAAAGATCAAATTTATTGGCTGCAGCCAGTAACAGAAGTCCTAGAAGTCATCACATTATGAGTTCTCAGGAGACTGCTCAATTTTACAAAGCAAGTCATCCCTTTTTATGCCAAAAATCACATTCCAGACAAATACCTTACATTTACAAACTGTCCAATCACATGTATCCACACCAAAAGTATCGCATGACGGTAAAACCCACTTTTCAGTTACCCGGCCCATGATCAATCATTGGTCAAACTCAACATTCTTCTTAAGACAGGTCGAACGAACCCATAATAAAAAAAGGCACATCCCCATCGTAAACAGACCATAAAGAAAGGAGCAGAAACAGGTGTGAGTAGGATAAGGCATATTTGTGTGCAATAAAGTTTTACGATGTCCTGTGCTCTGATCCTTAATCTTGATCAGCTAAAGGGCAGGAACTGGTTTAACGAGGTCAGCTTCAGGCAACAGGGTCAGTTCACTCAGGTCAAACAGGAGTCAGCACGAACTGGAACTAAGGTGAACATGTACTTAAAAAGACTAGTTCAGCCACAGTCATCGGCCTATGTGAGGGCAACCACAAAATGGCTGCCATACACAAAATGGAACCCAAGGGTTCCGAACGAAATCCGTAAATACAGAGTGAATCCATCAGTCTAACATGACGAAAACACTCATACTTGCCGCACTAACTAGTTACGGTTCGCTAATATCAAATTCATAACGAAACCATGACCTTTATGGAACGGGTTCAGAATTCACGGAACCTCACGCCACCGGCAGGCTGCCGGTGGCATATTTACCACTATCCTAATCAGCCACTATATTTTTGCAAACAATATTAAACACTTCGATATTTTTTAAATCGATATTACTTACCTTAAGTCGATATTCTTGACTACAATATTCTTTCTGCACACCATGAGTGCTACACCCCTCCTACAATACTCTTGCTGTCAATATTTCTGAACCACAATATTTATTACTCGATATTTGTGCAACTCGATATATTTTACTCAATATTCTGTCTGCACACCATGAGAAATGGGAAGCTCACTGAATTAGATTTGAGTCTAATTATGAAAAGCAGCTCTCGTGAGGGGGGTGTCATGAGTAGCATAACATAATATGGGGCAAATTTAATAGAAAGTGACGCATTTTTAGAGATGCATCAATTTCCTTGCGCAACCTGAAAAATGCTTGCGCCACCATGGACGCGCCATATTTACAATACGGCGCACAATGGCAGAAGGATTGACAGATGCATCAGAAATTCTGACACATCTGTTGGGGAAAAGTCATGCATTGCTGGAGTAGTGTCGCAAGCACGACGCAACTCCAGCAGTGCATTTTGTGGCCTATTCTCAGTATACTGCGTCACTCCTTACATCTGCTTCAAGCAGGCATAAGGTTTTGACGCATTGACGTCCTAAAAGTGATGTAGTGAAATCTTGTAGATTTCACTGCATCACTTTTACGGGACTTTCCTGCATGGGAACGCCCCCCCCTCCATACATTATTCCTGACGCAGATACAATCTGATGCAGGGCTTTACAACGTGAAGCATCTCCCTAGATGCGTCATGTTGTAAATAGGGTGCATTGATTGTGCCGCCGTTGCATCAAAAAAAGTCATGCAATGGCGGTGCAAGGAGGCACAAGTAGCTTATAAATCTGCCCCACTATATTTGTCTTATCCACTGAAATCAGGAGCAGATAACACAGTGTCTCTGTGCCAGTGATACTAGATCCAATACTCCAAATAATTTCTTCAAAAACTTCAATTTAAGGCATGTTATGATTGCAATCCTACATTTAAAACCTGCTCAATCCTCAAATTTAGCATGCTACACAAACATAACTCCTTTTTAGTACACTCTTAAAGAGCTCAAACATAATGTCACAGGTGGCGAGACAACACATGTCATTGCTAGTAATATGGCATATTATGTAACCTCCAAGTTCATCAAGAACATAACTGATGAATGGTCTTTTCAATGTTTTTTGATATTTCAATGAAGTTTTAGGTGACCGGATTCCTCATTTGGATTTTTTACAGTTTCATAATGTTTGTCTCATTTGTCTTCTATTGAAGAACTTTAAATGATGAGCATCTCAAAGCTTTGTCCAAAGTTTTCTCCTCTGAAGCCTGTGTGCTTGCACCTTACCTGGCAAATCAGAACATTTTCATCTTCCATCTTCTACTTGCATTTCCCTGTGAGGCGCCTTAGCACAGGCTTGATGAGTTGCCATGTTTTTGAGGCACGTCTTCACACATTCCTGGAATGGGCAGCTTACTCTTTAGTAGGCCAACCTTGTTTACAACAACACACATACATATTATACATTGGCAATAAACAGGGGTGTAGCCTTAGGGAGGTTTTGGGTAGAGCCTCCAAAATAAATGCATTTTTGTCTTTGTAGCTGGGGGCCCCTGAGTCGGGTCTGCTATGTTTGAGTTGTTTTTTCTCATTGTTCTGACTTAACTAACAGATTTAAACTTGTTAATTTTTGGACCAGGAACCTAAATATTTATAGTCACCATTTTATCTAAAAAATACCAAATTTGCACCTGCCGAAGTACTACTTGAATGGATACCAATTAACAACTTGTTGTAATTCACATACATTGGCAGTAGTATACTTGGAAAGATGTGCCAGTCTCAGGTTTCCAAGCAAGCTACACCAAAAAAACGATGGGACAATGGCTTGCAAATAGTCCAACCACTGACAATCGCTCAGGTAATATATTTCAAACCATTGTTTTCCCCCACTGTGCCACTCTAGACAGAGGACCTTATTCAGGGTTTAGCTGATAGAGTAAAAGCAGGAAGCGTGATGGAGGACGATAAATCCCCCACCGTGCCTCTACTCTGCCCACTAAATACACATATAGGTCCACTAACCCCACATCCATCTCTATACATTCTTAGGAGTATGCAGCACTCCCAAATTAATCATGCTGAAGTTTGCTGAAGTTTAGAAAATGAATGAGCAAAAAGATGCCTTTAAATTCTGCTTTATCTTGTCACATTTGCTGTGAGTTCAAAGATAGAGGTCAAATATAAAGCTATCTCTTCTAAAAAACTGCTGTTATTCTTCTAACATGGATATTGGTATTTACTTTTATTTCCCTGACTGTAAAGTTAGAGGATTCAAAGTTAGAGGATTTTTATAAATTATCAGATTATCTTGCTGAGGTACAAGGATTGTGAAAGAAAAGGCTGAAGGGTGTCAGTTGTTTCTAATAAAGAACATTTAAATACATGTATTTAACTGTACAAATACTTCATAATTTCCCAGCGTAAAGGAAATTACAAAAGAAGCACATTTTCTTTGTGATTCTGAAGTATGGTGGAGACAAAGATTTTACTAGGCTCAAAATAAATTAATAAACTTTACTTGATGATGTGCAAATGATAAATATCTGCTGAACCACAATTTCCACACATTATTTGTGCACGATATCGTTTTATCCATAAAACTGCATATCAGTGCAATCTTTGTGGCCATTTCAATGGAAAATGTGCTGCCTGTATTGACAGCGGACTTCCACAACATGCTTTAACAATATATTTGTAATAATGGGTCTCATTACGATGTCGGTCAGTAGGCATTCCGACTGACTCCTTGTCGGAATGATGTCCGACCGACTCGAGTTTGGGGAGTCCGACCGACCGATTATGATGGTTCTGAACACCGTTTGGTCTGACTCCCATTGACTGAAATGGGAGCCTGTGTTCCGACCGACAACACAGGCTTTCATTGCAAAAAGGGGTGGTTGCAGAAACCCCTGCACCCTGTGGCGGGAACCCCAAGGCACTCATTGTCAACTGATAAATGAAGTCAGTGTATTACGCAGGTGGTGCTTCACTTAAAGGCGTCTGTGTACGTTTTTCTGTTTATACACATTTTATTAAGTCACCTACATCCACTTTGATAACAGACACAAGACAGCATTGTCTCAAAGAGGTGGAGCCATTGCCTGGCTGCGATTTTCACCTAGGTCTCTGCGTGGAAGGCTTAGCTCTACTCTTCTGGTTTCAGCAAGATACTGAGGTCGTTCTACGTCTGTCTGACCTCAACCAAAAAGTCTACTCTACTAGCAATGGTAGCTGGTTCCACCTCACTCCAAGTTTATATATACTTGTAAGGGGCATATCAGGGTGCCACTATCGCGTTTTGAGAGATTACGGCACACACAAGCTAAATTGTGATTCTTTTATGGCACATTTTGATGAGGGTACACCGACAATTATAATTATATCAGGCACTCCATGAACACCCATGGACTCTGCAGGCTTTACTTTTGCCCATAGTTCTGGGTTGAGTCCAGTATTTCCAGTACCTGGGTTCATAAAAACAGCATACAGTCTGTGGTTTGCACGCAGACTCAGCATTTAACCAACCTTGCTCATAATGTACTACACTTTCCTCCAAGGAGATAATGCCTTATAATACTAGACAGCTAACTTACTGGCATGTACGTGCCCTGGTTGATACTGTGAACAGTTCTTTTCTACATAACATGTGTTATTGGAGTTGTGTGGAACTAAGTATTAGTATATTTATTTGACAAGTTCAACATCCTATTTTCGGAGCGGTGCCTCTCCCCTGAGCTGTTGCCATGCTGAGGTCTAGTCTGTAAACAATGGGTAAGCCACTATTTTATT